>NC_143483.1:38457848-39683079 GCF_027475165.1 Benincasa hispida | reverse complement strand
TATAGACATTATCGCATTCATCACATGTGTCCTAAAATTAGGAGTCATCACATTTGCATTGGAAAATGAATTGCGGTCGCATGAGTGTAGCATGATCGCATAGTTTGAATGCATTCCCAGGAAATGCTAGCTAAAGACCTTCTCAACCAATTCCTCCACATACTCAGTGTATCTGTCACATAATCACTCTTCCCTCAAATCCGGCACATACATTTTATACTTTAAACATCAAACCAATAAACACTTGATTTATTTGTTATCACAAAGTGATCGAAAATTACCATCGCATACTGTTTTCCTTAGTCCCTGTGTTCGACCCTGGGCTTACCAGGCAACTCAGTAGGATTTATACTTGGGTCTTGTTGAGAAAACTTGATTGCACAACGCATATTCCACCATCACATTCTACACCATTATTTCATCGCATAAAATAACGCATCAAGTTTTTGGCGCGTTTGTCGGGGACTTCGGCAATACATTGTGCTAACGGATTTTTTTTTATTTTCTTTGTAGCTTTCAATCTTTGACGAATTATGACTCAGAGATTGAAAGAACATTCCGACAAAGATTGAGAGACAGCCGGTAACAACAACAACAAGAGAAAGATAACATGGCAGAACAACCAGGAAATGGAGCACCAAATGAAAATAATATCATGGAAAATCCCATCCTATTGGCGAACGACCGCAATATGCCCATTCGGGATTATGCGTCGCCTAACCTCTATGATTTCTCCTCAGGAATCATGAGGCCTGCTCTTGATGGATTGAGGTTCAAAATGAAACTGGTGATGCTGCAGATGATTCAAACTGCCGAACAGTTTGGTGGTAGGCGTGGCGAGGATCCTTACGCCCACCTCCGGAGTTTCATTGAGATCTGCAACACTTTTGTGTTCCCAAACATCTCCGCTAAGAAGATTTGATTAACATTTTTTCCATTTTCATTGTGTGACCAGGCACGGAAATGGGCTTATTCTTTCGAACTAGGGGAGATTACATCATGAGAGCAAGTAGTTGAGAAGTTCATGAAGAAGTACTTTCCTCCGACGAAGAACGCTAAAAGAAGGAAGTTGATCACCAATTTTGAACAGGATATTAATGAATTGCTCAGCAACGCTTGGGCGAGGTTTAAAAGGTTGGTAAGAGATTGCCAGTATAATGGCTTACTAGACTGCTTATAGATGGAGATTTTCTACCACGAATTAAACCTTGCATCGCAGATGGCTGCTAATGCGGCAGCAGCTGGAGGTCTACTGGATAAAACGTATGATGAGGCCAAGAATATCCTAGATACATTTCCAAAAATCGTGAAGACTGGAGGGAAAGCGATCAAAGATTGAGAATCAAGGACAGTGACGCGAATAATGGGGCCATCGCTTCCCTTCAGAGTCAAATGACTGCGATGATGAACTTGATACAGGGAATCACAATCAATAGCCTGGCAACGGATAGTAAGCAAGTGAACGCAATCAGCCAGACAACCGCAAGTTGTGCTACTTGCGGTGAAGGACATCCAATGGAGGAATGCCCACGAAACCCACAATCAGTCTATTTTGTGATGAATAATCCATTTTCTAACACGTACAACCCTGGGTGGAGAAACCACCCTAACTTCGCGTGGAAAAATTAACAGCAAAATTTTCAATCAGTGGCGCAACAAGAAGGGCCACTCAGATTTTTTTTGCGAACCAATGGTCAAACGCAAAATCAAGCCAGCAGCTCGCATTCACCGCAATCTTCCTCTTTGGAGAGTTTGTTGAAGCAATATATTGAAAAGAACAAAACATTGCTTCAAAATCAAGCGACGTCCATCCGCGACCTGGAAATTCAGATAGACTAGATTGGAGGCGAGCTCAAGAATAGACTGTTTAGCATTTACTATACGATCGTCTAGAAAAATCCAAACGATCATTTAGAAATTACTACACGATCGTGTACCTTTACAAAGCGATGAAGCCTGAAGTACACAATCGCTTAGCATGCTCCACATGATGCCTGCCTTCCGCGATCGTCTAAGCGACTACGATCCCGTGAAGCACCATCGCCTAAGCGATCACATAGCTAGCGTTTTCGTATCACATAGGTAGTAACTAAGCGATGAAGTTTGGTAACTACACGATCGTCTAGTGCGTGCCTTCTACTAAACGACGAGCATCGCATGCTCCCACCGCGATCGCCTAACTCCAGCACCTACGCAATTACGCAACCAACGCCATGTGATATGGTAAATGATTTACCCCATCACTTAGCATTAGCTAAACGATCGATTAAAAAATACTACACGATCGTCTAAAAAAAAATCTAAACGATCGCTTATTAAAATCCCTACAATCGTTTAGCTGAGGCTACACGATTCGATTAACACTTGATCTTCTTCTTCGTTGAGAACTGCATCACCATGCGCCGAAGCTTCATCACGAATGACTCGACGAAAAACTTTTCGAATTACAGACTCGATTGCAAAGTTAATTTCACCCAAAAATACAGGAGCCCTTACAATTAACACTTTGTAATAATGAATGCTTTAACAAAAAGGCAATTTAAACTCGAAACATTCATCACATTCATCCATAAATGCATAAAACGGTTAACTACAAATGCAAAAACCCACCGCGATTGTAAAAACCGTTCGATTCAGATCCATAATTTGGAATATTAGAGAACCTAGCTTTAATACTAATTGAAGGAAATTGGAAACGAGATTTCCGTGAGCAGCAGAAGCAAGACCATTCCAAATTACAATCATGAATCAACAAATCATTTACAGTCGACTTCAAAACAAGCGGTTATACAATGTACAGAGAAATTATAGCATGAACATCAAACGTATAGAAGGAAAAACTGTACTAACAACAGCAGAAGCGTTTCCACGCTCCGATGCACGACCACTCTGATCGATCACAGCAACCACGAGCGCCTGATCTACACGACCGCAACATCGCACGAACATAGCACGAACACTTTGTGCTCATCCTCAACGATCTCCTCAGTCATGATCTCCTCCAGAACAGCGAACGACCTGCACGACACCACGAACAGCCTCCGAAAAACCTCGATGGTGTCGGGTTGAGTCTGACACCACCAACAAGGTGACCTTGGTATTCTTGGTGTGAGAATCCAGT
This sequence comes from Benincasa hispida, assembly GCF_027475165.1. Taxonomy (NCBI): domain Eukaryota; kingdom Viridiplantae; phylum Streptophyta; class Magnoliopsida; order Cucurbitales; family Cucurbitaceae; genus Benincasa; species Benincasa hispida. The sequence continues at coordinate 39,679,958 of NC_143483.1, read as the reverse complement.
GGGTGGGCTCTGTTCGAACTTGGTGTAAGGTAGACGAGCATAGGAAACAACGATCGCGTACACGATTAGGGAAGTGGGAGAAGTCAGAGACATATCGTATAGGTCGATGCCCAATCGTTTAGATAAAACTATGTGATCATCTAACAAAATCTGTGCGATCGTTTAGCTCTATCGTTTAGCTCGGTCGATTCTACACGATCGTTTACCTTAGGCCAGCGATTGTCTAGCAAAACTATGTGATCGTTTAGTAAACACTGCACGATTGTTTAACTAGCACCTGCACGATCATTTACCTAGCCTAGCCGTTGTTTAGTAAATCTGTATTTACTTGACAACTTCCGTGAGTTTCTTTTCGCCGGAGAGAAAACTCAAATTCTTTTTAAACTTTTGTGAAAATTTCTATAAAAACTCTTTTTCAAAATAGGAAACTGATTTCCTTTTAAACTCACGGTTACCATGATCAATAACCACCCACTACTTTGGTTATTTAAAAGAAAAAGTATTAATTATCTAATAATTAATATTATTATAAACATAAATGATAACCAACTTATAATACTATATTTATAACCTATAGTTTTAATATTTCATCTCATAAAACATATAAACCATAGTTCTTTTCCTATTCCATGGTACTTAATGTAAATATCATTTACATCAATCCTCCACTAGATATATCTCATACATCATACTGATTATATCACATATAATCAAAATACCTCTTGTCAATTTGAACATTTCAAATCAACACCAAGAACTGATCCTTCAACATGAATCCAAGCTACCAAGGGGACCTCATGGACCTATAGATCCGAAGCTCCAACAGTACATGAATAATTAACTAAACTCTTTAGTCATGGGATCCACCATCCATTAACTGCCTGACACTCCACTAAAGACCGACAGCTGAACTCTCCTCACTACCGATATATTATATGTCCATCTTAGCCAATCAGCAGTGCGACAATCTTTCACAGATCGCTCGTAAGTACAGCTGGGCCAATAACCGTTATGCCTCTGTAGTTACATCTGTCTCCTTAAGTACCACTGATCCCTCTATTGAACATAAATCATAGTCCTACTATGTTTGAGTCTTCTCTTCCAAAGAGAAGCTGTGGCCACTATGTTCAAGCCCCGAAATCAGCCCTTAAGGGAGCAATCTCTCTACTTATCCCTGATTTGGGAAAGAAGTGAATTCCATATTGTCGGTTGAGTTCCTAGCTCTCAGATCAGACAAGTCCCCAAAAAGGTAGGCATGTTGAGTTTGAAATCTAGCCACTCTCACCCATACTAATCAAAGGACCGCCTTCAAAGGCAGGAGTTCACAAAACACTTAGGATTGAGGTCGTGTCACCTATGGTCGTTTAGGTGAGATGCAAGTCTCTAGTATCAACGGCATTATATACAGAGTCTAGTCATCTCGTGGTCCAGGTCTTATACAAACTCTTTGTATAGGACATCCCTACTCCATGTCTCCACACGAATGGTCAGGATCTACCATTTGTAGTAGTCTACAACACTTACAAACCTCTACAAAGCAGGCCATATCCGTAGTGTCACTAGGATCAGGTATCCCACCTTAATCCTTATACTACAGACCGATTTAGATTATCACTTAAGGCATGATCCACTTGTATATCACATATAGATGCTTAAGTTCACATAAGATAACCAAGAAGCTTTGTTTATTGGATATGAGTAAATGCCAGAATTAAATACCACTTATTTTATTCATTGAACAATATGTATCTTTACAAAACAACGAGACTCAGGGAGAATTAGGACACCAATCCCAGCAATCTCCCACTTGTCCTAATGACTCGGGAGACTAATGTAGAATACAATATAAAAATGTACAATATACAATAATCTAGACAAGATGCTGCATGTCCCGCAGACCCAGACTCTACAATAATCTAGTCGTGAAGGCCTTTGTAAAGGGATCAACAACGTTGTGCTCCAATGCGATCTGCTCAACTATCACATCACTGCGACGCACACTCTCTAATCATGTGATATTTCTGTTCTATGTGCTTACCTCAATGATGGCTCCGAGGCTCCTTCAAATTTGCCACAGCCCCGCTGTTATCACAATAAAGAGTGATTGACAAATCCATATTTTGAACAACTTCCAAATCTGTAAGGAACTTCCTCAGCCAAACAGTCTCTTTAGTTGCTTCACAAGCTGCTACGTATTCGGCTTAATGGAGTCTACGATGCATCCTTGCTTGATGCTTGGCCAAACTACAGCCCCTCCATTCAAAGTAAACACTGACTTCGATGTCGATTTGCGAGAATCTCGATCAGTCTGAAACTCAGAGTCCGTGTATCCTGTAAGGATTAGATCCTTATCTCCGTACACAAGCATGTAGTCCTCGTTCTCCGAAGATACTTGAGGATCGTCTTGACCGTTATCTAGTGATAAAATCCTGGATTGGATTGATACTGACTAACAATCCCTATTGCATAGTAAATGTCGGTTCTGGTACACAACATTGCATACATTAAGCTTCCTACAGTAGAAGCATAGGGAATCCATCTCATCTCCTCTACCTCTTGAGGTGTCTTAGGACATTGATCCTTAGACAGAACGATTCTATGCCTGAAAGGTAACAAACCTATCTTGGAATCCTGTATCCTATACCTAATCAACATTTGATCAATGTATGATGCCTGAGACAAGGCTAGCCGTTTGTTCTTGCGATCCTGAATGATCTGGATCCCTAGAACATACTATGCCTCACCCAAATCTTTCATTTGGAATTGGGCAGCTAGCCAACTCTTAATGTCAGTTAGATATCCTACATCATTCCCAATGAGTAGGATATCATCCACATAGAGTACTAGGAATGCTACTGAACTGTTGATCTTCTTGTAAACACAAGGCTCATCAACGTTCTGGTCAAAGTCAAACGACTTGACAACAGTGTCAAATCTGATGTTCCAAAATCGAGATGCTTGTTTCAGCCCATAAATGGACCTATTAAGCTTGCAAACTCTTTGCTCTTGATCTGGAACTTTGAGTCATATAGATGGCCTCCTCAAGATTACCATTCAGAAAGGTTGTCTTGACGTCCATTTGCTATATTTCATAATCATAAAACGTGGCTATGGACAGGAGAATCCTGATAGACTTTAGCATGACAATAGGTGAGAAAGTTTCCTCATAGTCAACTTCCTCAACCTGGGTATAACCCTTTCCCACGAGCCTAGTCTTAAAGGTTTGTACCTTTCCATCTACATACCATTCTTTGCTAATAGATCCACATACGACCTCAAAAGGTCTTACCGAGATCAGTTTGGATCTCAACAAGCTCTCAGACGTAGTTGAAGGGCCATAGACTCCATTTTGGCGATTCATGGCCTTAAAACACATTCATCTTTAATCAAGATCCTCCATTGCTTTCTTTTCCTTAAAAGACAATGGATCCTCGACCTATCATTCGTAATGATGTTTTGGGCTTCATTAAACCCATGTAGACGATCTTATGGGTTTAAAACCCTCCCACTACGTTTAAGCATCTTAACTCATGAGCTAGATAACTACGACGTCCAACCTCAACAACTCTTGTGATCTATCAGTCTATTCACAACTCTTGTTGAACCCTCAGCAGTCTCCGTCTCACTAGAGATCTCACAATAAACGAGCTTACTTCGTGGCATAGAAGTATCCTCCTCTCGTTTCCTTGGGGTAGCCCATAAAGAGGCAAACCTTCGAACGCGATTCCAACTTCTTTGGGTTAGTCACTAACACATGTGTCAGACAGCCCCAAATCCTGAAGTGACGTAAACTACCTTTACGGCCTCTCCATAACTCAAAAGGTGTTTTAGAAACACTTTTCAAGGGAACGTTGTTCAGGATATAACATGCAGAATACACTGTATAACCCCAACACGAGTCTGGAAGATGAGCATAACTCATCATAGATCGAACCATGTCCAACAACGTCCTATTTCTCCTTTCTGATACACCATTCTGCTGAGGTGTACCAGGGGCTGAGAGTTGGGACACAATCTCATGTTCTATCATATAGTTCTGGAATTCGAGGTCCATATACCCTCCACCACGATCAGATCGTAGTATTTTTATCTTCTTACCTAACAAGTTTTCAACTTCAGCCTTATACTCATTGAACTTGTTAAGAGCTTCAGACTTACGTTGCATTAGGAAGAGATACCCAAACCTTGAATAATCATCTATGAATAAGATGAAATATTCATACCTACCTCGAGCTCTAACATTCATCGGACCACAGAGGTCTGAATGTACAAGCTCCAAGGCTTCCTTGGCTTTGTAACCTTTTCCAGTAAAGGTCATTTGGTCATCTTATCTTCGAGGCATGATTCACATACCGACAAGGAGTTTTCTTCTAAACTCTTTAGAAGTCCACTTTTCACCAACTTCTCAATCCTATTGAGGTTGATGTGACCTAACCTTAGATGCCAACGATGGGCGTTTTTCTTTGGAGAAACCTTTGGTCTTTTTAGCTGTTGTCAACCGCATGCGAAAAAAAACAACACCGCATGCGAGCAACCGATCGAAAGATGCAGCTGAGCAATGCAAACGCGTAGGATTGTGACACGTGTACAATTAACCATTGTGCAGATTTGACGGTCTGATTGCATAACATAAGGAATATTTATTCCTCCATCTTTGGAATTTCCATAACAAGAAGTGGGGTCCACAAGCCAAGAGTCAAAGCTTTTCACCTATAAATACCTCCATAGAATTCAGAGAAGATATACTTGATACAGGGATAATTGATATGAGGGCTAATTAATGCTAGATTGAGAGAAAGGCTGAGTTGAGTATTGATCGAAAGAAATCTGGGAAGAGAAGAGACAAGGCCGAGAGGTGAGTCTCAGTGCGATTCTGCCAAATCCCCACCGTGAAGCTCTGTGCTTAGATCCCTACTACCAGTTAAGCAAGCCTGAGAGGGAAACTCATCCTTCCGCACGATCCATCCACGCCGGCAAGCAAATCTCCATCCAGATCGGCGCCAAGACATTGGCATTTATTTCTATTTTTTTCTAACTCTATTCATCAATTGTATTTCATTCTCTTAATCTCTTCATTCACAAATCATGTACCAGACGTTAAATCGTTTTATTGAATGTCTTGATCACTTTCACTTCCACTTTTTTATCTATTTCCGTTCCTCCATTAATTATTTTCTCCATGAAGTTTTCTTAATAGATTGGTAATTAATATGGATTAAACGAGTAACTTAATCTGTGTTAAAGAGATAAATGCGTTTAGTTAAGGCATGATAGAGGACATCTTCACCTGTGAAAGCAAAAGTGAAGATGTCATTCTGATCTGTCTAGAGAAGGTTAGAAGAATGCGTTAACTAAAGCGAGTAGTACTTCCAGAGATTGAAGCAACCTTGCGTTCACTATGTTCGTCCCTGTTTCACCACAGAGATGTGGGAACGCAGCCGATCATCGAGAGGTGTACGCCAAAGGAAAAATGGAACAATACTTATATCTTTAACGCAATTAAGGAACTTGCACTGTTTGTATTAATTATCTTTTCTCTTTCTGATTCGCACATAAGACTTGTCACCGCATTACATGATCTTTACATAATCTTCACAGCCAGCCTTGACCCCAGTATCTTGTATCATGAAACCTGTATCTTGTATCATCTTAGCTTATATTTACTTTATCGCAATTTATTTTTACCGCTTTACTTTACTCTATCCCATGTTTAAATACTTGTACAAACAACCTTTATTAATTTGAAAAAACCCTAGTCGCATATATCACAAACATAACACAATAACCTCAAACAGTCCCTGTGACTTCGGATCACACCGAGAAAATTGCGATGAAATTTTACTTGGTTTCAACGCAAGGAAACTTGTGACAATGCACAGCATACTACAAGAACATTCATTAATAACACATATCTAGAAGTAGTATCACATATCATCGCATAAAATCTATGTCATCAAGTTTATGGCATGGACTTGCATCATAGTACAAAAATATGCATTACAAGTTTATGGCGCCGTTGCTGAGGATTGGTTTATAACGGTTTTATTGTTTGAGTTTGTTTGTGGTGTTTTGCAGGTAGATCTCGTTGTACTGGCTGTTCAACACGAAGAGCAGCTTGACGGTTTATGAGTACTGGTGCTGAACCAAAATTCGAAGTCGACTGTGAGATCGAGCGTACCTTTCGCGAACGGGCACGTCAGAATCGGATAAGGCAAAAGAAAGCAGCAAGTATGGCTGATAATAACGACAATGCAGTTCCCGTAGTAAATCAATTAGGCTAGTGCAGGATCCTGTTTTCCTGGCTGCCGATCGCAACATCCCCATGAGGAATTATGCGGAACCCAACTTATATGATTTTTTGCCTGGGATTTCAAGGCCTATTGTTAAGGAGAATGCAAGGTTCGAAATAAAGTCGGTCATGCTACAAATGATCCAAAATGTAGGGAAATTTGGGGGTCTGCAAGGTGAAAACCCGTATACTCACCTGACTAGCTTTGTCGAAATGTGCGGCAACTTCTCACTACCTGGCGTTACCCCGAAAAGTATTATACTGTATTTGTTCCCTAACACCTTGAGGGACAAAGCCAAGAGGTGAGCTCACTCACTGGAGCCAAACGAGATCACATCATGGGATTAACTGGTGGAGCAATTCATGAAGAAGTTCTTCCCATCAGCCGTCAATGCAAGGCGACGAAATAATGTGCTGAACTTTGAAAAAATGGAGAATGAGAGCCTGAGCACCGCCTGGGTGCGATTTAGAAGATTGGTGAAAAACTGCCCACATATCGAGATACCCAATTACGTTTTGATGGAGACCTTTTATAATGGCCTAAATAGATCGACGTAGGCTGTCGCTGATGCCTCTACGGCAGGAGGTTTTATGGACAAAATGTATACTGAGGCTAAAGTCATCCTTGACCGCATATCGCGGAACATGGATGACTGGATTGATGATGGCCATGGAGGCCGAGGCACCGAACGAAGAAAGAACGAAACTGTCGTTGTCCCTGCGGAAATAATGACCACACTGGCTGCTCAGATGGCCGCGGTGACCTCGATCCTTCAATCGATGGCAATCAATCAAGGAGCCATCTCCCAACAATCAGCGCAACCCGCTGCACCAACTCAAGTGGCCGTAATAAGTTGCGTTAATTGTGGAGGGGCTCATGTAGCAGAAATGTGCCCATCGAATCTCCAGTAAGTATGCGCCATCCAAAACAACCCCTTCAGCAACACCTACAATCCTGGCTGGAGGATCCATCCTAACTTCGGTTGGGGAGGCAATCCTAACTAAGGGGGGCCAATCAACCATCATAGTGGCAGTCGAGGAAATCCTTCTTTACACCATAACTCGAACCAGGGGCAACCAAGGCAATTGCATAACCAGCAACCCTCATCTTCAAACACCTCTGGAAGTTCATTGGAGGCCCTACTAAAACAATATATGGACAAAAATGACGCAGTAATGCAAGCGCATGCGTCTTCAATTCGAAACTTGGAGATCCAAGTGGGCCAGCTGGCATCTGAGCTGAGAAGTAGAGCACCAGGAACGTTGCCCAGCAACTCAGAAGCCCCGGGATCCAATGGAAATAAGCAATGTCCCTAGGACATTAGGCAGGCAAGCCGGACCGCCTGCAGAAATGTGGAATGCGCTCATTCAAAGAAACGCATCTTCCAATCCATATCTCACATCTATGTTAATGCTTTCTTTAAATTTCTGTCTTATTGAATTCTTGAATTTTGTCTTTACTTCTTCATTTAATTTTTTTCTTGACTTTATGAATTTATTCTTCATTTATTTCCTTTGCATTTATTTCTGTACCGTCTTTAATTCTTTTAACTTTTTTTTTTTTTGTAATTAATGTGTTAGTCTTTAATTGGTGACTGATTGAGAAATAAAGAGAAATTTTTTTGCCACAAGCCATAGCAACTTGCGTTGATGAAGAATAAAATAAAATAAATAAAATGAAACAATCAACATCTAGTATGCAAGGCGATAATGGACGCATCTTGAACCAAGCAAGATATGTTTTGCATTCATCCAACTCAAATGCGTTGAAACCGAGGGGTGTGTTGCGCGCGTATATGTCCTTTGCCCGTCCTTGCTTAAATGCACTATGTTGAGGTAGTGTTGCGCTGGTAGCAATACCGTGCGCCCGATCCTCTAGAAATGTGTTTAGTTAAGGGGTGTGTTGCAGGGATGCATGCTTGTTGCCCGTCCTCTACGAAGATGCATTTGCGTTGGTGAACACATTGCGTTAATCTTTACATTGTGTCCATTCGAATAAAACATTAAAGAAAATTATTTTTGTCATTTGAGGAGTCCAATCGTTTCGTATCCCAAAGAAATGATGACTCTGCAGACGAAAAAACGTTTTTCTAAAATTTCATAAATGAGGGAAGTTCGAGCGATGGGCCTTTTGAGTGTCTCGAGACCTGTCACCATGAAAACCGCGTTGGGCCCATTACGACCCAACCTATAACTAGGAACCCTTCCCCGTCTGTGAACTTTTTACCTCATTTTGCTAACTGAAAACCCTAGTGCCCAGCATACGAAGCTTTCTTCTTCCCAAAACCCTAGCGATTTTTCCAGTCCTTCCTAACTTATCATCCATGGCTGACCAAGTTTCCTAACACTCTACTTCACCCTCAACCCCTTCCTCTGACCAAATCGCCATGCGAGAGGCAACATTCCTCGCTGCCAATTGCAGACTTGCTGCCCAACCCCACACCGTCCCAAGAATCGCCAGTAGGACCTGGAGAAACCCCTTAGCGTCAAACCTCCTCAGTTCAAAAGGGACCAAAGCACTGAGAGCACACTAGTTCCAACTCCTGCCATCTCAACTGGGAGTGAGAAGAAGAGACGCGATGATACATAGGTGTTTGGTAACATTCTGAGGAATCTGGAGCAAGGAGGGGGATTACCCAAGGTAGGGGTTGTAAACCAACCACTGTCTACAGAGGAGGTGGCGGTGGTGGTGCCAGAGGCAGTGGTGAACGAAGAAGAGATAGGAAGAGGCACTCTGGCCTTAGAGACTTCTGAGGTAACTGCCAACGTAAAAACCTATGACGGAACCTCCAAAGTTGCGGTGGAAGAGATTGTGGTGGCTGAAGTTGCGATGGATGAAGTTGCAGTGGAGACGCAACCAGAAGTAGTTGAAGAGAAAAAGAAGAAGAAGAAAAGAAAAGGGAGAAAGGTTGGAGAGGCGGAGTCTTCTCATCATCGCAAGGAGAAAAAGAATAAAGAAAGAAGGATGATGACGAAGATGAGGAAGAGAAGAGGAAGAGGAAAAGAAGAGGGAGAGGAAGAAAGAAGAATGCGCCTAAGAAAAGAAGAAGAAAAGAAGTAGAGGGCTGCGAGCCCGGAAAAGGATGGAGAATCAACCTCTGTAAGGGAGGACAGAGGGGAAGCAACGTAATTAATGGAGCCAACGCAACCTGTAACAACGCAAATCGTTGGGACAGATGAAGGCAAAGAAGGAGAAGATACCCCCCTGATACGGCGTCGCAAGAAGAATGCGCCGCAAGGGTCTACTGTTGACCCTTAAAGATTCATCATTGCATTGAAGAACAGAAAAGAGGGAGAAAAGAAGAGGAGGAGAAACGGGAGAAAATGGAGTGCGCAAAATTCATCATGGCAGAAGGAAATCACAAAAGAAGACTGCAAGATGAGGAAATGCACATTAATAATGAGCTCGCAAGGCTCGAAAGGATAAGAAGGCGCGAGGAGAAACAACATCTGTTGCTGGCCTCCGAGCAGTTTGTAGAAGAGTTCGAGAGAGAAGAAAGAGAAGAAGAAGAAGAAGAGAAAAAGAAGAAGAAGAAGAGAAGGAGAAGAAGCGCGAAGCTAATAGAAGGTGCTTACAGAAGAAGAAGGGTAAAGAACTCGCAGAACGCGAGAAGAAGAAACAACGCAGAAAGTGGGAGAAGAGACAAAGGCAAGCAGCCCACCTTGCGTTGGCAAAAGAAAAGGGCAAAGCAATCATAGAAAGTAGCGAAGCCCGCATTGGCAAGGAAGCGTCCATCGAAGAAAAAAGAGAATGATGACATGCTGATAGAGATGGGCTTCTATCCTGCGCCAACGCCACTACCTGACCTCATCACAAGTGTGATTGTGGAACATGGCTGGGACACATTTTGCCAATGCCCAGCCATTATTGTGCCGCAAGTAGTGAGAGACTTCTACAGAGGGCGTCTACACGGAACCAGGGATGCGGTGACCTTCAAAGGAGAAACGTGTCCTTCAGCGCAAGGGACATCAATGAGATATACCAAATGAAGGATAACCCGGATGCACCGGGGAACAAAATTATTGATGATCCCACTGAGTAGCAGATGGAGGACGCGCTGAGAGTATTAACGCAATCGAGCACGAAGTGGTCGGTTTCACTCAAGGGCATCCGCACCCTGGCATCCAAGTCTTTGCTTCTGGAGGGAAGGCTTTGGGTCTACTTGGTCAAGAAGCAGCTGATCCCAACCACACATGACAAGACTGTATCAAGGGATCGAGTCATGGCCGCATATTGCATTGCGGCATACCATTGACGTAGGGCGACTGATCGCAAGACAGCTCAGAGCACTAGTGGGGCATATTCGAGGACAAGTACTTCTTTCCGTGGACTGTTTCAAGTCTGTGCCTGTCAATGGGCGTAGGCGTTGATGAAGAGCCTATGCCTAAAGTCCACGAACTCATCAACATAAAGATCTTGAGGTTGCTCCTCAAAGACTCCCCACATTGCCCTGAGCTACCCTTAAAGAGGCCCACAATCGACCTCAATGCGCCGCAGGGAACCAAGCCTAAGAGACCACGCAGAGAAGGCAAGGGAAAAGAAAAGGTCCAAGAGTCAACAATGCATGATCCAGAACCTTTGGACCTTTTGCCCTTGTAATTTGCCCTCAAGCCCTCCAAGCCCACCCGCACAACCTTCTTCTCCACTCCATGAACACTTTACCAATCTTCTTCTCATTCCCAATTCTCCAACTGTTCACCCAGCAGCCCTAACTTCACCCTCAACCTCATCACCGCAACCTTCCATTCCACATCGCAAGTTGATGACCCACACGATTTGGGTGAAGGCACCTCTGCCCAACCCAAAACGATGCTGGCGAGACATCGCAGGCAAAACCCTCCATAACCTCCCTGGCTGCTGAGTTAGCAGAAATGCGGTCACTTCTAACCCAACAACAACAACTTCTCTTCCAACAGCAGCAACTCTTCAATCAACAACAAGCCTACTTCGACCAGCGGTTTGATGCAGTCATGGAGCAAGTTGATAATATTCAGCGCAGTGTTGCCATATCAAGGGAGGTGCTGATCAACATACATCGCAACACTCATACGATCAACCGCCACCAAAGACAACTTGCGGAGCGCAACCATGAATACTTTAATTTTCTCACAACATACCTTCATGGTCCATTGGTGCCCCGCATCTCAGGCAACACTTGCTTTTTGAAGAGACTTCTTTTGCATCACCGCGAAACCCTTCCTCCAGCTCCTCAGCAATAATCCTTACATTCTATTTTTTTATGCGGCCATTCTGCAATACTTTTATTCAATTCATTATTTAATTAAATTCTTTGATTCTTTGTACAGGCAACAATTTTGTATTGCGTTAATTTTTAATTATTTGTATACTTTATTAATATTCAATACAAATGAGTACATATTCACTCCTTTTTTCCTGTGCCTTTTTCTTTATCATCCTTTGACAATATTTGCGATATTCTTAATCCTTTACTTTTGCGTTATTCATTGCGCTGCCATGATGTATAATATGTTTATACTTAGAAACATTTCCCATACTTTGTAAATTCTGACTAACACTTAGTTAATTCTTAGTTTAGCAGTACTTTACCTTTTATCTTTCAAAGTTCTGCTCAAACCTTCTTTTTGAAATTTTTATTCTAAGTGTTTGTCTAGTCCATCCAAACAACGCAATGAGGACCTTGCTCATCTTTAAATTTGGGGGTGGGGAAGGTCTAAGCAATAAGATCAAGAATATCGATCTTCAAGAAAATGCGTTCATATTTCAAAAAAAATAAATTATACAAAACTCCAATGTCAGCGCAAGGGAAAACCTAAAAAATGTTCCCAACCTGATAAGAGTTTAGTTGTGAAAGGAATCTGCTCGTAGTTGGATGTTCGTATGACACCCGTAGGAGCAAGCCAAAACGAAGGTGGGTTTCCAAGAACAACGCAATATGAAAAGAAAAAAAGAAAAAAAATATGAAAGAGTGTAAGAGACAATTCCTCTGAATATCCTGAGTTAGAGTTGAAATTGGCATACAACTGTGGTTGGATGTTTGCATGACACCCGTGGGAACAAACCAAAATCAAGGGTGTAACCATGACCAACAGTCTTTAATAAATGACGCAAAGTGTGACCACCGCATATAGACATATCATGTTGTTTTGACAAAGAAGAGATAAACATTCTATGTTAAAAACTAGAAAAGCATCTTTGAGCAGAATTTTGTTATATAGAAGAATAAAGTAGGGCTTTGTTCAAAATTAGCAAGGATAAAAGGAAATTGCGTGGTTAAGAAATGTGCCTAACTGTAACATTCGGAGCAGCCAATCGAACCAAAAATATAGGAGAGGAATTTAGCATTATTGCCTTAGTAGAAGATATGCTTAAGGACAAGCATATATCTAAATTCGGGGGTGTGATAACTTGTAGAAGTACAAGTTATTTATGCTGCCTTTTTCAGATATTGCGGCCAAAAGTGAAGGAATATGCGTCGATTGTATGAAAATTAGTTCAGAAATACAATAAATACAAATTATTGCAATTACACCCACTAACATCATCAAGATGGTAGAAGAGGATATTTTTATTCTGTTTTGCAGGAAACCAAGTCACCGCTTGTGATCAAGGCTCAACGAAAGACTGAACAACGCATCTCTGTCACATTGCGCCCGTTAATCAACATTGAAGAGACGATTAACGCAATGACGGCACAATGTGACAGTCGATCCCGAGCTGAATGTCAACTGCATGCGGTAATAAAAACAACACTGCAAGTGAGCAACTGATCGAAAGATGCAGCTGAGCAGCGCAAACGCGGAGGATTGTGACACGTGTACAACTAACCGTTGTGCAGATTTTACGGTCTTATTGTATAATAGAAGGAATATTTATTCCTCCATCTTTGAAATTTCCATAACAAGAAGTGGGGTCCACAAGCTAAGAGTCAAAGCTTTTCACTTGTAAATACCCCCATAGATACGTTGATACGTTGATAATTGATACGAGGGCTAATTGATGCTAGATTGAGATAAAGGCTGAGCTGAGTACTGATTGGAAGAAATCCGGGAAGAGAAAAGACAAGGCCGAGAGGTGAGTCTCAATGCGATTCTGCCAGATCCCCGCCATGAAGCACTGTGCTTAGATCCCTGCTACCGGTTGAGCAAGCCTGAGAGGGAAGCTCATCCTTCCGCACGTTCCATCCACGTCGATAAGTGAATCTCCATCTAGATCGGTGCCAAGACATTGGCATTTATTTGTATTTTTTTCTAACTCTATTAGTCAATTGTATTTCATTCTCTTAATCTCTTTATTCACAAATAATGTATCAGACGTTAAATAGTTTTATTGAATGTCTCGATCACTTTCATTTCCACTTTTCTGTCTATTTCCATTCCTCCATTAATCGTTTTCTCCATGAAGTTTTCCTAATACCTTGGTAATTAGTATGGATTAAACAAGTAACTTAATTTGTGTTAAAGAGATAAATGTGTTTAGCTAAGGCATGCTAGACGGCATTTTCATCTCTGAGAGCAGAAGTCAAGATGTCATTTTGATCTGTCGAGAGAATGTTAGAAGAATGCGTTAACTAAACCAAGTAGTACTTCTAGAGATGGAGGAAGCCTTGCGTTCAGTGTGTTCGTCCCTGTTTCATCACAGAGATGTGGGAACGCGACCGATCTCCGAGAGGTGTACGCCAAGGGAAAAACGGAATAATACTTATATCTTTAATGCAATTAAGGAACTTGCGCTGTTTATATTAGTTATCTTTTCTTTTTCTGATTCGCATACAATACTTGTCACCGTATTACATGATCTTTGCGTAATCTTCGCAGCCAGCCTTGACCTCAGTATCGTGTATCATGAAACCTGTATCTTGTATCATCTTAGCCTAGATTTACTTTATCGCAATTCATTTTGTTATCGCATTTTTACCGCTTTACTTTACTTTATCGCATGTTTAAATACTTGTACAAACAAACTTTATTAATTTGAAAAACCCCTGGTCGCATATATCAGAAACATAATGCAATAACGTAAAACAAATCCTGTGTTCGACCTCGGATCACACCGTGAAACTTGCGGTGAAATTATACTTGGTTTCAACGCAAGGAAACTTGTAACAATGCACAACATACTACAAGAACATTCGTTAATAACGCATATCTAGAAGTAGTATCACATATCATTGCGTTATAATTATCCATGCGTTGTGTGACATAAGATAAATTCTATGCTTACATTGAGTTTGCATTGATGTTCAATTGTTGCTTTGTGGTCATCTTCAACATGAATGTGGTGCATCCAGTATGTGGGGCTAATTCCTCTGATGTCAGCAAGCGTCTAGCCAATTGCTCGCACATGTTTCTTGCGAATGCTCATCAACGCATTCTTCTGATCTTTGTTGAGCGCAGAGGAAATGATCACTGGCAGCTGCTCATTCTGCCCCAAGAATGCGTACTTCAAATGGGTTGGTAGGGTCTTTAGTTCGAATGTTGGTGGCTCCAGTAAGAAAGGTTGCGTTTTTTTTCTTTGATCTGTTTCTGTTGGCTCTTTTTCTTGCTTTGCGGTCATTTCTTCTTCCTTATTTGTTTTTGTTGTGATCGCATTGCAGGCAGCAACGGATGTGTTGACATCCTCTTCTTCATACTCTTCATCAGACTTTTCTTCTTCAATAAAATTCAGGTCATCATTAGAATCTTACAGGTCTTCTTCATCCGGAAACTTCATGGCATAAATTATATTAAATTTGAGCTTCTGTCCGTTGATACTCAAAATGATTTCTCCTTTATACACATCAATTTGAGCACGGCCCGTTGATAGAAAAGGTCGCCCCAAAATGATGGGCACATCTTTGTTGGCCTTGTAGTCTAAAATGATGAAGTTATCTGGCAGGATAAATTTGTCAATTGTTATTAGCACATCCTTCACCTTACCTTCTGAATGGACCAGAGATCTGTCGGCCAATTGGAGAGTTACTGATGTGAGCACAAGTTACCCCTCATTTAATTGTCTAAAAATCGACAGCAGCATCAAATTTATGCTGGCCTCTGTTGGGATAATTTAGGGATGCGTTTTGTTTTGTTTTATTTTTAAGGACGAATGGGGTTGTACATTAAATCATGCGTTAGAAATGGCTTATGCGTTTGCACCCATGCATCTGAGGTCATGCGTCGAAATGATGATGCATTAATCTTAGCATGCAATAACCACGCGTTCCTATCACAATTTTTCTTATGCTTGCACCAAGTATAACACAAACGCAAGTTTCTCGGGTAATCTGAGGTCAAACACGAGGACTTGTCACTCAATAATATTTGTGAGGTGATGGTCAGCTGCGTGACTATCTCTATAGTGCATGGTTGCATCGAGCATAAGATTGTGCCTATCTCTAGAAACAATACGAACCTTGCTTAGCGCATTCCATCCCTTACCTTCTCAGGCAGTTAGACGCGGCTACTTAACTTATAGACAAGCAATGCAGCATTCCATAGACAAGTGCTACCACAGCCTTTCACCAAGAAAAGAGGATTAACTCACTATACTCGCACAATGCACACCTCTCGGTGGGTTGCTACATGCATCCTTTTTCTAGGCTACACGATTAAGTATGCGATTGACTTTGATAAATAAACGCTGAAGATAAACTATGATAGAGATGAAGATGATGAAGAAGACGGTAATGAAGGAATTAAGAATTGCATTGATCACAAAATATCTTAATATCTCAAGCTAAAATGTAATACAATACAGAGATTAGAAGGGAGATGAAGGACTCTGTGTCAAGGCTACCGGTGGTGCCATGGTTGAATGGTGGAGATGTCTCTCTCGAGCTCTATTTCCGGCGAATGCTCCGATCGTCACTCGGTCTGGATTGTGGAGATGAAGAATTCTCACTAGAAATCTCTTTCAAGCTCTCATCTGTGATTAAGGTAGAAGCTCGGATGTCTCAAAATGAAGGTCTCAAGGGCTATTTATAGAATTTGGACGCTGATAGCTGTAATGATGAAGGTATGGCTCACTGCTGCTTTTGTCGCGGTACGGGCCTTGTCACATCGCCTTTTCCTTTTGATACTCCAAAGGTATGCGTCCGAGCTTAATTTAGCTAAAGTTATCAACGCGTTCTACCCATCTTGCGATCTTTTATTATGGCTGTCACTCCGTGGCTGCAATCTCTATTTGTTCACCACGTTTTCCATGCGTTGGACGCATACGATTACTGCAATTTCCATGCGTTGGACGCATGGGGTTTCCGTTTGCGTTTGTCTTTTGCAGTCGCTTAGCTTTAGCGCATGCGTTTGTCTGTGATTGCTTATTACAAATGCATGCTTTTGATTCCTGCGATAGCTACAAAAATAGACACTTTGGCATGGAATAACGCATAATATTGGGTCAGTGAGGTTTTAGGTGCTTATCGACACAAAACTCAATTTTTCACAAATTCTAAGTATTATCAATTAGTTTTCTACCTATTAGCCCTCATAATTCTAAATAAAAGGCTTATAATTACCGATATTTCTGCCAGTTATTAGCCCCCAAGTCACACAGGACTTGCCCAATATAGAGTCCTCCTATGGAGCAAAGAATAGTGAAGCTCCCAGGATCGCTCATCCCCGGTGGGATAATTGATTTGGAACTTTGCGTTAATGCCACCGTGGCAAATTTTCCAGTGCCCCTCTTCTTAGTTACCATGTCCTTCAGGACGTAGGCAGGCATTTCCTCAATCGCTTCACTGAAAAGAATGTTAACATGTAATTGCTTTAACATAGATAAGAAGTGTTGGTACTGTACCTCATCGTTTTTCTTCTTCCTTAGTCTCTGTGGGAAGGGTGGTAACTGGACTTTTACGGTTCCCATTTCATTAGGCTTTGAGGTTGACGTAACCTCAGGTTCTTCTACTTCATTTTCTCTTTCTTCTTCTTGCGTTACCGCAATCTCAGGTTCAGCTTCAATGGAAGTTGTTCTACTATGCTTCTTCTTTTCTCCCTCCACAGTTTCCCACTGCACAATGTCACAACCTGACATTACTCCTTACCTGATCCCTCCGAGTTGTGTGGAAGTTCGGTTGAACTTGGCAACGCCCCTTGCGGTCTACTTTTCAGCTCACTCGTAATCTAGCCCATCTGTAATTGAAGATTGTGGATGGAACACCGTCTCATTTTTCTCTATATATTGCTTCAATAGGCTCTCCAAAGAAGAGGATTGTGTTGGTTGTTGTGAGCTACTTGCTTGATTTCTCGGTTGACCGTTGTTGCGTTAAAGGATCCTTGTGGCCTTCTTTTTGCGCCACAGGTTGAAAATTTTGTTGTTGATTCTTCCAAGCAAAATTTGGGTGGTTTCTCCACCCGGGGTTGTAGGTATTTGAAATAGGATTATTTTTCACAAAGTAGATAGATTGTGGATTTTACGGGCAATATTCCATCGCATGCCCATCATCGCAAGTCGCACACCTTGTGGTGTTCTGACTGATTGTGTTGATTTTCCCACCTTGCGGTGTTGGGATGCTAATCGCCATTTCTTGGATCAAATTCATCATTGTGATCATTTGGTTTTGTAATGAAGTAATAGCACTATTGTTTGCATCAGAGTCTTTAAGTCTCAATCTATGGTCACTCTCTCTCCAATCTTCATGGTTCTTGGAGATGCGATCCAGGATATTCTTTGCCTCATCATATGTTTTGTCGAGCAGACCACCAACGTCTGCTGCAATGGCAGCGGTCTGCGAAGCAGGATTCAAACCATGATAAAAAAATCTCCATTTGAAGGCAGTCTAGTAACCCATTATGCGGACAATCCCAGACCAACCTTTTAAACCTCGCCCAAGCATCGCTGAACGATTCATCCATATCTTGTTCAAAATTTGTAATAAGCTTCCTTCGTCTTGCATTCTCGATAGTGGAAAATACTTCTTCATAAATTTCTCCACTACTTGCTCCCAAGAAGTGATCTCTCCCGGTTCGAGAGAATAAGCCCATTTTCTAGCCTGATCACAGAGAGAAAATGGGAATAACGTTAGTCGAACTTCTTCAGCAGAGATGTTCGGGAACACAAAAGTATTGCAGATTTCAATAAAACTTCGGAGGTGAGCGTGCGGGTCCTCGCCACGACTTCCTCCGAAATAACCTGCAATCTGGATCATTTGCAGCTTCATCGGTTTCATTTTGAATCTGTATCCGTCGAGGGCAGGCCTCATGATTCCCGGAGAGAAATCATAGAGGTTTGGCGATGCATAGTCCTTGATGGGCCTATTGCGATCGTTTGCCAACAGAATCAGATTCGCCATGACATTATTATCATTTGGTGCTCCATTTTCAGGCTGTTTCGCCATATTTTCTTTATCGGATTGTGGTTGCTGTTGCCGGTCTCTCAATCTTCGTCTAAAAGACCTCTCAATCTTTAGGTCGTAATTCCCTAGAGATTGAGAGTTTTGCAAAGAAATAAAAAAAAAATTACCGTTAGCAAACTATCTTGCCGAAGTCCCCGGCAACGGCGCCAAAAACTTGATGCTCGTATTTATGAAGTGGAAATATGAATGATATGCGTTGATGGATTTGCGTTGTGCACTCAAGTTTCCCCAGCCGAATTCAAGTGTAAATTCCTTTGAGTTTCCTAGTAAGTCCAGGGTCGAACACAGGGACTTGTGAAAATAGATTGCATTGATAATTTTGATGAAAACCTTGTAGTAACCAAGTAAATAAATAAGTGATGGGTTTGTTGTTTGCGTTGATGAAAAGAAATAAATAAAGGTAGCGGATTTGAAAAAAGATAGTTGCGTTGATAGATGCAATGAATATGCGATGAACGGGTTGAGAAGATCTTTAGCTAGCGTTACTTGGGAATGCGTCAGACTATGCGATCATGTTACAACCATGCACAGCAAGTCATTTTCCAATGTGAATGTGATGCTCCTAAATCTAGGACACATGTATTGAATGCAAAATGTCCATAGACCTTATCCCTAAGTCTCTACTCTTGTCCTATGCGATGATGCAAAATGCAAACACCTTTTAAGTTGTGGAGAGGCCGTAAATTATTTTATGCCACTTTAGGATTTGGGGTTGTCCGACACATGTGCTAGTCACTAACCCAATGAAGTTGGAACCGCATTCGAAGGTTTGCCTCTGTGTAGGCTACCCCAAGGAAACGAGAGAGGATACTTCTATGATCTGAGTGATAAAAAAGTATTTGTTTCTACAAATGGTATCTTCTTGGAACAAGACCACATAAGGGATCATAAACCACGTAGTAAGCTCGTTTTGCATGAGATTTCTAGTGAGACTGAGACTTTGAGGGTTCAACAAGAGTTGTTGAACAGGCCGACAGATCAACAAGAGTTGTTGAGGTCAATACATCTAGTCATCCAGCTCAAGAGTTGAGACTGACTCGACGTAGTGGGAGGGTTATAAACCTGCCGGATCGCTACATGGGTTTAAATGAAGCCCAGAACGTCATTTCCAATGATGGGGTCGAGGATCCATTATCTTTTAAGAAAGCGATGGAGGATGTTGACAAAGATGAATGGGTTAAAGCCATAAACCAAGAAATGGAGTCCATGTACTTCAATAATGTCTGGGAGCTTGTTGATTCACCTGATGGGGTAAGATATATTGAGTGTAAGTGGATCTATAAGCGAAAGAGAGGTGTAGATGGAAAGGTACAACCTTTAAGGCTCGACTCGTGGCAAAGGGTTATAACTAGGTCGAGGGAGTTGACTATGAGGAAGCTTTCTCACCTATTGTCATGCTCAAGTCTATTAGGATACTTCTATCCATAGCCAAATTTTATGATTTTGAAATATGGAAAAGGACGTCAAGACTACCTTTCTTAATGGTAATCTTAAGGAGACCATCTATATGACTCAACTAGAGGGGTTCATAGTACTAGATCAAGAGCAAAAAGTTTGCAAGCTTAATAGGTCCATTTATGGGTTGAAACAAGCGTCTCGATCATGGAACATCAGATTTAACACTGCAGTCATGTTGTTTGGCTTTGATCAGAATGTTGATGAGCCTTGTGTCTACAAGAAGATCATCAACAGCTCAGTATCTTTCCTGGTACTGTATGTGGATGATATCCTACTCATTGGGAATGATGTAAGGTATCTTACTGACATTAAGAAATGGCTAGCTGTCCAGTTCCAAATGAAAAATTTGTGTGAGATACAGTATGTTCTAGGGATCCAGATCATTCTAGATCGTAAGAATAAACGGTTAGTTCTATCTCAGGCATCGTACATTGATCAAATGTTGATTAGGTACAAAATGCAAGATTTCAAGTGGGGTTTATTACCCTTCAAGCATGGAATCGTTTTGTCTAAGGATCAATGTGCTAAGACACCTCAAGAGGTTGAGAAGATGAAACGAATTCCCTATGCTTTAGCTGTAGGAAGTTTAATGTATGCAATGTTGTGTACGAGACCCGACATTTGCTATGCAGTAGAGATTATCAGTCGGTATCAGTCCAATCCAGGATTTGATCACTTGACGGCGGTCAAGATGATCCTCAAGTATCTTCGGAGAACGAGATACTACATGCTCGTGTATGGAGATAAGGATCTAATCCTTACAGGATACTGATGCTCATGTTTATGAAGTGGAAATATGAATGATATGCGTTGATGGATTTGCGTTGTGCACTCAAGTTTCCCCAGCGGAATTCAAGTGTAAATTCCTATGATTTTCCTAGTAAGTCCAGGGTTGAACACAGGGACTTATGAAAATAGATTGCATTTGTAATTTTGATGAAAACCTTGCGGTAACCAAGTAAATAAATAAGTGTTGGGTTTGTAACCAAGTAAATAAATAAGTGTTGGGTTTGTAACCAAGTAAATAAATAAGTGTTGGGTTTGTTGTTTGTGTTGATGAAAAAAAATAAATAAAGGTGGTGGATTTGAGAAAAGACAGTTGCGTTGATAAATGCAATGAATATGCGATGAATGGGTTGAGAAGATCTTTAGCTAGCGTTACTGAGGAAGATCTTTTGCTTTGTCTTACCTCAATGAGGTCAACAATATGAAATCTATAAGTATAGGGTAGGCATTAGGAAATTCAACAAAGCTTGAACTTCTCTAAAAAGACTACATGTTTTCTTTCTAATGCATGCAAGCTTTAATTCAAAACTCCTTTCGGACCTCTCAAAGCCTTTTCGAAATTTTGTTTCCCTTAGTATTGAGGATTTAGCTCATCTCTAAATTTGTGGATGAAGGAAATCTGAGTAAGACGCATTAATCGAGTACCTCAAATATAAAGGAGACAAAATAGAAAAATTTTAAACGCAACTCCTCTGTCATTACTCTAAAGGAAAACCTCAAAGTGGCATGAGTTAAAAGGTTGGAACAGGCATTTAGCCGTAGTTGGATGCTCGCATGACACCCGTGGGGGCAAGCCAAAACAAAGTTAAGTCTTCTAGACCAATGCGTCTCATAAAACTCCTCTATCTAGTTTAAGAAAGTTGTATCTTGAAACGCATGAATATTAGATATGAGTTTAGTTGTTAAGGGCTCTCACCCATAGTTGGATGCTCGCATGACACCCGTGGGAGAAAGCCAAAACGAAAGTGGGATACCTGGAACAACACATGGATAATTGAAAATTCATATTGTTTTTTCTTTTTATCCAGCATCTATTTTAAAAAGAGCATCTAACACATTGCTGGTTTAGAAAAAACGGGAATGTTTTGAGAAACGAAAGGAGTTGTTGATGAAAAGCTTGCTGCACCTGAAACTAAACATTATTCCTTTTAAAAAAGAGTCAATCTGCGTTACATTTTCCAAACTCTTGTCTCAAGCTTATAATTGAATATGATGAGAGGCGAACTCTGCACACTAAAGACAAGGAAGATAACAAAGAATTATTTATGGAATGCTTGAGGACAAACATTGTTCAAATTTGGGGGTGGTGATAACTTGTAGAAATACAAGTTAATGTGGCTCTTAAGTTAGAACAATTAAGGTTTTTAATGATAAAATCTCCTCATTTTTAGAAGAAACGCATGGAATTACTCAAACATCAACAAACTCATGCAAAAGAATGTTTACTACTAAATACTGCGACACTAACGCATATATTGTAGAATTTCAACAAGAAGCTAACGCATGATTAAGAAGTGTCGCAGGCAAAGTTCTAACGCATGGGTCATGCGTCGGAGGGATTCAATGCAAGGAAGATTCATCGATTCAGGCTGTTTGTATCAAATCACCACTTGCAATCATGGGCATCTGCAGTAGGCGGCGTCTGAAAAGCTTCTGAGTGTCAGGCGGCTGACCAGGGCATGGACTTTAATGCTGCCCATCACCAAGCTGAAGATGACCAACACCTATAAATAGATGAAATCCCTCCAGAGTTCGAAGTTCAGAGAAAATTTCAAGTTCTCACTCTCAGTATTAGCTTAGTCGTAGTGTTAGATCTTTAAAGTTGTGCTGTGGTGCCAAGAAGAGCAGAAGGGAAGAGAATCACCATCATCGCTGATCAAGGAGCGGAAGAAGCCGAGCTTAAGAGAGACACTTCGTTCAACTCTTATACAAGTGATTGTACACAACTAGAATTGAGCCAAAGAGATACAAGAGATTGTACTATGTGGCTTGACTTAGTTCATTTCATCTCATTTATCGCTTTCATTCTTTCATCTGATTAAGTATTGCTTTTATAAAGAATATCTATAAATTCATATATTTGATCCATCACACTTTGCCATTGTTTATGTTGGATGCATCATACTTCATGCAAAGTTTCATTTCAAACTCCTAAGCCAACTTGATCAATTGGTAAAAGTATCTTTAGCTTAGACTATTCGAGAGAATAAATAAGCCAGCATCAAGTAGAACGCCTAGTACATCTAGAGATAGACTTACTGGTGTTTATTGCATTCTGTGTTTGACGCATGCATCCTAGAGATAGGTTTTGTATGTTATTCGCATTGAGAAGTGTCGAGTAAGAGTCTAATGCATAAACAAAGATAAGCAATCCATCTCATTCACATCGCATTCTATTTCGTTTACATTCATCTTAGATCGACGCATACCACTTGCATTAAAATCCATTTCCACACGATTCATTATTCTCTACTCAACACATTTGTATCTTCTTGCACACACATAACACTTTAGTGTAAATAACACAGTTCTTCATACATTTAGGAAATCCCTACAACAGCAACAACGCAAGGTCTGCGTTAGCTCAATCTAAATTCCTGAGTTCGACCCTAGACTTACCAGGACCCTAAATTGGAATTATACTTGGGTCTGATTTTGGAAAACTTGAACGTCAATAGAAGAAGTGTCGTGTGTTTTGTTGCACATCTCTAACGTATCAACGTGTTGCAAATACATCAACGCATCAAAGCATTAACAGATCATTCATACTTAGAATTTATTTTTCTAATTTATTTTATACAATACACTCCTAGCTCGAATCACGATAACAACGAACAATACCTAATCCTGGTGACACTACGGATACGACTCGCTTTGTAGGGGTTTGCAAGTGTTGTAAACTACTACAGATGGTAGATCCTGACCATTTACGTGAAGACATGCGAACGGGTGTGTCCTATACAAAGAGTTTGTATAAGACCAGACCACGAGCTAACTAGACTCTGTATATAACACTATTGATACTGGAGACTTATATCTCACCTAAACGAGCATAGGTGACACGAACTCAATCCTGAGTGTTTTGAGAACTCTTGAATTTGATGGCGATCCTTTGATTAGTATGGGTGAGAGTGGCCATATTGCAAATTCAACATGCCTACCTTTTTGGGGACTTGTCTTATTTGGGAACTAGGAACTCAATTACATAAGATGGAATTCACTTCTTCCCCGAAGTAGGGGTAAGTAGATAGATTGATCCCTTAAGGGTTGATTCCGGGGCTTGAACATAGTGGCCACAGCTTCTCTTTGGAAGAGAGGACTCAATCATAGTAGGACTATGAATTATGTTCATTAGAGGATTCATTAGTACTTAAGGAGTTAGATGTAACTACAAGGACACAACAGTTATTGGCCGACCTGTACTTACAAGTGATCTGTGAAGGGTTGTCATACTGTTGATTGGTTAAAATGAACATATAATATATCTGTGGTAAGAAGAGTTGTGGTGTCGATCTTTCGTGAAGTGCCTGGCAGTTAACGGATAGTGGAACCCATGACTAAAGAGTTTAATCAGTTATTCACGTACTATTGGAGCTTTACGCTACAGGTCCATAAGGTCCCCTTGGTAGCTCAATGGATTCAAGTTGAAAATCAGTTCTTGGTGTTGATTTGGAATGTTCAAATTGACAAGAGGTAATTCAATTATATATGATATGATCGGTATAGTATATGAGATACATCAAGTGGAGGACTACTGTAAACGAGATTTACATTAAGTGCCATGGAATAGAAAAAGAGCTATGGTTTATACGTTTCATGAGATGAAATATTGAAACTATAGGTTATAAATATATTATGGTAAGTTAGTTATCATTTATATTTATAATAATATTAATTATTGTATAATTATCTCTTTTTCTCTCATAACCAATTGAGTGGAAGGTTATTAGTGGTTGCATGAAAACCGTGAGATAAAAGGAAAAATGTTTTCCTAATTTTAGTAAGAAAAAAAAAGGATTTACAAAATTGTTGATTTTATTTTTCCATTCTTGAAAATTTCTCACGAAGAAGTTGTCAAGTAAATCAAATTTACTAAGCGACAGCTTTGAGTTAGCTAAACGATCGTGGAGTGTTCTTACACGATAGACACTTAGCTAGATTATGAGCTAAACGATCGCATAGCTTTTGTTAGACGATCACATAACTTTTACTAAACGATTGGACATCGACCTATACGATAGGTTGTTTCATCTCCCATTTGCTCAATCGTTTACACGATATTGCTTCCTTCTGTTTTCTGCCTCAAACCAAGTCCACACAGAGCCCACCATCTGGATTCTCACACCAAGAATACCAAGGTAACCTTCTTGGTGGTGTCATACTTAACTCGACACTGTCGAGGTTTTGTGGAGGCCGTTCAAGGTGTTCGTGACCTTGGCAATCGCTTAGTTCGAGTGCACGGTGATTGTGTAGTGTAGCGATCGTGTTGGACGAACGATCGTGTGTTGTTGTGTTGCTGTGATCAAGCGTTCGTGATCAATGAACTTGAAGATGAGTCTACAAAGGTTTGTTAATCCTTTTCCTTGATCTATAGTAAAGCATGCTGTAGTTTCTGTTTTATGCATAACCGTATGTTTCCGTTTGTGATTGTAATTGAAATGTTCATATACGATTGAAATTTGGAAAGATCATTCCACTGCTCATGGAAATCCTAGTGTCCAATTTCCTTCATAAATAAGTTGAAAACAATTATTCTTATGTTTGAATGAAGATAAATTGTTAAAAAATGAATGCAAATTTACCTTTATAGGTTTCCATTTTGGAGAAGACCGATGGTGTTGGAGATCGTGCTTGGCTTGCCATGTTTTCAATCACTAAATAATTTGAAAACATTAGTTAAACATAAATACTTCAATTAAGAGCTAAGAAAGTTCAATTACACTTACATATTTATAACTCCATGAAAATCCTCTTGAATCTTACTTCGAATAGAGTCCAAAACATAAATACAATTTTCTTGTAGATTGATTACAATCAATATCTAATGATAACTATAATAAGCAACAATTTTGAAATATTAGCACGCGTATAATGAAAATTAAAACTAACTAAAGAAATTGTATTTACTTACTATGGAAAAGGAACTAATTGGTCCAAATTAGCTAATTCTAGTTAGTTAGCTAAATTTCTGGATCAAATATCTTGAGACTTCACATGTGGCGCGATCAATTATAAAAAATTCTTTGTAATATCATGGCCACATTCATCCCAAAGATACCTAAACAAAGTAAAAGTTATTATTTAAACATGAAACAAAATATACATGAGTGAATCTAGATGAATAATACTTACGCAATGTATGTCAAAATACACATGTAACCAATTTCAACCATATTGCAATATTGGATCAGATCATCACAGACTAAATAAACAAATTTGTCTCTTCCAAATATATGCTCATTCAAATTGATACAGATCATGTCTACATCGTTCATATTATGCATGGAATGTCCGTTCAAGAGTTTGATGGTACAACTGGTATCCGTATATTCGGAGGAGTGGTCGAAGTTCTTAATTGTTGAATGGTCCTACCATAACCAAAGTTACAAAAATTCAAAGTACGAAAAATAATAAATAACCAAACTCATATACTGAAAAAGAGGCATACTTTTTTCTCGTCAACCATAATTACAAGTTCACGAGGCCATGTTATGAAGTTTCCCATTGCTTTATTTAAGGACTCTATTTTTCCCCTCACATAAATTGGTATTGGTAAATCTTCTCCCATGACAATGTCAATTAGTACTTTAATAGTTCAGCATGACACATCATCGTCAAATGTTGTGACTATTGCAATAATATTATCTAGAGTTTCTATAGCAAAGTGGCATGGTGTCTCCTTAACAAACTTAAAAGAACTAATGTCATGCATGGTTAAACACAATATGATTAAAATTTAAAAGTCACAACAAATAAATTATCTCCAAATCTTCTTTAGGCATCTTCTCAGTATCTTCTTCTTTAGATGCACTAAGTGCGACACTTCCAACAGATGAATTGGACTGATGAGATTGTCTGCTATAAGTTTTTTCTCTTGACACTTTAACATGTCGAACATTTTTTTTATTAGAGCCTCCTTCAATTTCTTAGCTCATTGTGGACTTTGGTTTTACTAATTACAAATATTGGGAATGGGAAAAAAAATCACCCACTCCTCTAACAAATCCCAATGTTCATCTGTACCCAATGCTTTGATTAAAGCATCTTCACCTTCATAGACTTTGGCCAATTTATCCTATAAAACATATTACAATTTTCACACAATATCTATGTCATCACAAGTTTTAGACATTATATATATGTCATCTTAAACTTTGCACAATATAAACTTATAATTTGACTTGCACATTCTCGAGTGGCTTCATCAAAATATTCATTATTTTTTTCTTTTCGTGTTTCTTTCTATGAAGTCGCCCGATAAGAAGGATCACTCGATATATTCTTCACGAACATACATATTTAATTAGCATAAACATATTAGAATAAAATATTTAATTTAAGTAAAAAAACTTACTAATTCTTGGGCAAGTTTCGCATAAACCTTACAAGAAATGTGATGATTATATACACATTTTGACCTTTTTTCTTTTTGAAGACGACTAATTTCCTGTACAACAAATCTAGTTGAAGTTACCTATCAAAAAAATGATAATATTGGCATTTATTTAGAATAACTTACATCCAATTCTTCACTCAATCGATCATTAACAAACGATGTCCACTGATCTTGATCTATATGAGAATATTGTTGAGGAGAAAATTGCAAGACCGAGGGTTCATCTTTAAATGGAAGTATAAGCTTTTGAGTCAATGTGGTCTTGAAAGTCCGAAACTTCCTAGATGCAGATATGAGTATACCATGTTTGGACAAAGAGTCCACATCGAACAACATCTGCACAATGAAAAAAGTAGTAAACAATAAACTAATAAACTACTATGCACATAAATTAAAGTTTTAGAAAACATATCGCTATACAATAAAAAAGTTTATCTTTTAGATGGTTTGGAACTTTTTTCCAACAATTATACGTTATAGGTATTTGTTGTCGAACACAAACTCCGATATAACTTTGCATGTTCTTGCGCCAAATCCAATTGGTTGTCCATGTTCATTATAATCAATGGTCAATTGTTTCCCCCAGATGTTCTTATTTGTGCCAACTCAGACATAGTAGTTGGGCCACGTGGAATACTTATTCTACTATTTTTTTGTGGGATCATATTTCTATCATCTTTGCTACTACTTGTTGAATTTTCCATGTGAATCTGTAAAAAAAAAAAAAAAAAAAAAATACTCACACAAAAAACATATAATCTTAATATTTAATACATATAACCATAGTAAATGACATACCATGTTTAATACATTATTTATCAACTCATCTATCCTCACAATCATTCCTAATGTATATGGACGTTGTATCATTAATCTCAATATATGTGTCAACATTAGGCATTCTTTGCATACCTCCATAACCACACTCTTGTAGAATATCTCCTATTCATCTTCACTTCAATTGTTCATTGTGGAGATGTTAAAACAATTGACCAATCCAAATTTGCAAGGTCTTTTACATAGAAGAATTGTCTTACTTGAGAGGCTAAAATAAATGGGTCTAATTTATATCCAATACGATTGAGGTCCACAACAGTAAACCCAAACTCGTTTGTTTTGACTCCTTTTCTATTCTCAACCCATTTACATTTGAATAAAATAAATGATAATTCATGATAGTCAAGCTCTCATATTTCTTGTTTTACACCATAAAAGATCATATCTGACATGATAGGACTTTTGTCCTTAGCAATAGAGACTTGCATTGTGGTAGTCATTATACTAACTCCACTATTTTGAACCCTCCTAATATCATCGGATTCTTTGTGTGATAGTAGTAACCATTGACCACGTAACCATAATATTTTGCCACAGTTGGACAAGGTTCATTAGCTATCCATCTTAAAGAAGGCGATATGGAATTTTTGGGAACTTCGAAAGCTAGTGCAACCTACGATATATTTTATAATAGTTTAGTAGTTAACATTTAATTATACATCAAATAGTAGGCCTCTAGAGATTACTCGTGTAGAAAACCACCGACTGAATGTACGATTTTGCTCTTCTTGAAGCCACTTTCTACTTTTACTTTTACAAGAATTGAGCTTAGACAAAATATCCATATGTTGCCTATTATAAATGACAAAGTTAGTAGATCATTAAATAATCAAGTAACCTAAAACGAGAATAAGATGGAGATCTACATACTCGACGTAAGAAATGCCGACAACATTGGTAATCCCGCTCTGAATCACTGCCATTTCTGATGCAGTAGGTGAAATGTTAGCATCACCTTATCTTATTGATACTCTCAAGGTATGCGTTCATGATCGTTTCTTCTGAAGTATTAACAAATTCCAACTACCTTGCGATCAACCTTCTATCACGGTTATCACTCTGTAGTTGCAGTATTTCATGTGACAAACTAGTCCTCATGAAGATTAACGCATGTGATCAACTTTGCAATGGTTTGGGATCAACGCAAGCGATCGATTCCTGTAATAGCTACAAAAATAGACATTTTGACGCAGAATAATGCATGACATAAGGTTAGCGAGGATTTTCAGTGCTGGTCGATGCAAGCTCACTTTTCCACTTGAATTCTTAGTATTATCAATGCATATTCTGCTCATCAGCCCTCATAATTCTAAGTAAAAGGCTACAATAGCTTGTATTTCTACAAACGATCAGTAACCAACAAATTGGCATAAACTTGAACGAGGTTCCAATTTCTTAGGATTTGTCACTAGCAAATGTCCAGAACAACCCCAAATTCTGAAGTAAACGTAAACTAGATTTATACCCGCTCCATAACTCGAAAGGTGTTTCAGAAACACTCTTCGAGGGAACATTATTCAAGATGTGAATTACAATCTCTATTGTATACCCCCAAAACGATCTAGGAAATTGAGCATAACTCATTATAGAATGAGCCATGTCTAATAAGGTTCTATTTCTCTTTTCTAATACATTTTTTTGCTGAGGTGTACTAGTTGTTGAAAGTTGGGATTGGATTCCATGTTCTATTATATAGTCTTGGAATGCTAAATCTATGTACTCTCTACTCTGTTGGATTGATAGCAGCACGCAGTAGAAGTGATGAGGACCGTTAAGCACTCTAATTGATTAATTTTGACAGAAACAAAAACATGCTTAAACAGAATTTAATGGGTTTCAAGAACATACCTTTGAAGAACCGTTGAAATCTTGATTTCCAGCTGCAAATTCCTCCAAAACTTTGTGCAAATCACCACAAGATCTTCCCTACTATTAACTTAGTGCTCTAAATTGAGTTGTAGGACTCGAAATAAGCAGAAATCAAAGGGAATTTGGAGAAAACTCACTGTAACAACCCA
This sequence comes from Benincasa hispida, assembly GCF_027475165.1. Classification (NCBI taxonomy): domain Eukaryota; kingdom Viridiplantae; phylum Streptophyta; class Magnoliopsida; order Cucurbitales; family Cucurbitaceae; genus Benincasa; species Benincasa hispida. The sequence continues at coordinate 39,649,646 of NC_143483.1, read as the reverse complement.
AATGAAGAACACCTTCTTCTTCAAGAATTTTCAACTAAAATTCTTTTGGTTTCCATAACTTCAAAAAACTCTAAACTCTTCAAGATATTGCAGACTATCATGCAAAGAGATTTGTTGCATGGGATGCAACCCATGCTTGGAGTAATTAAAGGTTGAAGTAGTGGGTTCTTTGTGAGCAACTTTGAAGATGAAGATGAAAAATCTCATTTTTCAATTTTGTGTAATTTTCTATTTCCAAAATCCAAAATTGATTTTTAAATCATATTTTATTTCTAAAATCAAAATTTATTAATTTTACAAGTTAATTTCATAAATTAATTTGCTAATAAAATTAATAAAAAATTATTTAAACAATTTAAATAATTCTAATCAATTTAATATCTAATATTAAATTAATTTTACACAAATTCATCTTCATATATTTAAATTATATATATATATATATATATATATATTCTCAAATTCCATTTGATTCTAATTTGAACATCTAAAATTAACTTATCATGCTACTCTAGAAATAATCATTTCCGAGATAGTAGGGGGACCTCGTGGACCTATAGATCATGGGCTCCAACGATCCAAGATTAATCGGCAAAACTCATTAGACCGATCTAACCCCCATTCGTTATCTAATGGGTCACTCCACTAAAGCCATAGTTAAACTCCCCTCACTGTAGATATATTATGTCCACTCGATATAACCATGATTAGTAAGTCAACCCTTCACAGATTGTTTGTAATAACAACTGGGTCAAATCTTCGTTTTACCCCCAAAATTACCTCTTGTTTCTTAAGTCCCCACTAATCCCCTAATGAACAATTGTTTTGTGATCCAATAAACAAAACCAAGTCCCTCTCGGGCCAAGGAGAGGACAGGGCCCGTTGTTCAAGACCAATAATCAACACTTAAGGGAACAACCTCTCTACTATCCCTAAAAGCGGGTAGAAGCGAATTCCATCTTGCACCCTATGTCCCCAGCTATCTACCCAATTTTACCCCTGAAATGGGAGGTTTATTGAGCCGGCACTATTGAGCCAACTCTCACCTATGCAAATCTAAGGATAATTCTAAATAAACAAGAGTTCATAGTTAGCTCAGGATTAAGGTCAAGTTACCTAGGTCATCGCTTTGAAATAGTCAGTCTTAAATAGTAAACAACGTTATAGAGTAAGAGTGACTAATTTCGTGGTCCGATCTTGTACAAACCTTTTTGCACAAGGACACCCCCACTTCTCATGTCCCAACATGAAAGAATTAGGATCCCTTTGTTTGTAGCACTTTACAATTCTTTGTAATAACTACAAAGCATGTTGTATCCTATAGTGTTACTAGAATAAGGTATCCAACCTTATTCATATACTATAGATCATTTTGACTATTTACTTGAACCTAATCCACCTTTATGTCTCCACATGAAGTTCAAGTACTCATCCAATAGTCAAGGGACTTTCAGGTTTATTGGATTTCTTATAAGCAATACATCTATTCAATAACACCTTTGTTGAATTTTCAGAATAAGTTCTATTGTTTATAAACTACGAGTTTTAGGATATAAAACCCAACACACTCCGCTAAGATCGAAGTATTTTAATCGTTTTACCCAACAGATTTTCAACTTCAGCCTTATACTCATTAAACTTATCAAAGACTTCAAACTTATGTTCGATTATGTATAAGTTACCATACCTCGTATTTATCTATGAAAGAGATGAAGTATTTGTACCCTTCTAGAGTTTTTACATTCATTGGACTACAAAATCTGTATGTATGAGCTCTAAGGGCTTTTTGGCTCTATAACATTTTCCACTAAAAGGTCTTTTAGTCATTTTTCCTTTAAGACAGGATTCACATGGAGGTAATAAATCATCTTCTAACTCGCTTAAAAGTTCATTCTTTACCAATTTCTCGATTCTATTGAGATTAGTGTGACCTAATCTCAAATGCTAAAGATATGTATTATTGTTACTTGGAGAAACTCTTTGCCTTTTTGTTTGAGTATTAACAGTTTTAAAGATCTCATGATTTAAAAATGCTTTTGCTTTAGTTGGTCTTAACATATACAAGTTGTTTAGCTGAACGAATAGTCATACTATTTTTCATAATGAACTCTTCATTAAATGAAAAAGAAATTGAATACATTTGTTCGATTAAACAAGAAATAGATATAAGGTCCCTTTTAATTTTATGAACTATATACAAGTTTTCTAAAAATAGGTATCTATTTCCAAAAAACTGTAGGCGGAAAGCACCGAACCAAAACTCATTATTAATTTGGTATTCCTGAAATACCCATACATTTGGCAATTCAGAAAAAGTACAAAGTTCAAAGAAAAAAAATAGCCTACTGTAAAATTAGAACCTAAGTTTAAGCATGCTTAAAAATCATAGAAAAGGGATAGAAAACCTTTACCTTTGTAGAACCAAGTGAGAATCCAATTCTCCAATTGAGATTTTAGAACATCATCAAAAGAGCAACCTTCAAAGGCCAGAACTATTATGTGTAGAATTTTTTTTTCCTCTATGATCAAAACCAATTTTTTTATCAACTGAGATAGAGAGGGAGAGAAACGTGGAACCACTCACGTTTCTAGATAACTCCCCTATGTGGGACTTATCTAATTAATTTTATTAATTATTAATTAACTAATCATTAATTAAATATAATTTAATTAATGATTTCATTTAAATCATATTAAAAGAAACATCTCTCACATAATCTATATTTTTAATTCAATTAATTAAATTAAATTAAAATAATTATTTAATTTTCGAATTAAACTATCTCCAAATTAAATATCAAATATTTAATTTGACTTATATTTTAATCATATTAACCTATAGTTTTAATGTGCATCAAATATACTTTAATTTTAACCTATAGTTTCAATATGAATCCAATTCATTAATATTTGAACTCCTTCAAATATTTAAATTCTCCCATAAATTAATTTTGAATCATATACAAAAATAAATTTATATTATAAAGTTTAATTAAAATATAAACTTTATATTATAATGTATCACTATACATTATATTATTTTCCTAAGTGATTTTGAACATTTCAAACTCAAAGCATAATTACTTCAATTCCCTTTATGAGCTAGGAAGAGGACCTCATGGATCTACAGATTAGAAGCTCTAACTATATGGGATTAATTGGCTAAACTCTTAACCAATTAAACAATATTCGTTAACTATGGATACACTACACTAAAGACTCATAGTTGCACTCTTCTCACTGCAGATATATTTCTGTATCCATGGATATAGACCAATGATAGCAAGTTAGTCCTTCACAGTGTTCGTAACACCAGTTGGGACAAATTACTTTTTTACCCATGGATTACCTCTATATCTTTAAATACTAGTGCTTCTCTAATGAACAACCTGTTTATGGTCCAACCATTAAATAGAAATCCCTCTCGGGTTATTGAGAGGGTAGGGCCCTTTGTTCAAGTCTTGAAGACACCACATAAAAAAATACGCATCTACTTACCCTAAAGTTGGGAGTGAATTCTATCTCATGAAATTATGTTCTCAACTCCCCCTTCGATCTTGTCCTACAAATGATAAGCTTATTAAGTTGGCGAACTGACCATTCTCACCCATACAAATCAAAGGACAATTCCTCATGAATAGGAGTTCATAACTCACTCATGATTAAGACTAAGTTACCAAGGTCATCTTAGTGAAATAGAAATCTAACTAGTCAACGAATTTACGTCTAGTGGTTACTATTTTGTAGTCTAGTCTTATGCAAACTCATTGCATAGGATACCTCTACTCGTTGTCTTCTATATGAACGTGTTGGATCATTGTATTTGTATCAAATACAAAGTTGATCGTATCCTTGGGCTTATGTGTTGTGCAATCATAGCAATTAGTCTGTTGGACCTTTCTTAGAATTCCGTGGGCCCATAGAAGTGTCAAGCCCATTCAATTATTGTGCTTAATTACTTCATTAATTGTGGAGGTTGGAAGTGGTTGCATGTGTAAATTGTGTTTAATTTCAAATTTTAATTTGAATTTATTGTGTTGTTTCTTATTTCATTTGAGTTCAATTGTGGGTATTTTTTCTCAACAACTGTTTGTCTTCATCCTTACAAGCTATTTTAAGCCCACAGTAATGGTGAGTACTCGTGAAAGTACTCACAGATCTCGAAGGCAAAATGGTTCGACATAAGGAAAAAGCTCAATAAAAGTCGCTTGTCAAGAAGGATGTTCCACCTTCTTCAACAATAAGTGTGGTGTAAAAGTGTGTGGTCTTCCTGAACCAAATAAAGGCATTTGGGTTCCTCCTCCCATTGCAAAGAGAAGACGATCAAGCGCTGGTACAATGCCTGTTGAAAAGGGTAAAAAAAAAAGGTTAGTTCTTATTTGGCCATCACTGATCTTGTCGGTCAAAGTAGAGAAATTCATCCATAAAATGCCTAGACCGCATCTAATTGTTCATCGGAGTCCATGCAAATTTTTTTGACTATTAATTAATCTCCTAGGAAAATTGTTTTGAAAATGGGTAATCTCACTTCGGTTAAGGTTTCTAAAAATATGGCCAACGTGGTTATGCCTAAGTCTACTCCTGTTGAAAATATTGTTCAGTCTAATGTGCATGTTTCTTCTGGGTTTGAAAAATAGTGTGATGAGAAAGCTTGGTAATTGGCGAAAATATTGTTTCCAAAAGCCAGCCATCTGAAATTGGGGATAGTATGAATGTTTCTGTTAATATTCATGTGTTTTCTTCGGTACCAGTGAATAACTCTACTGAAATTATTATCCTAAAATTGTGTCTGAAAATGTTGATGTTGTGCCTAAGACATCTGTTCCCCATGAAACAGAACATGTAGAGGTTGTTGATCTCAGGGATCATGTCTCTGTTGATGAAGGAAAGCCTATTGATATGAGTAAAGTTAGCGTGTCTGATCATAATATGATTGATTCTGGTAATTATTATATTGAGGAAGAGTCTGATTCTAATGATATTATTTCTTTGTCTGAAATGTCTTCCAAGAAAACTGTGAATGTTACAAGTGTCAGCAATGCATCTTCTAAAACATCAAAGACTGAGTTTGATCAATCTGACTTTGAGGATAACTCTGCTTCTCCAGAAGATTGGGGTTTGGGAAGTTCTTTTGATGATGGTAACTTTGTTCCAATTTGGGTCGTTCGAGCTTTAGTTAAGTTTAAAAGGAAGAAACATGTTTCTTCGAAACCTACTACACCAAATGTGTCATATGTTCCATTAGATGGCATCTCTTTTCATACTGAGCTAGGGGCTAGTATGTGAAAATTCGTGGTTAAAGGAAAAATTGTTGATGAAAAAGAATTATTTGATAGAAATCAAGACTGCTTTGACCTTGTGAATCTTATTCTCATAGCTCAACATGATAGAACTGTATTAAACTTGGGATCATTCTACCCTCAAATTGTGAGATAATTCATTGTCAACCTGTCTTCAGAGTTTGACAATCCCAATAGTCCTAATTTTCAGAAAGTTCATGTGTGAAGGCATCCATTTATCTTCTCTACCATTCTCATTAATAAATACCTCAATCGAACGATTCCTATTGATGTATTTGAACAGCATCCATCGATGAGGTAGTTGGCATTTGAATTGATTGGGGTGAGGTCTTCTTGGCCATGTAAGGGGTAGTTGCAAACTGCCATACTGAGTACCAAATATGTTGTCTTACATAAGATTGAGATCTTCAACTAGTATCCTTCCTCTCATAAATCAAGTCTCTTTCTATTTCACTCGCCACCTTATTATATCAGATTAGGACTGGAGTTTCATTCAATTATGGCAGTTCTGTACTTAATCAAATCAAGCACCACATTGGATCTCAAGCCTTGAAATTGCCTATTTGCTACCCTCGATTAATTTGTGGAATTTTGATTGCTCAGAAACCAGAATTTATTACAGTTGAAGAACCTGCTGGTCCTCTACTGTTTTCATTTCGATCAATCCCAAACCATTGCAAAACTATCATATCCCTGCCCTTGTTGCTCCTTCTGTATCCAATGTTGATAGCCTCAACCAGGCTTATTGAATCCCCATTTGGAAGCCATGTTTTATATCTCCTATCAAATGAATCCAAAGGTATTGATGTCCAGCTTCAGAGACATCAACAGCACAAAGCGATTGTTGATGAGATGTTACAAATGATGCGTGTGACATTAACTAAGTCTGATTGGGCGTCTTCCTCTCAACAACATGACTAATTTTTTCAAATAGAAAAGGGGAGAAATTTTTTTTTACTGCTGGTGGTTGTGGGATGTTGGTGGCAGTATTTTGTTCTTCTCTATGTTGATGTTTTTACTGATTTTTTGATACTTTATTTTGATTTTGTTAAGACTACTTCCTTTAATGACAGTTCTCTTTGTTAAAACGATTCTGCCTTAAAAAAAATATTAGCGAAATGGGGAGTTTGTTGGAGATTTTTTTATTGTCTCTATATTTTTTTAAGGCAGTTTCTGGTAGTTTTGCATTTGTCACAAATGAAGTCTTAACATTTGTCACAGACATGACTAATTCCTGCATAATATTTTATTTTCCTAATCTGAAATTTATTTGCAGAATATTTTTATTTTTGAATCTGAAAATTCTTAGCAAAAGTATATTGTTCGAATTTTTTCTTGTTTATGGAGTAATCTTATTTTGACGAAAAAGGAAATATTTTTCTAAAAATTCTTTCTTTTATTGGTCACAATTTTTAAAAGGATAATAATGGCTCTCATTTAGGGTTGCCACATTGGTTCATTGTGGGAGAGTGTTTTTCTTCTTGTTGGTCGATTTGTACAACATGGTGTTTTGATCTTTGTTCACGTTATTCTGCTGTGCAACTTCATTTGTTGAATCGTTCAATAACTTCTGTCTTAGGGGGAGCCTAAGGCATCGTTGAAGAGAAGAGATTCTTAGTTTTAGGGGAGCTTAAGACTTCATACTCGAGAAGGATTTCTCCATCTTAGATGACCTAAGATTCGTCAATGAAGGGAGTTCACTGAGTTACAAGGTAGATAATCAAGCAAAGAGAAGTCTCACACACTGTCGGAAGCCAAAATGTTCAACACTAATATTAGCACGCATAGGAGGAGCCTAAGTACATTTGAGAGGGAGTCTCACATCCAGGGGGAGCCTAGGTGACTTGTGAGTAGGCTCTACGTGATTCACTATAGTAGTCGGTGTATACTACATTGTAATTGCTTAACTCTTTAATATTAGTGAATTATTTTTCTTGGGCACATTGCCACCCAGACGTAGGTGGTTTATTGTCAAATGGGTTACAAACTCCTGTGTGCATTTACCTATTTTCTTGTTGTTAGGATTTTGTTGTTACAATGCTTGTCATTGCTCTCCATTTAACATCCACGTTTCTAGTGACGAATCATCATATCACTTTTTCAGATGTCTTTCTAGATAGGTGACCTTCAAGTTTGTAACTCTTGAGGAATAAAATTGTTCCTAATTTCTTAATAGATTTTATTGATTGGTTTTGTTTCATATGGGGTTGACATCTAGGTTGGCTCCTAAGGAGGATTAATTGAAGTTGTGGTAGGATGACGAGACGTTGGCCATGTTGAGCTGTGATACCATATTTAATTTTGAAACGGAAATAAAAGCAACAATAAGCAGTTGATATATTCTTATTGATCATCATTAAGCAACATTTACACTCCTTTAAATAGGAGAATATACATAATGAGAGAAAGAGTGAAAAGATCACAAAACACACATAACCACGAATTTTATGAGAGATTAGGTGGGCAAACTCAACTATAATAAATGTAGAGTAAATAACATAAACAAGACAACAGTAGACTAACAAAGTAACATGACAATCAATTCTCAACAACAGGAACTAAAACAAGATTAGAACAAGAATAATACAATTAAGTGCACTATTAATATAAGTAACTAATACTACTTTGTGAGTAACTCTTTCAAAGAATTGAAGTTCCTAGTTGAACTACCCTCAGGTCCACTAGCCTTGAGAGCCAAATCTTTAAGAGCTTTAAGATTACTTCTTATTTGGACCCCTTTATGAGGATCTAAGATTGACTCCATTGCCTTCATTACTCCATCCTTTGTGAAGATTCCATTTGGTAGTCCTAAGCCAACCTTCCACTCACACTCAACTGTCCTTACATTAAGGCCATTGTCCCCAACAAAGGGCCTACATATCATGGGAACACCTTCCATTATAGCCTCCAAAACAGAGTTCCATCCACAATGACCTATATAAACCCCAACTGAGGGATGTGCCAATACTCTTGTTTGGGGAGCCCATGGCACTAATTTTCCTTGCACATCAATTCTTTGAAGAAAGTCCTTACAGAAGCTTTCCTCAGGGTTGCCTCTAAATGACCATAGAAATCGAACCCCGCTCTCGTTTAGCGCCTCTGCCAAGGCTGCTAACTCGTGAGGGGGGAGTGCTATGAATGTACCAAAGCATATGTACGCTACGGACTTAGGGTTCTCATTGTCCAACCATTTGAGACATCCATGCTCGTCGTTAATAATCGATGTCGGTGGCGTTAAATTAATTGGCGCAATGGTGAGAAGTTCTCGAAGCTTTGGTTTCAGTATGTTGAACATCTCCGGCTCGGCTTCTTTGAAGCTGTTTACGACGACGGCAGAAGCTTTCGGGAGATGCAACTCCATTTTATGTAACATGGTTGCAATGGGTGATTCTACGTCTTCATAAATCCCCTCATGGGGTAAGTCAATATTTCGTATTTTTGAAAAGCCAGGGAGGAAGTTGATGGCTTTCTCTTCATCATCTTCTGCAAAAATCAAATGTTATGTATTAGCAAAAGATACTTGACCTATATCTCTTCAAAAGTGTAATTGACCTTACTATTCTCTTTTAATTTAGAGAGTTTGTAATGGGTAGCAAATCTAAAATTTATAATTGCGAGTTTGCCTTCAATGTTATGAAATTGGTGATATGAAAAAAAAAAATTTAAATTAGAATGCTTCAATATCTAAATTTAAAATCATAAGGTTGTCTATTAATGATGATGTAAATCTACAAAATTTCGTCCTATAATGTATCCATCCCAGTGGATGACATGAAATTTTGACTTTTTTTTTTTTTTTTCTAATGCAAGAAATTTTGGCTTTTGTATACATAATTTTGTGGAAGAAAAATAAAAAAGAATATATAGACGTACAAAACTAATGCACCATCCTTATATATTAAACATAAAGAATGAGTTTGTAAATGCAATTGGTCAAAATGAACTCCATCTCAAAATCAACTCTCTTTCATGTTGAATTAGGGTCAGAATCAGTGCAACTACAAGAGAAGTTCAAAATCATGAAGGATCATATAGATCTCGAGTCACACGTGAAGAAGCCATTTGGAAGGGGGAGCTTCTCGTCGGCGATTTCAGTCTCCGACAAGAAGCTGCAAAATTGGAGGGATAAATAAAAGGAGAACAAGCAGAGATACGAGATCATTTTCAATCGTGTATCAACTGTCTATATTTACTTAAATGCCCTTAAATTTAAAACATTTAGATAACCAATCATTTCTAATCGTGTATCAAGTGTCTATCAATGCAAAATCCTTGTTCCCTAGTTCAAGAAGCCATTAATTTCAAGAACACAATGATGAGCAAATTTGATACTTAAATATATAAATTTATGACCATTTTCATATATACATATATATTGATGAAATTAAAAGTTTGTAAAATTTAAAGGTTGGTTATCCTCAAACTATGAAATCTGGGAACTTGGAAAGTTGTAATCAAAGGGGCAATAAAATGCAATTTTCGGTTTTGCAAAATAAAAAAATGGGAGCCATGGATTCAATTTTTAATAATTATTTAGCTTCTATTTTCATTCATGAGGGCATTTTCTACTTCTTTTTTTTTTTTTTTAATTGAAGCAATTTTTGTTATTTGTTTTCTATACTATTCTTGAATTCTAGGTACTTCTCAATTCAATTCATTCTCATAGAAAGATTTAGGGTATTAAGACTCAACTATCTTTGGTAAAGGACGTTGGGTTGATTGAGGAAGAAGGTTGTAGTACGATATTCTCGAGTTTTATCATCTTTCTCTACTGTGTATTTTTCATAATCTACACTTAAATTCCGGCACTATATTGCTTCTCTATTTTTTATTTTTATTTTTCTCTTCATCTATCTTATGGTTTCTTTAGTTTACAAGCTTCCTTTGATTTCTAGTTTTGTACTTAAATTCCTGTTAATTAATACAAGTTTTTCATTTATATTTTCATCACCTTTTGTTTTACTTTAAATCTGTTTGTCTCTTTATTTATTACTTTCTTTTACTTCATTATGAGATAAGTTTTTTTTATTGGAATTGAGATATGTAAATCTTTATTCTCATAGCATATTTTGTTTTTATTGATTTTATTATTTTTATTATTAGTCTAAATTGATATATAAAAGTTGAATTTAATATTGAAAGGGTTAAATAAATCTTGGTTTCATCTATGAAAAAGCTTGGAGATAAGCCTTTGTTTTTTATATAAAGCAAAACCTTTAGGACCTTCAATTGTATTTTTATTCACCTAAGTTTTCATTAACATATAGGTCTCAGGATTTAAGACTTCTAAAAATACTTTATAGAAGATTGAATAGGTGTTGATCAATTTGGTTCACCATGATTAAGTTTGAGTCAAAACTACAATTACATGAAAGTTGACATTCTCTAACCAAAGATATGTGTATACTCGAGTCATTCTTTTATTTTCATTATCTTTATTTTCTATTAAAAAAAGAATCATCTCTCAACATTATTTTCAATTACTTTTCAATTGGATTATTCTTGAGAAAAAACTTGTTCATTTATGAAAATTCGTTACATCTGTTCTCTTGGATTCAATACTTATGAAATAATTTTGATTATTACTTGTTGTGAGTGTATACTTGCATTGAAGACTATTCTTTCTTTTACATATTTTATATTTTAGATCTACGTCACGATCACATCAAAAAAGTTAAAAGATAACTAATAATCTTTTTATTGAACTTCTAATTTGAAACAATTTTGTCCATGCATCAACTAAATTTAAGTTAAAATAATTTCGGTCATTGGCATTTACCTGAGTTTCTGCTTTGTTGAATTAAAAACTAAAACAATAAATAGGTTAAGATAATATATTCTACCAAACTCAAATGGTTCAATTTTAGGCCATGTAATTTAAAAATATATATATTAATTTAGTCTTCATTGCTAATTATTGTTATTTAAAAAAAAAAATGGTTATATATTAACTACATAAACATTTCTTCTTTCATTTTTAGTTTTTTTGAAATGTAATTTGAACAAACTTCAAAGAATTGGAAAATTTGTATAGAATGAAAAAAAAAAAAAAAAAAAAAAAAAAAAAAAAAAAAAAAAAAAAAACGAAAATTTAATGTCATTTTACTATAAACTTGTTTGCTACTAATCTTTTTGGCATGTGAAATACCATTTTTATCCTCAATATTAAATACTTCACCTTCTCTATTTCTTACGTCTCTTTTGTTCTTGTCTTTCAACAACCAAAAAATGAAAATTTAATGCCATTTAAAAGTAAAGATGCTTCAAAATTTTGATCATTTTATAAGCATAATTGGAAAGAACACAAACAATGGTATAAAAATGAGTGGTCATTTAACTAAAACGAAGTTGTATCAGCAAATATACAACAAAAACAAAATTATTGTACACGCAGAAAATGTGTACGATCGCTGAACTTCAAAATTATTATACGTTTTTCGTTCTCTTTCCAATAATGCTTATACAAAGAGCAAAATGTAAAAGAATATTGAATATAAATGACCCTAGAACATCTAAACTTTGATAATTTTTACTTTTCGCATATTAAAGTCGAAGATTGCTTAATTTTTTGTTAGAATTACAATTATGGTTGGAAAGAAAACAAAATACATATGAAAACGAGTGACCATTTAGCTAAAATGAAGTTGTATCAATAGAGTTATGACAAAAACAAAATTATCGTACGTGTAAAAAAGGTATGTGATCGCTAGCGTCATGGTGCACGATCGTTGACATCACGGTACGTGATCGATTTGCAATTTTTTTTGGTCATATATCCGTCAATACAACTTTGGTTTAGCTAAATGACCACTCGTTTTCATACGTTTTTTTCTTTCATGCTCTTTTCAATAATGTTTATAAAAAGCAAAATGTAAAAGAATATTGAATAAAAAATGGCCCTACAACATCTAAACTTCATTGAATTTTACTTTTGGAGTATGAAAGTCGAAGATTGTTCAATTCTTTTTGTTACAATTACAAGTATGGTTAGAAAGAATATGAATGAATGTATGAAAATGAGTGGTCATTTGGTTAAAATGAAGTTGTATCGACGGATATGACCAAAACAAAATTGCCAAGCGATTGCGCACTAGTAAAACACAATCAAGCACCATGATGTCAACGATCGCACACTATGATTTAAGCGATCATGCACCATGATGTCAGCAATTGCATACCTTTTCTACGCGTATGATAATTTTGTTTTTATCATATCTTTATTGATACAACTTCGTTTGAATTAAATGACCACTTGTTTTTATTACATTTTTATCATATTTTTTCTAACTATGCTTATAAATTAACCAAAATATTGAAGCATTTTTATTTTTAAATGACATTGAATTTTCGTTTTTTGATTGTTGAAAGAAAAAAAAAAGAGAGACGTAGGAAATAGGGGAGAAGGTGAAATATTTAATTTTGAGGGTAAAAGTATATTTCACATCTCAAAAAGGTTAATAGCAAACAAGTTTTTAGAAAGAGGTCAGTCATAGAAAAATTTCTTTTTTTTTTATTATTTTGTACAATTTTTCAAAGAATTGAGACCAAAATGATATTTTAACCAACACAAAATATTTCTAAAGTAATATAAATATATTAGTAATAATAGACATTTTAACTTGTTTAAAATAGCATAAACAACTTTTTTTTTCTTACTTTTTTTTTTAAAATTTTTTGTTTTAAAGATTTTTCTTCATAAATATCTACCAATATTGACATTTATCGATATCCATCAATATTTTCGTCAAATTGAGACTTCGTTTTAAGCTATATATTCTTTTAGTTTTTAACTCAAACTGAAACTCATATTAATGCCAATGAAAAAGGATTTTAAATTAATTAATTTACATTAATGTCAAATTCAAAAGTGAGTATTTAGTGAAAAGTCAAGATTAAACATGCAAATCTTGAAACCTAAAGACTAAATTAAATTTAAACTTGTAAATATCAAAATCTAGAGACCAAATTAAGCCCCAAATTAAGCCTAGAAACTAAATTAGGACTAAAAATATAATCTTTTGAAACATAGGACCAAATAGAAATTAATTCCAAAATTTAAAGGGAAAAAATATAATGTTTGTATAAAAAAAAAATCTTGGGCAATCTAGTTCAGAAGCAAAATAATAATAATAATAATAATAAAGAAATAAAAGAAAAAAGAAATGTTAATGATAACAATAGAAGAAATTAAAAATATAAATAAATAAAGGTGAAAACGGAAGTTATTCCGTTAATATAATTTATTTTTTTTTAAATTTTTATAAAAAAGGATAAATATTGAAGAGACGCACTCTATATAAGAAAAAAAAGTCACATGGATTTTCTAATTTTTTTTCTTCAATCAACCCGTTTCTTTTTCTTTTTCAAATAGTCTTATTTATCTCATTTATTCGAGAAGGAAAAAATATTATTATTATTGTTATGATTATCATCTTTTTGCAACTTTAAAGTGAATTATCATAAAGAAAAAAAACTTACGAATGAATAAAATGAGGGAAGAGAAATAACAATGTTTGAGGCTAGGGGTGGAAACGGTTTGGTTCGGTTCGATTTGGTGGTCAAACCGAATCGAATCGATTTTTTTAAAATATAAAACAAACCGAACCGATTTATTGGTTCAAATTAAATCGAACCAAAAGTTTGTCCATAAGTTTGAGGCATAGGATATCACGCGAGAGGGAATGTAAGTTGTGGAATGAAAAGAATGATAAGTGTGATTATATCAAAGGAAGAGCTTAATGAAGAAGAGAATGAGTTGTTTTGAAAATGTTCATTCACATCAAGTGTGTGAATAGCTTTAGGAGAGAGAATTAGTTTAGTATAAAATGACAAAATAATACACAAGGTTGGGTAATTAAGGGAATTAAGATTAATTAGATATATAGTTTCAAGTGTTATGTTAGTTAAGTTGGTAATTAACAAGATGTGATTTTTTGCTACACTCTCGAAATGTGTTTATGTAGTGCACGCATAAAATATTTTAGGTTTTAAAGATCTTTTAGGTCTTATACACATAGATTTTAAGTAGTGTGTCAAGGTATTTGATCTTTGGATGGTATGACCACATTTGCGTTGTTATACATCTCTAGAATACTCAATGTATAGTATGACCATGTTTTTCTGCTATATATGTCAAGTTTCTTTCTATGTAGTATGTCTAAGTTTGGTACAAGTTTGGGAAAGGGTTATGGTGACCTTATTTAATTTTATGTTTTTAGAAGTGGTTTTTCATATTTTTCTAAATGTGTTAATTAATTTCGTATCCATAATCTTTAAAGTTTGTCCGTATTAAACTTATCAATTCATTGAGCTTGTTAGCTCATCTTCTTTTTCTAAATTTTGTATTATGTAGCAATACTTGAATTTGTAGTAAGTGTATCACATGACATCTGTTATCTACTCTTTTGTTTATATAATTAGTTAAGTTTAAAGATAAAGAAATTTAATAATAGATTCTATTGAACTTATTGCTACAACTTTTCTTAGGGTTGCTTAGATAATAATCTAGGACAAGTTGTGACAATAGCTTATTAATAATTGATATATGATCAACAAATTGCGAGTTGTTCTATTTGATTTAGAAAAATTAGAATTTAGTCACTATAGTTTTAAAAGTTAGAATTTAATTCTTATGAACCTCATAAAGAGTTTCCATGATTTAATAAAGTTCTCATAAATAGTTCCTACCATATGAAACTATCTATGAGAATCTTATAGACTATTTATGAAAATTATATCAAATTATATAGATTAAATTCTAATTATAAATCATAAAGACTAAATATTAACTTTATCTAAACTATAAAAACCAAATTTACGATTTAATCTTAAAATATACTTATTTGGAGTTCAGAAAATTCAAATTCTCATGCATCACTCATACTCCAACTACACATAAAAAACAATTCAAAATATATATAGTTTTTAAAAAGATAAGTTTGCTATATGGCAAATTGTAATTGGATAAAGACAATGATTAGGTGTAGCCTCATGCATCCTTTTTTTCCTAAACATGGTAGAAAAAACTAAAAAATAATTCATTTTTAATTTTTATGTTAACCGTTGTCTAGCTATACAAAAAGAATGCTACCAAGAATATTTCCAATTTTTTTTAATTAAAATATTATTTTGGTCTCTATATTTTGAAATTTGTACAATTTTAATTATATAATATTAATTATCCAATTTTAGTATACGTACTTTTAATAGATCTTAAATTTAATCTCCAATAACAATTTATTATTGATTTTAATTTTTTTTTATTATCTTTAATATTTATACTATATTTGATTTTCTTGTATAAAAATTATTATTATTATTATTATTATTATTATTATTATTATTATTATTATTTAATTAATTTTGATAAAAATAATTTTAAGGGATTAAATTTAAAATTTATTAAAAATATGAAGATTAAAAGTCAACCATTAAAAGTACAGAAATTAACATTAAACAGACCAAAATTATATATAAAATGGTTTCGATTTTTAAGTCTCTGAAAAAAACTAATTTTTTTTTTTTTTTTTTTTTTTTTTTAAAAAAAAAAGATAAAATCTTAAAGTTGATGACAATCGACAAACATACCTGAATCCGCCAGATTTTGACGGAACAAATCGGTGTGAAGATGAACAACGAGACTCCGGAGCCCCGGAATCCATACCGGGATCCAAGCCACATCCATTTCCGCTGCTATCTCACCGGCAAACCACAAAAATGCGTCACTCACCACCCCTCCAACCTTCACCGCCGCCGTCTCCACCTCAATTGCCGCCCTAAAATTTCCAGCTGCCGCCTTCATGAAAAGCTCAGCCGGCTCCTCAGGCACTCCCTGTCTCCTCACGTAACCCTTCGGCATACCATCACCGATGCTGTAAGGGAAAACGTTGTCGTTTTGTCGTCCATCGTTGAAAATTGCTGCATTGGAAGTCGCCGTGTTGAAGAAGGAGAATTTCACGTCGGGAGCATCATCAGCGAGTTGCCGGATAATGCCGAGAAGACTACTCGGATGGCTGCCAAAGGGGAAGGCTAAAACCAGCACTTGGTGCCTCCATTCATGGGTTCTTGCTACTTCTTCCATTGATAGAGAAAATAAGGCTTCTTTTCCCTTCTTGTTCTCGATATGCAACAGCTCAATTATGACAATATTCTAAGAAAATAACGTTAAAATAAATGAGTGTTCTTTTCTTTTACTATCATTTTTTAAAGTTTAAAAAAAGGAACTAATACAAGTTTTGTAGATTGATAATAAAAACTCTTTATAATATTGATTTAGTTATATTGTCCCAACATTTTCACCCATTTTCTAAAGAGAGGTTGAACATACAAGGAACAAGGATGGGCTCTTTGGCCCAAGAATTTGATTGTGGGCCGCACTTATAGTCTATTAATATACTTTTTATTATATTTGCAAATTTTTAAAAATATTGTTATACACTTAATTATTAGTCTTAAAAATGTTATCTATTACAATTACACAAACATTAAGTGAAAAATACTTTTCTATTCTCTAGGTTTTGAATCTCATTTGTGACTCTCTAGACTTCACAACTTCACTCTTCACTCCAAACATCCCTAAAGATAGTTTTGATATTTATAAAAAAAGATAAAATATAATATCGCAACTTTTAAAAAATTAAAAATATCTTTGAAACAAATAAACGTTACGGAGTAGTTTCATAAATCAATCTAAAAGTTGTTAAACTATTGGAGAATTTGAAGCTTAAACCTATTGTCGCAAATGATAATTAAGAGGCACAAAAAAAATGGTTAATTTAACAAACTTTTGCACTTTGCGATCTACAAAATGGGAGTAGCAAAGGTTTCATCTTTTACACCTTTTCTTTTACTACCTTTCCTGATTCAGAAACAATATCATCACCAACTTTCCAACAAAAAAAATTAACATTTCAAAGAATTCTGACCTCATAAGAGATTTTCCAGCAACCACCTCTATCCATGTTAAAAGCGGATACTCTTTGATAATAGTGGTTAAAAAACAACGATTCTTCCAACTTTTGTGAGAATGGTTAGAGATTTAGTTTTGACAATATTTTTAAAGATGTTGTGTCAGTTGTTCCTTGAGATGTCTATCAACTTGTCCTTTGGATTGTTCTTATAGATGTCTCACGAAATGCAGATTCTAGCATAATTTATTTTCCTTATCTGGAAAATTGTATTTATTATTCTTCGGCAAAATATGAAATTGGTCTATTTCCTCCTCCTCCACTATGCATATTTAAGAGGTCACTATACAAATTTTAGGGTTGGTTGCTTTGAAAGTTTTCTTGTCGTTTCTCTCATGTGTTGACCGTATACCACAAGTATGTCAATCTTAGCGATTGTGAAGCAAGAAGCATTGTAGATCTTGAGGTATTTCTCTCTATCGTTTTTGAAGCTTTATTCGTTACTTGAGAATGAATTCTCAAACTTAGAGGAGCTTAAGTTCATCAAATAAAGCGGTTTTCATTTGAAGGTGGAAAGATAAATGTTCTGTGAAACCTAGATTTCCATTTTTCCTACTTAAGCAAGTGTTAAAAGGAATTAACTAAGTGAAAGTTAAATCCTATGTTAAAGGGAAGGAAATTTCTAGGTGTTTAGTAGATTTTCCTTCAGTAATTTAAGCTAAGCTTTAATTGGTGAAATTATAGTGAAATTTGCCTAAGTGTAAAGTAAAAAATGAACCATGCGTTAAGAGACATTAACGCATAAGATGAGAAGAAAGGCGACCTGTGTTCGTAGGGATGAATGCATGATTGGCCAAAGTGTTGTCAAAAGGCATTGCCAAGATTTGCTCATGCTTTGGGTATACGTGAGCAAGAGCAGAGAAAGAGAAATGTTGTGTGCAGGCACTGGGTAGAAAATTGTCTAGTAGATGAGCAGCGCGACACAATGAGGTGGGCGATCGTATAGTAATTACACGGAGGTAAACGACGCTCGCAGTAGCTAAGAGCGAGAATAACAAGATCACTGAGAGCGAGATCAGCGAGATCAGCGAGATCACTGAGAGCGAGATCAGCAAGAACGAGATTGGAGAGACCGAGAAAGTGGGAGAGAGCAGTTTGAGTAAGAGAATGGGAGAGAGCGAGAGTAGAGGGAGCGAGAGAATGGGAGAGAGCGAGAGCATGGGAGAGAGTGAGAGTGGAGAGAGCGAGAGTTTTGATTTATGTATGTATATGCATGGGAGAGAGTGAGAGTGAAGAATGGAAGAGAGCGAGAGCATGGGAGAGAATTAGACAACTCAAAGCTCGGCTAGCTAGAGTTAGCATGGGCAGCCTAAGGAAGAGCCATTTGTATGGTGGGTTGTCGTGAGGAAAGAGGCTGGGAACGGCTATAAATAGGAGGCCTCGGCATGAAGGTTAAACTCATTCCAAACAATTTCAGTAGTAAAAATCATAAGTAAAGAGTGAGCATTTAGTGGGAAAGCTGCCGCTAGTGGTGGAGATAAGGAATTCGAAGGAGGTGCTGCATAGATTCATATTCTGTTTGAGTAGGGGAGATATTTACAAGTAAATTCCGTTAGGAGGATTTACTGATGGTGAGTGGTTACTATGTGTTGTTTTGATTTATGTATGTATATGTATATATGAGCCTTGTACGTAGAGGGTAATGTCAAATGTGCATGAGTAGGAATGCATGATTGCTGTTGTGATTGCTGTGATATTGCATGTTATATTTTGATGGAAACTAGAATTAAACCCGGGATATGGTTAGTATGCTTGAAAATGGTACTTGGCGGGAAAATATGGTCGGCTTCGGTCGGCGGGAAATGATAGTCAGTGACGACCGGCGGGAAAATATGGCCAAGTTCCCTAAGCATAACTAGCGGGAAAGAAATGGTCGATGTGCACATTGGCGAGAAAATGGGGTATAGGGAAAGTTTCCATAAAGTTATTGTTGTGTTATTGGGTTGACAGTAGTTGACCGTTAACAGGAAATGATTCAGTGGCTTGGCTGAGGAAATGACTTTGAAATGGTATTAATGTGTTGTTGATTGCATGCTTTTTTCCCCAAAAGTTTATTTTTGATAAGCCAAGGTTTCGTTTATAAAAATATACCACTCACTGGCCTTAGTAGCTCACTCTTCAAAATGTTTTCTTATATCCTTCCCCCCCCCCCCCCCCAAGTAGCAGAAAGGTGAGGAGTTCCAGGATGTTGCTATGGTCAAGGCTTGCCACATGCCACAGTTACACTTCTGGAGGGTTTTACAGTTGTTGTTGTAACTTTGTTGTTAAATCTTTTAGTTGTATAAACGTTACATTGTTGTAATATAAAATGGGCCTACTTAATCAGTTGGTTGTTAAATTTGTACATTGGTATCAGAGTTATTTTCGCAAGAGTGATTAGGCAGTAAGTGTCAATCAAAGGGTTGATAACTGCTGTCAATCATGCCCTCTCCCAGGCTTGGAGGGTGGTCTGGGGCGGGGTGTGACAACTTGGTATCAGAGTAAAGGTATACATAACACCTGAGAGCAGATTGAATATAAAATTTAAGTTGATACCAATTTGGTATCAGAGCAAAGGCTTACGTAAAACCTGGGAGAAGGTTGAGTATAAAGTTTGGATTGATACCAACTTGGTATCAGAACATAAGTTTTCGGGACAATTGAGGAATTAGTTTATACCAGCTTAGTATCAAAGTATAAGTTTCTGGGAAAGTTAAAGGGTGAGTTGATACTAGTTTGGTATCAAAGTATACGTTCTTGAAAACCTGAGGGTTGAGTTTAGTAAAACCAGAGGGAAGTGTGGTAGAGTAAGGGTTTAAAGAGAAACCTAAGAGTTAGTCAAAGTGAGACTAAGAGGAATGGCGGAAATGGCATGACCTAGCAGGCAACCAGAGTTGAAACTCACAACGCTACCTGAAGACCTACCAAGGAAGGTAAGTATGAATTTAAGTTATTCTCATTTAGTATTTGAGATAGAAATGTTTATGTTGTAGATAATTTGGTTCAATATCTAGCTTAGAGATGGCTAGGTGAGGTATCGTTGGACAAACTAAGGAATTGGTATCAGAATAGCGCAGTAGAAGCGTGATAATAGACAAGACTATAAGAGGTTACAACAGTGGTTGTTGTGAAACCTTAAATGAGAGTTAGTTCGAGTAAATTTCGAGGATGAAATTTTCTTAAGGGGGAAGTAAATGTGAAACCCAGATTTCCATTTTTCCTACTTAAACAGGTGTTAAAAGGAATTAACTAAGTGAAAGTTAAATCCTATGTTAAAGGGAAGAAAATTTCTAAGTGTTTAGTAGATTTTCCTTGAATAATTTAAGTTGAGCTTTAATTGGTGAAATTGTAGTGAAATTTGCCTAAGTGTAAAGTAAAAAATGAACCATGCGTTAAGAGACATTAACACATAAGATGAGAAGAAAGGCGACCTGTGTTCGTAGGGATGAACGCATGATTGGCCGAAGTGTTGGCAAAAGGCATTGCCAAGATTTGCTCATGTGTTGGGTTTGCGTGAGCAAGAGCAGAGAAAGCAAAATGTTGTGTGCAAGGCATTGGGTAGACAATTGTCTAGTAGATGAGTAGCGCGACACGATGAGGTGGGCGATTGTGTAGTAATTGCACGAAGGTAAACGATGCTCGCAGTAGCTAAGAACGAGATTAGCGAGATCACCGAGAGCGAAATCAGCGAGAGTGAGATTGGAGAGACCAAGAAAGTGGGAGAGAGCGAGATTGGAGAGAGCAGTTTGAGCAAGAGCATGGGAGAGAGCGAGAGTTTGAGCGAAAAAGTGGAAGAGAATAAAAGCCACGAGAGCAAAACCAGTGAGAAAGTTGAGAGAGCGAGAGCCACGAGAGCAAAACCAGTGAGATAGGGACAGATGGACGCATTTGAAGAGAATTGGATGCGTTCATTAGTAATTTGGATAAATAAATCAGAAATTAAGCAGATGAAGTGGCAAAAGGAGATTGCATGCAGGAAGATTTTGATTAACTTAAGTATGTGGTGTACGGTTGATATTACATGCAAATTAAGATAATTTTGGTTGGCAAACCTAGAATTAGACAACTCAAAGCTCAGCTTGCCAGAGTTAGTGTGGGCAGCCTAAGGAAGAGCCATTTGTATGGTAAGTTGTCGTGAGGAAAGAGGCTGGGAACGGCTATAAATAGGAGGCCTCGGCATGAAGGTTAAACTCATTCCAAACAATTTCAGTAGTAAAAATCCTTAGTAGAGAGTGAGCATTTAGTGGGAAAGCTGCCGTTGGTGGTGGAGGCAAGGAATTCGAAGGAGGTGCTGCACAGATTCATATTCTGTTTGAGTAGGGGAGATATTTACAAGTAAATTGCGTTAAGAGGATTTGCTGACGGTGAGTGGTTACTATGTGTTGTTTTGATTTATGTATGTATATGTATATATGAGCCTTGTACGTAGAGGGTAATGTCAAATGTGCATGAGTAGGGATGCATGATTTCTATTGTGATTACCATGATATTGCATGTTATATTGTGATGAAACTAGAATTATACCTGGGATATGGTTAGTATGCTTGAAAAGGGTACTTGGCGAGAAAATATGGTCGGCTTCGGTCGGCGGGAAATGATAGTCGGTGACAACTGACGAGAAAATATGGCCAAGTTACCTAAGCATAACTAGCGGGAAAGAAATGGTCGATGTGCACATTGGCAGGAAAATTTGGTATAGGGAAAGTTTTCATAAAGTTGTTGTTGTGTTGTTGGGTTGACAGTAGTTGACCGTTAACAGGAAATGATTCAGCGGCTTGGCTAAGGAAATGACTTTGAAATGGTATTAATGTGTTGTTGATTGCATGTTGTTTTCCCCAAAAGTTTATTTTGATAAGCCAAGGTTTCATTTATAAAACTATACCACTCACTAGGCTTAATAGCTCACACTCTTCAAAATGTTTTCTTATATCCCCCCCCCAGGTAGCGGAAAGGTGAGGAGTTCCAAGATGTTGCTATGGTCAAGGCCTGCCACATGCCACAGTTACACTTCCGGAGGGTTTTACAGTTGTTGTTGTAACTTTGTTGTTAAGTCTTTCAATTGTATAAACGTTACATTGTTGTAATATAAAATGGGCCTACTTAATCAGTTGGTTGTTAAATTTATACATTGGTATCAGAGTTATTTCCGCAAGAGTGATTATGCAGTAAGTGTCAACCAAATGGTTGATAACTGCTGTCAATCACGCCCTCTCCCAGGCTCAGAGGGTGGTCCGGGGCGGGGTGTGACATGTTCTTGATGAGGGAGAGACTCACACTTAGGAGGAGCTTAAGTATACGTTGAAGGTGAAGAAATCTCACACTTAAGGGAGCCAAAGTTTCATTGAGAGGGAGCTCAAATCTCTCCCATCTTCCTTTGTTTTACAACGAAAGGTAATTGTTCCTTCTGAGGTTGGATATGATCAAAAGAGAATGAATGAAATCCTAGTAAATCCATAACTTAAGTTGTAGATATTTTTTAAGTTTTGAATATGATATTTTTCCATTGCATAAAGTAAGTCAATCATGTACATTTTCCTTGTGCGTGACTTTTTGTCGTTGTTGTATCTTAACACTTATTTATATATTTTGAAATTTGATGTTATCCCCCTTTATTCTATTTTGCAGGTTGACTTGCTTAATCATGACTTGTCTGACCCTTAGTTCTCGATCTTTAAACTTTAAAGCTCAACACTACTACAAAATTTACATTACTTGACACCTTATAGCTTTTAATTACTTGACATTTCTGTGGAAAAAACGTCAAGTAATATGATCTTGAACAAAAAAATGTCAAGTAAAAGGATTAAAAAAGCGGAGATTGATGGAATATATTTTGGATATTTTCATGCGAACCTTTACTTGACACGATTTTCTTGTCAAGTAATATAAGGTCCTACTTTACATGTTTCACGTGTCAAGTATAAGAAGCTATTACTTGACATTTTTTTCGTGTCAAGTAAAATATATAAAAAAAGTTGCCTAATAATATTTTTTTCTTACTTTAATGAAAAGCCCTAAATTTATCATTTCATTTTCTCCATTTCTCTCCTACCCCAAACCCTGGTCGTCTGCATTTCTCCAGTCACCGCCGCCCTAAATTTATCAGGTTGTCCGTTGGTGATAAAAAATTATGGAATGCATATGTGGGATGCATGTCTTAGGTTATGTGTTTGTTCTCATGCAATGGTGGTCATGCGTTGGAATGGAAAGTATGTGTTAATCTCTTATGCAATGACCATGCGTTCCTATCACAAGTTTTCTTGCACTCTCGCCAAGTATAACGAGATCACAAGTTTCTCGGGTGATCCGAGGTCGAACTCAGGGACTTGTAGCTAAAAGTTATGCAGTAATGTGTTTGCGGCGAAGAAATAAAAGAATGATGAGGGTTATGGGCTATGAACTACTCCTACTCTTAACTAACAGATTAAACAGTGGAAAGAGGATTTAAAGGTAGAGACACGACAACTATTAACGCGTAGTAAAATGCATGAAAAAAAAAAGATGAAAAAGGTGAGGATGTCTTCACTGCAACACTAAGCTTGACCGCAAGGGTAACCCTAGCCAACGCAAGCTATGCGATCATGCTATACACACTTGAGTAGACGCATGCGATGTATATGCGAGAGTGTCGAGAAGCCTATTTCTAAGCCTCTACATTCCCGCTCACGTGCTTCACATAAGCAAGATGACCGCATACCACCATATCCTACTTAAAGGGTGCATACGCTGTGTAGTAGCAAACAGAGCTTATTCCTAAGTTCCCCATTCTTACTTATGCGATCTAATCCGCTCTCCCGAGTCTTAGATTTGGTTTTTGTACTACTCTCCCAAGTATCCCCCAAGTATGCCTAAATGATGAATGATGCGCTCATAAGACAAGGTAATCATATAAACCTGGTTGACGTAAGATTATTCCTATCTCTAGTGAACACTTGCTTACATTCTTTAATGCGATCAACTACTTACCCTCCCGGGCAGTTGGTTGCTGCTGATTCTACTCATAGACAAGCATTGCTACAGCTTCACACTAAGCAAATAAGGCTTTCTCACAACACTCGCGCAACGCACACCTCCCGGTGGTTTGCTACATGCTTCATATTCCTATGCCGCATGATTAAGTATGCAATACTCTAGAAATCTTACTTAGTGATGGAATGAAAGTAAAATATGCTAAGTAAATGTAGATGGAGATGGAATCGAAGGAAAATATAGAAATGCATTGATCACAAAATGTATTAATCTTTTAAGCATAATGTAATACAATACAAGGAAAGAAGAGAAATGGAGGGCCAGCTGGAAGCAATGTCTTGCTTCCAGCAGATGTGTGTCAAGGCTGCCGGTGGTGCCATGAATGGGCGATGAAGTAGACTCTCTCGAGCTCTAACGACTTCTATTTATAGAGCTTGATCGCCGACAACATTTATGGACCTGCTCTGAATCTGACACTCGCGGCGCGATGGTCCTTTTCTGAATCTCTGCTGCTAATGGCGTGATAGGTGAAATGTCAACATCATCTTTTGATACTCTTGAGGTATGCATTCATGCTTGGTTTCTGGAGTATCAACGCATTCCACCATCCTTGCGATGGTTATTAACCTATAGCCGCAATCTCTCTGCGATGACCGCATTCACTTGACAGTCGCAACTTCTATGCGATGGACGTATGCGATTGATGCCCGCAACATCCATGCATCGAACGTATGCATTCGGCTCTGCGATGGAGAGATTCCCCGCATGTGGTCGTCTTTGCAATAGCCTGGCTTCCGTGTATGCGACCGCTTCCTACGTTAGCTACAAAGATAGACAATTGAATGCATAATAACACATAAAAGTGGGTTAACGGAGATTCTGAATGTCGATCAACATAAGCTCGTTTTCTCATGAATGCTTAGTATAATCATCGCATCTTCTACTTAACAGCCCTCATAATTCTAAATAAAAGGCCTATAATGATGTGCATTTCTACCCGTCATCATCCGTCAGTGGTGTCGTCCGTGGTCGTTCGCTGCCGCTAATACAAACAAGGATGGACAAAGGAAAACCTCAATCCAATGAGCCACTTTGTTAAACTCTAACCCCTTTCATCTTCCTTTCACTCTCACGTGCTCCCCTTCTTCCCGTCGGCTCCTCTTCCCTTTTAGCAGATCAATGTCGCTATCGTTGTCACCGTCACCTTTCTCCAATTCAGTACCGTCGTAGCCTCTCACCTAGTCGATTTCACCAATCTTCTCCTCTCTTGTTGTTACTGGTATTCTCCAGTTCTCCGTCTATATCTTTCTTCTCATTTGAAAAACTCGAATTAGAACTTATTTAATGAAAGAATGGAGTAGTTGTTTTGATTTTAATTTTTTCTTTGTTTATAAAAATCATCGAATAGCACCGGTTAAAAAAAAAATCTTCAACCTTGCAGAAAAATGGGACTTTTTGAAGAGTTGTATTCTACCATATGCCTTCTAGTTTCTCGCATTTGTCTGTCAATTGAGGCTTTGATGATAGTATGTACATCACTCTGGTCTCTGCTGAAAATTGTCATGTTTCTAGTCTCCCAAATCTTCCAAGGCACCCACCCACCCATGATTTTTTTGACATCTCCTTTCTTTATTTATCAGGAAGCAGTAGAAGTAATGTATCGTATTCCAATTTCCAAATTTCTTTCGGAGACTTACACCTCCATGTCTGGTTGTTTTTTGATACTTTTTTGCAAGTCGTTATTAGAAGTGGAGGCTATTTATCCAATTCTCTTTTAATCCTAGGTTGTAGGAGTTGTTTTGATTTGACCGAACAACCTTAGCCATATTTATATTTGTAGATTATAGTTGGAAAGAAAACAATGAGTTGTTTTTTAAAATTGAAATTCTCACCCTTAAATTAAAATCACCACTGACACTTTGAATTTACAGAAAATAAGAGCAAAATATATGCTTTATACTGTAAGGAGACCTAGAGTCCCAAAGTGAGCATTTAGTGAAAAAAAGAAAAGGTTAAAAGTGTAAATCTTTGGGACCAAGAGATTTTGAGGATCAATACAATGATGATGAACTTGGAGATACTGCTCTACATTATCAAGGAATTCCTAAGATATTGAATCTAGAATTGATTTGGATGAGAACACTTCAACATATGTAAGAGTTGATTGTGAAGTGGGTGGGTTTTCACTTACTAATTAATTTTTATAATTTTGTTGTATCTAACACTAACTAAACTCTTTTCTATTTTTCAGGATAATTCTTACACCATGGAGATGGCAAGTGATGAGGACTTGCAGCTTGGTTTGGATAATGTCAATGAAAATATGGAACCGAAGCAAGATGAAATACCAAACAAAACTAAAAGGCAAACGTAGACCGAATATTATGCATGAGGTAACAAAGATTAGGAGTGTAGGGGAGAAAAAGTTGGTTGAATATAATGATGATGGAGTGTCGATTGGAGACAATGGATATAAGTTAAAATCTTTCATTGGATCTACTGTGCATCATCATATCCCGATTACATATATATCTTGGAAGTGTGTACCGACTGACTAAAAGGAAAAACTATTTAATATTGTTGAGGTATGTATATTTTCCTTTGTTGACGTATTATATTAATATTATACTTGAAAAGTAATAATCAAGTTTTTTAAATGTTTAGGGTGCTTTCATAATTGATGGTAGAAGTAAGAAGGTTATTCTCAAAACTGCGGGCGTTGCATTTCGTCAGTTCAAGTCTTGGTTAATGACACAGTATATTATCCCTTTTAAGGATGAACCCCAGCTTTTGTTACACCCACCTTCGATGTACTCCCACATAATTGAAACACATCATTGGCAAGAGTTTGTCACATCGAGATTATCTCCAGAGTTCGAGGTATTAAACTTTTCATTAAGAACATCAATATTTGTCACTTTCTTGTCATTTTTATTTTGAAATATTAATTTTATATAGAAAGAGAGAAATCAACAACAAGCACGAAGAAAGAAGAACAAGTATAATCATCGGATGTCCAGAAGAGGTTATGCGAATCTTGCCGAGGAAATGGTAAGAATATTTTTAAGTTTAACTATTTTACAAATATTCTTATATTTAACAATATGTTTATTATGCAGAAAAAATTACCTTTGTCCAGCGAATGTGATTTTGGACGAGCTAATATATGGAAAAAAGTTGAATAAACAAAAAAGGAGAGTACGACAATGGATACTCTGTTCTATCTTAATGTAATGAGTTACCTTCATGTTTCATACTAATTAGTTGTGTATTTTATTTAGTGATCATTGGTCGTTAATTGTTATCAATGTGTATGATGACGTGGTGTACTATCTTGACTCATTAAGAACAAGTTCAAAAAGATATCAAATACATAACAAATATGTAAGCTAACTTTGCTTGAGTTTTTTTTTTTTTTTTTTTTTGGTGTAAAGTTTATTTTGTTATGAGTATTATACTATACTCTTTGATGAATGTAGAGCAATGACCATTTTCCAGTCTAAAAAAAAGTTGCAAAAGACTCGAAAAACCACATTCTGAAAAACAGTAAAGGTAAGTATAAGAGCATTGAAAAAATTAATAGAATGATGTTTATTTAATGCATTTGTATGTGTGAATTAATTATTGGCTTTGTATTGTAGTGTCCTTTACAAGTGGGAATTGTTGAATGTGGGTATTACGTTATGAGATATATGCGAGAAATCATGACTAAAGAAAAGAACATTATAACAAATGTGGTATGTCTTTAAATTACTTATATATATATTGTAACATTATAGATAGTATAAATAGTAAATAGATATGTATATCTCACTTTCTATGTTTTATAGATTGATACGAGGAGCTCGTACTCGCAACTTCAATTAGATGATGAAGTACGCGTGGAATGGACTGAATATTTAGGTCGCTATATCTGATGGACTTGCTATAAATTGTGTATGTGGCTACATGGGAATGCCCAAAACTTTTTTTGTTTAAATGTTTTGTTCAGCCATTATAGGTTATATACTTCAAAGAAATGTGTGATGGAGGATAGAATTTTAGTCTTGTGATTTTTGGAATACATAGCACATATAGATTGGTCTTACAATTTTGGAATTATCATATATTGGGGTGGGTTGATAGAGTACATACTATTGTACGATTCATCTTGTAAATTTTGGAATTGTTCGTGTATACATGAGTAATAGAAGAATGAATTATTTATTTTAGTATTCTCAATTGTTATGTTGAATATATTGGGCTGATATGTAGACCTGAAATATATGTGCAACTGTTTAGTTGATGAATTGTCTTATTGGAACAAATGTAATGCAGGAAATGAGAAATGAAAATTAAATTTGAATGTTTAATTTGGAAAAAAAAAACATAGATGACATTGGAAATGTGTCAAAAATTAGATTACTTGACCATTATTTCGTGTCAAGATAAAAATATATTTAACAAATAAAAAATATCAAGAGTAATCACAATAATAAGTGTCAAGAATTAATACACTTGACATTTCATTAGTGTCAAGTGTATTATATTTCTTGACACGGAAATTGTGTCAAGAATTATTTCTCTTGACGTTTTTAGAGTATCAAGTTATGACATTATACTTGATAGTCAAATAGACAACGCTTTTATTAGCGTCAAGTATACCCTCTACTTGACATTGGAAAAACGTCAAGTAATCCAATTTTTGTAGTAGTGTAATGTATAGATTAAATAATGTATTTTGTTAAGAGGTTACTTATTAAACAATCTGTCACTTTTGCATTTGTTGAAAGTTGAGTTTTGTATACAAAAGCAATGGTTGAGATTTTATTTTGTGCATGTACATGTGAAAGAGAAATATTGTTGTAATTTGTGAGGAGTATTCATATGAAAGATCATAGTTGAACATATGGATTTTTAGTGAATATATTGAGTTGATAGATCTTAAATGTATATGTTTATTTAGTTGATGTAATTTTATTGTTGGAATACAAGACAGAAAATGAGAATGGGCCATTTAATTTGAAAAAAAAAAGACATATACTTGACATATAAAAAACGTCAAAGAGTTATCATATATAATACGTAATCAATGTCAAGAATCAAAAAACTTGACATACTACCAATGTCAAGTGTATTATCTTTCTTGACACGAAAATTGTATCATGAAACATTTGTCTTGACGTTTTTTTGGAGTCAAGTTATCACACTATACTTGATACTTGAATACTCGACGCTTTTATAAGTGTCAAGTATACCATTTATTTGATATTGGAAAAACGTCAAGTAATCCAATTTTTGTATTATTGGAGTCTTGTTAAGAGAGCTCACTAACAGTTGGTTTGTTTGTATTTTATTTTGATTGTTGCAACTAATTCATCTCTTTTCATTTTTCTGTTATTTAGTTGTTGGGTTGTTTATTTCTTTTTCATAATGAGTCTTCTATATAAACTCATTATGTTGGCCACTTTACTTACTTGAATGAATGATGCATTTTGTGATCAAATCCCTGTTATTGGTATTATGTTTTGGTTAAAATGTTTTTATGGTATCAGAGCCCAAAGTCTAAACAATTGGAATTTTTTTTCTCTCTCCTTCTCCGGCAGGTCCCTTCGGCCATGGATACTCCTACTAGAGATCAAATCTCATATGAAGCAATTTCTTCTCCACCTCCACTCAAAGTCATCAATCCTAGAAGCAAGATTACAACTCTAAAATTAGATGAGAGCAATTACTTATCTAGGAAACTTTAGATTACAACGACTCTGAGAGGATATGGACTTGAGCGATTCATCGATCAAGAAATCATTTCTCCATTGAAGTTTCTATCGACTGAATCACCATCTTCTTCTACAAGAGTACTAAATCCAAAATATGATTTCTAGGTAAGGCAAGAAAATCTTATTGTTTCTTGGCTTCTTGGCGCGATGTCGAAGGAAATTTTGTCTTAAATGTTGGATTGCTCTATATCTCATAAAGTCTAAAGTGTTCTCCTTACGCAATTTTCTTTATGCAATATGGCTTGGGTTATTGATTTAAAAGGTAAGTTGGAAGCACTGAAGAAAGGCAGCATGAAGTTGGAGGAGTATTTTCAGAAAATCAAAGCCCTAGTTGATTCGTTAAAAGCAACTGGTCGAAGTATATCTCATGAAGATCATGTTGGGACCTAAATATGACTCCACTGTATCCATAATCACAGACAAGGATGAATATCCTTCTTTACAAAGAGTCTACTCTCAATTGCTTGCTCAAGAAAATCGCATTAAAAGACACAGCTTGGTCAATGTAGATGGTTCTACCCCTTCAGTCAATCTGACCACACAAAATCAATCAGAATAGTCTTCTTCTTCTCAGTTTCAATCCAATAACAATATTGATGGTAACAGATGAGGTAAGAATTCAAATGGGAAGCAGAACAAACAGGAATTCAAATGGGAAGCAAAACAAACGATTTTGGAACACTAATGGTAAACCTCAATGTCAAGTATGTGGTAAGTTCGGACACACTGCTCTAAAGTGTTTTCTTCTTCTTGAACAATGGTTTCATGGACCGAACTTAAGTCATAATACACAGAATACCTCTTCAAATCATCAAGGACAAAATATAAGGTCTTCTTTTGTGAATACTTTGTCTATACAAAATGATCTCAACAAGGAAAATTAGTGGTTTCCTAACTCTGAAGCAACTAATCATGTCACAAATGATGCATCAAATCTAACTTTTAGGACTGAATATCTTGGAGACAACAAGGTGGTTGTAGGCAATGGTGCAGGTTTGAATGTTTCTCATATTTGGATCTCTTTTATGCAATCTTCTTTCCCTAATACCTTTTCAAATACTGTTTTCCAACTTAAAAATCTCCTTCATGTGCCAAAAATAACCAAAAACCTTATAAGTGTCAGTCAGTTTGCTAAAGACAATCATGTCTATTTTGAATTTCACTCTAATGTTTGTTTTGTGAAGGATCTCAATGGCCAAACTCTTCTCAAAGGCAATCTTGTTGATGGACTCTATTGTTTTGCAATGGAAAAAGCTAAGTCCCAAAGGTTTTCCTCCAAGCATAAGTTAATACCAAAAGCTACTCCTCAAGCTTTTCACACAACAGTCACAAAGTGTAATAGAAATCAGTCCTTTGCTCTTTCTTTACTAAAGATATGACATAATAGATTAGGTCATCCAAGTTTAACTAATGTCAAGCATGTTCTTCATCTTGTGATATTTCATATTCCAATAAAAATACATTATCTCTTTGTCATGATTATGCAATAGCTAAAAGTCATAATCTTCCATTTATTACTTCTCAAACTACTTACTCAAAACCCTTACAATTAGTTGTAACAAATGTATGGGGACCATCCAACCAAACCTCTAGGAATGGCTTCAAGTATTATATTAGCTTTGTTGATGCCTTCTCAAGATTTACATGGATTTACTTTCTTAAAACTAAAAGTGAGGCTTCCAATGCTTTCTTATCTTTTAAACAAACTGTGGAAAAACTCTTAGGGCATTCTATACTTCGTCTTCAAGCTGATGGAGAAGGTGAATTTTGTTCATTCACCCCTTATCTAAAATCTCAAGATATTCAACATAGAATGACTTGTCCTCACACTTCCCAACAAAATGGTCTGGTAGAAAGAAAACATAGACACATTGTAGAAACTGGCTTAGCCTTGTTATCTCATTCATCTCTAACTCTTGATTTTTGGGATGATACTTTTTCCACTATAGTGTATTTGATCAATAGACTCCCAAAATAGTCCATCAACAAATATCTCCTTTAGAAAAGATTTTTGGTACTAAACCAGACTATTCCTTTCTAAAAATGTTTGGTTGTCTATGTTATCCATCCTTGAGGTCTTATAATCAACATAAACTTAATCCTCGACCCACTCCATGTCTTTTCTTAGGATTTGTTGGGTTTTATGTCTTAAAGCTCGTGGTTTATAAATAATGGAACTTATTCTGAAAATTTAGTAAGATGTTATTGAATAAATGTTTTGCTTAATAAAAATCCAATAAACCTAAAAGTCCCTTAACTATTGGATGAGTACTTGAACTTTATGTAGAGACATAAAAGTGGATCAAGTTCGAGTAAGTAGTCAAAATGATCTATAGTATATGAATAAGGTTGGGTACCTTATTCTGGTAATACTATTGGATGCGGCCTGCTCTGTAGTTGTTACAAAGAGTTGTAAAGTGCTACAAATGAAGTGATCATAATTCGTTCATGTTGGGACATGAGGAGTGGGGGTGTCCTTGTGCAAAAGGGTTTATATAAGATCGGACCATGAAATCAGTCACTCTTACTTTATAATGTTGTTTACTGTTCAAGATTATTTCAAAGCGATGACCTAGGTAACTTGACCTTAATCCTGAGCTCACTATGTACTCCTGTTTATTTGGAATTATCCTTAGATTTGCATAGGTGAGGATTGGCTCAACAGCGCCGACTCAATAACCTCCCATTTCAGGGATAAGACTGGATAGATAGTTGGGGACATAGGGTGCAAGACAGAACTCATTCATACCTGCTGTAAGGGATAGTAGAGAGGTTGTTCCCTTAAGTGTTGATTCTGGGTCTTGAACAAGGGGCCCCGCTCTCTCATTAGCCTGAGAGGGACTCAGTTTTGTTGATTGGATCACAAAATAATTGTTCATTAAGGGATCAGTGGGACTTAAGGAACAAGAGGTAATTTTGGGGGTAAAACAGAGATTCGACCCGGCCGTTATTACGAATAACCTGTGAAGGGTAAACTTACTAATCATGGTTATATCAAATGGACATAATATATCTACAGTGAGGGGAGTTCAACTATGGGCTTTAGTGGAGTGATCTATTAGTTAACGAATGGGGGTTAGTTCGGTCTAATGAGTTTGGCCGATTAATCTCGGATCGTTGGAGCCCATGATCTATAGGTCCACGAGGTCCCCCTACTAGCTCGAAAATGGATTAGCTCTAGGGTAGCTTGATAAGTTAATTTGAAACGTTCAAATTAGAATCAAACAAAATTGGAGAATTTATATTTAAATATAATTTAAATATATGAAGATGAATTTGTGTAAAAATTAATTATTATTGGATATTACATTAATTAGAATTATTTAAATTATTTAAATAATTATTTATAAATTTTATTAGAAAATTAATTTGTAAAATTAATAAATTTGATTTGTAAATCAAATGTGATTTTAAAATCAAATTTAGATTTTGGAAATAGAAAAATATACAAATGGAAAATTTGGATTTTCCATCTTCATCTTCAATTACCTCACACTAAACCCACCATCTTTAGCTTCAATTATTCCAAGCATGAGCTACATCTCATGCAGCCATTCTCATTACATGATGGTCTACAATATATTGAAGAGATTGGAGTGAATTTGAGGCAATGCAACCAATAGAATTTCAGCTGAAAATTCGTGTGAAGAAGGTGTTCTAACATTGGGTTGTTGTTGTGAGCATTCTCCAAGTTCCCTTGATTCTAGTTTATTTTGAGTCCACAACTCCTAGGTTCTCACCCCGAATATACCGAAGGTTCCAAGTGGTGGTGTCTTCCTTTTGATTCGTGAAATTCTTGAAGAAAGTCTTCAAGGTTACTGTGTTCGAGTTTTGTGACAGTTCGGTTCAAGGGTTTTACGAGAAGAAGTGTTCTTCAAAGGTATAATCTCTTGAACTCTATTTCTTATTTAAAAAGCATGCTATAATTTTACTTAGAATGGTTAATCTGTATGTCTACTACAAATTCGTGTTTTCAATCTAAATGGAATTTGGATGATCCGCTTCTGCTTATGGATCTCTTGTAAATAAATGAGTTCCTTCACTTCCTTCCTCTCATGTAATTAGTTGAGATGGAGCCCAAATTTTTCTTCTTCATCCCATAGGAACGTAAGTTCTAGGGTTTTCTTTAGTTTAGAGGATTAGACTGAACTCTAGTATTTGGAGTTTTAATTAAATGTAATCTTTAGATCTTGATTATGAGTTTCCTTTCTAATTAAATTTCTTTGTAATCATATTTTCTCTTGATTGTCTGACAAACTACTTGGGATTTTATGATTGAATGCTTGCGAGATTGGCTTATAATATATGACATAAAACTATAAGTTTCTTTCTAAGAAGCAAAAGGTTAGATTGGCTTGTGATTTGTTGTCTATAATAAATAGTATTGTTCCTATTGATGTAGGGGTTACCGTATTGAATGTTTGGTTAGACGATGGAAACTAAATATTCATCCTAGTGTAAGCCCTAGAGCGTAATGTGGTTAGGTAAATGTATTTAGTATGGATTCATCTAGCATGTTTAACTAATTAGGTAATTAGAACCATTGGTTGGATGTCCAATCAATTAAGCTAGGCATAATTAAGAACCACAAGATTGCATTCAAACAATTCGATGAACAAGATTACATTGATTGATTATGATATTCATCCTCTAAGCTAGAACGTATCTATTAATTGCATTTCTATTTTTTATTTTCCAGCATTTTACTTTTATGCATTTCCATTTATCCAATCCACACCAAACCCTCCCTCCCTCCCCCCCTCCCATTTTTCCACTTTAACTAAAAATGCACTTCAAGGAACTAATCTTTCGTGCTTCCCTGAGATTCGACCCTGGACTTGTCGCTTGTACTACCAATTAGTATAAGTAGTTCGTTTAGTGAATTATGAATTTTATTTGATTGGCGATCTTTTGGAAGCGATACTAAAAAGATCTTATGTCACCAGCATACATTAATAGCTTCAAAGGCAACATAAAGAAAAGTGTAAAGCACAAGATTGTAAAGTTCATTTCAAGGTGATGAAAAAGGCTTCTTTGCTTGCTAATTTCAATTTCATCCTGCATTTTAGAGTTCTATATTCTAGCATTCGTTGGCTTGATTTAGTGTTAGAAAGAAGTCAGTTGAGATAGGTAATATGTTGGCTTGAGCTTGAGTTAGTTCTTCTCTAGGGGTACAAGACTCCATAAGATGGTTTAATACAATTGGTCATACTCATCGTTGATGTGCAATTCGGAAGAAAGACTAGAGCAGTAAGTTGTAAAGAAGTAACCAAAAAGGAAAAAGAAATGTTTAAAGTTAAAGTTGAAAGTTCGCAAGTGATCAACACCAAAGGCCGACTCTGCTTAAAGGAATGTCAAGGTTGACCCTATTCGAAGGAGAATTGAGGTCGATCTTACTCAAAGGATTTTCAAGGCCAACCCTTGATATGCACCTAAAATATGCATTATTTGTCTTGATTCAGGATAATTTTTATATGATTTTAGTGGATTTGATGTTGCTTCCTAGTGATTTTCAGGGTTATGTTTGAGATAGAGATTTAATATCAAAATGAGCTGAAAAAAAACCTAAATAAACCCAAGAAATTGAAACACGAGCAAAGCATTGGAAGGAGGGAAGAAAAGTGGAGAAAAAGACCAAGGTTTGCCAAAAACAAGGTAGAGCCACAACGCTGACCTTGACACATTGTCCAAAAGCGAAGTGTTGTGATAGGCAGTGAACTATCGCAACATCATCAAAGAACATTTTAGTGTTGTGCAGTGTTGTGATTGAGGGTAAGAGCACCGCAATGCTGTCTCAAAGCGTCACAACGCTAATGCTACAGAAAAGGAAAACATGTCATTTTTGGAAAGTTGCTTCTAGGGTTTTTGCTGCCGATTAGATTCCACCATACCACAAACTTTTGAGTCTTAGATAGAGTTTTTAGTCCAAAGAAAGTGAGAAGAATTAGAGGTTTGTTTGGAGGCCATTCGAGATCTCGAGGTGCAAATCGAGGTGAGATTATCGGGCTTCAATGGCATAAATTACTTAGAGAGTGGGTTTTCTTCGTGTTCTTTACTTTACTCTACTATTTATGATGGTTGCAATGTTGAGAATGCAGTTGTAGCATCAATGTGTGGTTAAACGTTTTAGTTTTAGGATATTGATGAACTTAATGATGGATTTATGTTAATGCAATGGTATTTTCTATGGATGTTTGCCCTTGAATGCTTTTCAATATTATCGTGTTTTATCACATTATAGATGCATGTTAGGTTGAATGTCAATTAGAAAAGATTACATGTTTAACTAGATCAATAGTACTGAATCGTTAACTAAACCTTTCATGTAAATAGTTACGTTGTTAACGAAAGTTGATCATGACTATCCTTAATGTCATGCTTCTTAATTTAGATTTAAATAATTAGTTATCCATCATGTCTGCATAAGGATAGTTTTTATTGAAAGGTAATAATCTTGAAAATAGTTTCTAGACTTAAGCATATCATGGACATAATATTTCATAGGATCCTTTTGTTAGGGTTAATGCCCAAAATCTCGTAGGGTCCTGTAGTTTGTAAACACATGTATGAACAAACTCTTTGTGATGTAATAATATGAGATATTTTATTCACTTCTGTCTATGAAATATAAGTTATTTTAGTTGCATTATGTTGGAATAAAAGGAATGGATGATGGGGTTATTGCACTCAATCATGCGTTGAACATGCTTAAGCTATGTGTTTATGCCCATGTGTTGGAGGTCATGTGTTGGAATGAAAATGTGTTAATCTAATATGCAATGACCATGCGTTCCTATCACAAGTTTTCTTGCCTTCTCGCCAAGTATAACGAAAACGCAAGTTTCTCGGGTAATCCGAGGTCGAACACAGGGACTTGTCACTCAATAATGCTTGTGAAACAATGCGTTTGAGGCGATGAATAAAAGTAAAAAGAAGAAGTTTAATGGATATACACACTACTTCTACTCCTAACTAAACAGATAGAGCAATAGGTGACTTGCGATGATAATTGGTAGATACACAACAACTGTTAACGCATAGTAATGTTTATTATCTTAAATCACTCAAGTAATCTCAGCTCGTCGCACTAATGCATTGCACACCTCTCGGTGGTTAGCCGCATGACTATATCTCTATATTGCATGGTTGCGTCGAGCATAAGATTGTGCTTATCTCTAGGAATAATGCATACTTTGTTTTAGTGCGTTCCATCTCCTAACTTCTTAGGCAGTTAGACGCGGCTAATTAACTTATAGACAAGCATTGCAACAACCCATAGACAAGCGTTGCTACAGCTTTTCACCAAGCAAAGAGGATTAACTCACTATACTCGCACAACGCACACCTCTCGATGGGTTGCTACATGCGTCCTATCTCTAGGCTACACGATTAAGTATGCGATTGCCTTTGATAAATTAACGATGAAGGTAAATGATGATAAAGATAAAGATGATGAAGAAGATGGCATTGAAGGAATCAAGATATGCATTGATTACAAAATGTCCTAATATCTTAAGCTAAAATGTAATACAATACAGAGGTTAGAGGAGAAATGAAAGACTATGCGTCAAGGCTGTCGGTGGTGCCATGGATAAATGGTTGAGATGTCTCTCTTGAGCTCTATCTCTGGCGAAAACTCCGGTCGTATCTCGGTTTGGTTTGTGGAGATGAAGAATTCTCATTGGAAATCTAGCTCATGCTCTCATATGTGATCGCAAACCTCTGCCTTGAGGCAAAAGTTCAGATGCTTTGAAATGAAGGTCCAAGGGGCTATTGATAGAGTTTAAACACCGATAGCTATCATGATTGTGTTATGTCTCACTGCTGCCTTTGTCGCGGTATGGACAATGTCACATCGTCTTATCTTGTTGATACTCCCAATGTATGCGTCGAGCTTGATCCAGCTGAAGTTTCAACGCATTCTACCCATCTTGCGATCGCCTTCTAATATAGTTGTCACTCCGTGGCCATAATCTCCAAGTGATCACTGCAACTTCCATGCGATGGACACATTCGATCACCGCAACTTCCATGCGATGGACGCATACAATCACCGCAACTTCCATTCGATGGACGCATGCGATCACCGCATGCATTCTTCTATGTGATAGCTCTATTTTTAGCGCATGCGTTTGTCTTTGTGGTCGCTAGGCTTCAGTACATGCGTTTGTCTGCGATTGCTTATTTTCAAAGCATGCGTTTGATTCCTACGATAGCTACAAAACTAGACACTTTGGCATGGAGTAAAGCATAATATTGGGGTCAATGAGAAGTTAGGTGCTAATCGACGCAAAACTCAATTTTTTCGCAAATTCTAAGTATTATCACCGCTTTTTCTACTTGTTAGTTCTCATAATTCTAAATAAAAGGCTTATAATAACTGGCATTTCTGCCAGTTATCACATTAACTACAAACCAATAAACTAAGATCTCTGGTTATCATTATAACTTAGGCGTGTATGTGGAGACATACAAGTGGATCATGCTTTAAGTGATAACCTAAATGGTCTGTAGTATATGGATAAAAGAAGGAAACCTTATCCTGGTGACGCTACGAGTGTGGCCCGCTTTCTAGGTGTTACAAGTGTTGTAGAGTGCTACAAAGGGTCTGATCCTGACTATTCGTGTATTAAATATGCGAGCGGGGATGCTCTATGCAAAGAAGTTTATATAAAACCGGACCACGAAATGTTTAGTCTCGTTATATAATGTCATTCATGATAGAGACTTTCATTTCACTAGGATGACCATAGGTAACATGACCTTAATCCTGAATGAATTGTGAACTTATGCCTATGAGGGTGGTCCTTTGATTTACATGGGTGCAAGTGGCCAGATCACTGACTCAAACCTATCACTTTGGGGATTCGTTTGATTGGGGAGCTGGGAATTCAGCTACACAGAACATAATTCACTTCTTCCTCGAAGCAAGGGTGAGTAGATAAATTGCTCCCTTAAAAGCTGATTCCAGTGCTTGATCTGTTGGGGTTGGTGTCCTAATTCTCCCAGATTCTCGTTGTTTTGTGAAGATACACATTGTTTACTCATATCAATAAACAAAGCTCCTTGATTTTCTTATGTGAACCTAAGCATGTATATGTGATATACAAGTGGATCATGCCTTATGTGATAACCTAAATAGGTATGTAGTATAAGGATTAAGGTGGGATACCTGATCCTAGTGACACTACGGATACGACCTGCTTTGTAGAGGTTTGCAAGTATTGTAAACTACTACAGATGGAAGATCCTAACCATTCATGTGGAGACGTGCGAGGGGGGGTGTCCTATACAAAGAGTTTGTATAAGACTTGGACCACGAGATGACTATACTTTGTATATAACGCCGTTGATACTAGAGACTTACATCTCACCTAAACGACCATAGGTGACACGACTTCAATCCTGAGTGTTTTGGGAACTTGATAACTTGTAGAAATACAAGTTATTTATGCCACCTTATCTAGATATTGCGGCCAAAAGTTAGTAAATATGCACGTATTGTATGAAAATTAGCCTAGTATTACAATAATTATAAATGTTTGCAATTACACCCACTAACACCATAAAGATGGAAGACGGGCCAAATTTTACTCTATTTTGCAGGAGACCAAGTCACCGCTTGCGCTCAAGGCTCATAAGAAACTGATCAACGCATCTCTGTCACATTGTGCCCGTCAATCAACAATGAAGAGACAATTACCACAATGATGGCGCAATGCGACAGTCAATCCAAAGCTGTATGCAACCACATGCAGTAATAAAAACAACATCGCATGCGAACCCATGATCGAAAGATGCAGCTGAGCAACGCAAAAGTGGAGGATTGAAACACGTGTACAACTAACGGTTGTGCAGAATTGATGGTCTGATTGCATAACAGAAGGAATAATATCCCTCCATCTTCGAAATTGCCATAACAATCAGTGGGGACCACAAGGTTAGAGTCAAAGACCTGCACCTATAAATACCCCATAGATTTCAGAGAAAAGAATGCTACTTGATACGGGGTAAATGCTGTAAAATTGTTGAGAGAAAAGGCTGAGCTGAGTGCTTAAGTGAAGAAATCCAGGAAGAAGACGAGATAAGGTCAAGAGGTGAATCTCAGATCTAATTTGCCAAACACCCGATTGAAAGCTCTGTGCAAAGCTCCCTGCTACCGTAGAGCAAGCCTGAAAGGGAAGCTCTTCCTACCATCAAATCCATCCTATTCAGCAAGCAGATCTCCATCGAATCAGTGCCAAGACATTGGCACTTGTTTGTATATGTTCTATCTCTTTCATCATTGTATTTCACTGTTTCTTTACCTCTGCATTCACACCATGTATCAAACGCTTAATAGAGATATTAAATGTTTCGATAGCTTTCATTTACCATTTTCTGTCTATTTCCGTTCACCCGTCAATCACTTTCTTCATGATGTCTTCTTAATTCCCTGATAAGCAATATGAATTAACCAAGTACTTAATCTGTGTTAAAGATATAAAATGCGTTTAGCTAAAGCATGCTAGACGGCATCTTCACCTGTGAGAGCAGAAGTGAAGATGCCATTTTGACCTATCGAGAGAAGGTCAAAAGAATACGTTAACTTGTGGGAACGTGGCCGATCACTGAAAGGTGTAAGCCAAAAGAAGAGCAGAACAGTATTTCTAGCTTCAACGCAATTGAGAACTTGCGCTGTTTCTATTATTTACCTTTTTCTTTCTGTTCTGTTCATAAGACTTGCCGCCGCATTCCACGTCTTTGCACAACTTTCACAGCCAGCTTCGACTCCAGCATCTTGTAACATGAAGCCTGTGTCTTGTATCATCTAGCTTAGATTATCGTATTTCATTTTATTATCGCATCTTTACTGCTTTACTTTATTTTATTGCAATTTATATACCTGTATAAACTCATTTTTAAAGATTGAAAACCTGGTCGCATATATCATGAACATAACACAATAACCTAAATCAGTCCCTGTGTTCTACCTCGGATCCCACCGAGAAACTTGCGGTGGAATTACACTTGGTTCTATCGTAAGAAAACTTGTGACAACACATGGCATACTACGTGAACACCCATCATTAACGCATATCTAGCGGTAGTATCGCATCATTTCGAGCATAGAACATCATCAATCACACCTATCAAAATCTGCGAAACAAGTTTATGGCGCCGTTGCCGGGGAACTGGTAACGGGGACATGGACTTGAACCTTGAGTGCATTATTGTTATAGTTTTTGCAAAACAAATTTATGGCACCGTTGCCGGGTAACTGGTAACGGGGACATGGACTTGAACCTTGCGTGCATCATTGTTATAGTTTTTGCGAAACAGAACTCCTGCTTTTAAGGGCGGTCCTTTGATTAATATGTGTAAGAGTGGCTAGATTGCCAACTCAACATGCCTACCTTTTTGGGGACTTGTCTGATCTGGGAGCTAGGAACTCAATCCACAAGATGAAATTCATTCCTTTCCCGAAACAGGGATAAGTGGAGAGTTTGCTCCCTTAAGGGCTGATTCCGGGGCTTCAACATAATGGCCACAACTCTCTATGGAAGAGAAGACTCAGCCATAGTAAGACTATGACTTATGTTCATTAAAGGGATCAGTGGTACATAAGGAGACAGATGTAACTACAGGGGCATAACGATTATTGGCCCAGCTGTACTTACAAGCGATATGTGAAGGGTTGTCGCACTGCTGATTGGTTAAGATGGACACATAATATATCTGTGGTAAGAAGAGTTCAATTGTCGGTCTTTAGTTGAGTGTCTGGCAGTTAATGGATGGTGGATCCCATGGCTAAAAAGTTTATTCAAT
Organism: Benincasa hispida; assembly: GCF_027475165.1. Classification (NCBI taxonomy): domain Eukaryota; kingdom Viridiplantae; phylum Streptophyta; class Magnoliopsida; order Cucurbitales; family Cucurbitaceae; genus Benincasa; species Benincasa hispida. Next base: position 39,607,865 of record NC_143483.1, on the reverse strand, counting down.
TATTCACATACCATTGAAACTCCGAGCTACAAGTCCATGAGGTCCCCTTGGTAGCTCAATGGATTCAGTTGAGGATCAATTCTTGGTGTTGATTTGAAATGTTCAAATTGACAAGAGGTATTTTGATTATATATGATATAATCGGTATGATATATAAGATACATCTAGTGGAGGATTGATGTAAATGAGATTTACATTAAGTACCATGGAATAGAAAAAGAACTATAGTCTATATGTTTCATAAGATGAAATATTAAAACTATAGGTTATAAATATAGTATGATAAGTTGGTTATCATTTATATTTATAATATTAATTATTGGATAATTAATTCTTTTTCATTAATAACCAAGTGAGTGGGTGGTTATTGGATTCATGGTAACCGTGAGTTTAAAAGGAAAGTGGTTTTCCTATTTTAAAAAGAGGTTTTACAAACGATTGAAAAAGTTTTGAGTTTTCTCTCCGCACAAAAGAAACTCATGGGGCCGTCAAGTAAATACGAATTTATTAAACGACGACTGGGAAAGCTAAACGATCGTGCAATGGCGAGCTAAACGATCGCAGAGCTTTGCTAGACAATCGCTTGCCCTAAGTAAACAATCGTGTAGTGTCTGTAAACGACAGACCGAGCTAAACGATGAGCTAAACGATCGCATAGCTTTTGTTAGACGATCAATTAGATTTGTCTAAATGATTGGGCATCGACCTATACGATAGGTCTCCACCATCTCCCACTTGCTCAGTCGTGTACGCGATCGGTGTTTCCTCCTTCATCTGCCTCATACCAAGTCTGAACAGAGCCCACCCTCTGGATTCTCACACCTAGAATACCAAGGTATCCTTGTTGGTGGTGTCAAACTCAACTCGACACCGTCGAGGTTTTTTGGAGGCCGTTCGTGGTGCTGTGGAGACCGTTCATGTTGCTAAGGAGTTCGTGACCGAGGAGATCGTTGAGGAGTTCGTGATTGAGCACGAAGTGTTCGTGCTGTGTTCGTTATGGTGTTGCGATCGTGTAGATCGAGCATTCGAGGTTGCTGTTGTTCGAGCGTTCATGCGCAACGGAGCGTGGAGACCCTTCTTCGATTGTTCATACATTTTGCTCTTTGTGCATTTGTTGTTCATGTTGTAATTTCTGCATTTTAATTGTATAACCGCTTATTTGAAGTTGACTGTAAATGTATTGTTCATTCATGATTGTGATTTGGAATAATCTTGTTCCGCTGCTCATGGAAATCGCAAATCTGATTTCCTTCATGATCAATGTGGTGCCTCGCGAATCCGATTTCCTTCATGATCAATGTGGTGCCACACCTTCTCATAGATCGAGAAGGGTTTACTCATAGTGGTACTATGTTGTATTGTTCATTAGAGAAATCAGTGGTACTTAAGGAGTTGGATGTAATTATAGGAGCAAAACGGTGAATTGGCCCAACTGTACTTACGAGTGATTTGTGAAAGGTCATCGTACTGTTGATTAGTTATATCCAATGGACACAGAAATATATCTATAGTGCGAAGAGTGCAGTTGTCAGTCTTTAGTGTAATGCCCGACAGTTAACGGATGGTGGATATCGTGATTAAAGAATTTAGTCAGTTATTCACGCACCGTTAGAGCTTTAAGCTACAGGTCCATAAGGTCCCCTTGGTAGCTCAATGGATTCATGTTGAGAATAAGTTTTTGGGTTAATTTGAAGTGTTCAAATTAACAAGAGGAAATTTGACTATATATGATATAATTAAATTAATTCAATTATATGTGATATAATTGATTTGATTTATTAGATACATTAATTGGAGGAATTAATATAAATATAGTTTTATTAAATGCCAATAAAGAAGAAAAGAACTATAGTTTATATATTGCATGAGATGTGATATGAAAACTATAGATTATAAATATAATTTGATAAATTAGTTATTATATTTATTTATAATTAAATCAATTATGAGATATTGGTTTCGATTTTTTCTCCTAATAACCGACTTAGTGGGAAGTTATAATCAGTTTTTGGTAACTGATGGATAAAATGAAAATCGTTTTCATTCTTTTCATAATCCAACGCGCATAAAGAAAAGCTATGTGATAGCCTTGATAGAGTAAACAATAAAAAAAAGAGTATACTACACAATAGTCGCTCGCTACTAAACGATCGAGTACCCAAGTCTATACGATAGACTTCAGTCTTCTCCCACTTACTCGATCGTCTACATGATCGTTTAGTTCTTCCTTCCCTCTACCACATCCATACAGAGCCCATACCTCCTGGATTCTCACACCGAGAATACCAAGGAAGCCTCATAGTAGTATCAAGTTGTTGTTCGAGGGTCAAGGGTCGAGTGTTACTCAATTGTGTTCGAAATTCTAACAGTTCGTGCAATTTGTTGGTTTGTTCGCGTTGAGTTCGTGAAATTGAACGTGTTGCTGAGTTTGATCGAGGGATACGAGAAGAAAAGTTCTTCAAGGGTATGTTCACTCGATCTTTTAGTGTTAATTTTATGAAGCATGTTGTGGTTTAGACTTGATGCATAATTGTTATGTGTTAGATTGTAAATGTTGATGTCCATTCACAATGGCATTTGGAACGATCTTCTTCCACTCATTGGTTCTCTGTTTCAAAAGTTCCTTCACCTTTTGCATGACTTAATGAAATAATTATAGAATTCAATACTTTGGAACATCTTTGTCTCTTGAGTTTCAACTTTATTTATTTGATTTATTTCATTTTAAAATTCAAAATCATCATCATAAAAATGTATCCTTATATAAAACCAACACAATTTTTTAATAGCTAAGCATAATTCGGAAAATTGATTCTCTGAGGATGATACTTGATCTCTTAACCATTTTACTTCAATATATCTTGACCACGTGCACTTGTGTGCATCGCGTCACCCCTACTTAAAGGAAATTTGAGGGCAACCCTTTGAAAATTGAGATTAAGCCTTCCACCAACCTATTGAAGCAAGTGTCACATGGCTTTGGCTGTTGTAGCACGCATGCAAAGATCTTGGCACATCACTTGCATCAGGCTGGCACAAAGTTTATATCCTTTGGAATTGCATCAAAGGACAAGAAATGGATGGAATCGAATCCCTAACGGAAGCTTTTGATCGCTTTTGCTTTTATTTTGGGCGAATGAAAAATATAGAAAAATAAAATTAAAACGGACATCAACATGCTATTAAAATAAATTAGAAGGTTAAGCATAAATAAGATTAGAAAAATACCTTTGAAGACTCTTCTTCAAACAAATTCTAGTAGCTTTTCCTCTTTGAATTCTCTTTCTTCTTTATCTGAGAACACTTCTAAAAAGCCTTGCTCATTATATCTCTTGGTAAGGATCGATTTGTGGGAATTCTTTTTTAAAGAGAGAAAGGGAATGAAAAAGAACAAAACACAAAGAACTCCTTTTGTGAATTTTTTAGAGAGAGAATTTTCTGTAAGAACTGTGTAAACCCTTTCATGGAATAGTTCTGTGAATTTAACGTAAAGGGAGAGAATTAATTTAACTAAAAATAATTTATTAATTAATTGAATATCTTATATTTAACTCAATAAAAAATATTTAGATCATATTAAAATGGTATATTTTTCTCATAACATATAGTTTTAATATAAATATCATTTATATTAATATATAACCTATAGTTCTAATATAAATCCTATTTATATTAATTTAATATTTGAATCACATTCAAATATATGAATTCTACCATAATATATAATTTTAGTTATAAATCATATTTATAATTATCTATATATTGTTGTTTTCTAAAAACATACAACCGAAAAAAATAGGATCATTAAGCATTTTAATTCCTCAATTTTGACATCAAATTAAGCATGTTCATTGGGTATCAAGAGGGTTTCATTACATATCTTTGAAGATCATCTACTTCAATGAAATACAACTGTAATCTTCTCCAATCCAGGTCGTGGACCACCATTAGAGCTTCCCTATTATTCTCTAGGAACCTTAAATTGAGTTGTGAGACTCAAAACAAGCTTGAATTTGGGAATTGAGAGGAGAAAACACACTGGTTCAACACTGTTGAAGAACTTTTCTTCAACTTGAAGAACACATCAAATACCAGTTATTTGCATCATCTTTTCTACTCAATCAATAGTTGTTTTATTCAGGCGCAATCAAAATGCATGCCTGGATTCCAGCTTCTCCTTCAAAATTGAGCTGGAAAATATGGTGCAAAGATGACTAAGGTGTGAACTTGAAAATGGGAAAATCCCACCATGGGATTTTTCTCAATTTCTTTTTTATTTTGAATTTTGATCTTCAAAATCAAACTTTTTCCATTTTAATTCTTTAATTAAAATTAAATTTTATTAATTTTACAGAAAAATTAATTCAATAATCAATTTTTCTAATAAAATTAATAATTAATAATTAATTAAACAATTCAACTAATTCTATTAATTTAATATCAAATATTAAATTAATTTGTCACCAATTTCATCACCATGAATCCTCATTCATGAAATTAATATTTAAATCATATTTATATATTAATTGATTCTCCAGTTTAATTCCAAAATTAAACGTGTAATTATATCACATATAATTACTAATTCTCTTAATTTGAATTAGAACATTTCAAATCAACTTATCACGCTATTATAAGGCTAATTTCCTTTGTGAGTTAGTATGGGGACTTAATGGACTTATAGATCATGAGCTCCAACGATTCGAGATTAATTGGCTAAACTCTTTACACCGAATTAACCCCCATTCGTTAACTACTGGGTCACTTCACTAAAACCATAATTAGTAAGTTAACCCTTCGCAGGTTGTTTGTAATAACGACTAGGTCAAAAGGCTATTTTACCCCAAAGAATACCTCTTGTTCCTTAAGTCCCACTGATCCTCTAATGAATAATTGGTTTGTGATTCGATCATTAAGTCGAGTCCCTCTCAGGCCAAGCAGAGGGTGGGGCCCCTTGTTCAAGATCCGAAATCAACACTTAAGGGAATAATCTCTCTATTATCCTTGAAAGTGGGTAGGAGTGAATTTCATCCTACACCCTATGTCCCCAGTTATCTACCCAGTCTTACCCCCTGAAATGGGAGGTATATCGAGTCGGCGCTGTTGAGCCTACTGTAACGCTGAATTTATTGTATGTCTTTAAATAAGCATGTGGACAAATATGAATATGAATCATACAAGCTCATGTTGCCATAAACTTGTTAACTTGGAAAGATGGAGATGAAGTGTGGATGTTGTGTTATGCTTATTTACACTTTATGCGATACTACTTTTAGATGTATGCATTATTAATAAAATGCTTGTAGTATGCTATGCGTTGTCACAAGTTTCCTTGCTCTGAAACCAAGTATAATTCCAACACAAGTTTCTCAGAGTAATCCGAGGTCGAACACAGGGATTGTTGTCGTTAATGTGATACATTTGTGATATATGCGACCGGTGTTTTTACAATTAATATAGATTGTGTGTGTACAAGAAAGTAAATTGCGATAAAGTAAAATTGTACAGATAAACTAAAGTTGCGGTAATAAAATAAAGTGCGATAAAAATAAACCTAAGCTAACGTGATGTAAGATACAAGATACATGATATACATGATGCTGAGTTCGAGACTGATTGTGAAGTTTATACAAAGGATCGTGGTATGCGATGGCAAGGCTTGATGGATGAATCAGAAGGAGAAAGAATAATTAGTACAAGCATCGCAAGTTTGCTAATTGCGTTAAAGATATAACTAAGGTTTCGCTTTCTCTTGGCCTACACCTCTCGGTGATCGGCCACGTTCTCATATCTCTATGATTAAACAGAGATGAACGTGATGAATGCAAGGTTTCTTCCATCTCTGGAAGTACTTCTCGCTTTAGTGAACGCATTCTTCCAACCCTCTCTCGATAGGCGAAATGGCATCTTCACTTCTGCTCTCACAGGTGAAGATGCCGTCTAGCATGCCTTGACTAAACATAATTATTTCCTTAACCCAATTAATTCATTTGCTTAATTATTGCTAATTATCCAAAGGATTAAGAAAACATCATGAAGAAAGTGAAATATGGATGAACGAAAATAGGCAAAGAGATGGAGATGAAAATGATCATAACATTTAATTATAGAATTAAGTGTCTGATACATGGTATGAATGATAAACTAAGAAGATGAATACAATTTATGATAAAGAGATAGAAACAAATACAGAAGAGTGTCAACGTCTTGACACAGATCTGGACGGTGGATTTTCTTGTCGGCGTGTAGAGTAGATGAAGAGAAGAGCTTCCCTCTCAGGCTTGCTCGTCCGATAGAAGTGACCTTCGTACAGAGCTTCAACAGCAGGGATTGGAAGGATTCTTGCCCTGAGACTCACCTCTCGGCCTTGTCTCTTAATTCTTCCCAGATCTACTCTGATTAGTCGCTCAACCAGTCTCTTTCTCAGATCAGTATATACACTTTTCTCTGAATTCAAGCATGTCTTTTAAGTGGAATGGCCAGAGCTATTTATAGGCTAAGCTTTGACTCTCTGCATTATGGTCCCCACTTTATTGTTAAGGCAGTTCCTGAAATGGTAGAGTGAATATTCCTTCTATTATGCAATCAATCCCATCAGAAATATACAATGGTCAGCTGTACACGCGTCAGAATCCTTTGCATTTGCGTTGCTCTTCACATCTTCAATCGTTTTCCTACATGCGGTGTTGTTTTTTATTACCGCATGTGGTTAAATTTTCGTTGATCGCTTAGCTCTTGATTGATTGTCGCATGTGCCGTCATTGCATTGATCGTCTATTCATTCTTAAATGATGGGTGCAATGTGACGTAGATACGTTGTTCAGTTTATCTTGAGCCATGAACGCATGCGGTGACTTGATTTCCTGCAAAACAGATTTGAAATATTCTTTTCTACCATCACAATGGTGTCAGTGGGTGTATTGACGACAATTTATAATTCTTGCATTTCTTACTTAATTTCTATACAACTGACGCAACTTTCATTTCTTTTTACTGCAATATCTAAATAAAATAGTATAAATAACTTGTATTTCTACAAGTTATCACCTACCCTTACCTATGCAAATCTAAGGATAAGCCCGAATAAATAGAAGTTCATAATTAGCTCAGAATTAAGGTTAAGTTACCCAGGTCATCGCATGAAATAGCCAGTCTTAAAGAATAAACAACATTTATAAAGTAAGAGTGACTTATTTCTTGGTCTAATCTTATGCAAACTCATTGTATAGGACACCCCCAGTTCTCATGTCACTACATAAATGAATCAAGATCACTTTGTTTGTAACACTTTACAACTCCTTGTAACAACTACAAAGTGTGTTGCATCCCATAGTGTTACCAGAATAAGACACCTAATCTTATTTGTATACTATAGATCATTTTGACTATTTACTCGAATCTGAACCACTTTTATATCTCCATATAAAGTTCAAGTACTCATATAATGGTCATGGATCTTTTAGTTTATTGGATTTATTTCTAAAACGAAATAAGCAATTCATAAATTAAATAATAACTTCATTGAGTCAAACTTTAATAATAACTTTATTGAATTTCAGAATAAGTTTATTGTTTTACAAACCACGAGTTTTAGGACATAAAACCCAACAAACTCCCACTTGGACTAAAACTCCAGTGGATTTTTCCACATATATACAAATATATATATATATATATATATATATATATATATATATAATGTTGAGTAATGAGAGAATAAATACAATAAACTAGGAAATTAGATACCAGTACTTCTCCCACTTGCCCTAGTTCTATCTATTTCGCAGTCCTAGTCCCACTAGGTGACCCTCGAACACTTTAACTAAAAAGGCCTTTCTAAATGGATAAGCCAAATTGTCTTCAGAGGCAATCTGCATGACAATCACATCTCCTCGGTATATGATCACCCTGATGAGATGGTACTTACGCTTGATGTGCTTTCCGTGCTTATGGCTTCTAGGTTCCTTTGAGTTAGCAACTGCTCCACTATTATCATAATACAGAATGATAGGCAGATACATATTTGGAACGACTTTGAAAGCGGTCAAAAACTTTCTTAGCCATACCGTTTCTTTAGTTGCTTCACTGGCTGCTACATACTCAGCATCAATGGTGGAGTAAGCAATACAACTTTTCTTGATACTCCTCCACATTATAACTCCTCAATTTAAAGTGAATATTGATCCCGAAGTAGATTTCCTAGAATCTATATCGGTCTGTACGTCAGAATCAGTGTATCCAGCAAGGATCAGATCCATAGCACCATACACAAGCATATAGTCCCTCATTCTCCAAAGATACTTGAGGATGTTTTTAATGGCAGTCCAATGGTCACACCCATGATTGGGCTGATATCTGCTAACAATTCCAACTACATAGCATATGTCGAGACAAGTACAAAATATGACATACATTAAACTCCCTACTACTGATGTATATGAAATTCATTTCATAATCTCAACCTCTTGAGGTGTCTTAGGACATTGTTCCTTAAACAGATGAATTCCATGCCTGAAAGGCAACATACCTTTCTTAGAATCTTGCATTTTATATCGAGACAACATCTTATCTATATAAGATGCATGAGACAAAGCTATCATTCTATTCTCGCGGTTCCAAATAATTTGGATCCCATGAACATACTGTGCTTCTCTCAAATCCTTCATTTGGAATTTCGTGGCTAGCCATGTCTTAATGTTAGCTAGAAATTCTACTTCATTCCCAATAAGTAGAATATCATCAACATATAGAACCATAAAAGCTACAGTTTTGTTGCCAATCTTCTTGTAAACACAAGGTTTGTCAACATTCTGTTCAAAGCTATAAGATTTTATCGCACTATCAAATCTCACGTTCCAGGATCAAGACGCTTGTTTTAGCCCATAAATAGATCTATTAAGCTTGTAAACCTTTTGTTCTTGACCCTGTACAATAGACCCCTATAGTTGAGACAAATAGATACTATCTTCAAGATGACCATTCAAAAAAGCTATCTTGACATTCATTTGCCAAATTTCATAATCATAAAAAGTGGCAATGGATAAGAGTATCCTAATAGACTTGATCATGACAACCAGAAAGAAGGTTTCTTCATAGTCTACCCCCTTTCTTTGGAAAAACCCTTTTGCCATGAGTCTAGCTTTATAGGTCTGTACCTTACCAGCTTGGTCTCGTTTTCTCTTGTAGATCCATTTGCAACCGATGGGTTTTACCCCTTCTGGTTGATCTACAAGATCCCAGACTGAATTGAAGTATATTGACTCCATTTCAAGGTCCATAGCTTTTATCCACTAGTCTTTATCCACATCACCCCTTACTTGTTTAAAAGTCAATGAATCCTCTAAGCCATCATCAGCTATGATAATCTGAGTTACAGTTAAACCCATGTACTGGTTAGGCTATTGCACAACCCTCCTACTATGTCGAGGCATTCTCAACTCTTGAGAAATATGTGAAGTACCAATTCCATCAACAACTCTTGTTGAAGGACCTGCTTGATCAACAACTCTTGTTGATTTATTTGTAGTTTCTCTGGTTATCTCACTTAATACTAGCTCACTGTGAGGTTGATGATTTTTAATATGGTCTTCCTCTAGAAATGTTACATTTATCGACACAAATATTGTATCTTCCTGAGTATCATAAAAATAATCACCTTTTGTCTCTTTGGGATAACCTACAAATAGGCATACCTTTGAACGACATTCCAGCTTCTTTGGATTTTGTACCAACACATGTGCTGGACAGCCCCAAATTTTGAAGTGATGTAAACTACCTTTACATCCTCTCCATAACTCGTAAGGTGTTTCTGAAACATTTTTCGAGGGAACCATGTTCAATATATACACCGCAGTCCCTACTGTGTGACCCCAAAAATAACTTGGTAACTAAGCATAACTTATCATAGAACGAACCATGTCTAACAGGGTTCTATTTCTCCTTTCTGTAACACCATTTTGTTTAGGTGTGTCAGGTGCTATGAGTTGTGACTGAATTCCATGTTCTACTAAATAATCCTGGAATTTTAAGTCCATGTATTCACCACCTCGATCTAATTGAAGTGTTTTAATCTTTTTACCTAATTGGTTCTCAACCTCTGCCTTATATTCCTTGAACTTTTTAAGTGTATCAAACTTATGATGCATTAGGTAAATGTAGCCATACCTTGTATAATCATCAATGAAGCTGATGAAATATTCATATCCTCCTCTCGTTTTAACATTTGTCGGACCACAAAGGTCTGAATGTACAGCTCTAAGGGTTCTTTAGCTCTAAGACCGTGTACCACAAAGGTCTGAATGTACAGCTCTAAGGGTTCTTTAGCTCTAAGACCGTGTTTTAGTAAAAGATATTTTGGTCATCTTACCCTCAAGACAATATTGACGTGGTGGTAAAGAGCTATCTTCTAACTGGATTACAAGTCCACTCTTAACTAATCTTCCAATCCTATTGAGAATAATGTGACCTAGTCTTAGGTGCCAGAAATAGGCATTAAGAGAATTTTTTTCGTTTCTTATTTTGAGTTTCAGCTGTTTTAAACATCTCTATATTTAAAATGACTTTTACCTCAGTTGGTTTTAACACGTATAAGTTATTCTTTAGATTTTCAGAACATACTATATTACCTTTAGAGATAATGAACATTTCATTTATTAAAAAAAAAAAAAACTTTATAATTTTATTCTAGCAAACATGAGATAGAAAATTAAATTCCTTTTCACAGAATGAATGTAATAAACATTTTCAAGTAAAATGTGTCTATCTCCAATAAATAACTTTATATCTCCCACTGCTTTAGCCGAAACAACCTCCCTGGTCCCTACCTTAAAGGTTGCTTCGCTTTCTATAAGTTGTCTCCAGGAACTAGTTTCCTAAGCAAAAGTACAGATATGATTTGCTGCTCCTGAATCCATTATCCAGGTTAATTTATCATTTTCCACCAAGTATGTCTTAATGACAAGTAAATCATATTTACTTTGTTGTGTTTTCTAGTCAGTAGCGGAATTGGGAGATAGAGGAAATTCCTTTGTTAAAACATAGTCTAAATCATCAACTACTAGTATATTAGATTTCCATGTTAATTTACCGTTAAAAGTTTCGGAAGCGAGTAAATTTGAAGATTTCAACATGCTGAAATTATAAAAAAAAATTCTAATTAGTGAATTACTTCTAAACCCAATCAAATTTTAGCAAAGTAATAATGTACCCAAATTTCATTATTTTATTTGCAACGATACTATAGTGAGTCAGAATAAGTGCTACCAAGGGGCAATCAAATACTCTTTCACTAAAGCAAGACATTCTTAACTAAATACGATCTTCAAAATAACTCATATTCCGATAGTCATTTAGCTATCGAGTCAAGAACTTACTAACACTTAGTAATTCTGTAAGTGTAACCCTCCATTTTGAGATCTCAGAGATTAGCGGCCCCAACGATACTACCGAATTGGAGAGTCAAAGTTGGGAAACGACCTAAGAAATCCTATCCATTTCTGGATTTTGAGTTGTTCCAAATCCTATTCTACAACCCTCTGAGGGGATAGTCGTGGTTAGCGACTAGCTAATGCCAACTTAAAGACGACAAGTAGGCGCAACATAGGAATTTCACAGTTCAAACTAATGAAAGAGACTGCAGGACATGTTGACACACATCCTTCACCCACTTCTATGGACTACTTCCCTTATTCACCTTGCTATTGACCCGTGCAAACACTTTCCGAATGGAGGTCACTTCCATGGTGACACAAAGCATTGCACGGATTTCACAGTGTGAACTCCTAGGGACGTGAGAGCTAAGAACAACATATCCTATATGTTATTAGTCTCTCACTGAAGTGTTCTATTTGTTTTTGGGTAAATATTTACTTAGGAATGTTCCGGCTAATTAAACAACCTAAGTCTATGTGGTTTATCCAAGTATAATGATTATAATTGGATTTAACCTACAATATCTAGGCGAAACCAATTTTAACATCTTACACCGCTCACATATGCTCATAAAACCGATTAACAATGCTCAATTATTTGGCCATAATCCCCAGGTAGGATGCGTTCCATAAACCAACTTAAATACCCCCAACCTTAGACGGGATTATATACCAGTTGAGTTTGTAACCGAAGGTTTATAAGATTGCGACCTATTTTAACTATTAAAACAAGTAATTAGCCTACCTGAACATGCAATTTCTCTTTGTTATGGATTTTAATGTCTAATCCAATTTTATAACAACTTACAAAATTTTAGACATGGTGTACATCCATAACATACATCAGATATCTCATGATTTAATATAATACTTATATTAAAACATCTAAAACCCTAAACATGCATACTATATATTATAACACCTTAAAACATACTATGCATGTAACATGTGTTCTATGGTGGGATTTTAAATCTACATGGCATACTATATGCACATACAATATTTATTTAATTATAACATACATCACATGCATAAATAATTAAACACAAATTGATATAGTTTAGTTTTGGCATTCTCAAGCAAACAAAGATCTAATTATTACATAAAATAGCAAAAACTGGCTCCAAAAATTTCTGGACCGCTTAAATCATCCCAAACCAGAGCTGAACCTCTTGAACCATACCTCTAATGCTAAAAAATGGGCAAAATTCCGTTGAGTACCATCGAGTATTCTATATTTTTTTATTGCCATCGACCATCGAGTACCATCAAGTAAATGTCATCGAGTACTATTGAGCATTAGGTAATGCCATCAAGCATCGAGTATGAAGAACAAGGCAATGGCTGATAATCCAGTTTCTGCTGCTCGACCTTCTTCACTTCTTTCTTTAATTACAACCTGATTTCAACTCTAATGACTCTAATTAAATTACAGAGACTTAGCGCACATTAAGGCCCATCAATCAATAGCCAATTGCAAGAATTACAACATAGTTGAAGAGAATTCAATGCCAAAACTCAAAAAAACTATATCAGTTCACCATTTTCATACAACTTATGGAAAACACCCACCAAGCCACAATTAACTCGAATCGAATGCTTAAATGATGCGCTGATACTAATTGTTGGTTTCTAAAAACATGTAGCAAAAGAAAACAGGATCATTAAGCATTCTAATTCCTCAATTTTGACATCAAATTAAGCATGTTCATGGGATATTAAGAGGGTTTCATTACATACCTTTGAAGATCTTCTACTTCAACGAAATACAATTGCAATCTTCTCCAATTCAGGCTGTGGACCACCACTAGAGCTTCTCTACTATTCTCTAGGAACCTTAGATTGAATTGTGGGATTTAAAACAAACTTGAATTTGAAAATTGAGAGGAGAAAACACATTGGTTCAGCATTGTTGAAGAACCTTTCTTCAACCTGAAGAACACAGCAAGTACCATTTATTTACATCATCTTTTCTACTCAATCAAGAATGGTTTTATTTAGGCAATTCATGCGATCATAATGCATGCATGGATTCCAGCTCCTTCAAAATTGAGCTGAAAAATGTGGTGTAAAGATGACTAAAGTGTAAGCTTGAAAATGGAAAAATCCCACCATGGCATTTTTCTCAATTTGTTTATTTTGAATTTTGATTTTCAAAATCAAGCATTTTTCAATTTTAATTTTGTAATTAAAATTAAAATTTTATTTATTTTACAAAAAAATAATTCAATAATAAAATTTTCTAATAAAATTAATAATTAATTAAATAATTTAATTAATTATATTAATTTAATATCAAGTATTAAATTAATTTGTTGCCAATTTCATCACCATGAATCCCCATTCATGAAATTAATATTTAAATCACATTTATATATTAATCGATTCTCCAATTACATTTAATTCCAAAATTAAACATGTAATTATATTACATATAATTACTAATTCCCTTAATTTGAATTTGAACCTTTCAAATTAACTAATTATGTTATTCTAAGACTAATTCCGTTTGTGAGTTAGTGGAGAAACCTAATGGACCTACAGATCATGGGCTCTAACGATCTGAGATTAATTGCCTAAACTCTTTACACCGAATTAACCTCCATTCGTTAATTACCGGGTCATTCCACTAAAGCCTAGTAGTTGCACTCTTCTCGCTGTAAATATATTGTGTCCACTCGATATAATCATAATTAGTAAGTTAACCCTTCACAGATTGTTCATAATAACGGCTGGGACAAAAGGTTGTTTTACCCTTGAGATTACCTTTTGTTCCTTAAGTCCCACTGATCCTCTAATGAACAATTGGTTTGTGATCTAATCATTAAACTGAGTCCCTCTCGAGCCAATCAGAGGGTGGGGCCCCTTGTTCAAGATCCGAAATCAACACTTAAGGGAACAACCTTTCTACTATCCCCAAACCTGATCTATATATCATTTTGACTATCTACTCGAACCTGATCCACTTTTATGTCTCCATGTAAAGTTCAAGTACTCATATAATAGTCATGGATCTTTTAGTTTATTGGATTTATTTCTAAAACAAAATAAGCAATTCATAAATTTAATAACAACTTTATTGAATCAAACTTTAATAATAACTTTATTGAATTTCAGAATAAGTTTATTGTTTTACAAACCACGAGTTTTAGGACATAAAACCCAATATATATAATAATGTATCTATATACATTATATTTTGTATTAATCATATATCATATACAATTAATATATATTTTCCTAAGTTAATTTGAACAATTCAAATTTTTGTTTCAAAACTTTGGTCCTTATTAATCCCTTGTGAGCTAGCAAGGAGACCTGATGGACTTATAGTTTATAAGTTTTAATGATTCGAGAATAATTAATTAAATTCTTTAATTAATTAATCAACATTCATTAGCTATGGGGCAGACAACTATAGACCCTGGTTGCACTGTTATGCACTGTAGGACATGTTGCATCACTGGAAATAACCATTATATGTAAGTTGAACCGTCATGAGTTATTCGTAATTATAATTGGGTCAAATGTTTGTTTTACCCTTCTAATTACCTCTATATTCTTAAGTACCACTGATTCTCTAATGAACAATTTATTTATTGTCCAACCATAAATCAAGTTCGTCTCAGGACAATGAGAGGGTGGGATCATCTCGTTGTTCAAGTCCCAAAGTCAGCACTTAAGGAACTACTCATCTACGTGCCCTATACGGGAGGGAGTGAATCTTATGAAATTATCTTCTCAGCTCCCTATTCGGTCAAGCCCTAAAATGGCAGACTTATTAAGTTGGTGACTCGAGCCACTCTTACCCATGCAAATCAAAAGACAAGCCCTCATAAGTAGGAGTTCATAACACACTCAGGATTAAAATTGAGTTAAATATGATCATTATGTGAAATATTAATCTCTTCAATTAATGGAGTTACAAAGAGAAATTAATTATTTTACAATCCAATCTTATATGAACTCTTTATATAGGATACCCCCATTCACATGTCTCCACATAAATTGTTTGAATTACATCATTTGTAATACTTATAAAGTAGGTCGTATTCATAATGTCGTCAAGATAAGGCATCCAACTTTATCCATATACTATATTACTTGAATAAGATCCACTTATATGTTAACTACATATTGTTCAAGTTTCATGTAAATAACTTTAGATTTTATTTATTGGATTAAGTATGCAATATTGAGACATAAAATAAAATAATAATTATTTTATTAATAATCAGTAAATTTAATTTATTTACAAACCGGACATTAAACTCAATTGAAACAAAAACTCATGAAGTGTGACAAAGCACTGAATAAAGTTCTACAAGTCTGGTTGGCCTCAGGACCAAAGATGAGGCTGACATCTTTTGTTGTTCCATTAAATAATATTAAGCAGCAATTGAGATAAATGGCTAGGGCGAAACTGAACACACTGCTCAGTCTTAGGCCAAGGCTGACTGGCTCTGTGATAACACATGGCGAGCATATTACTAGAGACCATTTAAGCTAATATAAAAGACACAAAATGGTGGACAAGTTATCAATCTAAGATGTACAGTACAACAAAAGGAAAAGAAGCTAGATGGCAACGGTTGGTTGGTGATCGACGAAATTTATCGCCTAATTTCGAACCAAATCAATTAACCGCTTCTACAAAAAAAGTGTAGCAGACCTAACATGGGTCGAACACAAAGAATCATTGAGTTTCTCAATTGAATTGTTTACAACCCCAAGGTAATTAGTGTTGGCTTTTTGGTCTTTAATCTCAAATAAATTAATTTTAATTAATTAATTAATATTATAATGACAACAAACTTGCTTTTATTTATTGTTAATTTTGGTGTTTTAAAGTATCTATTGCATAGATCTCAAAACAACGATTCCAACGCAATTTGAATCGCCCAAATCGGAGCTCAAACGAAGAAGATATAAGTGAAACAAGCTTAGTGGAAAAATTCCAAGATGATGACATGACATACTTTTTTCATCAAAGTGGACCGATTGGAATGTGACACTTAGACCAATGGAAGAGTGACATATGGTGGACAATGGAAGAGTGACATATGGTGGACTTTTTTCTTTTGGATTGATTTTAAAAAGAAATTAAATTTAATATTACTTTATGTTTGTGTCTAAGCTAGTTTTGGACACATGGTAAGCATTTGCTTTTTGTTGGTTTTTAAAAGAAATGTTGTTAAAAAGTATTATATATATATATATATATATATATATTATATGTCGAATGGTTAGCTGAATTTAAATCTTTACCATTCAATTTTCCTTTACCAACATCCAATGGTCCAAATTGAATATGATTTTCACCAACTTTTTTCTCTTTTTAAACACTTCATCTTCTCGAAATTTTAACTGCAATTTTACACTTCTTCCATAACTCAAAGCCACCTTTGTTATTCTTTCTCTAAGCTTTAATTTTTTTTCTTTTCATATAATTCTTGAGAGAGATATCTTATGCATTGTGGGGATTAATTTGTTATGAGCTAAAATTTATATATCCACTCTTGTAGAGAGATTGTCAAGTGTACCTTTTATTTTTACAAACATCTTGTAAGGATTGCTCTTGATCCCAGAGAAAGAGTCGTTGTAATAGATTGATCATCAACCGTGGAAAGGATCGAGTTTATTCTTGCGCCTGAAAAATGAAAGTTGTAGCAATTCTTCGACTCTAAGTCATGCCATGGAACGAGTCAAAGACTTCTAGTGAAGTACCCAAGAGGAGTTTGGAAGTGGACGTAGGCTGGTTGCACTGAACCACTATAAAATTCTCAATGTTAATTTCTCTTCTCTATCTCGCTTTAATTTTGCAATTAATTTGTTGTTATATTTTATTGCATGAAATTAATTGCAATTTTTTTTCCTTAAATTAATTTTTTAATGTTTATTTAGATTTGTTGAATTGATCTTTACATATCTCATATCAATCTTTTTATTAAGATCAAATTGAATGCCTAAAAGTGTTAATTTTAATTACTTTGCTATTATAGGTTGAATCTATTTGCATGAGTTTATTGTTTAAATTATTTCTTAACGAAAAGTTTGTTAATTTGTTTAATTAGGCTCACATTAGTAAAAAGTTTTTATTAAGTTAAATAAACCTTACTCACCCCTTCTAGGGTTGCCATACTGATCCTACAACTGGAGAAGGTTGAGATTGAGTTTGTTGGTTGCAAAAATTTAATTTGTAGAAAAACTAAAGAGAGATTGAATTCAATAATTAAGGTCCCGTTTGATAATCATTTTGTTTTTTTGCTTTTATTTTCGAAAATTAAGTCTATGAACACTATTTTCACCTCCAAATTTCTCCTTTGTTATCTACTTTTCATCGATATTTCATCAATGTTTTAAAAAACCGGGCCAAATTTTGAGAACTAAAAAAAGTAGCTTTCAAAAAATTGTTTTTATTTTTAGAATTTGGCTAAGAATTCAACCATTGCAATGCAAATCATTGTAAGAAATGTGGATAATATAGGTTTAATTTATAAAAACGAAAACCTAAAACCAAATAGTTACCAAACGGAGCCTAAACTATCTAGTTTAGGCTTTTGAGTTAACTCCCAATTTGCCGCTCGATCATAGGTCCATTGGCTAATTCCTATATCATCTAACCTTATCCAACTCACCTAAAAAAGCAAGGTGAGTTTAGGCTTTTGAGTTAACTCCCAATTTGCCGCTCGATCATAGGTCCATTGGCTAATTCCTATATCATCTAACCTTATCCAACTCACCTAAAAAAGCAAGGTGAGAGTCCAAATTATCTAATTAGCCAATTTAATTATATAAGATGCATCCTAATTAGTTGACTAACCACATCAAGATTAAGGAATTTGCTAAGATGAATTCCTAATAGAGAACACCAATTAGTCATTCAATGTAATTTTTCCCTTGGTTAATTAATCAATGTTCGTTGAAATCAATTCACAACTTACAAGATAATTTAACCTATTGCTACTTGTGGATTAATAAAAAATTAGATATCATGTAGTGCAAATTAAGCCATAGCTAATGATTATACATCCTCAAGCAGAGATACAACCATAAAAATACATAATCGGAGAAAGAATTGAAAGAAAATACAAGGAATTGTTATAAAACAATCTAAACCTCATAAGTGTGCAAAAATAAGGAAAACTACTCTACGCCTAAGCTAGAACGAGTACCTTAGCCCATAATCTATAAGAGTGTATTAACATGCAACAGAAGTAACAAGGATCAATAAGCATTCAAATTCACTAATTTTGGCAGAAACTAAAGTATGCTCATCTAAAATAAGAGGGTTTGTAGCCATACGTTTGTAGAACACTTCAAGATCTCGGCCAGCAGCAATTGTCTTCTCCAAAGAACATCATGAACCACCTCAAGATCTTCCCCACTATGCTCTTGGAGTTTTAGAATGAGTTGTGGGACCAAGAACAACTTGAAGCAATGGAAAACCAGAGAAAAGCTCACTGCACCAACTTTCTTGAAGAACTCTTGTTCCACACAAGATTTTCTCTAAAATTTCTATTAAATGCATGCCTCATATTCACTCCAATCTTCTTTATTTATTGCAGGTAAACATGCAAAGAAGAATACTGCATGAGTTGCAGCTCATGATTAGAGTAAATGAAGATAAGAAAATGGTACTTGTGTGAGCTAGTGAAGATGGGTAATGGAAAAACCATTTTTTCCATTTATGCATGTTTTTTCAACTCTTCAATTTTCCATTTATCAAAACCGATTTCAAATTTCAATTTTGATTTTAAAACTAAAAACGTTATTAATTTTCTAATAAAATTAATAAATAATTATTTAAATAATTCTAATTAATTTAATATCAAATATTAAATTAATTTTTGCACAAATCCATCTTCTTATATTTAAATCATATTTAAATATATATTCTCCTATTCCATTTAATTTTCATTTGAACGTTTCAAATTAACTTCTCAAGCTACCTTAAAGCTTATCCATTTACGAGCTAGTAGTGGGACCTTGCGGACCTACAGATCATGGGCTCCAACGATCCAAGATTAATTGGTTAAACTCATTAGATCGATCTAACCCTCATTCGTTAACTAATGGGTCACTCTACTATAGCCCGTAGTTCAACTCCCCTCACTGTAGATATATTATGTCCACTTTATATACCCATAATCAGTAAGTCGATCCTTCATAGGTTGTTCGTAATCATAGCTAGGTCAATATAACCGTTTTACCCCTGTGAATACATCTTGTTCCTTAAGTTCCCACTAATCCTCTAATGAACAATTTTTATGCATAACACCTATGCATCAAATTCTTTCTCTATCATGAGAAGGCGGGGCCCCGACTGTTCAATACCTGGAATCAATACTTAAGAGAACAACCTATTTGCTAACCCTAAATCGGGTAGGAGTAAATTCCATCTTGCAGGGTTATGTTCCCAGCTATTCATCCGGTCTTATCCCCAAAATTGGAGGCTTATTGAGCAGTGCTGTTGGACTACTCTCACCGTTTGCAAATCAAAGAATAATCCTGAACAAATAGGAGTTCATAGCTAGCTCAGGATTAAGATCGAGTTAACCTAGGTTACTTAATAAATGAAATATCAGTTTTAACAATAAACGGTCGTTATAAAGAAAAGTGATTATTTTCATGGTCTAGTCTATATACAAACTCTTTACATAGGATGCCCCCACTCACATGTCTCAACATGAACGATCTGTGGATCACATTGTTTGTAGCACTTTACAACTCTTGTAACAACTACAGAGTGGGCCGCATCCAATAGTGTTACAGGATGAGATACCCAATTTCATCCATATACTTATTAGACCATTTAGGCTATATACTGTTAACTTGATCCTGTTTATGTCACTACATAAAATTACAGTATTCAGACTATAGGCATGGATATGTTTATTGAATTTTCATAATAGAATGCAAAATCAAAAATTTATTACTATTGATAAATAGAATGTTTAACGAACTGCGAATTCTAGGACATTCCCAACATAATCTTCATGATGAACATCGAGGAATCATTTGAGTACATCCAAGAAACAAAAAACAGAAGAAAACTGAGAGAAAAGTTGTGGAAGTTCGGTTGGGATCGAAGATCAAACTCTAGGCAACTGAATGATGTTTTTGTAGAAATTAGAAAAGTGTTGCAACGCTAGAGTACAGCGTTGTGACGCTGATGCACATACGCACATAGATGAACTTTGGAACGTCGTGGCACCAACTATAATTTACAGAAAGGCTACTCTCTACCTTTCAGCATTGAGCATCGTGCCAAGCAACACCGGGACACCATGGTATCAAGGGCAAACTTGTAATTTTAGTACTCTTTTTTTCAGTTCATGCAATTAAGCTCCGTTTTGGCCCTTAGCTCCATTTCGTCATTAACACTCCATTCTACCTCTTAGATGCTCGAAACCTATAAAACCATATAATAAACATATAAAACCTAAAAATGATCTTGAATTAAGTGTAGAAAGATAGCACATTTTTGTGCTATCAGTGGGAGAAACAACTTTTGTGGAGACAAGCTGCATGAAAATTGGTATAAAAAGTGACAATTCATCTAGGGTAATGATGGGTGAAGTAACCATAACTCCACCCTCAAGGCAGGAAAGGTTACCAGGAATTTGTTTGAGCTTTAATAATCTTGGGTAGATAATATTCAAGGTCTGCTCATGAACAGGGGTCCACCTTGGATCAAGAGACTAATGTCCAGTTGCCTGGGGCTATCCTAGGGGTAGGTCTGGCACGATTTGGTGCATAACTCCTCCATGCAAAGAGGTGCATTGGAAAATCTGTTGAACCGCAAAAAGGTTAGCTTGATAGACCCAACATACGGGGGAGATTGTACTCCCAAGTTGATTTCTACGATCCTTGGGCTAAAGGCGATAGATTGTACTCCCAAGTTGATCGTAGTTCGGTCACGGAGTATGGCGATAGAAGGGGAGATTGTACTCCCAAGTTGATTTCTACGGAGTTAAATCCATGAAACATAATTAAACTAAAAACCTCAACTTGGGAGTGGGGACTAAAGTTATGAGTGATTATTGGGCTAAAGGCTAATGTTATGAGTGATTTTTGGGCTAAAGTTTTAAAGCGACATAACGAAGAAAAAAGCTACAAGGCTAAGAAAATGACAGTAAATAAACAAGCAACTGGGTTGAGAGGATGAAACGAACTTAAGGAAAAGGTCAGATTTGGCTTTAGGCCAAAGTGGCCCGATCAACCTAGGCCTCGACCAAGGATGTGGCCAAGGTCGAGGTTGACCCGCTTCATTTGGTGAATAAAGTGTACTATGACCTATTTGGGCCTTGAGAAGAGGATGATTTGGATCAAAAGCCCAAACCAACCTCCCAACCAAAGATGAGGCCAAGGTCGACTCTTTTCATTTGGTGAATGAAGCATATTATAACCTATTTATGCCTTGAGAAGAAGATAGTTTTGGCTAAAAGCTGAAACCAACCTTCTCGCCCTCAGCCTCAGCCAAGAATGAGGCGAGGCCAAGCCTCCGAATTTGATGAACAGGGCATGCTAAATGCTAGCCTGACCCATTTAGCTTGAGAGTGAACTTAATATGACTCGAAAACTCTAAGATGAATGCTTTAGGTCTGGATTTCACTAGAAATACATCATTATGACTTTAGAGTAAGTAAGACTATTTGAATACAAAAACTTTTTATTTGCTACACAGTTGCACTTTTTGACTTAAGCATCAGAGCCTTAAGGCAAGTACCACATAGGTGTGCAAATCTTTCCATCTTGTAGGTTACATTCTTCCCAAATTACAAATATCATTGTTGTCACGTGAAGGTCAGATGCATTTTTCCTTGTCCAAAATTTGGTATCAACATAATTTAAAAAATTTATAAGTGAACTTACATTTTAAACCATTTTTTTTAACGTGTGTATTCTGCTTTATATTAGATAATATGACTTTCTTTGCAAAACTAATTAGCAATGGGAGGAACGATTCTATTTTATGAAGATTGGGAGATATCTTGATCGTCTATGTTGATCTAAAAAAATATTGTATATATGTTATTTTAAAATTAATAAATTTTTTAATTTTTATAACTTAAATTGTCTAACGTAACATAACCATGTAATAAAAGAAGAAAAAGAAAAAAAAAATGAAGAGTTTTTTTGTTGAAGCTCTCATAGATAGTATAGATTATACATTATTAATTTATTAGGAAAAAAATACATTTTTGATCCCTATGTTTTGGGTCTAATTTCTTTTGTCTCTAGATTTCAATATCTTTACACATTTAGTTCCTTAAGTTCTGAGTTCGGTTTCAATTTAGTTCTTCGGTTTCAAAATGTTATAGTTTTACCCTTGACATTTGAGGTTTTTTTAATTTAGTCCCTATATTTTAAGATTTATATTTTTAACCTTAATTTTTCATTAAATACTCATTTTTCATTTTCAATGTTAATGTATGTTAAAAAATTAACTTTAAAATTTAACTTCATAATTATTTTAAATTAATTAGTAGACACTGACGTCAATGATTAAAAGTGAGTATTTATAAAAAAAAATTGAAGTTAAAAATGTAAAATCTTGAAACCTAGGGATCAAATTGAAACAAAACTCAAATATCAAGGGTAAAATTGTAACATTTTGAAATTTAAAGATAAAATTAAAACCAAAATAAAAACTTAAGGACTAAATGTGTAACATTTTTAAACCTATAGACCAAATAGAAACTATACCCAAAACCTAGGGACTAAAAATGTATTTTTCTCAATTTATTACCACATATGATGCACATGTGTTATTAATTTTATTTATTATTTTATGAATGGTTGGGTAATAGTTTTAAATGACAAAATTACTGAAAATATTTTTAAATATAGTAAAATATCATTGTCTATTAAAAAGTATTTTATCGAGAATGCTTCTATGGAGATGTTATCGTTGAACATGCAATTAGAAGGGATCTGAAAGAACAAACAAAAACCCAAAAAAAAAACACAAAACACAAGACACACATCAACGATTGTACCTTTGTTTTGGAGAGGAATAGGTCTTTTGGATGAAAAGTTGTGTTCTATTGAAAAGATACTTTGTCAAAAAGGTGTTAAAGGTTGATCGTACACTTAAAAATAGATGTTTTTTTTTTTTTTTTGAAAATGACATTTAAATAGATGTTAACAACTAACCATTAAAGTCAAAGGTATAATAACCATATGCTTAAAAATGAGAGGCAAAGAGGGAATATAAAGATTCTCCCCACTCTAGTCCATTTATATCAACTAACCATTAAAGTCAGTGGTATAATAATCATATATAGTATAGAAGGTATATGTATTCTTCTAATCTATATATAATAGATTTTTATTAATTTCTATAAATCTTTATTATTATTATTATTATTTATAATTCTTTAACTTTTTATTGGTGACAATATAAATAGTGTATTTCTTTTTTTCAAAAGAAAAAGTGTATTTTCTATTTCATGTAAATTAGTTTGATATTACGTGCATTACATGTGTTGCGTAAAGTTTAAAAAATGAACTTAATTATAACATTTTAATAATATAACTTTAACTTATGAATAAGAGAGTTTTATTTTTTTTAAACGAGTCATAAAAAATATTAATAAAAATTTTGGAAGTTGAATGAGGAAAAATAATAGTTATTTTAATTGAGTATAAAATATATTATAAAAATATAAGAAGCACGGCCACGGATACAGGATACGGACATAGATACGATAGGACACGGTGATACACCAATTTTTGAAATACTGGGATATGGACACGTTGGGGATACGTTATTTTTTTAATTATTTTTTTTATAATATATGTAAATTTAACAAAAAAATACTAAATGTCTTTCACTAAAAAAAGCATAAAATATCAACTGTCAAATCAATTAATCAAGACTATTATAGTTTGTAGATGTACAAATCAGCAAAATGCGTTGTCCAACATTCAACCTAACAAAGCTCTCAATAGTCAATAGAAAATGAAAGGAAATAGACCGTAGTAATTTCAAATCTCAATAACATCTTCATCCTTATCACCATCATCCTTGTTAATAATTTCAACCTCTAACTCTGGATCTGTAAGAGTTAGATAACATGTAGCAAAGTATCAAAGGATCCATAAGCATTCAAATTCACTAATTTTGGCAGAAACTAAAGCATGCTCATCTAAAAAGAGGGTTTTAAGATCATACCTTTGAAAAACTCTCCAAGAACTTGATTGTACAGCAGTAGTCTTCACCAAAGATCACTGTGAACCACCTCAAGATTTTTCCCACTATCCTCTTGGAACTTTAGACAGAGTTGTGGGACTCAAGAACAGCTTGAATCAATAAAGAACAGTGAAGAACTCACAACAGCTCACTTTGAAGAACACTTTCTTCTCTCTGAAATTTTCTCTCAAAATTTCTGTATTAACCTCTCTCAAATCACTCCAAACTTCTTTATTTATTGCAGATGAACATGCAAAGAAGTGAATTGCATGGCTTGCAGCTCATGCTTGGAGTATTAATGAAGAGAAGAAAATGGGCTTTGTGTGAGTATGAAGAAGATGATAATGGAAAAACAACATTTTCTATTTTGAAGACATGCAAAACAGATTTTTCAATTTTATTTTAAAATCAAAATTGATTTCAAAAACCATTTTTGATTTGATAAAACTGAAAAATGATTTTCTAAAATTAATCTCATAAATTAATTAATAATTTAATATTAAATATTAAATTAATTTTTGCACAATCATCATCTTCATATATTTAAATATATATTCTCCTATTCCGATTACTTTGAACGTTTCAAGTTAATTTCTCAAGCTACTCTAAAGCTTAACCATTTACGAGAAGCGGGACCCCGGTTGTTCAAGACTTGGAATCAAATCCTATGAATCAAATCATTTCTCTATCATAATCTCTATGGATCAAATCCTTTCTCAATCATAAGAAGGCGGGCCCCAATTGTTCAAGACCTGGAATTAGTACTTAAGAGAACAACTTATCTGCTAACCCTAAATGGGGTAGGAGTAAATTCCTTCTTGCAAAGCTATGTCCCCAGCTATTCATCTGGTCTTATCCCCAAAATGGTAAGCTTATTGAGAAGTGCTGTTGAATTACTCTCACCGTTTGTAGATCAAAGGATAATCCCGAACAAACAGGAGTTCATAACTAGCTTAGGATTAAGATTGAGTTATCCTAGGTTATATGATAAATGAAATAGTCAGTTTTAACAGTAAACGGTCGTTATAAAGAAAAATGATTATTTTCGTGGTCCAGTCTATATGCAAACTCATTGCATCAGATGCCCCCACACACATGTCTCAACATAAACGATTTGTGGATCACATCGTTTGTAGCACCTTACAACTTCTTGTAACAACTATAGAGTGGGTCGCATCCAATAGTGTTACCAGGATGAGATACCCAATTTCATCCATATACCTATTAGACCATTTAGGTTATATACTGTCAACTTGATCTTGTTTATGTCACTACATAAAGTTACAGTATTCAAACTATAGCCAAGGATGCATTTACTAGATTTCCATAATAAGATGCAAAATCAACAAGTCATTATTATTGATAAATAGAATGTTTAACACGAACTGCGAGTTTTAGCATATTCCCAACAGGATCATCCAAAGAAAAATTAGCTACGCCAAGCATGCCGACATCTTCAAAAGAATCAAAAGCATCTCCAGCAATATCCCATGACTTGGTCTCTCCTCTTGAATATTCTGGAGTTCTTTTGGACAAAAGACAAAGGTTGCTATGGATAAATACCAAATCTTCTGCACGTTAAGGTGTCATTTTGTTCCTCTTCATTGAGTTATAAAAGAATATGTGCTCCAATTTCTTTCACAACATGAAGAGGATGATGGTTGCTCAAAAACTTTAAAAGCAATCTTTTAAAGTATTGGGGCATAGACACCATGAGTTGTCTGCCAACTTGTAGGATCTATAGTGTACCTCTCAAATATGGAATCACAATCAGAAAAATTTCCAATTTTTGTAGAAAATTTAGCAAATTCTACATTTACTTTTGCATGATCCTCAGGGCTACTAAATTATCTTTTTAGACACTTTGTTCTCTCTTTAGTTAGTTCCACATCTTGATGTGGAGCCACTCGATTAGGGTCTTCTGTAATTCATTCTTCACTATAATATCTATATATAAGTTAAAAAATAATGTTAAACTTAAAAAAAAAAAGTATGAACTATAAGCTTAGACTAAGGATAAAAATTAAAAAGATATTAATCTAATACCTTGGATTCAAAGAAAGTGCTAAACAATGAAGTGGAGTACTATTCTTGTTCCAACGATCAATGAGAATGTTATATACCACAGAAAGAAGATAATTCACTTGGTCGTGTCCTTCGTGTTTATATATCACTATCTTCACTTTTTTAATCATTGTATCCCACATGTCATACACCAAATGTAAATAAGGAGTGTCTGTATCACAAGCTCTAATCATGTTGTATATAAGTGAAGTTAATGACAAAATATAATTAATTTTCCCCCACCATATGTTGTCGAGAACCAATTCCTTTACATGCCTCGCCTTTACTATGTCATCTTCTGTATAACTTGCCCATGCATCACTGATGATCATAGCTTGTAAGCCGCCTTTAATAAGCTTAAACCTTTCAAGCACAATGATAACAGATGCAAAATGTGTTTAAGCTACTGAAAGCAATTTAAGAGGCACAAATTCATTAAACATAGTGAGCCACATGGAATGATTCATGAAAAAAAATTTCAATACCACGACGTCCCCAGTAATATCAGAAATCCAACTGCACTCTCCATAAACAAGTTGATTATTTTCAACATTCTTGGTAATGTGTATGTTTTTCAAGGCAAGATTTAGCGTATGAACTACGCATGGTGTCCATATAATTGTCGAAAATTGTGCTTCGATAATTTGTCTTACACCTTTGCAGTTGGGAGCATTATCTGTTATCACTTGAACAACATTCTCATGATCAACTTCGTTAAACACTTCATTAAATTTGCGATGAAGTACTTATCCTTGATTTCACCTGAGCAATCTACTGACCTTAGAAACATTTGCTTGTCATCAGAAATGGCTATGAAGTTAATCAACAGCCTCCTTTGTGAGTCACCCCATCCGTCACTTACAATACTCACTCCTTTTTTCCGCCATTCACCTTTAACAGGTATCAATAATCTTTCAATTACCTTTTCTTTTTGCAGTAGACTGGTCTTCAACATATTATAACTGGGAGGCACATATCCCGACAAGGGATTGTTTGCAACATAAGTAAATGCATTTATAAAATATGGATTCCTTGCTAAATGAAATGGTAAGCTCGCAAAATAAAACATCCAAGCATTAAGTGCATCCAATTGTTCTCGTGCAGTCTTGTTGAATGATTTTTCTAGTACATCGCTCTTTCTTTTCTTGTTATCTAAGTCAAAGTTGGGAGAATTACTCACATTCACTCCACTAATTGATATGACTGAAGATGATTTTGATCTAGGTGGCAAAGGAACATTTTTAAGAGTCTTTCTTTCCATTCGGATTTTTGCTTCATCTTCTAATTTTAGCATATCCACTATATATTTTTGGGAGTGACCTTTAGACATGGCCCAAATCCTTGACCATTAATCTTCAACAAATGAGCTCTAACTCGTATATGAGGTCTTTTTTGTGACATGCCAAAAGTTGCATTCCATGAAAAATTTTCACCTCTATCACTCAACTTTTTAATCTTAGTCACATATTGCCATAATGGTTTTGAATAATCTTCGATGAGGCTAGAATTCCATGATGATGGACAATAACTACTGTTCATAGATGACATCCTAATATTTAACGAAGAAGAAAAAAAATATAATAGATTTAAAGAATGAAAACAAATATATGAACTTCGAGGATTAGGCGGTGGGTAAAAAAAACAAATAAAATGTCTGATGACTCCATCAAAACGACGGTGGGTAAACAAATAAAAATAATAATACATGCACAGTGGGTACTACTCAAGAATATTGGTAAACAATGGGTATTACTCCCCATAACATGGACATGGTGGCATGGACAGTGGGTATTACTCCAAAATAAGTTACTATGGATAAATACCACGGGGTAAGAGTTTCATCCTAACATTTAAAAATAATAATACATACTTGATAGTGAAGTGGTACTATTGGCGCCGACAAGAAGTGAAAAAAGGTTTGGACTGGAGTTGAGCAGCGACGCCGAGCAGGAAGAAGAAGAATTGATCAACAGCGGCGGTTGACGAGCAAGTAGCAACCGCCGACGACCAAGCAGTGGTTGAGGTGCACGGAAAAGAGGGTCTGAGAGTGAGAAATCGAATGGGTGTGTGAGATGCACGACAAATAGGGTCTAAGGGAGAGAAATCGAATGGGTTTGTGAGGTGCACGACAAATAGGGTCTAAGGGAGAGAAATCAAATGGGTCTGACTTCTGAGAGTGAGAAATCGAATGGGTCTGACGTTTGAGAGTGAGACGTTTCACCTGCTGTGCTGCTTGTTTCCTTTCGGTGAGGTGCACAACAAAGAGAGTCTAAGGGGCGAGGGAAGCAGAGTGGAAAGGACTTTTAGATTTTATGATTTTTTTAAAAAAGCAAGGTAATGAGGTTTTAATTTGGATTTTTTTTTTTTTTTTTAATATTGTGATTAGGAAAACAATTTAGGAAAATATAGTGTTTCTAAAACTATTTACAAATTTATGGTTGTTTTGGAGTTTTCGAGGGTGGAGATATTGTGTAAAATATTGAATCCTCGACCAAAAATTAAAGAAGAGGTCGAGGGTTGACCCTTGACCTAAAGGAAATTAAAGGAGACGACAAAATCAAGAAGAAGTCGAGGGTTCAACTCTCGACCTAAATAGATGACAAAATTTAAACAAGAGGTCGAGGGTTCAATCGGTCATTTGGGAATATTTTATTTAGTTTCTTTTCCCCGTATGCCGCATTAATCGCACACGATCGCTTAGTAAACTATGCGATCGTTTAGTAATTATACAAGATCGCACACAATCGCTTAGTAAATTATTCACGATAGTTTAGTAAATATACACGATCGCACATAATCGTTTAATAAATTACTATGCGATCGTTTAATAATTATACACGATTGCACACAATCGTTTAGTAAATTACTATGCGATTGTTTAGTAATTATACACGATCATTTAATGCGTCATTCGGGAATATTTTATTTAGTAAATTACTATGTGATCGTTTAGTAAATTATACACGATCGCACACAATCGCTTAGTAAACTATCCACGATCGCTTAGTAATTTATACACGATCACTTAGTAAATTATACACGATCGCTTAGTAATTTATACACGATCGCTTAGTAATCTATACACGATCACTTAGTAAGTTATACACGATCGCTTAGTAAGTTATACACGATTGCTTAGTAATTTATACATGATCGTTCACTTATCAATGATTTGTTTATCCAATTGTAGATCAATGGCATTACTACGCATCTTTGTACGATTTGGTGGGGACTGGGATGAGTCCGGAAGAAATTATGTTGGTGGTTATATGAAAGATCTGAAAGTAAAAAATGATATAACAGTCATCTAAATTTATCTAAACGATCGCTTAGTTATTTATATTCTGTACAACACCAATTGTACTGTACAATATGTAATTTTAGCACAAATTTATCTAAACGATCGCTTAGTTATTTATTTGCATAATTAAATGTACAACACTAATTGTATTCTACAAATTTAGCACAAATTTATCTAAACAAAAATTAAACGATCGCGTAATGATAACTGGTAGAAATACAAGTTATTATAGCTCAAATAAGTAAAACAATGAGAGAATGTGATGGCAAAATAAGCAATATTATGTTCGAAAGCGCTAAACTGATAGGAATTGCGATCGCAAGCGCTCATCGCATAAAAGCGATTAATATACTTATTTTGTGCAGGAAAAATGTGATGGGGCAAGGGCAATTGCGATCCAAAGGAACAAGGCGTCAACACGCTTGAAGATTGTGATCGTGAGAAGCTTCTTAAAAAGGTGGCCACATAAAGACTGTGCATCAAGGTGACAGCATAATAAATCACGATGGGACGAAAAGCTGATAATGGTCGAATCTGAATTTAGTTGACAAGCCGTTAAAGCCACACTGTAGCGAGTACACTCAACTTTCGTTGACCATTAATCGGTGCATCAGAGCAGAGGAATTAATGACCGCCCATCATTGCAATCATTAGCAAGAAAGGCTGCTTCACGTTGAACTCTATAAATACCAAAGGCCACCAGTGTAAATAAGTTAGGAGTTAGAGAGTTAGTTAGTCTATTCACGCACATACTCGTAGATATACTTAGAAGATGGAGACGAGGAAGCCGAGGGATCATTCCCAGACAGATCGAGAGACTGCCAGAAAGCGTTACAAAGGAGAGAGGGCCAACACTTGCGAGAACAAGAATACACATCTATAATAGAGTTGGAGTGAAAAAGAACAGTGTAAAAGGCCACGGGAAGCAAGACATTGCTTACCGGGATTCTTATATCTCAATTTTATCTGATATTTTGTATTTAGTACTTTATTTACAGAAAATAGAAATCTCATTTCAATCTATATTCATTCTCTCCATACTTCGCATGAGTAGCTAAATTTCTGAATGGGTTGAGAAGTACTTAGCTAGCATGACTTAAGATTTACATTTTATGCAATCATTTTGTCTTATGCATGCATCATTCACCCTTTAGATATACTTGAGAGAGAAGTCTAAAGATAGAATCTAGACTTGAGAGATTCATATTAGAATCTAGGCTTGAGAGAGTCAGATTAGAATCGCATAAGCAAGAAATAGAAACTTAGACATAAGTTCTATTGCTATTTACACATTGCATGCGCCATAGAAATAGGAATGATTGTATGTGGTCACCTTGTTTTATGTGTGCATCATTTATCATCGCTTAGATAAACATAGAGGCTTAGACATAAGTCCTATCGAATTTTTCGTATACATATCGGATGTGTCCTAGAAACAGGAATTATGGCATTCCACATTGAGAAATGACGTGTTGTTATTTGTGTGTAGTATGATCGTATAACTTGTGCGTAATCTTAGGAAGTGTTAGCTAAATCCCTTCTCAACTCCTTCATTGCATACTCATTGTAACTCTATGATTTCATCAACTCTGCGTTCAACTCCGTCACATAGGAAAACTCTTACTCAAACACTACCCACTTCATTTGTTTTTACTACACAAGTGAATCAAAGTGACTGTCGCATATTTACTTAGTAGTCCCTATGTTCGACCCTAGACTTACCAGGAAATCTAATAAGGCTTATACTTGGGTCTTGTTAGGAAAACTTGCATGATTACCGCATAACACACATCACCACAAAATCACATCATAATTACCACGCATCAAGTTTTTGGCGCCGTTGTCGGGGACTACGGCACTATATATTGCACTAATAGAAAACCTCTTTGATTTTCTTTGCAGCTTTCGACCTTTATGCATTGTCATTCCTTCAGTAAGGGAAGAAGCAGGTGTTGCATTAGCGAAGGATACGCTCCTAAGCCCAACTACGATCCAGAGATCGAAAGAACATTTCGAAGAAGACAGAGAGACAACTGCCGACAACAAGGAAGAACTCCCATAATGGCGGAACAATCGAAAGAAAGAGCCGCAAATGTGAACTACATATCAATATTCCATTTACAGAGAGAAAATGTCGAAATATGCCAAGTTTTTTAAGGATATGGTGTCAAAGAAAAGAAGTACAGGAAAATTCACTAGGTGGCATTAACACAAAAATCAAACGTTATAATCCCACCGAAGATGCGCGACCCACACAGCTTTACGATACCCTACTCAATTGGCGGGATCTACATCGGTCAAGTATTATACGATCTTAGGGCCAGCATAAATTTAATGCCCCTTTCAATCTTCAAACAGTTGAATGAGGGACAGCTGACGCTCACGATGGTGACTCTCCAACTTGCAGACAAGTCCCTAGTACACCCTGAAGGAAAGTTGAAGGATGTCTTGGTCACAATTGATAAATTCATTCTACCGGCAGACTTCATCATTCTAGATTATGAGGCGGACAAAGATGTTCCTATCATATTGGGACGACCATTTTTATCTACTGGTCGTGCTCAAATTGATATGCACAAAGGAGAGATCACGATGAGCATCAATGGGAAGAAGCTCAGCATCAAAGTGATGAAGTATCCAGAAGATGAAGACCTATCAGAATCTGACAATGAACACAGTTGCGATGAAGAATCGGAGTCCGAAGAAGAAGATGAAAGAAAGGATGCGACAACATCTGTAGAAACCTACCATGTAATCATGGAGACGGTAAACAATGAAGAAAAGTTGAATTTGAATGAAGAGAGAAGAACACAGAAACCTTCCTTAGAACAACCACCTACCTTGGAGCTGAAAACTTTGCCAAGTCATTTGAAATATGTTTTCCTTGGGCAAAATGAAAGCTTGCCGGTGATAATATCCTCTGCGCTACCAGAAGAACAAGAAAATTCATTGCTCATTATTTTGAAGAAGTATATAAAAGCAATCGGGTGGAAGCTAGCAGATATAAGAGAAATTAGCCCAACATACTACATGCAAGAATTTGGCTCGAAAACAACCAGAAAGTCTCTATCGAACCTCAACACAGACTGAACCCTGCGATGAAGGAGGTTGTAAAAAAGGAGATCATTAAATGGTTGGACGCCGGCATCATATACTCGATCGCCGATGGCACGTGGGTTTTCCCTGTGTAATGCATTCCCAAGAAGGGCGGAATGATGGTCGTCCCAAACACAAATAATGAGTTAATATCCATGCGGACCATCAATGGCTGGCAGATTTGTATGGACTACTGGAAGCTTAATGCGGCGACGAAGAAGGATCATTTCCCTTTACCTTTCTTTGATCAAATGCTAGACCGACTAGTAGAGAATAACTACTTCTATTTTCTTGATGGGTAGCGGGCTACAACCATATAATGATCGCACCAGAAGACCAAGAAAAGACTACATTCACCTGCCCATACGGAACGTTCGTTTTTGTCGCATGCCATTTGGACTATGCAATGTGCCGAGCACGTTTCAGAGGTGTATGATGGCAATCTTCTCCGATTATCTCGAGGATTCAGTGGAAATCTATATGGAAAATTTCTCAGTTTATGGGCTAACGTATGAAGTTTGTCTGAAAAACTTGGAAAGGATACTAAAATGATGCGTAGAGACCAATCTGGTGCTGAATTGGGAGAAATGTCATTTCATGGTTAACGAAGGAATTGTTTTTGGGCACAAGGTTTCTAAGGAAGGGCTAGAGGTAGATAAAGCAAAAATTGAGGCCATTGAAAAACTTCCACCTCCAGCAAATGTGAAGGCTGTAAGGAGTTTCTTGGGACATGCAGGATTCTACCGACGATTTGTGAAAGACTTCTCTAAGATAGCTCGACCTTAAATGTGTTGTTAGAGGCTGACAGAACTTTTGACTTTGATTCACAATGCCTTAACGCATTCAAAGTACTGAAGAACGCATTAACTACAGCACCTATTTTGATCACACCCGACTGGACAAAGCCATTCGATTTGATGTGCGATGCTAGCGGTTATGCGATGGGGGTAGTGTTAACACAGAAGGAAAAGACAATGTTGCACCCCATCGCATATGCGAGTAGAACATTGAACTCCGCCCAGACAAACTACACTACCACAGAGAAGGAGCTTCTTGCGGTAATCTTTGCGCTTGAAAATTTTAGACCGTATTTATTGGGATACAAAGTTATAGTTCACACTGACCACTAAGCAATAAGATATTTAATGACCAAAAAAGATGCAAAGTCGAGGCTAATCCAATGGGTTCTCCTCCTCCAAGAATTTAACATGGAAATAATTGACCACAAGGGAACGGAGAACCAGGTCGCTGACCACCTATCGAGATTAGAGAATCCGGAAGTAGATCGAATTCAATCAGAGGTGAACACATCCTTTCCAGATGAGCAGTTGTTCAAACTTGAAGAATTGCCATGGTACATAGATGCTGTCAATTTCCTGGTTTGCGAGCAATTTTCGAAAAATTACACAGCCCACCAAAAGAAGCGGCTACTGCATGAATGTAAATCCTACTATTGGGATGAACCGAATCTTTATAGAAGGGGACCAGACCAGATCTTGCGACTCTGTGTGCCAAAGATTGCTTTTCAGCGCATATTTTTTCAATGCCATGACTCACCCTATGGTGGACATTTCGAGGGACAATGTACAATAGCAAAAGTTCTACAAAGAGGGTATTATTGGCCAACTTTATTTAAGGATGCGCAGACTATTCTATGAAATGCAGCAAGTGCCAACGCATGGGAAACATTTCAGGGGTATAGACTTCATGGGACTCTTTCAACGCACGAGACTATTCTATAATGTTCAACGCACAATGAATATTATATTGGAATTGGAACTCTTTGACGTGTGAGGCATAGACTTCATGGGACCATTTCCACCATCAAATGGTCACAAATACATTTTGTTGGCCATCGATTATGTCTCCAAGTGGATTGAAGCGGTATCATGCGTCGCAAACGATGCGACGACAGTCTACAAATTCTTACGGAGAAACATCTTCACTCGTTTTGGCAACCCACATGCCATAATAAGTAATGAAGGCTCCCACTTTGTCAATGGCATCATTAACAAACTACTGCTTAAGTACAATGTCCGTCATAAGATCGCCACCACATATCACCCCCAGACAAACGGCCAAGCCGAGGTGTCTAATAGAGAAATCAAGCTAATTCTAGAAAAGGTGGTGAATCACTCACGAAGGGATTGGGCCATGAAGCTTGACGATGCCTTGTGGGCATATAGAACTGCCTATAAAACACCCATAGGCATGTCCCCGTATGCGCTGGTGTTTGGGAAGGCATATCATCTACCGCTGGAATTAGAGCATAAGGCACTGTGGGCAGTGAAGAAACTTAACTTTGATCTAAAGGCCGCAGAGGAAGAGAGAAAACTTCAGTTACTCGAGCTGGACGAATGGAGAATTCAAGCATATGAAAATGCCAAGATCTACAAAGAACGTACAAAGCGTTGGCATGACAAACGACTGTGTGAAAGAATCTCCAGGTTGCTCAGAAGGTCTTTCTATTCAATTCTAGGCTACAAATATTTCCGGGAAAATTGAAATCATGTTGGTCTGGACCATTCATAATTAAAGAAGTATTCCCGCACGGTGCGGTCGAATTAACAAATAAAGAAGGGACCAGCACATTTAAGGTCAATGGACAAAGAGTCAAGATGTATCACGGAGGAGACTTTCATCGCGAAAAGACCTCTGTGGACCTAAGGAATCCAGAATAAAGAAGAAAAGTGTAGTCCCTGCGTTGATAAGCAACACAAACTCATCAAGGAAGAATCTTGTTTTGAGTATCCTTTTGATATTTTTCTTTTATGGATTTATCTTACTTTTTATATAACCACTACTCTTTAGAATTACCAACTCTTTCTTTCATACTTTTTATCCTCTTGATATTTAGCAATGATCGTAGTGAACGATTGCGATGGAGCTACGCGATAACCTTAAAACATGCAACTAGTTCAATTAACCCATCGCAATCAAGGAATCGGCCCACTGCAAGAAAAGATGTGATCAAAGATGATGCGAGCAACAGAGCAAATTTGGGGGTTGTATCTTTCCTTGACTCATTTTATTTCAATTTTACACTTCTCGAATTTCAAGTTAATATTGCTATATTCTACTATCACATCCTCTTTATTTTGACTCAATCATTGAATTTTGATTACTTTATTTAGTCATCGCATTCTTCCCCGTACCAATCATGATTTCAATGATGAAATTCATGCCTTTATTTCTTACCGCATGTACTAGAGTCAAATTAATTTCAGGACAGTCAATTCATGAAACATTTCTAAAACTTAGCGGTCTACCAGTTTTCCTTCAAAACTATTTTTATGAAATTTCCTACGTCCATCGCATGAGTTATTTCGTCTATCAGTAATGAGGACATTGTTGTGTATAAATTTGGGGGTGCTAGTATTGTTATTTTCAACCTTGCTACTTTCTAGAATTTCAATCTAAAAAAAAAAATTAACGTTGAGATCGAATCCTGCTTATAGATGGATGTCCGTATGACACCCATGGGGGCAAGCCAAAACGAAGGTAGGAATCGTGATCAACGCATAAACCAAGTGATCGCAACTCCCTACCAAATAAAAACAATGGGCATGAGTTTTGACTGAAAAAGAGCGCCTTACTCATAGTTGGATGCTCACATGACACCCATGGAGGCAAGTCAAAACGAAAGCTGGGCACTTGGATCAGCATAAGATCATAAAAAAAATCTAAATCGCACAAAGGTAAAAATCACTTGGAAACACCCCGACTGGAGAAAGTTTTGAAATAAATCATGCGATGTCCTGGAAACAAGTAAAGTTTTTTTTTTTTTAAGGTTAAACTTGTGGTCCCTAAAGATTAGAAATATTTTAGAAAGAGATTAGGATAGAAATTAAGAAGGCATTGGTTCATGAAATTTGAATAAGGCACCTTGAGAAGTCTAGGTAGGGTAAAGGCGGTTGACTTTTTAAAGAAAATCTTTAGTTTATGCTTGAGGACAAGCATTGTTTTAAATTTGGGGGTGTGATAACTGGTAGAAATACAAGTTATTATAGCTCAAATAAGTAAAACAATGAGAGAATGCGATGGCAAAATAAGCAATATCATGTCCGAAAGCGCTAAACTGATAGGAATTGCGATCGCAAGCGCTCATCGTATAAAAGCGGTTAACTTACTTATTTTGTGCGGGAAAAATGCGATGGCGCAAGGGAAATTACGATCCAAAGGAACAAGGCGTCAACGCGCTTGAAGATTGAGATCGCAAGTCATGCAATCGTGAGAAGCTTCTTAAAAAGGTGGCTGCATAAAGACTGTGCATCAAGGTGATAGCATAATAAATCACGATGGGACGGAAAGCTGATAATGGTCGAATCCGAATTTAGTTGACAAGTCATTAAAGTCACACTGTAGCAAGTACACTCAACTTTCGGTGACCATTAATCGGTGTGTTGATTATTTAGGAAAGCTTTGTTTTATTTTATTTATTAAGGATGGATGGGGTTGTACATGAATTCATGCGTTAGACATGGCTTATGCATTTGCACCCATGCATCTGAGGTCATGCGTCGGAATGAAGATGCGTTAAACTAATATATAATGACCACGCATTTCTATCACAAGTTTTCTTACGCTCACGCCAAGTATAACGCAAACGCAAGTTTCTCGGGTAATCCAAGGTTGAACACAGGGACTTGTCACTCAATAATTCTTGTGAAGCAATGCGTTTAAGGCGATGAAAAGAAAAATAAAAAGAAGTTTAATGGATGTACACACTATTCCTACTCCTAACTAAACAGATTGAGCAATAGAAGATTTGCGATGAGAATAAGTAGAGACACGATAGCCATTAACGCATAGTAATGTTTATTATCTTAAATTGCCCGAGCAATCCCCGCTCATTGTACTAACACGTCGCTCACCTCTCGATGGTCAGCCGCATGACTATATCTCTATAGTGCATGGTTGCGTCGAGCATAAGATTGTGCCTATCTCTAGGAACAATGCGAACTTTGCTTTAGTGCGTTCCATCTCTTACCTTCTCAGGTAGTTAGATGCGGCTATTTAACTTATAGACAAGCAATGTAATATCCCATAGATAGGCGTTGCTACAGCCTTTCACCAAGCAAAGAGGATTAACTCACTATACTCGCACAACGCACACCTCTCGGTGGTTGCTTCATGCATCCCATCTCTAGGCTACACGATTAAGCATGCGATTGTCTTTGATAAATAAATGTTGAAGATAAACTATGATAGAGATGAAGATGATGAAGAAGACGGAAATGAATGAGTTAAGATTTGCATTGATCACAAAATATCTTAATATCTTAAGCTAAAATGTAATATAACACAAAGATTAGAAGGGAAAGGAAGGACTCTGCGTCAAGGCTGTCGGTAATGCCATGGTTGAATGGTGGAGATGTCTCTCTCGAGCTCTATCTCCGGTGAATGCTCCGATCGTCACTCGGTCTGGGTTGTGGAAATGAAGAATTCTCACTAAAAATCTCTTTCAAGCTCTCATCTGTGATCACAAACTTCTGCCTTGAGGCAGAAATTCGGATGTCTTAAAATGAAGGTCCTAAGGGCTATTTATAGAGTTCGGATGCCGACAGTTATAATGATGATGGTATGGCTCACTGCTGCTTTTGTCGCGGTATGGGCATTGTCACATTGCCTTATCTTGTTGATACTCCCAAGGTATGCGTCCGAGCTTAATTTAGCTGAAGTTATCAACACGTTCTACCCATCTTGCGATCTTCTATTATGGCTATCACTCTGTGGCCGCAATCTCCATTTGGTCACTGCAATTCCCATGCATTGGACGCATGCGATTACCGCAACTTCCATGCTTTGGATGCATGTGATTACGGTCTGCAATTGCTTAGCTCATGCATTTTTCTTTGCGATCGCCTGGCTTCAACGCATGCGTTTTTCTGCGATAGCTTATTTCAAATGCATGCATTTGATTCCTGCGATAGCTATAAAAATAGACACTTTGGCATGGAGTAACGCATAATATTGGGGTCAGTGAGGATTTAGGTGCTAATTGACGTAAAACTCAATTTTTCGCAAATTCTAAGTATTATCACCGCGTTTTCTACTTATTAGCCCACATGATTCTAAATAAAAGGCTTATAATAACTAGCATTTCTGCCAGTTATCACGGCGCATCAGAGTAGGGGAATTAATGATCGCCCATCATTGCAATCATTAGCAAGAAAGGCTGCTTCACCTTGAGCTCTATAAATACTGAAGGCCACTAGTGTAACACAAGTTAGGAGTTAGAGAGTTAGTTAGTCTGTTCACACACATACTCGTAGATATACTTAGAAGATGGAGACGAGCAAGGAGACAAGGAAGCCGAGAGATCATTCCCAGATAGATCGAGAGACTGCCGAAAAACATTACAAATGAAAGAGGGCCAACACTTGCGAGAGCAAGAATACACATCTAGAACAGAGTTGGAGTGAAAAAGAACAATGTAAAAGGCCACGAGAAGCAAGACATTACTTACCGAGCTTTTTATCTCTCAATTTCATTTGATATTTTGTATTTGGTACTTTATTTACAGAAAATGGAAATCTCATTTCAATCTATGTTCATTCTCTCCATACTTCGCATGAGTAGCTAAATTTCTGAATAGGTTGAGAAGTACTTAGCTAGCATGACTTAAGATTTACACTTTATGTGATCATCTTGTCTTATGTATGCATCATTCACCCTTTAGATATACTTGAGAGAGTAGTCTAAAGATAGAATCTAGACTTGAGAGAGTGAGATTAGAATCTAGGTTTGAGAGAGTCATATTAGAATCGTATAAGCAAGAAATAGAAACTTAGACATAAGTTTTATTGCTATTTACACATTGCATGCACCCTAGAAAAAGGAATGATTGTATGCGGTCACCTTGTTTTATGTGTGCATCATTTATCATCGCATAGACAAAAATAAAGGCTTAGACATAAGTCCTATCGACTTTTTCGTATACATATCGCATGTATCCTAGAAATAGGAATTATGGCATTCCGCATTGAGAAATGACATGCTGTTATTTGTGTGTAGCATGATCACATAACTTGTGCGTAATCTTAGGAAGTGTTAGCTAAACCCCTTATCAACCCCTTCATCGCATACTCATTGTAAATCTACGATTTCATCAGCTTTGAGTTCAACTCCATCGCATAGGGAAATTCTTACTCAAACACTACCCACTTCATTTGTTTTTACTACCGCAAGAGAATCAAAGTGACTGTCGCATATTTACTTAGTAGTCCCTGTGTTCGATCCTGGACTTACCAGGAAACCTAATAAGGCTTATACTTGGGTCTTGTTAGGAAAACTTGCATGATCACCGCATAACCCACATCACCACAAAATCACATCATAATTACACACATCACGTAATAGTTAGGTAAACGATCGCTTAGTATTATCTAAACGATCGCTTAACGAAACCTAAGCGATCGCTTAGTATTAGCTAAACAATTGCTTAGTATTATAAATTAATACACGATCGCGTATGGATATCTAAACGATCGCTTAGTATTATCTAAACGATTGCTTATAATTAGTCAAACGATCGCATAATGGATATCGAAATGATCACTTAGTATTCTCTAAACGATCGCTTAATAAAACCCAAACAATCGCTTAGTATTATAAATTAGTACACGATGATATCTAAACGATTGCTTAGTATTATTTAAACGATCGCTTATTATTAGCCAAACAATCGCATAATGGATATCAAAACGATCGCGGAACAGTTAGCTAAACGATCGCTTAGTATTCTCTAAACGATCACTTAAGAAAACCTAAACTATAGCTTAGTATTATCTAAACGATCGTTTAGTATTAGCCCCATATATCGCATTTAAAAAAAAATTAAATCGATCACGCATGCGTCAAAGTGAGTTGAACCCTCAACCTCCTTTAAAACGAATCTGAATCTCTACAGCGTTTCAGCGTCTCATCCCGTCCCATCCATTTAATTTTCCCAACGCCAAACACTCATGGGTCGATGACGGGAAATTAGATGTCAGTTACTCGACAACTAAAATTTCGTGGACGCAATATGCGATGCATGTTCTTGAAGGTATGCGTTGATTGTCATGCATCGATGGTCTTGCGTTGGAATGATTATGCGTTAACAAACGTATGCAATGACCATGTGTCCTGTCACAAGTTTTCTTGTGCTCACGCCAAGTATAACGCGAACTCAAGTTTCTCGGGTGATCCGAGGTCGAACACAGGGACTTGTAGCTGGGTGAATGCGGTAATATGCATGCGGCGGTTGAATAAAAGAATGGATGGGGAGGTTTCTAAGCTAACACTACTCTTACTCCTAGCTAACAGACAACGCAATGAGAATAAGAAAGAGAGGTAGATACACGACAACTCATGACATGAAATAAATGAATGGGAAAGTAGATAAAACATGGAGATGATTTCATTGCAACCTTTAAGAGTGACCGCAAGGGCAACCTTAGTCAACACAAGCCATACGATCATGCTACACACACTAAAAACCTAAATCTAGGACGTATGCGGTGGGTATGCATAAGTGTCAAGATGACCGCATACAACCACCATATCCTACTTTCTGGATGCATGCAATATCCTATCCATAGGGTGCATACGCTGTGTGAAAGCAAACGAAGCTTATCTCTAAGTTCCCCATTCTTGCCTATGCGTTCCAATCCGCTCTCTCGAGTCTTAGATTTGGGTTTTAGACTACTCTCTCAAGTAAGCCTAAATGATGAATGATGCATTCATAAGACAAGGTAACCGCATGAACTTTGCTGACATAAGATTGTTCCTATCTCTAGTGAACAATTACTTACATTGCTTAATGCGACCAACCACTTACCCTCTCGGGTAGTTGGTTGTTGTTGACTTTGCTCATAGACAAGCATTGCGTTCACCTATAGAAAAGCGTTTCTACAGCTTTACACTAAGCAAATAAGGTTTTCTCACACACTCACGCAACGCACACCTCTCGGTGGTTTGCTACATGTTTTATATCCCTAATCCACATGACTAAGTATGCGATACTCTAGCAATCTCACTAAGTGATGTAATGAAAGTTAAAGATGCTAAGTAAAAAAGATGGAAATGGAGTCAAAGAAAACATAGAAATGTATTGAACACAAAATGTATTAATTTCTTAATCACAAAATGTATACAATACAATATAAGAAAAGAAGAGAAAATTAAATGACCGACTGAAGCAATGACTTGCTTCCAAGGGATGTACGTCAAGGCTGCCAGTGGTGCCATGGATGGGCAGAGAAGCTGACTCTCTCGAGATCTAGCTCCGGTTGAAGGCTCCGTTCATCACTTGGAATGGAGGAAGGACGTGAAGAACTCTCAAGCTTCTTCTCACGCATTTGTCTAGATCGCAGGGATGAACACAGAGTTATAGGGATAATCCCCGGACCAGTTGGAATTCTGCTCATCGGCTTCTTTATATAGAGCCTTGATCGCTGACAATATTAATGGACTGCTCTGATTCTGACATTCGCGGCACGCTAGTCCTTTCTAAATCTTTGCTGCCAACGGTGTGGTAGGTGAAATGTCAACATCATCTTTTGCTTTTCCTAAGGTAGATGCGTTGATGCGTTCATTTCACCAACCTTTCATTGATACCTTTATCACGTGTTATCATGTAGCCGCAATCATTCAGTGACCGTATTCACTTAATACTGCAACTCTACACGATGACTGCAATCGTTTGACGAGCTCAACTCCCATGCGATGGACACATGTGGCTGATTACCACAACATCCATGCGTTGATCGAACGCGTTCGCCTTTGCGATGAAGAGTGTCTCTACATGTCGTCGTCTATGCGGTGGTCCAGTTTCCGCATTTGCATCCACTTCCTGCATTAGCTACAAAAATAGAACATTGAACGCATAATAACGCATAATAATGGGTTAGCCGAGATTCTTCATGCTGAACGACACAAGATCATTTTCTCATGAATTCCTAACATAATTGCCGCATATTCTACTTAACAGCCCTCATAATTCTAAGTAAAAGGCCTAAGATGACATGCATTTTTGCATGTCATCACACCCCCAAACTTAAAATCATGCTTGTCCTCAAGTATGCGTTATACTCAAGAAATTCTAACTCACTTTCCGGCTTTCCTTTGTGATGACCAGCTTCTCAAAATATAATTTCCTAATGCTCTCCATCACTTTGGCTGCTTCTTCAAAAATATCTTTTCTAAGTTTGGATCCGTTAAGCCTTTGCTCAAAAACTTTTTACTCATTCACCGCAACTTTGCGTTTAGCTTTTGAGAATGCGTTCGTTCAAAACACTTCAAAAATTTGCGATGACTTATTCAAATATGGCATTGAACCTGGTTACGCTCTTCGTTTTGTCTTACCCCACGTGTGTCATGCGGGCATCCAACTTCGGTTGCATTCCATATTCAACTCAACTTTTGTCTTGCTTACATTGGCTTGTGCCGGACAGAGGAGTTGCGCTTATGCATTGATCCTGGTGACTTACCTTCGTTTTCGCTTGCACCCCCCCCCCCCCCCCCCCCGCGCATCCAACTACGGGTAAGTATCTTTCATAACTTAACTCTTATCAACATGGGTTTCCCCATTGCGTTGACAGTGGAGTTATTATTCTAAAAAATGCTCACTTTTTTTTTTTAATTAATCGCAATGCAGTGAAAGTAATTCTCCGAGACCACTGCCACCCCCAAACTTAGAGGTTGGCAGCGTTCTCACTGTAAAGCTAAAAACAAAATCAACAGGAATGCGGTAATAAACGTTTGAGTGAATGTTTACACAAAATAAAACTTAAGACTTTCAAAATTTGAAGAAGCTATTAAAAGTAAGGAACGCCTTGCGATGATTAATTAGAAGATGCGGTGAATTATACGTACCATCGTAGAAATATCGCAATGCAACTTGGGAAAAATAGAATTTCAAAAGGATAATGCATAAAAGATAACAAGAAAAGAACCTTAAATGGAATAACGCATGCGATCATGTGTTGGAATCCACGCGATCAAAGCCATGCATTGAAGGATGAAAGGAATTCTTCCATTGTACTGCACATCGAGGAGGCTTATTATTGCACCTGCAAGGAACAATCGCACCCCAACCAATGAAGCAGCCATACATC
Source organism: Benincasa hispida (assembly GCF_027475165.1). Taxonomy (NCBI): domain Eukaryota; kingdom Viridiplantae; phylum Streptophyta; class Magnoliopsida; order Cucurbitales; family Cucurbitaceae; genus Benincasa; species Benincasa hispida. The sequence goes on along the minus strand of NC_143483.1, from coordinate 39,563,672 downwards.
CAAAATAACAATAAAAATAAAAATATCCTAAACTAAGAAAGCAAGTCAAAGATAGAGTAGAAGACGTTTCTGGAATAGTAGGAGTGTTGTCACTACAAGGAGTCTTCCATGCAGGAGATTGCTCTCAACTGCTTGGGTCAAAGACTTGCCCTGACCATTGGAACTTCCGGCAATTGTTGGGCGCATGTTGGCCACCATGTGCTCAGAATTACCTTCAGCTCTTGCGATTGATTGCCCTTCTACCTTGGGGTCAACATTGGCTTTCGGCGCATCGCCTACACTTCAATATTGTTTGCAACCTGGTCGCACAATCTGCAATACTCTCAACATAAAAAGGTTGCATGCAGAGACACAAAACTCAACAAACAATTAGTTGCCAAGTCCCCGGCAATGACGCCAAAAACTTGATGACGGGAAATTAGATGTCAATTACTCGACAACTAAAATTCCGTGGACACAATATGCGATGCATATTCTTGAAGGTATGCATTGATTGTCATGCGTCGATGGTCATGCGTTTGAATGATTATGCATTAACAAACGTATGCGATGACCATGCGTCCTGTCACAAGTTTTATTGCGCTCACGCCAAGTATAACGCGAACGCAAGTTTCTCGAGTGATCCGAGGTCGAACACAGGGACTTGTAGCTGGGTGAATGCAGTAATGTGCATACGGCGGATGAATAAAAGAATGGATGGGGAGATTTCTAAACTAACACTACTCCTACTCCTAGCTAACAGACAACGCAATGAGAATAAGAAAGAGAGATAGATACACGACAACTCATGACATGAAATAAATGAATGGGAAAGTAGATAAAACGTGGAGATGATTTCATTGCAACCCTTAAGAGTGACCGCATGGGCAACCTTAGTCAACACAAGCCATACGATCATGCTACACACACTAAAAGCCTAAATCTAGGACGTATGTGGTGGGTATGCATAAGTGTCAAGATGACCGCATACAACCACTAAATCTTACTTCCTGGATGCATGCAATATCCTATCCATAGGGTGCATACGCTGTGTGAAAGCAAACGGAGCTTATCTCTAAGTTCTCCATTCTTGCCTATGCGTTCCAATCCGCTCTGTAAGACCCTAATACTAAATCTAAAGTGGGAGGTTAAATAGAAAAATCCTAAGTAAGAATAGTGGGGCAAAGGGAAAAAAACATAAAAATAATCCAAAAAGGTGACTAAAAATCTAAACGCCTATGAAGGGCTTAAAACATGTTGGACGTAAGAAGGCATGGAGGATGGAAGCAAGAAAACTTGAAAAATGGCTAAGGGTTGCATACAACCAACGCAAAGGCATACATGAGCCATACAGACATGGGCAGGAAGCATGCGTCGAGTGAGTATGCTAAGTGCACAGGCCATGCATTGAAGCCAAGCGCATAGGCCATGTGCCAAGCATGCAGCCATGCATCAAGGACAAGCGCACAGGCCGTGCGTCAAAGCATGCAGCCCATGTGTCGATGGTGTATGCCAAGCGCGTAGCCCATGCATCGATGGTGTATGCCAAGTGCGCAGCCATGCGTCGATGGTGTATGCCAAGCGCGCAGCCATGCGTCGATGATGTATGCCAAGCACCCTGCCTATGCGTCAAACGGGCAAGTGGGTAAGCCATCCTATGCATCGAAGCGCTGCCAGGTCAATCGAGCAGCCATGCGTCAATGCGCTATGCCAAGCGCACGCCTATGCAGCGAGACACGCCCACGCGGCAGAAAGTGCCTATGCAGCCAAGTGCGCAAGCGCTTAGGCAGCACACCATGCATCGATGATCAGCACCATGCGTCCGTGCTTAGTAGGCCAAGCAAGCACCACCTAGCAAGCCATGCGTCGAGGGTGAGCGACCACCCTATACGTTGGTGATGGCCAACTCATGCGTTGGCTAAGTGGGACTTTGATGAAGGAAATATGAGTTGCTATGTGTTAAGGATAAAGGGTAAGGCTAATTGATGGAAAACTTCAAGGGAGGATGCCAATGGTATACGAGCATAAGTCTTAAGCAATTTAAGTAGAGAAATATGTGAAGTATTTAAGTGATTTAGGTGGCAAAAGGAGGATCACACAAAATTCTAGTAGGAGGTGGACAAAAGAGATTTCATGTAATTGACATCTTATCACCTCAAGCAGGAGGTGGATGAAGGAGATTTCATGCAAAAAAGGAGACTTTGGCTGGCAAGCTGAAATAAGAACATCTCAAGGCTAGGTTGGGTAGGCTGAGTGTTGGCAGCTCCAAAGTGAGACAAATGAGAGTTGAGTTGTCACCATAGGGTGAGTTTGAAATGGCTATAAATAGAGGGGTTGGGCAGGAGGAATTTATTCATACCATCACTTAAATTGTGTGTTAAGAGCATATTTAGAGAGTTACGTTTGAGTTATTAGCCTGCCAAGTTGATTAGAGATCAAAAGAAACAAAGGTTGCGTTGGTGAAGCATTGAGTCAGCCGGACGCACAGCCAACCCACACTCTGCACGCACGCAGCGCTACGTCCGTCCATCCGTGCGCGCCTCGCTCGACGCATCCCGTGTGCCAGCCCAGTGCAGCTGCCTCCCCCGTACGACGCATCACGCCCAACGCACGCCCAATGCAACGCACGCCCAAACGCGTCAGTCCCCTGTGCGGCACAACATACCCACCCTGCCTACTGCTCAACGCCTAGCTGCCTACCACGGTCCAAATAACCTCTAAAGAGGCTAATTTTGGGATTTTGGCTAAAATTGAGTAGGGTTAGCTGGCATTTTCATTATATAATAGTATTTTGGCTAGTTTGACATTATTTATTGATATAACAAATATTAATTGAGGAATTTCCATTGATATGGAGGAATTCTTAAGAAGGTATTCTCAAGGTGATTTTAGTGGAAAAACTTGCTAATGGTGAGTGTTTACTTAGTTTTATGCGTTAATATATGGATAAATGCATATGTAAGTGCCAAATGCATGCTTATGATGATTATGCTGTTGCCATGATATTGTTTGTGAAATTGCTATGGAAACTGAGATTATACCCAGATTACATAAGTTAGCATATTTAACAAAAGGTGTTTGGCAGGAAAATATAGTCGGCCTCGGTCGGTGGGAAATAATAGTCGGTGATGACCAGCGGGAAATATAGTCAAGTACCTAAGTATGACTAGTGGAAAAAGAATTGTCGATGTACACATTGGTGGGAGAAGTGGGTTATAGGAAAGTTTCCATAAAAAGTTGTATGTGATTGATAATGTGTCCATGATATGAGCATGCCACATATAGCATGGAACTGGAGGATGATAATTGAATGAGTGTACACATGATCATGCATAGATTATACTGGAATTGTGATTATGTGATTTCTTTCCCAAAAATATGTTTTGCAAAGTGATTATTATTCTAAAAGAACCACTCACTGGGCTTAGTAGCTCACACTCTTCCAAATGTTTTCTTATATCCCCCCCCCCCCCAGGTAGCAAAGCGGAGCGTTTAGGAAGGAGTCTACTAACCACCAACACACCAGGACTTGAAAAATTCTCAGGTCACGACTCGGATCATATAATAAAGAATATAGAAAAATTGAACTATGTGTATGAAAGTTAGATAGAGTATTGTAAATATGTTGAAGGATGAAAAGAATTCTTCTGTTGTACTACACACCGAGGAGACTTATTGTTGCACCTGCAAGGAACAATCACACCACAACGAAGGAAGCAGCCATACATCCAAAATAACAATAAAAATAAAAATAACCTAAACTAAGAAAACAAGTTAAAGATAGAGTAGAAGACGTCCCTGGAAAAGTAGGAGTGTTGTCACCGCAATGAGTCTTCCATGCAGGAGATTGCTCTCAATTGCTTGAGTCAAGAACTTGCCCTGACCATTGGAACTTCCGGCAATTGTTGGGCGCATGTTGGCCACCATGTGCTCAGAATTACCTTCAACTCTTGCGATTGATTGCCTTCTACCTTGGGATCAACATTGGCTTTCGGCGCATCGCCTACACTTCAATATTGTTTGTAACCTGGTTGCACAAGCTGCAATACTCCCAAGATAAAAAGGTTGCATGCAGAGACACAAAACTCAACAAACAATTAGCTGCCAAGTCTCCGACAACGGTGCCAAAAACTTGATGATGGGAAATTAGATGTCAATTACTCGACAACTAAAATTCTGTGGACGCAATATGCGATGCATGTTCTTGAAGGTATGCGTTGATTGTCATGCGTCAATGGTCATGCGTTGGAATGATTATGCATTAACAAACATATGCAATGACCATGCGGCCTGTCACAAGTTTTCTTATGCTCACGCCAAGTATAACGCGAACGCAAGTTTCTTAGGTGATCCAAGGTTGAACACAGGGATTTGTAGCTGGGTAAATGTGGTAATATGCATGCGGCGGTTGAATAAAAGAATGGATGGAGAGGTTTCTAAGCTAACACTACTCCTACTCCTAGCTAACAGACAACGCAATGAGAATAAGAAAGAGAGGTAGATACACGACAACTCATGACATGAAATAAATGAATGGGAAAGTAGATAAAACGTGGAGATGGTTTCATTGCAACCCTTAAGAGTGACCGCAAGGGCAACCTTAGTCAACGCAAGCCATACGATCATGCTACATACACTAAAAGCCTAAATCTAGGATGTTTGCGGTGGGTATGCATAAGTGTCAAGATGACTGCATACAACCACCATATCCTACTTCCTGGATGCATGCAATATCCTATCCATAGGGTGCATATGCTGTGTGAAAGAAAACAGAGCTTATCTCTAAGTTCCTCATTCTTGCCTATGCATTCCAATCCGCTCTCTCGAGTCTTAGATTTGGGTTTTAGACTACTCTCTCAAGTAAGCCTAAATGATGAATGATGCGCTCATAAGACAAGGTAACCGCATGAACTTTACTAACATAAGATTGTTCCTATCTCTAGTGAACAATTACTTACATTGCTTAATGCGACCAACAACTTACCCTCCCGGGCAGTTGGTTGTTGTTGACTTTGCTCATAGATAAGCATTGCGTTCGCCTATAGACAGGCGTTGCTACAGCTTCACACTAAGCAAATAAGGTTTTCTTACACACTCATGCAACGCACACCTCTCGGTGGTTTGCTACATGTTTCATATCCCTAATCCACATGACTAAGTATGTGATACTCTAGCAATCTCACTAAGTGATGCAATGAAAGTTAAAGATGCTAAGTAAAGAAGATGGAAATAGAGTCGAAGGAAACATAGAAATGTATTGAACACAAAATGTATTAATTTCTTAATCACAAAATGTATACAATACAATATAAGAAAAGAAGAGAAAATGAAATGACCGACTGAAAGCAATGACTTGCTTCCAGCGGATGTACGTCAAGGCTGCCGGTGGTGCCATGGATGGGTAGAGGATCTGACTCTCTGGATCGCCGACAGCATTAATGGACTGCTGTGATTCTGACATTTGTGACGTGCTAGTCCTTTTAGAATCTCTATTGCCAACAGCGTGGTAAGTGAAATGTCAACATCATCTTTTGCTTTTCCCAAGGTAGATGCGTTGATGCGTTCATTCCACCAACCTTGTGTTGATCCCTTTATCATGTGTTATCGTGTAGTTACAATCATTCAGTGACTACATTCATTTAATATCGCAACTCTACACGATGATCGCAATCGCTTGACGAGCGCAACTCCCATGCGATGGACGCATGTGGCTGATTACCGCAACATCCATGCGTTGATCGAATGTGTTTACCTTTGCGATGGAGAGTTTCTCCGCATGCCGTCGTCTATGCGGTGGTCCGGTTTCCGCGTTTGCATCCACTTCTTGCGTTAGCTACAAAAATAGAACATTGAATGCATAATAACGCATAATAATGGGTTAGCCGAGATTCTTCATGTTGAACGACGCAAGCTTATTTTCTCATGAATTCCTAACATAATTGCCGCATATTCTGCTTAACAACCCTCATAATTCTAAGTAAAAAGCCTAAGATGACATGCATTTCTGCATGTAATCATGGGTCGAGTTTTCAAAACTCGACCTTTAACCTTATAACCCCTCTCCTCTCATTTTCTCACATTTTCTCATAGCCTTCTATTGGATGAACATCAGCACGCAGTGAAAGGGAACAGGATCCATAAGCATTCTAATTTATTAATTTTGGTTGAAAAGAAACATGCTAAAACAGAGTATAATGGGTTTCAAGAACATACCTTGGCCGAACCAACGAAATCTCTATTTCCAGTTGCAAAAACCTCCAAATCCTTGTGTAGACCACCACAAGATCTTCCCTACTATTCTCTTGGTGCTCTAGATTGAGTTGTGGAACTCAAAATAAGCTGGAATCAAAGGGAATATAGAGAAAGCTCACTGAACCAACCTATTGAAGAACACATTCTTCATCCGAATTTTTCAGCAAAAATTCAGTCAGTTCCTCATCCATTCTTCACTCCAATCTCTTCAATATATTGCAGACTATCATGTAAAGAGAAATGTTGCATGGGATGCAACTCATGCTTGGAGTAAACCAAAGGAAGAGGCGGTGGATTTCTTGTAAGCAACTTTGAAGATGACTTGAAAACCCCATTTTTTGAAGTTTGTGTGATTTTTCAATTTCCAAAATCTATTTTGATTTTAAAATTATATTTTATTTCTAAAATTAAAATTTATTAATTTTACAAATTAATTTTCTAATAAAATTAATAAATAATTATTTAAACAATTTAAATACTTCTAATTAATTTAATATCCAATATTAAATTAATTTTTACACAAATTCATCTTCATATATTTAAATCATATTTAAATATATTTTCTCCAATTTCGTTTGATTCTAACTTGAACGTTTCAAATTAATTTATCACGCTATTCTAGAGCTAATCCATTTCTGAGCTAGTAAGGGACCTCATGGACCTACAAATCATAGACTCCAACGATTCGAGATTAATCGGCTAAACTCATTAGATCGATCTCCCCCATTCGTTAACTAATGGGTCACTCCACTAAAGCCCATAGTTGAACTCCCTTCACTGTAGATATATTATATCCACTCGATATAACCATGATTAGTAAGTTAACCCTTCACAAGTTGTTCGTAATAACGGTTGGGTCAAATCTCTGTTTTACCCCCAAAATTACCTCTTGTTCCTTAAGTCCCTACTGATCCCCTAATGAACAATTGTTTTGTGATTCAATCACAAAACTGAGTCCCTCTCATACCAAATGAAAGGGTGGGATCCCTTGTTCAAGCCCCAAAATCATCACTTAAGGGAACAACCTCTCTACTATCTCTAAAGCGAGTAGGAGTGAATTCCCTCTTGCATCCTATGTCCCCAGCTATCTATCTAGTCTTACCCCTAAAATGACAGTCATATTGAGCCGGCGCTGTTGAGCCAATCCTCATCTATGCAAATCTAAGGGCAATCCCAAATAAACAAGAGTTCATAGTTAGCTCAGGATTAAGGTCAAGTTACCTAGATCATCGCTTTGAAATAGTTAGTCTTAAACAGTAAACAATATTATAAAGTAAGAGTGACTCATTTCGTGGTCCGATCTTGTACAAACTCTTTTGCACAAGGACACTCCCACTCCTCATGTCCAATATGAACGAATTAGGATCACTTCATTTGTAGCACTTTACAACTCCTTGTAACAACTACAGAGCAGACTGTATCCAATAGTGTTACCAGAATAAGGTACCCAATCATTTTAACTATTTAATTGAACCTGATCCACCTTTATGTCTCTACATAAAGTTCAAGTACTCATCCAATAGTCAAGGGACTTTTTGGTTTATTGGATTTCTATTCAAGCAATAGATTTATTCAACAACATCTTTATTGAATTATCAGAATAAGTTCCATTGTTTACATACCACAAATTTTAGGACATAAAACCCAACACCTTCATTCTCTCATTCTCACTGCCTTCAGCCTTCGTTCTCTCAATTTGCCTTCTTCATTTCATCGTTTTTTTCATTTCTTCAAATCATTTCGCCTTCTTCTTCAAACCTAATTAAAACTCTTACAAATTTGCTTCAGCCTTCTTCATTTCTTCATTGGCAAAGCTTCTTCTTCTCCCACATTCGTCCATTAAATTGTGAGGTTTGTACCTTTACTATACAAAATTTCATTTTTTTTTAAATAACTATAAATTTTTTTCCTATTCTCATACTATTATATTTTTTTTATATAGTTTTTGTTGTTGTTTGGGAAACAAAGAACAAAAAAGGTAACATTAACAAAAAAATCATATACTCTCATAATATTTTGTTTTTTTTCATAGTTTTTGTCGTAGATCCATATTCTCATAATATTTTGTTCTTTTTAATAGTTTTTGTTACCGGATAACAAAGAAAAGAGAGACCATTGTCACTTTGGGGAAAAAAAGTAAAACCACTATTAAATTTGTGACTTTACTATTTATTTATTACTATTTTTTTTATATTTAGTAGTTCTATCATGTTAATTTTTTAGTAGTTGTTGAATTCAATAATATTTACATATTGATGTTAGTAATTCTTTCTCTATTAGTGTTAATCTTAGTTATTGTTATTAGTGTTAATCTTATTTATATTATGTTATACCAACATGTTAATCTTATTTATATTTTGTTTGTTTTTGTTTGTATTTAAGTATAGTTTATTGTTATGTTTAAAAAGTTAATGTTTATGTTTTAATATTTTTAGTTTAATACAAAATTATTATGATTTTTTGAAATATATTTCTTATGATATTTGATTTTTTTAGTATTAACTTTGAAAATATAGTTTAAAATAGTTTGAAAAAGTTTAATTTATTTTTATGTTTAAAAAGTTGATGTTCATAAACCTTAGAAATTTGAAAAAATAGTTTTAAAAAGTTTACCTCATCGTAATGTTTAAAAGTTGATGTTTATAGTTTAAAAACTTTAACATTTTTTGTTTAATACAAAATTATTGTGGTTTTTTGTATAAATTTCTTATGATATTTGAAAAGTTTAATTTGTTATTATGTTTAAAAATATTTATAAAAAGTTTAATTTATTGTTATGTTTAAAAATAGTGTTAAAAAGTTTACCTTATTGTGATTTTTATTGTGATTTTTAAATATATTTCTTATATTTCTTATTGTGATTTTTATTGTGGTTTGTTTTTGTTTAGGTTTAATAATTAGTAGAACAATTAGTAATGTATTGTTTTGGTTTTTTTTTTAGAAAATGTCAGACAAATGCTTGGGATTTATGTTGTTTACAAATGGTAATATGATTGATGGTATTGATGGAGTTGACTATGACCAACCACCAAGTGGGGGTTTTGACATAAATGTGAACAGTGAAATTGTATTTGAACAATTCATTGAAATGGTTAGGATGTCACTTAGTGTAGATATGAGAACAAATCAGATAGTAATAACATATAGACATCCTAACCTAGAACCATCAATAAGGTTTATGCCATATCCTATTTTGAATGCACAAGCTATGAACTTGATATTCTCAATCTCGATGCCACTGCCGAATTTAGTGTATTTGTATGTAAATGTAAATAAGATAGGGTTGGATATAAACTTGAATGCACCATTTAGTTAGTTTGAAGATCCAACTGAATGTATTGATCCTGATTCGGAGTCAGTTGTATCGCCATGTGATAATGAAGATATGGCGGTTAACAACTAGTATAGAGATTTCAGAACTAAAATGGATGATGAATTTGAAGAGTTGGATTTCGATAGTCGTGAACATGAGTTACCTTGAGATACATTCAACGATTTGGATATGAATGTACTGGATACCATTCGAGAACATGACCCAATTGTAGCTCTTGTGGACGTTGACAATACTCAATTGTATAAAGGGATGATTTGTCAAGACAAAGAAATGCTACAATACGCAGTCAAATGTTTTGCTATTAAATGTCACGCACCATATGAGGTTGTGGAATCGACACCGACACTTTGGACAATTTGGTGTAAGAAGTGGGAGGAAGGTTGCAAGTGGAGACTTCGTGCAATAAAGAAAAAATCGCATGGCTTATTCGACAGTGAGCCGATCACCAGAGTGATGTACGATGACTGGCCACAAGTTTGTCAACTGTACCTCGGTGTGACCCCATCTGTCGACAAAATTAAAGGATCGAGGTTAAGTTTGATATGGTTAGGAACACAATTCCGTGAGCAGATGATGCAGACGAGGAAACCGTCATAAGATATGTGCGAGCATATATACTACAAATGATGGGTAGAAGTCTATTTTTCGACAAATCAAGTCATTTTGTTTACTTGATGTTCCTGCCACTACTAGCTAACCTCCATGATGCGGGGTGGTATTCGTGGGGTGGAGCATGTTTGGCATGGTTGTATAGACAACTATGCAAAGCAATAAGACCTGAGGTTCATGAGATAACTGGGCCTCTCATACTTTTGCAACTATGGGCTTGAGAGCGATTTCCAACAATGGCTCCACAGCTACAACATGTCAATGACGTTCAGTTAGCTGGACGAGCCTATGGTTCTCAATATATTATTTTAATTCAATTTAATTTTTATATCACTGATCTAGTTAATTTATAATCTAAATTATCAATTTAAGAATTTAGGTGGAGAGACAAATTTTATGTGACTAGGATAGCCACACATGTAGTCAGCTAGTACAGATACATATTTGTTCTGCTTCAACTTGATCAAGTACATTAACACTAAACCAAATTGATTATTTTATACACATTTTTATTGTATTTGTCTTTAATGTTCTCCAATATAATATTTTGTGTTTCAGGTTATTTGGGAGCCATACAAAATTATTATGCATACTTTGTCCAATTTCTGTACGAATGATCAAAACATATGGCGGACGATGAGTCCTCTCATATGTTTTCACATTGGTGAGTGACATTTTCCTGACAGGGTGATGAGACAATTCAGTTTTCAGAAGGATGTCCCATTGCCTTGTAATACTGAACCCCTACTGCATGATATCGATTTAAGGACTGTAGATTGGTTCGAAAGAGTTGCACATTTGGTAGTACGATAGCATTATCGTGCAAGGTTTATTGCAGTAGGGGTTTTTATTGAATAGTTTGACAGGGATATTACTCAAGACTACATTCATTGGTATAATAATATCATAAGGCGCTACTTTACTTGTCCGGGAGTAGCTGTGGGTCATCTGGTAAATGAATGAATATTATCTAATTATTTTTAATTTGAATTTATTTTAAATATTATCTAATTGTTTTATAATTCACAGAGATCGAACAACAGTAAAATCCGTGATGTTGCAAATGATCCGAACCAGGTTCTTGCTATATGTAGTGACAACCAAAGCTATATGGAGGAGATACATTATATGTACGATATACCTATTGTTCCTCTACCAGCTCCGATGAGGTTGCCCATAATGTGGAAGAGTTGTCCCCTATGATGCAGATACAGAGTCAAACAGATTATGTTAGTTCGATGATGATGATGCCGACATTTGGTTCAGGACATTATGACTCAGAGGCCGGTCCTTCGTCTTCATATGTGCATGGACATGGTCGGGGTCGTGGAGAGCATAATGAATATTTATATTATGAAGCGTCTGCAGAGATACCAGAGCAACATCAAGAAGAACCAGAGCAACCTCAAGTTCGAAGTCGACGACGACAACTAGCTCGAGCTCGAAATCGACGACGTCCGCCTTGTGGGACACATTGATTTTTGTAATTATTTTTATATAAATGAGATATTTTAATTTATAATTTTTTATTTTTATGAGATATTATTTTTTTTAATTTGTTCTTTTTAGAATTAAGTTAAATAAAATAATAAAATGTTTTCAAAAATTGTTTTTATAAAATGGGAAATTAACCAAAAAAAAAAAAGAAAAGAAAAGAAAAGAAAAGTGAAGGTCGAATCTTCAAAATTCGACCTAGGTTGGTCGAATTTTGAAGACTCGACACATTAAAAAAAACAACCATATTTTTATAAATAGTTTCAAAACAACAATATTTTTATAAATTATTTTTAAAACAACAATATTGTTTTAATTTTCCCTTTTAATTTGGCCCAATTTCAACCCATTTCTTCTTTATCTTTTTTATGCAACGTGTTCGAGAAGACTTTTTTGTCGTGTCCCAAAGTGTCTGAAATTCAAAAAAAAAAAAAAAAGACATGCAAATTGGCTTGTCGGACACGTGTCCCCAATGTGTCGGGACGAATTCTTGTTTGACACTAATACCACCTCTAATATGAAGTGTCTGTGCTTCATAGATAACTATATATATAAATTAAACATGTATAAAATAATATATAAACTAAATTATTTTGTAATATTGTTTAAATTTTTTTGATAATTATCATCTTAGTAAAAAGAAAAAAAATTTAATTGGGATGATTTCATTATTTTCCTCATCTTGAACTTCAATATAAACAAAAATATTATCATTATTTTTTAAAATTCATGGTCACTTGGTTAAGAAAATGTAATTGAGAGAGGGGTGATATCTTCTTATAGAAGATAGAAGAGATACTTGAAATAGAGATTCCATTTTATATTTTTAGGTTCACTGAGTTTAGTGAATATATGTTTGACAAACAACTCAAATTCTGTTTCTGAAAACTGTGTTCAGATTTTATGATTTAAACCGTGTAATTTCTGAAAACAACATTTTTTTTTTTAATCTAAAATTTGAATTTTAAAATTTAAAATGCATAATTATATAAAACAAAAATAGAAACATTTAGAAATATATCTCATGTAATAAGTCCAATTCAATTTTTTTTAATTAAAATATGTATTATATAACATATTATGATTTAAATTAGTTAAATTCCAAGTTTGGTTCATATTGTTTGAATAAAGTTACAAGTTAGTCCATATGATTTAAAATTTAGAATTTACTTCCTATGCTTTGAAAGTCCATATGATTTGTTAAATGTTGTGTAGAGACTTTTTATTATGAAGCTTTTATCAAACATAGGGTATAATCATAAACTTAAATTTTAGATTATTCCAAGTCATAGGGACCAAAATTTCAATTTTTCTTATAAATTATATAATATTACAAAATGATAATTATACAATTTTTTTAACACAAAATATTTAAACATAAAATATGTTCATAAATAGATTAACAATAATCGTCGGTCAACTAATATTTGGTGGTAACTATAACTAGTTTACAATTATTTATATTAGAATTCAATTTTTGAATTTTGCTACCAAATACATATTTGCAAACATGAAATATAATTCTAGTTTTCGAATTTCTGTTTTCAGATTCTCACTCCTCATATTGCTATTAACAAAATTAAAAAAAGTATCTACAACAAAATTTCTGAAAAAACAAAGAAGTTAGAAAGAGTTGGGTAACAAAATCAAGAAAAGAAAAAGAAAATGGAGAGGAGATAACGGATGAAAAATGAGGGTTGAAATTAGTTATTACAGAGAAAATTTAGATCGATCCAATGTGATTTTTTAAAAATATTTTTCATGAATTAGATACTACATAATAAAATGTGATTTTTTTTAAAAAAAAATTGATTGTTTAATATGTAATAGATATCAGAGATAAAATTAGAATTTTATAATAATTTAAATGTTAAAATATATAACATATTTCAAGAATCATCTCCTAAAATAGGCCAAAGAAGAAATCAAATGTTTATCTAATATTAGATACATGCATAGGTATATATATTTAATAATACGATAAGTCGACAAGAAAATTAAATTTCGCATTTATTTCTTTAAAAAAATTTGCATATACAAATTCCCCAATTTGTCCTTCTTCGTACGTAAATCTGAGTCAGGGTACTTATCCAGTTGTAAATAAATATCACATCACATCTGCCACGTCAAAATATATGCTATTTTAAAAAAATCATGCGGTTACCTAACATAACATCACTGCCCAATAATAACACAACTCATAACCTACTTTTTATCCAATCAGCGGTGAACTTATCACTTCCATCAATACACAACTCATTTTGATTTATGCTTTCCATTTATCTACGAAATCTTAACTAATTAATCAAACCATAAAGACAAAACTACCCCCGAAATTTGATCATTATATCCGTTTCACTGGCTACGCGACTCCGATATATTCGTCAAATGCGGTTTTTTTTTCTTTAATTAAATGTGATTTCATTCGAGGTTTACGAATTTTTATTCATTTTATATTATATCTAAGAAAAGAATTCAAATTTTATCAGTTTCAAAAGAAAAAAAAAAATCAAGTTTTATCCTTCAATTGCCCCCCCACTATATATTTGAGCCTTGCGAGGGCCACCGATGAGATGAGGTTTGATATTTTGTAGTTCTTCGAGGATCACTTCGATTTGTGAGTCTGTTTCTTCGCTTTTTCTCATCTGGGTCGGTGAATTTTCACTCTTTTCACTGTAACCCTTTTGATTTTTGCAGTTCTGTTCAGGGATTTTACTTCATTTCTCTGTAATTTCTGATGGGTCGATGTTTCTCTTATTGATTCTGTTGCGATCACCCTGAAATTGGCTGATTATTTGTTTTTGGGCACCAACGATTTTGGACTGCATTGTTGATGATTGATTGGTTTATTTATTGTTTCTGATCGAGGTTTATGTGGTGAATGTTGCAGAAGTAGGGAAAGAAAAATGAAGTCTCGGGAAGTATCGGTTCTGGTTTTGTGTTTGGTTGTGTTGTTTCTTGGAGCGGTGAGCAAGTTCTTCTCTGTTTTGTTAAATTTGTATTGAATGTGATTATACTTTTTGTGAGTCTCTGTGGTTTTTGTTTTTTTGAATATGTTTTTGGATACTTGCAGATTGCTGAGTCTCCCACATGTCCTGCTAATCTAGATAGTGAATGCGGTCATTCTGGGGATTGGGAAGGGGAATTTTTCCCTGGTATTCCTAAGATTAAGTATGAGGTATGTTGGTGTGATGAGACAAATAATCGTTTGTTTTTGTATATTGTAATGAATTCTGGCTAGAATGTTAAATAAGTTGATTTCAATTCGAGTTTCTGCTAGTTTTACTTCTTTGGATAAGTAATATTCTGCTGCAAAATTGAAGGGTTTTCCTTGCATTATTTGAAGGATGAGTTTAATTTTAGCTATTAGAGTGGTGAAAAGTGTTTAAAGTACTTTTCTAAATTTTCATGGTGTTTGATAAGGTTGAAGTGATTTTGAAAACTACACTTTTAGCATGTTTGGGGTGTTCGGGAGTGATTCTAAAATGGTTAAAATCACTTTTGGCATTTCTAAAATCACTTCTAAACATGCTTTCAATAATTCAAAACTAATTTTGATAAGTGATTTTATACTGATAAAAGTAATTTTAACCCTTTCAAAATCATTCCCAAACATGCACTTAAAAAATCCTTTTAATCATTTCAAATCACTCTTAATAGCAATGAAACCTACTTCAAAAGTGTGGAATTAAACATTGAATTGATTTGGAGTGATTAAAGTCATTTTAGAGTGATTTTATTCAAAGTAATTTTAACAATTTCAAAATTACGCCCAAACATGCACTTAGAAAATGCTTTTAATCATTCTAAATCGATTTTAATAGTATGAAAGCATACTTAAAATGTAAAATTAAACATTGAATTGATTTGGAGTGATGGTTGCAGTACCATACTCACCCTAACTAACAAACAATTTTTTTTTTTTTTTTTTCTTTTCTGCCTGCTGCTTCCTTACCTATCAGGGTCCTACTAGTAAAAATCCACTGGCATACAAATGGTACAATGCCGATGAGGAAATTCTCGGGAAGAAAATGAAGGTTTTGTTTTTTTATTCCCAGTATTGTTTAGGATTCAAAGCATATATTAATTGTTTCTGACAGGAAATATTGTGAGTACAGGACTGGATGAGATTCAGTGTTGCATATTGGCATACATTCCGTGGGACTGGAGGAGATCCATTTGGTGCTGCCACTAAGCATTGGCCATGGGAAGATGGTACCAATTCAGTGGCTATGGCAAAGAGGAGGAGTAAGTGATGAATCCATATCCTCAATCCTATTGAGTAAATGTGGTGGGGTCAATATAACTGACATGAGTTTATGTTTGGATGCACAGTGAGAGCTAATTTTGAGTTCTTAAACAAACTTGGGGTTGAGTGGTGGTGCTTCCATGACAGAGATATAGCCCCAGATGCACCAACTTTGGAGGTATTACTAAGTTTCTTCTACTTTTGCATGTTTGGGATAATTAATTTTGCTAACTAAGTTTCTATTCTGTTTGTATGATTTTCATAGGAAACTAATGCAAACTTCGATGAAGTGGTGGCTGTTGCTAAAGAGCTTCAGGTAATTGTATTTGTTATATATTTGGATAACCTATTTTGATAAATGCGTTTAGAATTCAGCTTATTGAATATGAAAGTAGTTTTATTTTGACTGCTTAATGTGGGGCAAGAGGCATGTGATTCATATCCAATATCTCTCTCTCTCTCTCTCTTTTATTTTTTGGGGTGTGGCCCACCAACTTCATAAGTTGATTTTAAATAACTCAACTCTACCAAGTTCAATAATGTTCACTAGTGAAATTTGCACATTTACCTAGGAACTCGATCTTCCCCTGTTTACATATTAATTCCGCACTACAAAACTCAACTCAACGTTCCAAACAATCCCTTTCTATCACTTTGTTTGTTGCTTTATAGAGTTATTAGCCTTCGAGTTTGATGACCTCATCAAGATTGAGTTTATATTGCCATATGTTACAATGCAGGGAACCAAAATTAAACCTCTGTGGGTTACGGCACAACTCTTCATGCACCCTCGATACATGCACGGTGCTGCTACTAGGTAATATGTTTTGACCTTTGTTATGAATTGCTGCTCCTGATATCATTATTTGAGCTTTTTTTGTTTTTCCTGCAGCTCTGAAGTTGGTGTATATGCATATGCTGCTGCTCAAGTCAAGAAAGCAATAGAGGTGAGTGTAAAGAGACTTATTATAAGTCAACCATGCTTGGTTTAGTTTAAATTTTAGTACCAAATAATAATCTAAGCTAATTTTTCGTTTTCCTCAGGTCGCTCATGATTTGGGTGCAGCAAACTATGTATTCTGGGGTGGCCGCGAGGGTTATCAAACTCTATTGAACACTGACATGGGGAGAGAGCTTGATCATATGGTGTGTTATTACAAAATCTTTGAGTTTTCAAACTGTTATTTATTGTTTCTCGCATTTGGAACCGAACTATGAAGATTGTTTATCTTATTTGGTTGCAGGCTAGGTTTTTTCAAGCTGCCGTGGCCTACAAGAAGAAGATTGGATTCAATGGTATGTTGGATTTCCAAATATTTCACGGAGCTGCAAAATTCACCATGGAAATTATGAATTCCTTGGGATATTTTAATGGTAGTATGTCTAGTTAAATCATTTCCTTGAACTTTGTAGGAACATTGCTAATTGAACCCAAGCCCCAAGAGCCTACCAAACATCAGTGCGTTTCTTTACTTTCTTTTTTTACTTCCTCTCTTTAATTATTGGTTCACCCATCTGTATGCCTCCTGTATTGGGCTGTGACTTGTGAACCTTTATGCTTACGAATGCCTTTTACTTTATCAGGTATGATTGGGATGCTGCAACATCAGCTAATTTCCTGCGGAAATATGGTCTTATTGGTAATTATTTCGTCTTCTCTCTTAATTCATGGACCTTTTGTTGTTTAACTTGTATACGAAAAATTGTCCCCTTTTTCCTCTTACAATGCCCTTAACTTGATGTATTTGCATTATTGAACCTGATCTTTATTCCCCTCCTTTTCTATCTTGATTGTAGATGATTTTCAGCTTAACATTGAATGCAATCATGTCACCCTATCGGGTCACAGGTAGGCAATCCATAAGAAATGATTGATTTTGATTACTCTTTTAACCGCAATTTGTAGTTCTTGTTTTCATGTGGAAATGTGTAGTATTTTTTAAACTTCTCTTGTTTGTACATTTCAGTTGCCACCATGATCTTGAAACTGCAAGGCTCAATGGGATTCTCGGAAGCATTGATGCAAACACTGGCGATCCTCAAGTTGGTATAAATCAAACCTTTAACATCCTGAACTTATTGAATTCTTATATTATAATATCAGACATGACATTAGGAAGGCATAGCTGGGTAGACTACTAAGTTTAGCTATTTAATGTCACAGGTTGGGATACTGATCAATTTATGACCGACATCGGAGAGGCGACCATGGTTATGCTCAGTGTTGTGAGAAATGTATGTAATATATCAATCTTGGTTCAGTTTGCAAACAGTCAACTGTTATAAGCTTCTTCACAACATGAAAGAATTCTAAATCACAGAACTTATTGTTCTTTCTTATGTGGGCAGGGAGGATTGGCACCTGGTGGATTCAACTTTGATGCTAAATTGTGAGTTCCCTCTGTTATTTTCTATTTCTATTACTCAGCCTATATATGCCATTATTGGTTATTCATTGCTCCTTTGCTGCTTAAACGACAGGCGAAGAGAGAGCACAGATGTTGAAGATTTGTTTATCGCTCACATTGGTGGAATGGACACCCTTGCTCGTGGACTTCGAAATGTTGCTAAGCTAATTGAGGTAGTTTCTTTATTCCTAACCTTCTTTTGTCATAACAAACTTTAGCATGTTCTACTTAAGTTTTGGGTTTCATTCTATCTCCTTTTAAACTCTATTAATAATGTTTAATGGTGATGTCTTGAAAAAGGATGGTTCTTTAACTGAGCTTGTTCGTAAGAGATACGAGAGTTTCGACACCGAGATCGGCGCACTAATAGAGGTAAGCTGTTTTAATTATTTCACTTCATTATCTATTTGATTTTTTTTCTTTTCTTTAGTACAAATTTGGGGTGGGGGGATTTGAATCATGGTGCTTTAATATATAATGCTACATTTGGTGCAGGCTGGTAAGGCTGATTTTGAATATCTTGAGAAGAAGGCCTTGGAATGGGGAGAACCAAAGGTTCCTTCTGGCAAGCAGGTAAACACAGACACTATCAAACATTCTATGAAAGGATATTCATAATTCACATTACTCTTTTTATTTACCATAAAATTGTATTGTAATAAGTAATCAGTAACAACTTAAACCAAAAATTTTATGATTGGATAGTTAGGAACAAGTTTGTAACTCAATCAAGTCCATTAATCCAGCAAACTCAATAACTCCTAATGCGAATGGGAACATGTTTGCTTTGATTATCACTTTCCATTTCTGCATTTTTGCCAGTTTATATGTGGCTGAACTTAGCTCTGATAGAGGATTTGTGTGCAATGTTTCAGGAACTTGCTGAGATGATTTTCCAGTCGGCACTTTGAAGAAACAAGAGCTGTTTCTTCTTCTATTAGTTTTTCTTTTCATTTTTCCATATGGTTTAGAATAATGAAGGCCTATTCATGGGTTCAGTCTTGTTCTGATTATGGCAGAAAAGTATAATATAGAACAGGTAGAAGAGTTTTAGGTTCTACTCTAGTTGATAACTTTATCTTTGTTGGGTGTGATTAATGTAACTATTAGCAAGGGAAAGTGGTAAGTTCATTTTTATTTGGATTCTAAATATGTTTTTTCTTTCTGTTCTTTATCATCCTCGTTAAGATTGCTTTTAAATTGATGGCTGAGTTAATGCCCTACTTATTTATATGTTGACTAACCAATAAAATCCCATATGAAAGCTCATTGCTAGGATTGTAAATTTCATGTATTTCATCTATTCATACTATTCATGAATTGGGTTTGTTGGGATGGTAAATTTCTTTAACTCAAGTAACTTTTATTAAATAATGAATTCAATTCAACTATAAAATATATAGGTTGGATTGGTTTGGTAATAGGGTCATTTATCTAAATATTTGTTTTACATATGTAAAAATTATATTTAATTATTTTTTATATATTGAATTAAGATTTAATTTAATTTCAATTTATATTATAAAATTTTCTTTCTAAGAGTTGGAATATAAATTGACCAAAACAATTATGAAATAAAATAAAAATAACTAGATATAAAAATAAGTGTATTGTATATAAAAATGATATATTTTTTAAAATTAATAATAAGTTTGGATATGGGTTACTTTATGTGATCCATTAGTTTTATGGGATTGTTGTTGTGGTGGCTAGTGTGTGTTGAAATTTCTTCTCCTAAATGAACAGGTCTAGTTAAGTACATTTGAGTTTGACAATAACCTTACCTTTCAATTTGACATTGATGACTTGTTTGGAACCTTATGATTTGAGAGATTTCAATTTAGAACGGATTTCAAATGAATTTTGTTGTTTGTTACCACAGGAAAGTGATTTTAAAATCTGAAGTAATATCAAATCGTATAAGTTACTTAATTGACCTTGTCATATCCTAATTTTTAATTAACACATCATAATTAACCTTCTCATATATTAATTTTCAATTAACATGTCATAGTTAAAAGCCTATATTAGTAAATTCTTAACTTTCAGCAAAATTTTAAATACATTCATATCAAATCTTTGTTCTAAACAAAGCAATTAATTTAAAATCATTTCCCAGATTTTAAAACACGATTTAAAATCATTTCTTTAACTTTCTTAAATCCAAGCAGAGGGTAAATCTTTACGAACATAGGTAGGATGATCAATATTTTGATCTAGCACACATGCACATACACTTTAATTTAAGGTTATTTTATTAAAAAAAAATTAATTTACTATCTTATATTTATACAAATTTCAATTAAATGATTTTTCTCTAAACTTTTTCTTTTTTTTTTTGAACCCACTATTATTATGGAAATATATATTTTTAAAATTTGTACCTTGCCTATTTTAAGTTATGTTTAAAAAATTAGGAAAAGAACTAAACACTTACAAATTTACTTTTAATCACACTAGTTGAAACTATGTGCATTGCATGTGTTTCACAACGTTGAAAATAAGATGTACATGTATAAGTTGAAAATACTATTCAATCTAAATCTCAATCTCATACAGTGTTGAAAAAAACACAATTTATGAAAAAAATTTAAAAAGATAACATACCTTAAGATAAAAAATGTTTCCTTTATTTTGTGTGAAGTAGTTTTCTTTCCTTCTTTTTTAAAGAAAAAAAATGTGATTTTAGTTAAATATATTAATTAGAGATAAAATGTGATTATTTTTCCATAAAAAGATTCCTTTATTTAAAGTGAAGTGGATAATAGATAGTGATAAATTGTGAAGTTTTTAAAATGTATTTTTCCCTTAAAAAAATAGTTATATTAGTTAGAGATAAAAAAGTAATTTAAAAAAAAAAAAATTCCTTTATTCAAGGTTAAGTAGATATTAATTAGAGATAAAATCTAATTTTTTAAAAAATATTTCTCCCTTTATTTGAGATATTAGTTAGAAATAAAAATGTGATTTTTTTTTTAAAAATCATGAAGTAGATATTTGATAGAGATCAAATGTGATTTTTTTTTTTCATTATGTTGATTTGATTATTTTCTTAATTTCAAACTTTGATTCAAACCAAAATTTCATGAAAATTCTTTCTTATTTTTTAAAAAACTTTTTTTATTCGATTATTCGATTACCCTCCTATTTTAAAACTTCAAATTAAACTAAAATAATTATTCTTTATTTATTTAGAATTTCGTGATAATGATCTCTTAGGGTTTTTTTTTTAATGATTTTATTATTATCTTGTTAATTTCAAATTTGATTTAAACCAAGATTTTTTTTTTTTTAAAAAAAATATCATGATAATTTTTCATTCTATTAATTTTAAACTTTAATTTAAAGCAAAATATTATTATTATTTCGTTATAATCTTATCAATATTAATTTTTAAATTGATTTGGATGATATGATTGTTCGTTTTATTTCAAACTTTAATTAAAATAAAATATTAATATTTTTTATATGAAATTTCATAACGATTTTCTTAGTTGAAGAAAAAAGATATTTGATTATCCTCCTAATTTCTTTTTTTTTTCAAATTTTAATTTCAACAAAAATGTAATTTTTTTTCTATCCAAACAGAAACTCTGAAAAACTTAATCTCTTTTGATTTGTAACGATCTTTTCTTGATTTTAAACTTATTTTACATTTTTATGAATTAGTATTTAATTCCAGCAAAATTTAAAATGAGAAAAAAAACAAAACCATGTAAAAATATAGTAAAAATTATAGCAAACCCCTAAACTCATTGGTATCATTTACAAAAATTAAAACATGAAAAAACTACAAAAACATTAAAATAATCACTCTCTTGTTTGTCACTTTGTTGGTGTCTAAATTGCTTGAACTTTGAGAAATTTATTGAATCTCAAAAGCAAGGCCTTTTCTCCAACCTTTTCAATAAGTGAATTTGCTGCGTATATAGAAAGAAACTATAGAAGCATATAAAAAAAAATTACATTAAATCACTCCATATATTTTTACAAAATTAAAAGTGAAAATGATGACATAGGTTAATCAAAAGAGAGAGGTGATATCGATTAGAAATTAAACTTTTGAAAGAAGGAAAAGAAACGTTGGGAAAGACATTATTAACGGAATTAAAAAAAATATCTAAAACAAAATTTTCACAAAAAAGAAAAGAAAGCAAAGAAGTTAGAGAGAGTCCATTAACATAATTGAGAAAAAGAGAAGAGATACCTAATGGAAAATGAGAAGGGTTGAAATTAGTTATTTATAGATAAAAATTTAGATCTCAAATCCTATTTTGATTTTATTTTATTTTTTTTCAAAAAATACCATATTTTTTGCGTTGGTTGACCATGAAAGACAGAATTCTGTGCAAGTTGAAGAGCCGACTTGATTGTCACAAAACAGAACTGATGCCGTATGTAAGAAGATACACACATCACACAAATCTTTGAGACCTTGGCGAATACACGAAAGTTCAGCAGCAACAATGGCAAGAGCTCCATACTTAGCTTCTGTGGAGCTCCTTGAAACCATAGCTTCCTTCTTAGAAATTCACAAAACAGGATTAAGGCCAAGATAAACTAAAGCCAGTGGTTGATCGATGATCCAAACGATCCCCTACCCAATCAGAATCCAAATATCCTAAAGAATGAAGAGAACCTTTTATGTATAGAAAAATGGGTTTAACAGTAACCAATTGAATGAGGGCAGGCAAATGCACATATCGAGATACCCTACTAACAACAAATGAAATGTTAAGTAATGCAAAGCACCCACCATACTTTGATAAGACTGAGCATCCTCTAAAGAGTAAGATGGTAGCGTTAGTTAAAGAATTTGTAGAACAAGGAGAACATCATGGTTTAGTATAGACAACCCAAACTGAAGTTTCAGCAACATATTTTGATTGATCAACAAATATCCCAATAGTCTTAGTCTTAACTTCAAGACCAAGTAAGTATGTCAATGCTCTCAAGTAAGTCATGTCAAAAACAGTTCAGAGTTGATTAACAAGGGTGTCCATGTATGCCGGATCATCATTAGTTAAAATGATGTCATCAACAAATAATAGCAAAGAGGTAATACAGCCTTCAACATTTCTAACAAACAAAGATGGATCAACATGTGATGCTATAGACCCAAATATCAAAAGATGTGTTGTGAAACAATTAAACCAAGCACACGAGGTGCTTGCTTAAGTCCATACAATTGCAAAGATTTTTTTCACATGATTTTGAGAATCTTTGTTTCCAAAATCTTGGGACTGCTGCATATAAGCTTACTTTTGTAGTTCTACATGTAAAAAGATGCTTTTAACATCCAACTGTTGAAGAGACCAATTAAGTGAGGCTGCCAAGGGAAAAAGCAATTCGTGCAGTAGGTTTCTTTACCATAGGACTAAAAGTCTCAAAGAAATCAACTCCTTCCTTTTGATAAAAACCCTTGGCTACAAGATGAGCCTTACGTCAAGCAATAGAATCATCAGGATGATGTTTATATGATAAATATACTTGCAACCAATTCCATTCAGTTATCTTAGTAGCTTGAGTAACAGATGTAGGTTCATTAAAAACATTTTCTGAAGGCACCATTTTAGCGTCAAAAACTTTCTTCTTTACAATGATAGACTTGGCTCTAATTTGCATTGGATGAAGATTAGTTACTATGGAAGAACCAGCCACATATTTTGACATCGCAGACTGAGGAGAAGGTTCAGGTAATGTAGAAGATGGTTCAAGGGTAGCTGAAGAAGGCTCATATTTAAAAGAGGATGAAGAAGGCTGATTAGATTGAGGAGATAGCTCAGTTAAAGGAGAATGTAACGGTTTATCATCATCAAAAGTATAAATATAATACGAAGGAGTATTTGTCTCCTTATGACGAACTATGGATTATCTATATCTCCATGCCGCATGAATGATGTTGCGGTGAGCATAAGGTTATTTCTATTTCTAGAAACACGTCTTATTTTACTTAGTGAGTTCCACAAGTACTTACCCTCTCGGATAGTTGGTTATAGCTACTTGACTCTATGAGTGATCATAGGCAAACATTTACGTACTTAATACTAAACAGGATTATCCCTCAAAACTTAAACTTAGCTCTTGGTATTAAGCTTCCCTTTTACCTATGGAATTTAGGTACTCATGGAAAAGAAAAAAAGAAATGATAAAGATAGATGAGATGATGAAAGTAGTCATGATAATATATAGAAGTAGGAGATGCCGATTACAAAATGTATTAATGTCTTAATCATAAAACAAAATACAACAAGGAAAAGCGAGAAGTAAGAAGTGATGTGCAGTTATCATCAATCTCTTGCTTTAATCTGATGGGGTGCTAAGGCTGTTGGTGAGGCAGATGGCACTGTGAAATGGAGAAGGCTCTCTCAAGCACTTGCTCCGGTGAGTTTTTCCGGTGGTAAATCGGAGGGTCTTTTGGAAGTTGAGAATGCTTTGAGTTGCTCTAAAATGTGCTCTTATTAGTGGCCTAAGGATGGCTAAGGATTTTTCACTCTCTCCGCCCGAACTAAAAATTATCTAACGTGCTGTGTTAATCCCTTCTCTCTGGACGTAAGGCTCTATTTATAGAGTCATACGCGGACAACTTTGGGTCTTTCGCTCTAATTAGTCACCATCTCTGACTTGGTTGGTGAGAATGTCAGCACTGTTACCATTGTCAATATTATGAATTTGTAGCAGAAGATCCACTGGGATTGTGTTAGAGATCCCAAGGCATACGATCAAATATTTCTTCATTACGTAAGAGCTTGGCACATGTAGACAGATCTTGCGATTAGCTACAAAATATAACACTCCGACGCAAGTTAACTCATGATATGCAGTCCGTAGAGATTTCAAATATACTTAAGTTCAAAGATAGTTTTAAGCATAAATTATTAGTATTATTAACACATCTTCAGCTTATCTAACCTCATTAGTAGGGCTAGACGCTTGATGGCATTGGCTGGCTCGGGGTAGTGGGAAGAGTTTTTCAACAGTCATCACAGGACTTGAATGCCAATCACTCCGTTACCTCCTCCAAGGGCTCTTCTTCAACACCCAAGCCAACTGATAGGGCCGAAATTCACATCGTTAATAAGCTTCGAGTCTAGTCAAAAGAAAATTTATAATACCAAACTACTCCTATTACTACTAAAATGTAGAAACAGTGGTAAGTCCAAGTCGATTAGCAGAGAAGGGCGATTGGCTTCCTTAAGTTAATTTTCTAACTAGAGTTATAAATGAGGGGTTTGATGTGGAATACATGGCATGCATGGAATTAAAGTAAAGTGCAGTAGATATATGAAACGGTAATGGATTCTTTTAGTTCTCGGATCAAATAGTCATTCAATGTAAATTAAATCATTGTTTATATATTCAAATTATGTATGCATAGCTACCCAATCGATGCAAATTAACTAATCTCTATAAGCCTAAAAATCAATTAATCCAAATCGATAAAGCTTCCTAATTTGTAGTTGAGGCTGGAAAACTATGCCCTAACTAACCTACATGCTCCTAGATGTAATTGGGTCCTCAACGGCCATAAAGAACTAGAAACACATGCAATAAGATTTTGGATTCAACTATGTTGATTAAGTGTCAGGAAAGCCATGTTCAAATAATCAATTTGTTCCTTCAATCTAGATTAAACATGCGATGCAAAGATTCATGGACAGCCTAAAAACCTAAGCATGTTTATCTAATATGTGCTACAAGGGTAAATTCAAAGCATGGACAATACAAGGATGCATGCGAGCTTGAATTTAACTAACGAAGATGTGCATTCATGATAGGGGTGTCAATCCACACATAAAAGAAAATCTAAATTAAACAAGATTTAAGAAAAACATGATTCTGAATTAAGCATAAAATTAGACAAAAAAATCATCAAGATACAAAGAACGTTTGATCCAAGAATTAAACGAAAGATTACCTCATCGATTCATTGACAAACCGACGAGATAGGTTCCAATACATGTTCATGATCTAAAAAATAAAATTAAAACTGACCTAAAGATACTGAAAATTGAAGGAAAAGGAAGAAGAATGAAGATTAACTTCGGCCTCCATCGATTTGGCCTCCAAAATTCGGCATCTATCGATTTAAGGTCGAGGAGATATATTTATAGGATTCATCGCAGCGTTGTCACACTCACTCGCGGGCGCGCTCCGCTTCATGTCCGTCAAAGATCGTACCGTTGCAATGCTAATGGGCAATGTTACAATGCTGGGCATTCTGTCCACAAGCGTTAGGTTGGAGCATTGAGATGCGTTGGGATACTGGTATTGATTCAACCTTGGAGCGTCACGACGCCAAGAGTAGCATTGCAACGCTGCATCCACTGCCAGAAACTTGCTACTTGATGCTCTACAGCTCGATACTCGATCCTCGATCACTCGGTTGCATTTCCTTGATTACTCGAGAGCCTCTTACTCGATGGTACTTGATAGTGCTCGATGGCTGCCTTAAATTCGGTGGAACTCGATGGCATTTTGGTCTTTTCAACTCTTTTAAAGCCCCAATGTTCAAATTAACTCCAAATTACTTCAAATTAACCTCGTTCTTCACCAAATGATTAATTCTACCTCTTAATTGTTCGATACCTACAAAATATGGAAATAAACACATAAAACCCACTAACGAGCCCGTATTAAGCTAGGAATATTAACTTTTGTTTAGAGCTAACAAACACCACCAACTTAATTCGTGCTCATCTCGAGCAAGGTAGAAATACACAATCAAGTAGAAAATGATTAAAAACATGTTAGCTTAATTCGCTAAGTTATTACTACATATTCAACAGTCAGTTAGAATGAAATTTGTAATCAAGAACGAAAATCATTTATGATCAATCAGTGAGGCACAAGGTTTAAAATGATTCTTGATCTATCCATGCATGAGTGAGCCTAGAGCTTTACTAATTAAGCTTGCACAGCCTGGAAGAGTTTCATAAGGTCCTCATCCCTTTTTTCCCATACTCTGGCTTAGTTATCGATCTCGAACATACCGTACTTGCAAAAAAAGGGGTAATACTAAGACAAGGGTGCCTAAACACACACACACACAAAACATAAAGAGCATTTCTTTTACCTAGAGGGCTAGCTTTCATACCTCACCGTTGGGAACCTATCACTCTTTTCTCGTGTGCCCTAAATAGACACGACGGAGGTAGCTCTTTTCACCTCTATCCATGCACACAAATACACTTTTTTTTTTCTTTTTTTTTTTACTTTTTCTATATATATATATTCAAAATTGCAACTAGATTGTTTTTCTTCATTTTTTTCTTTCTTTCTCCTTTTTTTATTCACAACAGGCCCTATTTTATCCACTTTGCCTAATTTTGCTCTAAAACAATAATAGTTACTCCTAAGTCAAAGGTGAACCTTTCGGGATGACAAAAAAAGTACAAACCCGATAACCCAATTTTAAGAATGCAAGACTTTAATTTTGCAGAGCAATGACTTCAAGATGCAAGTGACAAGAAATGTTTTTTTTTTTAAACAAAATGGGCTAAAAATCATGATCATGCATTCCTAACGTTCTTTCATGCAAATTTCATTATAGGAAGAGTGCATCGTAGACTATCATGATAATAACAGAGCAAACAAGCGAGCAAGGCAATCAAAGCAAATAACATTGTCTGAGCACAGCGCTTAAGGACCCCAAGCTAACAAAAACTACCCAACGGGTACCCCACCCCCAACTTTAAAATATACATTGTCCCCAATGTATCTCATATATAGCTAAAAAAAGAATGAAAATAAGGGAATAGAAAACTTCCCCTGATAACATAATCACGCAAAGGATGGTGGTGGTCAGGCTCGCTGATAACGGGTAGAAATGCACTATTACAGTGCAAATAAGTAAAACAATGAGGGAATGCGACGGTAAAAATATACAAAATCATGTCCAAAAGTGTTAAACTGAGAAAATTGCTATTGCATGCGCCCATTGCATAAAAGTAGCTAATTTACTTATTTTGTGCAGGAAGAATGCGCTGGTGCAAGTTAAATTACGATTCAAGGAATTCGACGTCCGCGAGCATTGCAAGATTGCAATCGTAAAGTCATGCAATCATATGTGCTCGTGAAAAGTTGCTCAAGAAGGTGGCCACATAAAGACGGCGCATCAAGGTGAAAGCTTAATAAATCATGATGGGATGGAAAGCTAAGGATGGTCAAATCCGAATTTAGTTGACAAGCCGTTAACGACACAGTGTAGCAAGTAAACTCAACTTTTCGATGACCATTAATCAGCGCATCAGAGTAGAATATTTAATGACCGCCCATCATTACAATCATTAGAGGAAAAAAAAGATTCTTCACTTTGAGCTCTATAAATACTGGAGGCCACCATTGTAAAAGGGTTAAGAAGTTAGATCATATACACAATAAATAGCCGTTAGTCTGTTCATAGTTATTCATATACTTAGAAGACGGAGACAAGCAAAGAGAAGAAAACGCCGAGAGATCATTCCTTGACAGTTTGAAAGACTGTTAGGAAGTGCTATAAAAGGAGAGAGGTTCAACACTTGCGAAAGCAAGGATATTCTTCTGGGTAGAGTTGGAGTGAAAAGATAGTGTAAAGAGCCACGGGAAGTAACACATTGCTACAGGGCTTTCTATCCCTACATTCCATTGTTATTTTGTATTCTGCACTTTATTTATAGAAAATGGAATTCTCATCTCAACATCTATTCAATCTCTCAGCTAGCATGACCTAAGATCTTCACTTTATGCGATCATCTTATCTTATGTATGCGTCATTCATCCTTTAGAGATACTTGAAAGAGTAGTCTAAAAAAAGAACTAGACTTGAGAGAGTCAGATTAGAATCTAGGCTTGAGAGAATCAGATTAGAACCGCATAAGCAAGAGATAGAAACTTAGACATAAGTTCTGTTTGCTATTACACATCGCATGTACCCTAGAAATAGGATATGATAGTATGTGGTCACCTTATATATATGTGCATCATTTAACATCGCATAGATAAGAATAGAGGCTTAGACATAAATCCTATCTACATTATCGTATACATCGCATGCGTCCTAGAAATAGGAACCATGGCATTTGCATTGAGAGATGACATGTTATTGTATGCGTGTAGCATGATCGCATAACTTGAACGCAGCCTTAGGAAGTGTTAGCTAAATCCCTCTCAACCCGTCCATCGCATACTTATTGTAATTCTCGATTTCATCAACTCTTTACTCGAATCCATCGCATAGGATTTTTACTTAAACAAAACACCAACCAACTTATTTGTTTTTGCCACCACAAAGGAATCAATTTTACTGTCGCATAGTAGTCCCTGTGTTCGACCCTGGACTTACCAGGAAACCTAGTGAGATTTATACTTGAGTTTTACTAGGAAAACTTGCATGTGCAACGCATAACTCATCACCGCAAACATACACGATAATCGCATCACATTTACAACACATCAAGTTTTTGGCGCCATTGCTGGGGACTACGGCAGTACATATTGCGCTAACAGTAACTTTTTTATTTTCTTTGCAGCTTTCGACCTCTGTGCATTGCCATTCCTTTGGTAAAGGAAGAAACAGGTGTCGTATGAGTGAAGGACACATTCCTGAACCCAACTACGACCCAGAAATCGAAAGAACGTTTAGAAGAAGACAGAGAGACAACCGTCGACAATGACAAGAGAGAAATCCTAGAATGGCGGAATAACCGGAAGACAGAGTAACAAATGTGAACAATATCATGACAAACCCCATTCTCCTGAAAAATGACTGTAATAGACCCATCCGGGACTATACATCGACTAACCTCTATGATTTCTCCCCAGAAATAATGAGGCCAGCTCTGGACAGATCGAGGTTTATGATGAATTTGGTAATGTTGCAGATGATTCAGACGGTCGGACAGTTTGGTGGAAGGCGTGGCGAGGATCTGCACCCCCATCTCTGAAGTTTCATTGAAATCTGTAACACTTTTGTGTTCCCAAAC
This sequence comes from Benincasa hispida, assembly GCF_027475165.1. Classification (NCBI taxonomy): domain Eukaryota; kingdom Viridiplantae; phylum Streptophyta; class Magnoliopsida; order Cucurbitales; family Cucurbitaceae; genus Benincasa; species Benincasa hispida. The sequence continues at coordinate 39,533,384 of NC_143483.1, read as the reverse complement.
CTCTCAGCTGAAGAAGTTCGACTAACGTTGTTCCCATTTTCACTATGCGATCAGGCAAGGAAATGGGCCTATTCTCTTGAACCAGGGGAGATAACGTCTTGGGAACAAGTGGTAGAAAAGTTCATGAAGAAATACTTCCCTCCTACCGAGAACGCAAGAAGGAGGAAGTTGATTATAAATTTTGAATAGAAATTGAAAAATCGCTCAGTGATGCCTGGGCGAGGTTTAAGAGACTCGTGCGAGATTATCTGCACAATGGCTTACCTGACTGTCTCCAGATGAAAATATTTTATCACGGCTTGAACAGTGCATCGCAGATGGCTGCCAATGCGGCAGCATCTGGAGGTTTGCTTGACAAAACGTACGATGAGGTTAAAAATATTCTTGATCGCATATAAAAAAATCACAAAGATTGGAGGGAAAGCGATCAACGACTAAAAATTCGAGAAGGTGACACAAACAATGGGGCATCCCTACAAAATCAAATGAATGCGATGATGAATCTAATACAGGGCATCGCAATCAATAGCCCTGGAACGTAAAGAGGGAAAGTTAATGCAATCGAGCAGACAAGCACAAATTGTGCTACTTGTGGAGATTCGCATCCGATGGAAGAATGTTCGAGGAAGCCGTAATCAGTATACTTCGTAAAGAACAATCCTTTCTCTAATCTTACAACCCTGGGTGGAGAAACCACCCCAATTTCGCATGGAAAAATAATCAACAGAGTTATCAACCCATGGCGCAAAAATAAGGCCGCTAGGATTTTTCCCGCGAACAAACAATCAATCACAAAATGAAGCTAGTAGCTCGCAAGCATCGCCATCTTCTTCCCTAGAGAGCCTATTAAAGCAGTACATAGAAAAGAACGAGATAGTGCTCCAGAATCAGGTGACTTCAATCCGCAATCTCAAAATCCAAATAGGACAGATTACGGGCGAATTGAAAAATAGACCGCAAGGGGTGTTGCCGATTTCAACTGAGCTCCCTCACAACCTGGGGAACATAGGAAAGAAGCAATGTCAAGTCGTGACTTTGCAAAGTGGAAAGACAATGGTGGAAGAGAAGAAGGAGCTAGTTAGGACTAATCCAATTGCGATGGAATCCAAGACCCCGTTGACACAGGGTGAACCAGAAGAAAATGAGACGAAGGAACCAGAAGTTACGTCCACTTCTAAGCCTATGGAATAGGGAATCGTGAAGGTACAACTGCCACCATTCCTGCAAAGAGTTAAGAAGAAGCAAAATGATGAAGTGCAGTATCATCGTTTCATGGAAATGTTAAAACAGCTACACATCAACATCCCTTTCACAGAAGCAATAGAGAAAATGCCAAAATATACTATGTTTTTTAAGGACATGGTGACAAAGAAAAGGAGCACAGGAAAGTTTACAACGGTGGCGTTAACGCAAAAGGCAAACACCATAATTCCACCGAAGATGCGTGACCCCGGAAGTTTCACGATACCTTGCTCAATTGGCGGGATATATATCAGTCAAGCGCTTTGCAACCTTGGGGCCAGTATAAATTTAATGCCCCTTTCAATTTTCAAGCAGTTGAATGTGGAGTAGCTGACGCCCACGACGGTGACTCTCCAGCTGGCGGACAGGTCCCTAGTTCACCCAGAGGGAAAGTTGAAGGATGCCCTGGTCTTAATTGAAAAATTCATTCTACCGACAGACTTCATCATTCTCGACTACGAAGCGGACAAAGATGTACCCATCATATTGAGACGACCATTTTTATCTACTAGTCGTGCTCAAATTGATGTGTACAAGGGAGAGATCACGTTAAGTGTAAATGGGAAGAAGCTCAAGTTTGATATCATTAAAGTCATAAGTATTCGAAAGATGAAGACCTATCCGATTCTGACAATGAACCTAGTTGTAATGAAGAAGAGGAGTCCGAACAAAAAGATGAAGAGAGGATGCGACCGCGTCCGTAGAAACCTGTAATGTGATCATGGAAACAACGAACAAAGAAGAAAAAGTGAATTTGAATGAAGAGATAAAAGCACAAAATCCATCCTTGGGACAACCACCTACCATGGAATTAAAGACTCTGCCAAGTCATCTAAAGTATGTTTTCCTGGGGAAAAATGAAACTTTGCCAGTGATAATTTCCTCTACGCTACAAGAAGAATAAGAAAATGTGCTACTTAGCATCCTAAAGAAGTACATAATAGCAATAGGGTGGACACTAGCAGACATAAGAGGAATCAACCCAACATACTGCATGCACAGGATAGGTCTCGAAGAAAACCAAAAAAGGTCTATCGAACCTCAACGCAGACTGAACCCTACGATGAAGGAGGTTATGAAAAAGAAGATAATTAAATGGTTGGACGCAGGCATTATATACCCAATCGCCGATAGCACGTGAATAAGCCCCGTGCAATGTGTGCCCAAGAAGGGAGGAATGACGATGGTCCCAAATGCAAACAATGAATTAATACCAATGAGGACCGTCACTGGTTGGCGGATCTATATGGACTATCGCAAACTCAATATGGCGAAGAAGAAGAACTATTTCCCCTTGCCTTTTATTGACCAGATGCTAGACCGCTGATGATAGGCAGAAATGCACGTCATCTTAGGCCTTTTATTTAGAAATATGAGGGCTGTTAAGAAGAATATGCAACAATTATGTTAGGAATTCATGAGAAAATGAGTTTGCATCGTTCAACATTAAGAATCTCGACTAATCCACTATTATGTGTTATTATGCATTTAATTGTTTATCTTTGTAGCTAACGCAGGAAGCGGATGCATGCGCGAAAGCCGGGCTGTAGCAAAGACGACCACATGCGGAGAATTTCTCCATCGCAAAGGCAAACGCATACGTTCAATGCATGGGTGTTGCGGTAATCAACCACATGCGTCCATCGCATAGGAGTTACGATTGTCAAGCGATTGTGGTCATCGTGTAGAAGTTGGGGTAATCAAGTGAATGCGGTCATTACAAGATTGCGGTTACATGATAATAACCATAATAGTGGGATGAACGCAACGTTGGTGGAATGGAAACATTAACACATATCTCGGGAAAATCAAAAGATGATGTTGACATTTCACCTACCACGCCGTTAGCAGCAGAGATTCAAAAAAGGACCATCGCACCGCGAATGTTAGAATAAGAGCAGGTCCATTAATGCTATTGGCGATCCAACTCTATAAATAGAAGCCGATGAACAAAATTTCATTTTAATCCAAGTTTCTACCTTCGGGTGGATCCTTGTGATCTAGATCAAAGCGTTGGAAGAAATCTTGAGAGTTCTTCATCTCCTTCATCCATTCCGAGTGATGACCGGAGCCTTCGTCGGAGTTAGATCTCGAGAGAGTTAGCTTTACCGCCTTTCCATGGCACCACTGGCAGCCTTGACACACATCTGCTGGAAGCAAGACATTGATTCCAGCTAGTCCTTTCATTTTCTCTTCTTTACTTATATTGTATTGTATTACATTTTGGCTTAAGGAATTAATACATTTTATGATCAATGCTTTTCTCTATTTTCCTCTGACTCCATCTCCATCTTCATTTACTTAGTATCTTTAACTTTTATTGCATTACTTAGTGAGACTGTTAGAGTATCGTATACTTAATCATGCGGCATAGAAATATGAAGCATGTAGCAAACCACTGAGAGGTGTGTGTTGTGTGAGTATTGTAAGAAAACCTTATTTGCTTAGTGTGAAGCTGTAGCAACGTTTGTCTATAAGCGGACACAATGCTTGTCTACAAGTAAAGTCAGCAACAACTAACTGCCTGGGAGGGTAAGTGGTTGGTCGCATTAAGCAATATAAGCAAGTATTCACTAGAGATATGAATAATCTTACGTCAGCCAAGTTTATGCGATTACCTTGTCTTATGAGTGCATCATTAATCATTTAGGCATACTTGGGAGAGTAGTCTAAAAACCCAATCTAATACTCGAGAGAGCGGATTGGAATGCATAAGCAAGAATGTGGAACTTAGAGATAAGCTCCGTTTGCTATTACATAGTGTATGCACCCTACGAATAGGATATTGCATGCGTCCAAAAGTAGGATACGGTGGTATGCGACCATCTTATTTATGTGTGGGAGCACATGAGCAGAAATAGAGACTTAGGAATAAGGCTTCTCGACACTGTCGCATATACATCGCATGCGTTCTAGAATTAGGCTCAAGTATGTGTAGCATGAGCGCATAGCTTGCATTGGCTGAGGCTGCCCTTGCGTCAAGCTTAGGGTTGTGATGAAGACATCCTCACATTTTATCTATTTTTCCATGCATTTCCTACGCGTCAAAATTTGCTGTGTCTCTACCTTTCATTCATACTTCCAATGTTTTGTCTGTTAGTTAGGAGTAGTTATTAGCTTATACCCTCCATCATTCTTTTATTCATCCACCGCAAACACATCACTGCATACATTTAGTTACAAGTCCCTGAGTTCGACCTCGGATCACCCGAGAAACTTGCATTCGCATTATACTTGGCGTGAGTGCAAGAAAACTTGTGATAGGAATGCATGGTCATCGCATATAAGAGTAACGCATATTTTCATTCCAACGCATGACCACCGATGCATGATAATAAACGCATAACTTAAGACATACATTGCATATTGCGTTCACCATAATTTTAGTCATCAAGTATTTGATGGCTAATTTTACGTCATCAATCGCCTAGCAGGAAATGATTACTTTTGTTTTCTGGACGAGTATGTGGGCTACAACCAAATAATGATCGCTTCTGAAGACCAAGAGAAAACCACATTCACCTGCCCATACGGAATGTTTGCTTTTCGCCGCATGCCATTCGAATTATGCAATGTGTCGAGCACGTTCCAGAGGTGCATGATGGCTATCTTCTCTGAGTATCTCGAGGATTCAGTGGAAATTTTTATGGATGACTTCTCGGTTTACGGGCAAATGTATGAAGTCTATCTGAACAACTAGGAGAAGATATTAAGGAGATGTGACGAGACAAATCTTGTGTTGAATTGGGAGAAGTGCCACTTCATGGTGAATGAAGGTATTGTGCTCAGGCACAAGGTTTGCAAAGAAGGCCTGGAGGTGGATAAGATGAAAATTAAGGCCATTGAAAAGCTCCCACCTCCAGCAAATGTGAAGGCTATCAGGAGTTTCTTGGGACATGCAGGATTTTATCGTCGTTTTGTGAAGGACTTTTTGAAGATTTTTCGACCATTGAGTGCGTTGCTGGATACTGACAGAACATTTGACTTTGATACACAGGGCCTCAATGCATTCAAGATATTGAAGAACGAATTAACTACCGCACATGTGTTGATCGTACATGACTAGACAAAGCTATTTGAGCTAATGTGCAATGCTAGCGGTTATGCGATGGGGGCAGTGCTAGCACAGAAAAGAAAGACAATGCTACACCCCATCACATATGTGAGTAGAACACTGAACCCTGCCCAAGTGAATTACACTACCACTAAAAAATAACTTCTTGCAGTGATATTTGTGCTGGAAAAACTTAAAGCTTACTTGCTGGGATCCAAAGTGATCGTTCACACCAACCACTCGACAATCAAATATTTGATGACCAAGAAAGATGCAAAGTCGAGGTTAATTTGATGAGTTCTCCTCTTCTAAGAATTCAACATGGAAATCATTGACTGCAAGGGGACGGAGAACTAGGTTGCGGACTACCTATCAAGATTAGAAAATCCGAAAGTAGACCGCAACCAGTCGAAGGTGAACGTAACCTTTCCAGATGAGCAGCTATTCAAACTTGAAGAATTACCATGGTATGCAAATATCGTCAATTACCTGGTCTGTGAGCAATTTCCAGAAAATTACACAGCCCACCAAAAGAGGCGGCTTATGCATGAATGTAAATCCTACTATTGGGACAATCCAAATCTTTACAAGAGGGAGTCAGACCAGATCTTGCGTCTATGTGTACCAGAGGCTGCTTATTAGCACATACTATCCCACTGCCATGACTCACCATATGGTGGACACTTTGGAGGTCAACGCACAATAGCAAAAGTGTTACAAAGCGGGTATTTTTGGCTGACTCTATTCAAGGATGCAAGAGACTATTATATGAGATGCGACAAGTGCCAACACATAGGAAACATTTCATGGAAGAATTCGATGCCAATGAATATCATATTAGAATTGGAACTCTTCGACGTGTGGGACATAGACTTTATGGGACCATTCTCACCATCAAATGGTCAAAAGTACATTCTGTTGGCCATCGATTATGTTTCCATGTGGGTTGAACGGTATCATGCGTCGCGAGCTCTGCGTCGATAGTCTTCAAATTCTTGAGAAGAAATATCTTCACTCGTTTTGGCACCCCACGTGCCATAATGAGGGGACAAGGCTCCCGCTTTGTCAATGGCATCATCAATAAATTGCTGCAAGGGAGGCGAGAAAACTTCAGCTGCTCGAGCTAGACGAATGAAGAATTCAAGCATATGAAAATGCCAAGATCTACAAGGAACGCACAAAACATTGTCATGACAAACGACTATACAAAAAGAATCTCTAGGTTGGACAGAAGGTCTTGTTATACAATTCTCGGCTATGCTTTTTCCGGGGAAATTAAAGTCACGTTGGTCTGGACCATTTATAATTAAAGAAGTATTCCTGCATGTTGCGGTCAAATTAACCAATGAAGAAGGGACCAATACATTCAAGGTCAATGGGCAAAGAGTAAAGATATATCACGAAGGAGACTTGCATCGCGAGAAAACCTCCGTGGACCTGAGGAACTTTTGACTGAAGAAGAAATGAGCAATTCCTGCACTAATACGCGATACAAACTCATAAGGGATGAATTTTTTGAAGTATCCTTTTGACATCTTTATTTCATGAACTTACTTTACCTTTTTGTACAAACACTACTTTTTAAAATTATCAACTCTGCCTTTCATATTTTTTGACCCTCTTGATTTTTTTACCGAAAATTGTAGTAAACGATTGCGGTGGAGCTACACGATAACTGAAAAATGTGACCAGTTCGTTCAGCGCATCGCAATCGAGGAATCAACCCACCGCAAAGAAGTATACGATCACAAATGATGCGGGCAACAGAGCAAATTTGGGGGTTTTATCTTTTTTGACCTTCTTATTCCAAATTTTGCACTCTTGCATCTCATTTTAACATTGCTAATTTTATCATCGCACCCTCTTTAGTTTGGCGCAATCATTGAATGTTGATTACTTTATTCAGTCACCGCATTTTTTTCCGTATCAATTATAATTTCAATGATGAAACACATGTCTTTATTTTTCATCGCATGTACTAGAATCAACTTAATTTCAGGATGGTCAATTCATGAAACATTTCTAGAAGTTAGTAGTCCACCAGCATTTTTTCAAAATGATTTTCACGAAACTTTCTAATAACATCACATGAATCATTTCAGTCTATCAGCAATGAGGATATTGCTGCATTTAAATTTGGGGGTGCCAGTATTTATTTTCAACCTAGCTACTTTTAGACATTAAAAAAAAGAGATCATAATGTTGAGATCGGATCCTACTCGTAGTTGGATGTCTGCATGACACCCTTAGGGGTAAGCCAAAACGAAGGTAGGAATCGTGATCAACGCATAAATCAAGTGATCGCGACTCCGCTGCCAAATGGGCATGAGTTTAGATTGTGAAAGAGCGCCTTGCTCGTAGTTGGATGCTCGCATGACACCCGTGGGGGCAAGGCACTTGGGTCAGCGCAAGGTCACAAAAAGAATATCTAAACTGCACAAGGATAAAAATCATTTGGAAACACCTCGGTTGGAAAAAGTTCTGAAATAAATCATGCGATGTCCTGGAAACAAGTAAAGTCTTTTTAAAAGTTAAACTTGCAGTCCCTGAGTATTAGAAATATTTTAGGAAGAGACGGGATAGAAATTAAGAAGATTTTGGTTCATAAGATTTGAATGAGGCACATCGAGAAATCTAGGTAAGGAAAAGGTGGCTGACTCTCTAAAGAAAATCTTTAGTTTATGCTTGAGGACAAGCATTGTTTTAAATTTGGGGGTGTGATAACGGGTAAAAATGAACGTTATTATAGCCAAATAAGTAAAACAATGAGGGAATGCGATGGTAAAAATATACAAAATCATGTCCAAAAGCATTAAACTAAGAAAATTGCGATCGCATGCGCCCATCGCATAAAAGTAGCTAATTTACTTATTTTGTGTAGGAAGAATGCACTGGCGCAAGTTAAATTGTGATCCAAGGAATTCGGCGTGTGCGCACCTTGCAAGATTGCGATCGCAAAGTCATGCGATTGTATGTGCTCGCGAGAAATTGTTCAAGAAGATGGCCGCACAAAGAAGACACATCAAGGTGAAAGCTTAATAAATCATGATGGGACAAAAAACTGAGGACGGTCGAATCCGAATTTAGTTGACAAGCCGTTAACGATACACTGTAGCAAGTACACTCAACTTTTCGGTGACCATTAATCAGCACATTAGAGCAAAAGATTTAATGACCACCCATCATTGCAATCATTAGAGAAAAAAAAAGCTTTTTCACCTTGAGCTCTATAAATACTGGAGGCCACCAAAGTAAAAGGGTTAAGAAGTTAGATCATATACACAATAGATAGCCGTTACTCTGTTCATAGTTATTCATATACTTAGAAGACGGAGACGAGCGAAGAGAATAAGACACCGAGAAATCATTCCTGGACAGCTTGAAAGACAGTTGGGAAGCACTATAAAAGGAGAGAGGACGACACTTGCGAAAGCAAGGATATTCTTTTGGATAGAGTTGGAGTGAAAAGATAGTGTAAAAAGCCAAGGGAAGCAAGACATTGCTACCGGGCTTTCTATCCCTACATTCCATTGTTTTTTTGTATTCTGCACTTTATTTATAGAAAATGGAATTCTCATCTCAACATCTGTTCAATATCTCCAAATTTTGCAGGAATAGCTAAATTTTCGAATGGGTTGAGAAGTACTTAGCTAGCATGACCTAAGATCTTCACTTTATGCGATCATCTTATCTTATGTATGCGCCATTCACCCTTTGAGATACTTGAGAGAGTAGTCTAAAGAAAGAATCTAGACTTGAGAGAGTCAGATTAGAATCTAGGCTTGAGAGAGTCAGATTAGAACTGCATAAGCAAGAGATAGAAACTTAGACGTAAGTTTTTTTTGTTATTACGCATCGCATGCACCCTAGAAATAGGGTATGATAGTATGCGGTCACCTTGTGTATGTGTGCATCATTCAACATCACATAGACAAGAATAGCTGCTTAGACATAAGTCCTAGCAATATTATCGTATACATCACATGTGTCCTAGAAATAGGAACTATGGCATTTGCATTGAGAGATGACATGCTGTTGTGTGTGTGTAACATGATCGCATAACTTGAACGAAGTCTTAGGAAGTGTTAGCTAAATCCCTTCTCAACCCATTCATCGCATACTTATTGTAATTCTCGATTTCATCAACTCTTTACTTGAATCCGTCGCATAGAATTTTTACTTAAACAAAACACCAACCAACTTATTTGTTTTTGCCACCGCAATGGAATCAATTTTACTGTCGCATAGTAACTCAGTAGTCCCTGTGTTCGACCCTGGACTTACAAGGCAACCTAGTGAGATTTATACTTTTACTCGGAAAACTTGCATGTGCAACGCAAAACTCATCACCGCAAACATACACCATAATCACATTACATTTACAATGCATCACTCGCCTTTCAATGCTCCTCTCTCTTCTAGGTCGTCCCTAGAAAACAAAAACAGAAAGACACCTAATATAGAAAACAAATAAAGGAAGCAGTAAATTTTATCACTTGGCTCCCTCTAGGAAGGGAAAATTTTTAACATTAATTGCTCGACGTGACCTATCCCCTATCAAGGTACAAAGAAATTCTCCTATTTCTCTGGACCCTTCTAGGATGAGGCGATATAGCCCGGTAAGGCTATAAGGCTCTTCATCTTTTGAAGAGAACCAGACAGGTCGAATTTAGAATTTTTCATATTTATAAAAGGAAATAAAATAAAAGACTATAGGACTGACTCAACTGAAAATAAAGACTTTGATTCAACTGACTTGACTGACTCTTGAGAACAAGAAGAACAAAACCAAAAAAGATACGATATACCAGATGGTAGAACAGAGCGAGGTTTTTCAACCTCTAACTCTATCACCTGAAAATCGATAGGTTTAGGCTCAGGTTCTCCATAGTCCTCATAGACTGGTTCTAAACTTGGCATGCTCTCATCCAGCTCATCCTCAATGTCGACATAGATTACCTTATCGCCACACGTCTCGGTGTTGTCATAAGATGTGTGTAGCAGGGGTTAGCATCCTCTATCAACTGAATCAGAAGATTGAGTGACTGAGTCTCTCAACTTTGAAAATCAAGTCCAACCTCAGTTTGAAGACTAAAGCTATCTTGGAGGTCGAAGATGTGAAGAGCAATGCAATTGCGGAGGATTCTGACAAGTGTACAGCTTTTAGTTGTGCATTTCTGACGGATTAATTGCGTAACAGAAGGAATTTTCCATTCCGCTATTTCAGAAACTACCATAACTATACAGTGGGGACCACAAATTCAAAGAGCCAAGGCCTCGCCTATAAATAGCTTCTTCAAATTCGCTGAAAGACATATAGATACAGATACTGGTACATACATATATACATAGAGACGTGCATATACTAATTCTGAGAGAGAGGCGGGTCTGAAGTGCCTGTCCAGAGTAAATTCGGGAGAACCACGAGACAAGGCCGAGAGGTGAGTCTCCGAACAGAGAATTCTTCCAATTCCCGTAGCTAAAGCTCTATGCAAAGGTCAATTCTACTGGGAAAGCAAGCCTGAGAGGGAGGTTTTCTTCTCCACCACTTCCACACACCGGCAAGCACTAATCTCCGATTAGGATCTGTGTCAAGATATTGACACTCTTTCCGTATTTGTTTCTTTCCTCTATTTCATCTTCTGTAATCCTTCATTCACGACATATATCAAATGCTTAACTTTCGAATTAAATGTTATCATCATCACCATTATCATCTTTCTGTTTTTTTCCATACATTCATAATCCATTTTCTCCTTGATGTGTTCTTAATCCTCGGGGTACATAGTGAGAATTAAGTGAGTGAATTAATTTGTGTTAAGAAATCAATTAAGTTTAGCTAAAGCATGCTCGATGGCATCTTCACCTGTGAGAATAGAAGTGAAGATGTTATTCCTCCTATCAAGAGAAGGTTGGAAGAATGCGTTAACTAAAGCGAGGAGTATTTCCAGAGATGGAAACAACCTTGCGTTCATCATGTTCATCTCTGTTTCACCATAGAGATATGGGAACGCGGCCGATCACCGAGAGGTGTACGCCAAGGGAAAGTGGAACCTTAGTTGCGTCCTTAACATGATTAACAAACTTGCGATGTTCTTACTCTTTACTCTTTCTCTTTCTGCTCATTCATAAGACTTGCCATCGCATACATTGATTCTTTGTACAACTTCACAGTCAATTCTCAACCTCAATATCATGTATCATGTATCTTGTATCATGTATCATATTAGTTAGGATTTTACTTTATTAATGCATTTTTATTTCATCGCAATTTATATTCCTGTATAAACCACCATTCTTTATTCATTATTAAGAACCGGTCGCATATATCACATAAGTACTGCATTAACGAAAACAATCCCTGTGTTCGACCTTGGATCATTCTGAAAAACTTGTGTTGGAATAATACTTGGTTTCAGAATAAGGAAACTTGTGACACGCACTACTTCATCGTATACTATGAACAATTCATTAACAATGCATATAATTAGAATGTAGTATCGCATAAAAATGTCTTTATCGCAAAGCACCTGAGCATATTATATATCATCACAGTGCATGCATACTAATAAAGAGCAATCATAAATTTATGTCACCAAGTTTATGGTGCCGTTGCTGGGGATTGGTAACGGTTAGTGTTGAATACTTTTGTGGTATTTCATAGGACAGATCTCTTTATACTGACAGTTTAACGCGAAGAATAGGCTGACGGTTTATGAGTACTGGAACCAATCCAGAATTTGAAGCTGACCCAGAGATCGAGCGTACTTTTTGCGCGAGGGCATGCCAGAACAGAGCTAGGCGAAGAAGAGTCAATATGGCAGACAACAATGGTGGGTCCGAAGGAAATCAAGGGGCAAACCGGCCAGCGCAAGACCCTGTATTTCTTGCCGCTGACTGCAATATCCCTATGAGGAATTATGCGGTGCCTACTCTCTAAGACTTCTCGCCTAGAATTTTACGACCAATAGTTGAAAAGAACGCACACTTTGAGATAAAGTCGGTCATACTTCGAATGATACAAAATGCGGGGCAATTTGGAGGTCTACAAAGTGAAGACCCGCATGCCCATCTTACCAGCTTTGTGGAGATGTGCAGTACTTTCTCCATCCCTCGCGTCACCCCTTAGGGAATTAGACTTCACCTCTTCTCATACACATTGAGGGATGAGGCAAAGAAGTGGGCTCATTCGTTGGAGCCAAACGAAATAACGTCATGGGACTAGTTGGTGGAATGGTTCATGAAGAAGTTCTTCCCTCCAGTAGTCAATGCAAGGAGACAAAAGGATGTGTTGAATTCGAGCAAATGGATAATGAGACTCTAAGCACTGCTTGGGTGCATTTCAGAAGGTTGGTGAAAAACTGTCCGCATATCAGGATTCTCGATTGTGTTCTGATGGAAACATTTTATAACGGCCTGAATTGATCAATGGAAGCCATTGCTGATGCCTCCGCAGTGGGAGGATTTATGGATAAGACCTACATAGAAGCCAAAGTCATCCTTGATCGCATTTTGCGAAACACGAATGACTGGATGGATGACGGGTACGGGGGAAGAGGCCCCGAGATAAGAAGAAATGACAACGCCATTGTACTAGCAGATACAATGACAACTTTTGCTGCACAAATGGCCGCGTTGACTTCTCTCCTACAAACAATGGCACTTAATCAAGGCGCCCTATGTCAAAGTTCAGTGCAACCCAATGCGCCAGCATAAGTGGCCGCAATAAGTTACATCCAATGTGGAGGGGGCCATGCTCTAGAGATGTGCCCATCAAACCCACAACAAGTGTTTGCTATCCAAAATAATCCTTACAAAAAAACTTACAATCCCGGTTGGTGGAATCACCCTAACTTCGATTAGGGAGGAAATCACAACCAGGGGGGGGGGGGGAGCAAGTAACCATCAGAGCAATAATTTCGGGAATCGAGGAAATCCTCCACCTTTTCATCAGAATCAGAATCAGGGTCATCAACGGAAACCGCAAAACCAACCGTTCTCCTCAAACACCTCTAGAAATTCATCATCATTGGAGTCCCTGCTGAAGCAGTATATTGAGAAAAACGATGTTGTCATGCAATTGCAGGTGTCTTCAATAAGAAACTTGGAGATCCAAGGTGGGCAACTGGCAGCCGAGCTTCGCAACAGAACACCGAGAACGATGCCAAGTAATTCAGAAGCCCCAGGATCTCACAGGAAGGAACAATGTCCTTGATGGCATTGCACAGGCAAGCTTGACCGCCTGCAGAGGTGTGGATTACGGTAATCATGGGAAAATTATCTTTCAATCCATATCTCTAAAATCTATGTTTAATTGCTTTCTTAATTGCCTTCTTAATTGCTCTATGCATTGCACTATTTATTGTTTCCTTAAACTAGCTTTTATTGCTTTATGAATTTACTTTTCGTTTAATTCAATTGCGTTAACTTCCGTGCTTTGTTCAATTTCCCTACTTCTATGCATAAGTTACGTTGTTTTTAAATTTGCTGTGAATGACTGATGTAAGAGAAAATGAATACTGCAAAGTCCTAGCGACTTGCATTAATGAAAAAAAAAATAATAATAACAATCAACTTCCGGTATGCATTGCGATGATGGGTGCATCTTGTGCTAACAAGATACACTTTGCGTTCATTTTTCACAAATGCATTGCGGTGAGGGAAGTGTTGCGCTTGTATGTATTTTTCACCCGTTCTTAGCGAAAACGCACTATGTCGAGGTAGTGTTACGGCAATAGAAATACCGTGCGCCCGTCCTCTAGAAATGCGTTGAGTTGAGGGTTGTGTTACGCTGATACATGTGTTGTTGCCCGTCCTCTACAAATATACATTTGCGTTAATGGAGGCATTGCGTTAATCTTAACCTTGCGCCCATTCGAATAAAACACAAAAGACAAATTCTTTTTGCAAATAGAATAGTCCAATCGTTTAGGCTTCCAAGGAAATGATGACTTAATAGATGAAAGGATGTACTTCTCTGCTAATTCATAAATGTGAGGAGCGCGACGGCAGGCTTTTTGAATATCTCGAAGCCTACCACCGCATAAATTGTGTTGGGCCCATCAAGGCCCAACCCTATAAATTCCGTCGTCCTCTATCTTAGGTCGTCTATTTGAATCTTTTGCGAAAATGAAACCCTAGCAAATCCTTTGCATACCTAGACATTCAAACTTTCTTCCTAAACCCTAAGAGCTTTCCCAACTCTTTCACTCAGTACAGCCATCGCCGATCAATCCTCCCATTCATCCTCTTTACCCTCATCACTTTCACCAGCCCAAATCATTACAAGAGAGGCGACATTCCTCGCAGTAAGCTACTGCCTCGCCGCCCAGTTAAAACCCATCACATGAATCGCCAGAAAACCTCGGCAAAAGCCTTTAGTAGCCAGACCACTCTAAATCAGAGAGGGGCAGAGCACGGGGAGTGCCCTACTCTCAAAATTGTCATCCAAAAGCAAGAAGAAGAGAAGAGACGACAGAGAAGTGTTCGGGAGCATTCTGAGTAATATGGAGAAGGAAGGAGGGCTATTTGAAGCGGGAGTCGTTAATCAACCTTTGCCTTCAAAAGAAGGGATGGAAGAAGCTTCGCGGAGAAGCGCCCTGGCCGTTTCTGATCCTAAGGAAACTGTTCAAACAGAATCCTATGAAAAACCCATTAGGGTTGCTTTGAAGGAGGTGGAAACGAAGAAACTGCCTGAAATGGTTGAGGAGAAGAAGAAGAAGAAGAACAAGGAGAAGAGAGCAGAAGGTGATGAAGAAGCCTAGCCAAGGAAGGAAAAGAAAGAAAGAAAATCGAGTGAGAAGAGGGAACACAAGCGAGAAGGGAAGCACCTGAAGAAAAAGAAAGAAAAGAGAAAGCGGGCTGAGAACCCAGAAATCGACGGAGAATCAACCACCGTAAGGGTGGATGAGGGGGTGTCAACGCAACAAAGAGAATCAGCATAACCTGAAGAGGAATCAACGCAAATAAGAACGGTTGCGACTGATGATGGAGAGGTTCCAGACATCACGCTCTTATGCGACGTCGCAAGGAAAATGCACCGCAAGGGTCAAAAATTGACCCATAAATTTTGCAAAGTGTAGTAAAAGAGAAGGAAAGGAGAAGAAGAGAGGAAGAAGAAAAGCAAGAAAAGATGTTACAAGCGTAACAAATCATCGCAGAAGGCGATTTAAGAAGAAAATTACACGATGAAGAAGTGCACCGTCGGTAGAAGAAGACAGAATAAGGCTCGAGGAAGAACAACACATATTGCTGGCTTCGGAGCAATTTGAAAGAGAAATGAGAGAAGAAGAAGAGGAAGAAAAGAAGAAGAAGGAAGAGAAGGAGAAAAGGCGCAAAGCAAATGTGCAGCGCATTCGAGAGAAGAAAAGCAAAGAAATTGCGGAGTGGGAAAAGGAAAAACATCGCAAGGAACAGGAATGGAGACAAAAACAAAGATCCCTCCTTGCGTTGACATAAGAAAAGGGAAATGAAAAAGAGAAAAGTAGTGAGCCTACGTTGGCCAAAGGACGCCTATCAAAGAAGAAAGAGATTGACGACATGATGATGGAAATGGGATTCTTTCCTGCACCTACACCACTATCGGATTTAATTACAAGCGTTGTGTTGGAACATGGGGGGGAAACATTCTGTCAATGCCCATCCATCGTAATCCCAATGGTAGTGCGAGCTTTCTATAATGGACGACTTCATGGCACCAAAGATGCGGTGATCATGAAAGGGGAGACAGTGCCTTTCAGTACAAAGGACATCAATGAGTTATATTAGATGAAGGACATCCCGGAGGCGTCAGGTAACAAAATCATTGATGATCCCACAGAAGAACAAATGGAGGATGTGCTGAAGATATTAACGTAGCCGGGCACTCAGTGGTCGGTCTCCTTAAAAGGCATCAAAACACTTGCATAATAAACTGCTTCCAGAAGCGCGAATTTGGGTGTATTTGGTGAAAAGGCGACTCATCTCGACCTCTCATGAAAAAACAGTTTCGAGGGATAGAGTAATGGCCGCATATTGCATAGCACGCGACATTCCAATAGATGTGAGCCAACTGATTACAAATCAGATTCGAGGATTGTGGGGTGTGTATGAGGCCAATATTTCTTTCTTTAGACAGTTTCAAGCTTATGCCTCTCATTGGGTGTAGGTATTGAAGAAGAACCAATGCTAGAAGTCCATGGCCTCATCAACATCAAGATTTTGAGAATGCTTCTCAAAGATTCCCCTCATTGCCTTGAGCTTCCACTGAAAAGGCCCATTATCGATTTGAATGCGCCACAGCAGACAAAACCCAAGAAGCAGTACAAGGTTGACAAAGGCAAGGAAAAAGTCCAAGAGCCATCACCGTAAGATCAAATACCCTTGGACCCTTTACCTTTGGTAATTCGCCCTCAAAGCCCTCCTACAGAACCCCTTTCCCCACTCCCTGAACACTTTAAAAACCTCCTCCTCGCTCCTGATTCACCCAACGCATTTCCAGCAGCATCATCCTCCCCTTCATCTCCACCACATTTTTCTCATCCATCGTTGCATGTTAACGGCCCACACGATTTGGGTGAAGGCACTTCTGCTCAACCCCAAAACGTTGATGGTGAAACATCGCAGGCGCAGCCCACCATCGCATCCCCAGCTACTGACCTTGCAGAAATGCATTCTTTTCTCTCTCATCAACAAGAATTCTTCTGCCAGCGAATAACGAAGTTACACGAGAGCCAAGCAGAGTTGCAACACAGTGTTGCGATGACAAGGCAGGTGCTGATCAACATTCAATGCAATATCTATACGATCCACCTGAACCAAAGACAAGTGGCAGAGTGCAACCATGAGTACTTCAACTTTTTGACAGTCTATCTACATGGTCCCATGATGCCTCCACATTTACAGCAACATCTGCATTTTGAAGAAGCTCATCACGTTCCTCCACAATATCCTCCTCCTGAACATCCTTCTCAATAAATCTACAAATTTTTGTTGCGTCATTCTTTCATTTTATTTCATTCATTATTTTTATGTATAGAAGCTATTTCTTGATTCTTTGTACATGCTCAAATTTTGTATTGCGATATTTATAATTCTTTGTATACTTGGTTAATTTTAATACAACTGAGTAACTATTCTTTCATTATGCGTTAGCCTCTTACTTATCATCCTTTGTCAATTATTGCAATGTTCTTTATCTTATATTTTACGTTATTAATTGCACTGCCATGATGAGTAATATGCATACTCTTAGCAACATTTCCCACACTTTGTATTTTCTAACTAACACTTAGATAATTTGTAGCAATAACACTGCTTTACCTTTTATCCTTTAAGACTCTGCAAAATTTTGACTAATTGTTTGTCTATTCTATCCAAAATAATGCAATGAGAACCTTACACATCTCTAAATTTGGGGGTGGGGAAGCTCTGAGCAGATGTGATCAAGCGGATGCGGTTATCCTTAGAAAAATGCGTTCATCATCCATTAACAAAAAAAAAAAAAAAAAAAAAAAATTCAATGTCAGCGTAAGGGAAATTAAAAGAAAAATCCTAACCTGATAAGAGTTAAGTCGTGCAAGGAACCTATTTGTAGTTGGATGTTCGCATGACACCTGTGGGAGCAAACCAAAACAAAGGTGGGTTTCCAAGATTGGTGCAATATGAAAAAAGAAAAATGAAAAAAAGAGAGAGAAAATAAGAATATAAGAGACAACTCCTCTGACCATCAAAAGTTAATCTTAGCTGAAAATCAAGAGTTGAAGTTGAGATTGGCACACAACCGTAGTTGGATGTTCGCATGAAACCCATGGGAACAAGCCAAAACAAAGAGTGTAACCATGATCAACAGTCTCTAATAAATGACGCAAACTACCGCATAAAGTCGCACCAAGTTGTTTTTGCAAGAAGAGGTAAACATTCTTCTCAAAACAAGAAGGGAATTTTTGAGTAGAGGTTTATTGTATAGAAGAATAAAGTAGAGCATGTTTATGAATTATTAAAGGATAGAAGGAAATTGCGTTGTTAAGTAATGTTGTCTAGGTGGAGCATTCGGAGCAACCAATTGACACAAAGTTAGGATAAGAATTGAGCGATAGTGCCTTAGTTGAAGATATGCTTGAGGACAAGCATATAACTAAATTTGGGGGTGTGATAATGTAGAAGCAATTTGATGAATGTTTCTATCTTAGGCATACGCATAGCGATACATGATGATATGTGATACTACTTCTAGATATGCGTTATTAATGAATGTTCTTGTAGTATGTTATGCGTTGTCACAAGTTTCCTTGCGTTGAAACTAAGTATAATTTCACCACAAGTTTCTCGGTGTGATCCGAGGTCGAACACAGGGACTGTTTTAGGTTATTGCGTTATGTTTGTGATACATGCAACTAGGGGTTTTTCAACTTATAAAAGAATTTGTGTACATGAAATTAAACATGCAATAAAGTAAAGCGGTAAAAATGCGATAATAACATAAATTGCGTTAAAGTAAATCTAAGCTAAGATGATACAAAATACAGGTTTCATGTTACAAGATACTAAGGTCAAGGCTGGCTGTGAAGATTATGCAATGATTGTGTAATGCGGTGACAAGTCTTATGTATGAAGCAGAAACAGAAAAGATAATTAATACAAATATCGTAAGTTTCTTAATTGCGTTAAAGATATAAGTACAGTTCCACTTTTCCCTTGGCGTACACCTCTCGGTGATCGGCCACGTTCCCACATCTCTATGGTGAAATAGGGACGAACGTAATGAATGCAAGGTTGCTTCCATCTCTGGAAGTACTACTCGCTTTAGTTAACGCATTCTTCTAACCTTCTCTCGACAGATCAGAATGATATCTTCACTTCTGCTCTCGCAGGTGAAGATGCCATCTAGCATGCCTTAGCTAAACGTATTTATCTCTTTATCCCAGATTAAGTTACTCGTTTAATCCATATTAATTACCAAGGTATTAAGAAAACTTCATGGAGAAATCGATAAACGGAGGAACAGAAATACACAGAGAAATGGAAATGGAAACGATCGAGACATTCAATAAAACTATTTACCGTTTGATACATGATTTGTGAATGAAGAGATTAAGAAGATGAAATACACTTGATGAAATAGAGTTAGAAACAAATACAAATAAGCGCCAACGTCTTAGCACCGATCTGGATGGAGGTTTGCTTGTCGGTGCAGCTGGATCGTGCAAGAGGATGAGCTTCCCTCTCAGGCTTGCTCAACCGGTAGCAGGGATCTAAGCATAGAGCTTCACAGCAGGGATCTGGCAGAATCGCACTGAGATTAACCTCTCGGCCTTGTCTCTTCTCTTCCCGGATTTCTTTCGATCAGTACTCAACTCAGCCTCTTTCTCAATAATCTAGCAGCAATTAGCCCTCGTATCAATTATACCCGTATCAAGTATATCTTCTCTGAATTCTATGGGGGTATTTATAGGTGAAAAGCTTTGACTCTTGGCTTGTGGACCCCATTTCTTGTTATGAAAATTCCGAAGATGGAGGATAAATATTCTTTTTGTTATGCTATCAGACCGTCAAATCTGCACAACGGCTAGTTGTACACGTGTCGCAATCCTTCACCTTTGCATTGCTCAGCTGCATCTTTCGATCGGTTGCTCATATGCGGTGTTGTTTTTATTACCGTATGCGGTTGAAATTCAGCTCTGGATCAACTGTCGCATTGTGCCGTCATTGCGTTAATCGTCTCTTCATTGTTAATTGACGGGTGCAATGTAACCAAGATGTATTGTTCAGTTTCTCGTTGAGCCTTGATCGTAAGCGGTGACTTGGTTTCCTGCAAAACAAAGTAAAAAATATCCTCTTCTACCATCTTGACAATGTTAGTGGGTGCAATTGCATTAATTCATAATTATTGTATTTCTGAGCTAATTTTCATACAATCAATGCATATTCCTTCTCTTTTGGCCGCAATATCTAGATAAGGCGGCATAAATAACTTGTATTTCTACAAGTTATTAGATAACTTGTAGAAATACAAGTTATTTATACTGTTTTATTTAGATATTGTGGCTAAAAGAAAGAAAAATTGTGTCGATAGTATAGACATTGGCTAAGAAATGCGAAAATTATGAAATGCCATAAATACACCCACTGACACCATTGCGATGGTAGAATAAAATGTTTCAGTTCTGTTTTGTAGGAAATTAGTCACCGCATGCGTTCATGGCTCAAAGAAAAAATGAACAACGCATCTATGTTGCATTGCGCCCATCAATCGAGAACGAAGAGATGATCAACGCAATGACGGCGCATGCGACAATCGATCAAGAGCTTTAGCGATCAATGCAATTTCAACCGCATATGGTAATAAAAAAACAACACAACATGCAGCGACAGATCGAAGATGTGAAGAGCAACGCAATTGCGCAGGATTCTAACAAGTGTACAACTTTTAGTTGTGCATTTCTGACATATTGATTGCGTAACAGAAGGAATTTTCCATTCCGCCAATTCAGGAACTACCATAACTATACAGTGGGGACCACAAATTCAAAGAGCCAAGGCCTCGCCTATAAATAGCTTCTTCAAATTTGCTGAAAGACATACAGATACAGATACTGGTACATACATATATACATAGAGACGTGCATATACTGATTCTGAGAGAGAGACGGGTCTGAAGTGCCTATCCAGAGTAAATCTAGAAGAACCACGAGACAAGGCCGTGAGGTGAGTCTCCGAGCAGAGAATTCTTCCAATTCCCATAGCTGATGCTCTATGCAAAGGTTAATTCTACCAGGAAAGCAAGCCTGAAAGGGAAGCTTTCTTCTCCACCATTTCCACACACCGGCAAGCACTAATCTCCGATTAGGATCTGTGTCAAGACGTTGACACTCTTTCCGTATTTGTTTCTATCCTCTATTTCATCTTCTGCCTTCATCTTCTGTTATCCTTCATTCACAACATATATCAAACGCTTAAATGTTATCATCGTCACCATTATCATTTTTTTGTCTTTTTCCATACATTCATAATCCATTTTCTCCATGATGTGTTCTTAATCCTCGAGGTACATAGAATTAAGTGAGTGAATTAATTTGTGTTAAGAAATCAATTAAGTTTAGCTAAAACATGCTCGATGACATCTTCACTTGTGAAAGTAGAAGTGAAGAAGTTATTCCTCCTATCGAGAGAAGGTTGGAATAATGCGTTAACTAAAGCGAAGAGTATTTCCAGAGATGGAAACAACCTTGAGTTCATCACGTTCATCTCTGCTTCACCATAGAGATATGGGAATGTGGCCGATCACCGAGAGGTGTACGCCAAGGGAAAGCGGAACCTTAGTTGCGTCCTTAACATGATTAACAAACTTGCGATGTTCTTACTCTTTACTCTTTCTCTTTTTACTCATTCATAAGACTTGCCATCGCATACATCAATTCTTTGTACAACTTCACAGTCAGTTCTCAACCTCAGTATCATGTATCATGTATCATATTAGTTAGGATTTTACTTTATTAATGCATTTTTATTTCATCGCAATTTATATTCCTATATAAACCACCATTCTTTATTCATTATTAAAAAACGATCGCATGTATCACATAAGTACCCGCATTAACGAAAAAAGTCCCTGTGTTCGACCTCGGATCATTCTGAGAAACTTGCATTGAAATTATACTTGGTTTCAGCACAAGGAAAATTAGGACATGCACTACTTCATCGCATACTACGAGTAATTCATTAACAATGAATATAATTAGAATGTAGTATCACATAAAAATGTCTTTATCGCAAAGCACCTGAGCATATTATATATCATCACAGTGCATGCATACTAATAATGAGCAATCATAAATTTATGTCACCATTGTCTAATCACATCTTCTAATGACATACTTGAATTGGCGATGTGAGCATGCATCGTCATGTCAAATGTGGCAGGGGATGAATCATAGTGGAACTTCTCCCATCCTAGGGTTTCCATAGTCATAGGACTCCTTCCATCTGGGCCCTTGGAAATCATCGTCCATATAACTAGGATACCTCCCATGGAGTAGTCTCGCGGCATAGGGCTCCACTACAAATTTGGGCATGCTTGCTTAGGGTAATCAGTCTTACATACTTGCACCTATTGTGGGTTACCTGTAACCAATTAACTAACTAAAGAAGTTAATTCAACAAGTTGACCTCGAAGGTCACGAACCTCGTCACTAAGCCGAGATGCTCCACTTGATTGTCCCCATCCTTGCTGATGATATCTGTCCATGCTTAAAATATTGACACAAAAAGGAAAACAAATCAAAAGCAAAAGAATACTCTAACTAGAAGTTTAACTAATGAAATGTCAATGGCTTCCCCGACAACGATGCCATTTTTTTTACAGGGCTAAAACTCACGTCGTTAATAAGCTTCGAGTCTAGTCAAAAGAAAATTTATAATACCAAACTACTCCTATTACTACTAAAACGTAGCAACAATGGTAAGTTTGAGTCGATCCGCAGAGAAGCGCGATTGGTTTCGTTAAGTTAATTTTCTAACTAAAGTGATAAATGGGGGGTTTGATGTGGAAGAGATGACATGCGTGAACTTAAAGTAAAGTGCAGTGGATATATGAAATGGTAATAGATTCTTTTAATTCTCGGATCAAATAGTCATTCAATGTAAATTCAATCATTGTTTTCAGCCAACATATCATATATCCAAATTATGCATGCATAGCTATCCCATCGATGTGAATCAACTAATATCTATAAGCCCGAAAATCAATTAATCCAAACCGATCAAGTGTCCTAATTCGTAGTTGAGGGTAGAAAGTCGTGCCCTAACTAACCTACATGCTCCTAGATGCAATTAGGTCCTCAACAGCCATAAAGAACTAGAAACACATGCATTAAGATTCAGGATTTAACTATGTTGATTAAGTGTCAGGAAAGCCATGTCCAAATAATCAATTTGTTCCTTTAATCTGAATTAAACATGTGATGCAAAGATTCATGGACAACCTAAAAACCTAAGCATGCTTATCTAAGATGTGCTACAAGAGTAAATTCAAAGCAGGGACAATACAAGGATGCGTGCGAGCTTGAATTTAACTAGCGATGACGTGCATTCATGATAGAAGCATCAATCCACACATAAAAGCAAATCTAAATTAAACAAGATTTAAGAAAAACATAATTCTAATTAAAACATAAAATTAGACAGAAAACTCATCAAGATACAAAGAACATTCAATCCAAGAACTAAACGAAAGATTACCTCATCGATTCATAGACAAACCGACGGGATATGTTCCAATACATGTTCATGATCTGAAAAATAAAATTAAAACTAACCTAAAGATACTGAAAATTGAAGGAAAAGGAAGAAGAATGAAGATTAACTTTGGTCTCCATCGATTTGGCCTCCAAAATTCGGCATCCACTGATTTAGGGCCGATGAGATATATTCATAGGATTCATCATAGTGTTGCAACGCTCACTCGTGTGCACGCTCCGCTCCATGTCTGTCAAAGTTCCTAGTGTTGCAATGCTGATGGAAGTGTTACAACGCTAGGCATTCTTTCACAAACGTTTGGTTGGAGCATCGAGATGTGTTGGGATGCTAGCATTGATTCAACCTCGGAGCGTTGCAACACTAAGAGTAGCGTTACAACGTTGCGTCCACTGCCAGAAACTTGCTACTCAATGCTAGACAGCTCAATACTCGATCCTCAATCACTCGGTAGCATTTCCTTGATTACTCGAAAACGTCTTACTAGATGGTACTCGATGGTGCTAGATGGCTGCCTTAAACTCGGTGGAACTCGATGGTATTTTTGTCTTTTCAACTCATTTGAAGCTCAGATATTCAAATTAACTCCAAATTGCTTCAAATTAACCCCATTTTTCACCAAATGATTAATTCTACCTCTTGATTGCTCAATACCTACAAAATAGAAAAATAAACACATAAAATCCACTAACGAGCCCAAATTAAGCTAGAAACATTAGCTCTTTTTGATAGCTAACACCAACACAAGCAAAGGCTGGTGATGGTCCAAGGGAAAAAGAGTTGGCCTTAGGGCTTGCCAAACACCCCTGATTTGAACTGCAGTGATGCGCCCAACATCCATGGGGATGCCTCTTGCAACACTCAACAGTCAACACATCCTCGTTATCATGTAGACAACCAATGTAGAATGCACACACAACTTAAAAAATCACAATGGATGGGCTCTAGCAGAAATCTTTCCATCCAAGCTTTGTGATGATACTAGTGATGTATTTATGTAAAGGTGTTGGCTCTGGGAAGAACCCCATCTCTAGCAGCATGTCGTCTTCCCCATCATGATAACTTCTTTGGTAGGAGTTGCCTCAGCCACCTTGTCCTTCCTCTTTTCTTGGGCTTTAGTGTCCTTTGGGTGCTCAGCAGCTACATGCCCAATTTGTTGCCTCTTCTTTTCCTATTTTTGCTCCATTTCTTTTTCTTTCCTTTTGATCAAACTATTGTAGCAGTCGCACCCATTTGATCAATCTAGGCTTCGCATCACCACCTTAGATCCCACTAGATCAGGTCTAAATTTATCTACCACAAACACCATGACTAGCATCTCTTTCTCCGTGGTCATGTAATTTTCTTGGGCATCATTAAGGGTTTTACTGGCATAAAAGATAGGATGTAGGATTTTTTTCTTTGCGTTGACCTAATACTGCTCCCACCACATAGTTGCTTGTGTCGCACATAATCTCAAAGGGCTGCGACCAATCCGGCGCCACCAAGATGGGTGCAGAGATTAGCACATCCCTAGGCATATTGAATGCCTGGGTGAAAGAATTATAAAAATTGTAAGTCGACAACTTCTAGGAGCACACTCAAGGGTCAAACAATTTTGGAGAAACTTTTAATGAATCTCTTATAGAATCTGGTGTGTCCAAGAAATCTTCTCAATGTCTTAATATTCATGAGTGCTGGTAATTTGGTGATCGCATCAATCTTCGCCTGATCTACCTCTAGTCATGCCTTAAAAATTTTATGGCCCAACACAATGCCTTGGTGACCATGAAATGGTGCTTCTCCCAATTAAGGAAAAGATTGGTTTCCTCACATCATTTCAACACTTTTTCCAAATTCGAAAGGTAGACGCTGTATGAATTACCGAAAATGGAGAAATCACCCATAAAAACCTCCACCATCTATTCCAAGAAATCTGAGAATATGACCATCATGCATCATTGGAAAGTCCCTGATGCATTACAAAGCCCAAGGGGCATGCGCTGGAAGGCAAAGGTGCCAAAGGGTAGGTGAACGTTGTCGTTTCTTGATCCTCAAACACTATTGCAATATTGTTATTTATACCCGGAGTACCCATCCAGGAAGTAGAACTCATTTTCTGCTAATCTACCCAACATTTGATCAATAAAGGGGAAAGGGAAATTATCTTTCTTACTTGCCTGATTAAGCTTTTGGTAGTCCATGCATATTCACCAATTGGGCTTGTAAGGATCGATTCATTTTTTACTATTAGCAATGACCGTCATACCGCCCTTCTTCGGCACGCACTACACTGGGCTCACCTAGTTGCTGTTAAAGATGGGATAAATGACTCTTGCATCGAGCCACTTTATTATCTCTTTCTTGACCACTTCATGCATAGCTGGATTGAGCTTGCATTGCCTTTCGATAGAGCCATATTTTCCCTCCTCCAGCCTAATTTTATGCATACAATACAAGGGACCAATCCCCCTAATGTCTGCCAAAGTCCATCCAATGGCCTTAATGTACTTTCTCAGCATATGCAAGAGGGCCACCTCATCATCTATGCTTAATGTAAAGGAGATAATGACGGGTAGGGTGTCATTATCGCCCAGATATGCATATTTAAGGTGCATAGGTAAAGCCTTCAACTCCATAAGAAGGGGTTCTTCTAACAATGATTTTATTTTCACTGCTTCTCGCTCATCTAGATTCAAAGATTCAAAGATTGGGTCAGACTTGATCACGACCTAGACTTCTTCCATTACCAATTCAACTTCTTCTTCTTCTCTCAATTCCTCTTCAAACATTTCCCAACAACTTACTCCAAGATATCAATGTGTTGACATGTTTCCTATTCATCCAGGAACTTCATGCGTTGAGCACATTGAACTTAACCTGCTGGTCATCTATTCTAATGGTCAGGCGTCCTTTCTGTACGTCGATCAACACACGCCCGGTTAATAGGAATGGTGTCCAAGAATGATAGGGGTCTCAGTATCATCCTCATAATCCAGAATGATGAAGCCGTCTGGAAAGATGAATTTATCAACCCGAACAAGTATATCTTCTATCTTCCTTTTAAGGTATGTTATGGATCTGTCGATTAGTTGTAGGGTCACGGTAGTGAGGCTGGCCTTACCGATTCCCAGAATTTTAAAGATAGATAATGGCATCAAATTGAGGCTTGCACCTAGATTATATAACGCATGGCAACCTTCTTTCAACCAATAGAAGAAGGTAGGGTAAAGCTTCCTGGATCTTTCATTTTGGCTGGATTGTTATTTCTGAACAATGCACTACACTCTTGAGTTAGCACGATAGTTTAAATTCCCCCAGCCTTCGCTTTTTAGATAATATGTCCTTCAAGAATTTTACATAACTTAGCATCTGTTCAAGGGCTTCTACCAAATGGATATTCATGTGAAGTTGTTTCAGTACATCTAAAAACCTCTTGAATTGCCAACTATCATTTTTCTTTTTTAATATGTTTGAAAATGGAGGTGGCATATGCAAGACTTCACTTGCTTTGTTTTTATCCTTCACCACTTCAAGGTCCTACGACGAAGATTTTGGATTTATTGGTAGTGAGGCTTTTTTATCAATAGGATTTAAAGTTGTTGGAGATTTATCAAAGGGTTGAGAAGTTTCGCTAGGGGGATTTTTGGTTGATTCAGGGTCATTGGAGTTAATTAGGGTTGTAGGTGTCTTAGTTCCTGGTCTAACTGGAGTCAATGATTTTACTTGTCTGGAGTCTCGGGCATCTAGTATCAAGTTGGTCATTATCCTTCCATTGCGTAGTGTCATGGCTTGACACTACTCTTTACTATTACCATGAGGGGGTTCAGTTACTTGGAAGGGTTCCTGGCTATTTGTTCGTCAGTTCGTTTGCGATTTACCCCACCTGAACTTCGAGATTTTAGATTGAGGATGCTTGGGATTGGATTAACATATCATTCTTTTGGATATACTCTTTTAAAAGAAATTCTATTGATGAAGATGCATTGGAACTTGATGCATGATGGGAACGATTTTTGGTATGCTAATGGCTCTAATGGTGTTGATGGAATCCGAGAGGGTTTCTTCTATGTGCTTACTGCGGAGATGTAATTTGTTATTAATGTTGTTGCTGTTCACCTCACGAAGAGAAGTTGGGGTGATTCCTCCAACCTGGATTATACGTTTTTCAAAACGAGTTGTTATGAATTAAAAATATAGCCTGAGGATCATGTGGGCAGGCTTCAAAGAAGTGAGGTTCCTACATTGTATGCAACTCACAGTTGCAACTTGATTCATTGTATTAAGCTGAGCAGCATTTGTGCTAAGTGCACTATGATTAATGGCGATTATCTTCAGGAGGGTGGTGACTGTCGCCATCTGGGTAGCTAGTGAGCTTACGACATCTGACTCGACCAGCGCACCTTCCATTTTTCATTTATTATAATTTTGAAGGGATCGAATCTCGCAGCGGAAGTGTTTGTGTGAGAACGCCTTGCATTTTTCAATTTGATTTTTACACAAACAAATTTAGTATACTAAAATAGAATATAAACATGTAATATAGCATTCTTTAAGGAAAAGATTAGAACCATTCTTACCTTTGTAGATTTCCAAGCATCATGAACAATCCTCTTTAAGTTCCAACGAATGACTCCTCTAACGATCTTCATCATAAATGATTTCTTGAGCAATCTCGAACCCTACCACGAGAGTAACCTTGTTATTCTCTATGATTTCAATAGAGAGATAGGTGGTATCCAACTATTCGGAGAGGGAGTGGAGAAAAGACTTTTGGAGAGTAGAGAGGATTTTCTTTGTAGCTTAGGAAAATTTTTGGACAATAACACTTGTGTGTTGTGTATTGTCAATCTCAATTTCAATATCTCCTAAAGGGGCCATATGGAGGTCTTTATATAGAGAACAACCAAGCATTTTTCCTAATCCTTTTCCTATTTCTCTTTTCCACAATTAATTAATTAAATAACACTTAGTTAATTAATTAGCACAATTAAATAACACTTATTTAATTTAATTTGCACATTAATGAAATAACTATATATACATTAAATCCAATTTAATGTGTGTATATATATTTAATTATCATAAACATCGTATGTGTTGGGTTTTATGTCCTAAAACTCGCAGTTTGTAAAATGATAAATATTTTCTATAATCAATAAACTTATTATTGATTTTATAAATTGTATGAAAGTCTAAATCCAATAAACTAAGACCCATACCTATTACATGAGTACTTGAACTTTATGTGGAGACATAAAAGTGGATCAGGTTCGAGGAAATAGTCAAAATGACCTATAGTACATGAATAAGATTGGGTACCTTATTCTGGTAACACTATTGGATGCGGCCTACTCTGTAATTGTTACAA
This sequence comes from Benincasa hispida, assembly GCF_027475165.1. Lineage (NCBI taxonomy): Eukaryota > Viridiplantae > Streptophyta > Magnoliopsida > Cucurbitales > Cucurbitaceae > Benincasa > Benincasa hispida. The sequence continues at coordinate 39,504,507 of NC_143483.1, read as the reverse complement.
AGAGTTGTAAGTGCTACATACGATGTGGTCCTAATTCGTACATGTTATGACATGAGGAGTGGGGGCATCCTATGCAATGAGTTTGCATAAGATCGGACCAAGAATAAGTCACGCTTTCTTTATAACGCTGTTTATTGTACGAGACTGAATATTTCACCTAGATGACCTAAGTAACTCGATCTTAATCCTGAGCTAACTATAAACTCTTGTTTATTCGAGATTATCCTTATATTTGCATAGGTGAGGGTGGCTCAACAGCGTCGGCTCAATAAGCCTCCAATTTCAAGGGTAAAACCTAATAGATAGCTGGGGACATAGGGTACAAGACGGAGTTCACGCCTACTTGATTTAGGGATGGGAGAAAGGTTGTTTTCTCAAGTATTGAATCCAGGTCTTGAACAAGGGGCCCACCCTCTCACTGGGCTGAGAGAGTTTGGTTTAGTGATTGGATCATAAATCAATTGTTCATTAGAGGATTAGTGGGAACTTGAGGAATAAGACTTAATCTCGGGGGTAAAACAGATATTTGACCTAACTGTTATTACAAACAACTTGTGAAGAGTCGACTTGTTGATTATGGTTAAATCACGTGGACATAATATATCTACAATGAGGGGAATGCAACTATGGGCTGTAGTAGAGTGACCAATTAGTTAACGAATGAGGATTAATCCGGTCTATTGAGTTTAGCCAATTAATCTCGAATCGTTGGAGCCCATGATCTGTAGGTCTACGAGGTCCCTTTACTAGCTCGTAATTGGACTAGCTCTAAAATAACGTGATAAGTTAATTTGAAACGTTCAAATTAGAATTAAGGGAATTAGTAATTATATGAGATATAATTACGTGTTTAATTTGAGAATTAAACGAAATAGGAGAATTTATATTTAAATATGATTTAAATATATAAAGATGGATGTGTGTAAAAATTAATTTAATATTTGATATTAAATTAATTAAGTTTTATTTAAAAATTAATTTATAAAATTAATTTTATAAAATTTTTCAGTTTTAAAATCAAAATGATTTTTAAATATCAAACTTTGATTTTGAGATAAAATTGAAAAATGCCATGCAAAAATGGTGTATAAAGATATCCCATTATCCATCTTCTACTTGCTCACACAAAATCCATCACCATTGCCTTGTGTTACTCCAAGCATGAGTTACACCTCATGCAACTCTCTTCCTTGCATGATGGTCTGCAATATATTGAAGAGTTTGGAGTGAATTTCGGGCATGCAATCAAGAGAGAGTTTTAGAGAAAATTCGTGCTGAAGAAAGGGTTCTTCAACCAGATTACTACTGTGAGCAATTCTCCATAATCCCTTCATTCAAGCTTGTTTTGAGTCCCACAACTCAATCTAGAGCACCAAGAGAATAATGGGAAAGATTTTGAGGTGGTTTGCAACAAGATTCGGAGAAGATTGCAGCTAAAGAACGAGCTTTGAAGAAGTTCTACAAAGTTATGTCATGAAACTCACTTGTTTTCTGCAAGAGCATGCTTTATATTTTGCCCAAATTAATGAATTAGAGTGCTTAAATGATCCTTGTTGCTTTTTTTGTTGCTGATACATTCCTACAATATGTATATGCGCAATACCTCTTTATTAATTCTTTGTGAATCTAATTCACTTCAATTAATTAATTGAATCTTATTCAAATATTATTTTCCAATTTGTTGGATTTTATGTTCTAAAACTCGTAGTTTGTAAATTGATAAACATATTCTATTTTGTTTTTCGATAAAAATTGTTATTGAAATTGTAATCTTGAATCCAATAAACTAAGGTCCTGAGGCTATTTAATGTAGACTTGAACTTTATGTGATGACATAAAAGATAGATCAAGTTCGAGTATATAGCCTAAAATGGTCTATAGTATAGGGATAAGGTTGGGCGTCTTGTTCTGGGGACACTATGGATACGGCCTACTTTGTAATTAGTACAAACGATATGATCCCAAATCGTTCATATAGAGATATGTGAGTGGGGGCATCCTATGAAATGAGTTTTTATAAGACTGGACCACGACTTAGTCACTTTTGCTTTATAACACCGTTTACTATATAAAACTAACTAATTCAAATTTAATGACCTAGGTAACTCGATCTCAATCCTGAGCTAACTATGAACTCTTGTTTATTCGGGATTATCCTTAGATCTGTATAGGTGAGAGTAGCTCAACAGCGCTGGCTCAATATGCCTCCCATTTCAGGGGAGACCAGGTAAATTGCTGGAGACATAGTGTGCAAGACAGACTTCACTCCTACTCGTCCCTAGTGGTAGTAGATAGGTTGTTCCCTTAAGTGTTGACTTTGGAATTAGAAAAAATGGCCCCACCCTCTCACTAGGCTGAGAGGGACTCAATTTTTTGGTTGGACCACAAATCAATTGTTCTTTAGCGGTTCAGTGGGACTGAAGGAACAAGAAGTGTTCTCGGGGATAAAACAGTATTTTGACCTAGCCAAGACCACGAACAACCTGTGAAAGATTGACTTACTGGTTATAGTTATACCAGATGGACAAAAATATATCTACAGTGAGGGGAGTGCAACTACGGAACTTTAGTGGAATGACCCGTTAGTTAACAAATGTTGATTAATTAGGTTAAAGAGTTTTATCGGTTAATCTCGGATTGTTGGAGCCCATGATTTGTAGGTCCATTAGGTCCCCCTGCTAGCTCATATGGATTAAACTTAGAACAGTATGTTGGATTAATTCGAATTGTTCGAATTAGGAAAAGGGATTAAAACCAACAAGTATATGCGATATCGCTATCGGTTTTTTTTATGTCACTCTATATTCAAATGTGATTTGAATTTTGAAAATATGAATGCGGATTCATGTTCGGGAGGTCAAAATTAGTCAAGAGGGTCAAAATTGTAAAAAGTCACAGGGTTGACTTTTTTGCTAGGGAAAGTCAAGGTTTGACTTTGACCAAATGGAAAAAGACCATTTTGCCCTTCACTAGAGTTAGTGGAATTATCCAACATTTTTGTTGGATAATCCCACTAACTTAAGTGGACTATGTGTAAACATTATAGAATGACACATAACCCACTTTGGTTTAGTGCTTTGTGAGGTGTTGATTTTTTGTGAGTTTTTACATGCATTAGATGCATGTAATTGTTTTATAAAACAAATTTCTTCTTCTTCTTTCTTTTTAAGCAAGCTAAATTTTCTATAATTTTTTTTTCAAAAATTCTCACCAAAATTCCCTTTTTCTCATATTAACCTTTAACCTCCCTTTATTCTCTTTTCATTGCTTCATTCACCGAGACCCACAACCCAGTTTTGAGTCCAGAGAATAGCAAGGAAACTCTAGTGGTGGTTCTGTAGAGTTCGGGTTGAGATTCAGTGAGAAAAAGCTTTTTTTGGGAGCTACAAAGTTTGTACACTATCCCTTTTAATTTATTTTTTTCTTTTGCATGCTAATTTCCTTTTAATTAGAAGTAATTAGAGTGTAATTAGATCCTTATTCCGCTGCGTATATCTCGTGTTCCATCATGTGGTATCAGAGCATGCTTTAATTATGCTCAATTGCTTTTGGTGGGTATTTTTTTTCCTTTCTTTCAAATGTTGATTGAAATGTGGACTAAAGTGAATATATTACGAATTTGACATTGTTTTTCTTTAAATTTCTTGTGGAAATTAGTAATTGCTCACTTGTTTATGAGCATTAATGTGTGGAAAAGGGTTTGTAAATTTGTTAGAGTCATTGGACTTTAAATTAGGTTGTAATTGCTCGGTTCCGAGAGATTGGACAACTTAAAAAATTAAAGAAATTTTGGTTCCAGACCCGTTTCGGCCACCAGACCTGACGACCTGCCCACCAGCCCGAGATCCGACTGGTTCGGAGTAGCCCCGCACGTACCAACTGTTAACAAAGTCTCTGACCCGATTTTGCCCGCCCACTCCCACCTCCACGACCCTTGCGCCCGTGCGCTTTCCATCGACCCGACCCACCCCACGCTTTCATTGACCGTGCCAGCGCGTATTGACTAGTCGGTCCAGACGATCTGGACCGGTCCATTTGACCTGGTTGAGCTGGTTTGACCGGTTCAACTTGGTTTTTGGTGTTTTTGGGCCAGTTCGACTGGTTTTTAAGCAGTTTCAGATGGTTCAAAATGTTTGAAGTTAGTTCCGGAAAGCTGGTTGCTGATTTCTATAATAAATTAGTTATTTGTTTGTTTTTAATGCCAAAATCGGTCCATTTTAGTGTTGTTTACCTATTATACATGTGATGTATAATGTTGTTTGATTATGTGTGCATATAGTATGTCATATAGTTTTAAAACCTCACCATATAAAAAGCATGTGACATGAATTTGTTATATGTTATAAGTGTTATAAAATATATACTATGCATGATTAGTTTTAATATAAGTGTTATATTAAAGCATGTTTGTTTGAAGGAAGCACGTTATAGATGAATGCTCTAGGGTTATAATTTTTATAAAATAACCTAGACTTTTAAAATCTATAATAAAGATAAGATGCATGCTCACTTAGGGTTAACCATCGAGCAATCCCAATTTTCATAGAAAATAGGTTGATATCTTGTAAAACCAAAGTTACAAGAAAACTCACCCGGCAAGATCTTGGCAAAAAGTCAAATAAAATGACTAAGGTTGAAGGTTTTTAAGTTGACGGTTCACGGAACACCTACTACCTGGAGATCGAGCCGGCGTTTGAGTTAGGTTAAACCAGTTTTATGAGCATGTGTAAGCGGTGTGAGGTAATAAAATTTGTTTATCACCTAGACATCGTAGGTTAAAAATCCAATATAAAAGTTATACTCGGATGAATCACCTAGACTTAAGATATGTTTAAGTTAGCCGAAATGTATCGTTAAGTATTTTATACCCTAACCGTCTAGAACACTTCAGCTAGAGAGAAGTAATGTACTTTTAGCTCTAGCGTCCTTAAGAGTTCACACCGTGAGATTCATGCTTGGCTTTGGGCTGCCCTGGGAGCGGACTCCATTCGGAGAGTGTTTTCATGAGTTAATACTAAGGTGAATAGGGGAAGTTGTTCATAGTAAGTGGGAGAATGAAGTGTGTCAACACATCATACAGTCTCTTCTATTAGGTCGCACCGTGAGATTCCTATAATGCGCCTCCATGTCTGCCCTGGAGCAACCGTACCAATCGGAGGGTTGTATTATAGGATTCAAAACTCCGCAAACTCTAGAAATTGATAGGGTCTCTCAGGTCCATTTTCATTATTGTCTTTCCAACTTCGGGAGCATAATGATTCTGATCTTTGAGGTCTGAAAATGGAGGGTCACACTTACAAGAATTACCAAGTGTTGGTAAATTCTTGACCAAAAATAGCAATAACTAAGTTACTATAGGAATAAGAGTTATTCTGGTGGTAGTATCTAGTTAAGATAGTCTTGGTTCAACGGAGGAATAGTCGATCACCCCTCGGTGAAGGTTATTCTAAACCGTTGAAATATCGTTGCAAATATAATAATGATGGGTATATTATTTTTTGCTAAACTTGATTGGATTTTAAAGATTAATGTTTTTTTTTTTACTAAAAAGGATATGTTTTTCTTTTCAGCATGACTAGTTCTTTAATTCAACTATTAGCTTCTAAAAAACTTAACGGGGACAACTACTCAACGTGGAAAACAAATCTGAATACAATACTAGTAGTAGATGACCTGAGATTTGTCTTAACTGAGGAATGTTCTCAGGCCCCTACTGGTAAGGGGAAGACTCCCATGACAAACAAAAGAAAGAAAGTTGCAGAAAAAGGAAAATGTTTCCACTGCAACCAAAACGGGCACTGGTAGAGGAACTGCCCGAAATACCTTGCTGAGAAAAAAGCATAAAAAGAAGCACAAGGTAAATATGATTTACTAGTTGTTGAAACATGTTTAGTGGAGTATGATACCTCAACCTGGATATTGGATTTAGGAGCCACTAATCATATTTGCTTCTCTTTTCAAGAAACTAGTTCCTGGAAAAAGCTTGAAGAAGGCGAGATCACCCTCAAGGTTGGAACATGAGAGGTTGTCTCAGTCGAAGTAGTGGGAGACTTGAAGTTTTTTTTCAACGATAGATATATCATACTTAAAAATGTTTTGTATGCTCCTAAAATGAGATGGAATTTAATATCTATCACATGTATATTAGAACAAATATATAAAATATCTTTTGAAATTAATGAAGAGTTCATTTTCAGAAAAGGAATTTAAATTTGTTCCGCTATACTTGAAAACAACTTATATAAGTTAAGACCAACTAAAGCAAAATTTGTCTTAAATACTGAGATGTTTAGAACAACCGAAACTTAGAATAAAAGACAAAGAGTTTCTTCTAATGCCTATCTATGGCACTTAAGACTTGGCCACATAAATCTTAAAAGGATTGAGAGATTGATTAAGAATGGACTTCTAAATCAGTTAGAAGACAATTCTTTACCTCCATGTGAGTCTTGTCTCGAGGAAAAAATGACTAAGAGATCTTTTACTGGAAAAGGTCTCAGAGCCACAATACCCTTAGAACTCGTACATTCGGACCTCTGTGGACCGATAAATGTCAAAGCTCGAGGTGGGTATGAATATTTCATCAGTTTTATTGACGACTATTCAAGGTATGGTCATATTTACCTAATGCATCACAAGTTTGATTCTTTTGAAAAGATCAAAGAATATAAGGTTGAGGTTGAGAACCAGTTAGGTAAAACAATTAAGACACTACGATCAGATCGATATGGGGAGTGCATGGACTTAAGATTCCAGGATTATATGATAGAACACGGAATCAAATCACAACTCTCTGCACCTAATATGCCTCAACAGAACGGTGTATCTGAAAGAAGAAACAGAACCTTGTTGGACATGGTTCGCTCAATGATGAGCTTTGCTAAGTTACCTGATTCCTTTTGGGGACATGCATTAGAAATTACTATCTATATTTTGAATAATGTTCCCTCTAAAAGTGTTTCAGAAACACTTTATGAGCTATGGAAAGGGCGTAAAGGCAGTTTACGTCACTTTAGGATTTGGGGATGCCTGACACACGTGTTGGTGCAAAATCTTAAAAAATTGGAACGTCGTTCAAAACTATGCCTTTTGTAGGTTATCCAAAAGAAACAAAAGGTGGTCTATTTTACAATCCTCAAGAGAATAAGGTATTTGTATCAACAAATGTCACATTCTTAGAGGAAGACCACATAAGAAGTCATCAACCTCGTAGTAGACTTGTATTGAATGAAATTTCCAAAGACGCTACAGATAGAGCTAGTTCATCTACTAAAGTAGTAGATAAAACTAGTACATCCGGTCAGTCACATCCTTCTCAAGAGTTGAGAATGCCTCGACGTAGTGGGAGGGTTGTTCATCAGCCTGACCGTTACTTGGGTTTAATAGAAACATAAGTCGTCATACCTGATGACGGCATAGAGGATCCATCGACCTATAAACAGGCAATGAAAGATGTGGACCGTGATCAGTGGGTCAAAGCCATGGACCTCGAAATGGAGTCTATGTACTTCAATTCTGTCTGGGAACTTGTAGATAAACCAAATGATTTAAAACCAATTGGTTGTAAGTGGATCTACAAGAGAAAACAAGACCAAGCCGGTAAAGTACAGACTTTTAAGGCTCGACTTGTGGCAAAGAGTTATACCCAGAGAGAGGAAGTGGACTATGAAGAAACTTTCTCTCCCACTGCCATGCTTAAGTCGATTAGAATACTCTTATCCATTGCTACCTTTTATGACTGAAATTTTCTAGATGGATGTCAAGACAGCCTTTCTAAACGGCGATCTTGAGGAGAGTATCTATATGGCTCAACCAGAGGGGTTTATTACACAGGGTCAAGAACAAAAGGTTTGTAAGCTTCAAAAATCCATTTATGGGTTGAAACAAGCTTCTAGATCTTGGAATATAAGATTTGATACTACGATCAAATCTTTTGGCTTTGAACAGAATGTTAACGAGCCTTATGTTTACAAGAAGATCGTCAATTCTACTATAGCATTCTTAGTTTTATATGTTGACGATATTCTACTCATTGGGAATGAAGTAGGTTACCTAACTGACATCAAAAAATGGCTAGCAACGCAGTTCTAAATGAAAGATTTAGGAAATGCGCAGTATGTTCTCGGGATTCAGATTATTCGAAACTGCAAGAATAGAACATTGGCCATATCTCAAGCAACATATATAGACAAAATGTTGTCTAGGTATAAGATGCAGAATTCCAAAAGAGGTTTGTTTCCTTACAGATATGAAATTCATTTGTCAAAGGATCAATGTCCTAAGACACCTCAACAGGTTGAGGATATGAGACACATTCCCTATGCTTCCGCAGTAGGGAGCCTGATGTATGCAATGTTATGTACTAGACCTGACATATGCTATGCAGTAGGGATAGTCAGTAAGTATCAGTCCAATCCTGGATATGATCATTGGACTGACGTTAAGAATATCCTCAAATGTCTTAGGAGAACGAGGAACTACATGCTCGTGTATGGTACTAAGGATTTGATCCTTACTGGATACACTGACTCTGATTTTCAAATCAATAAAGATGCAAAAAAATCTACATCGGGATCAGTGTTCATTCTGAATGGAGGAGTAGTAGTGTGGAGAAGTGTGAAGCAAAACTGTATTGCGGACTGCACAATGTAAGCTGAATACGTAGCTGCATGTGACGAAGCAAAGGAAGCAGTATGGTTGAGGAAATTCTTGACAGATTTGGAAGTCGTTCCAAATATGCATCTACCTATCACCCTATATTGTGATAATAGTGGTGCAGTTGCAAATTCAAAAGAACCAAGAAGCCACAAGCGCGGCAAGCATATTGAGTGAACATACCATATGATCCGGGAGATTGTACATCGTGGAGACGTTGTAGTAACCTAGATATCTTCTGAGCAAAACATTGTTGATCCTTTTACAAAGGCCCTCACAGCTAAAGTGTTTGAAGGTCACCTACAGAGTCTGGGTCTACGGAGTTTGTAAACTAGGACAAGTGGGAGAACTTTTGGGTATATGCCCTAGTTTATTGTATTCATATGTTTATTGTACTCATATGTTTCTCACTTAAATTCAACATTGTGATACTCCACTAGGAGTTTTAGTCCAAGTGGGAGTTTATTGGATTTTATGTCCTAAAACTCGTAGTTTGTACATTAATAAACATATTATGTTTTGTTTTTCGATAAAATTGTTATTGAAATTGTAATCTTGAATCCAATAAACTAAGGTCCTGAGGCTATTTAATGTAGTTTGAACTTTATATAGTGACATAAATGTGGATCAAGTTCAAATATATAGCCAAAATGGTCTATAGTATATGAATAAGGTTGGGTGCCTTATTCTAGAGACACTATGAATGCGGCTTATTTTGTAGTTAGTACAAACGATGTGATCCTAAATCGTTCATGTGGAGACATAAAAGTGGGGGCATCCTATGTAAAGAGTTTACATAAGACTGAACCATGAAATAGTCACTTTTTAAGTTCTAAACGCCGTTTTATGATAAAACTGACTATTTCGTTAATTGATGACCTAGGTAATTTAATCTTAATCTTGAGCTAACTATGAACTCCTGTTCACTCGGAATTATCCTTAGATCTGCATAGGTAAGGGCAGCTCATTATCGCGGGCCCAATAAGCCTTCCATTTCAGGGGTAAGATCAGGTGGATAGCTGGGAACATATGGTGCAAGACGGAATTCACTCCTACCCGTTATAGGGATAGTAGATAGGTTGTTCCCTTTAGTATTGAATCCAGGTCTTGAACAAGGGGTCCCACCCTTTCCTTGGCCCAAGAGAGGTTTGATGACGGGAAATTAAATGTCAATTTACTCGACAACTAAAATCCCTTGGACGCGGTATGCGATGCATGTTCTTAAGGTATGCGTTGATAGTCATGCGTCGATGGTCATGCGTTGGAATGAATATGCGTTAATAAATATATGCGATGACCATGCATCATGTCACAAGTTTTCTTGCGCTCACGCCAAGTATAACGCGAACGCAAGTTACTTGGGTGATCCAAGGTCGAACACAGGTACTTGTAGCTGATTGAATGTGGTAATGTGCATGCGGCGGTTAAATAAAAGAATGTTGGAGGGGTTGCTAAGCTACTCCTACTCCTACTCCTAACTAACAAACAACGCAATGAGAATGAGAATGAGAGGTAAAAACACGAAAACTCTTGACATGAAACAAATGAATGGGAAAATAGATAAAATGCAGAGATGTTTTCATTGCAATCCTTAAGAGTGACCGCAAGGGCAACCTTAGTCAACGCAAGCCATGCAATCATGCTACACACACGTGAACCTAACTCTAGGACGTATGCAGTGTATCTGCGATATTTCGAGAAGCCTATGCCTGCCTAGACCTCTATAACCCACTCATAAGCTCTCGCCACATGAGCATGCTAGCTACATACCACCTTATCCTACATCCTGGACGCATGCAATATCCTATTCGTAGGGCGCATACACTGTGTGATAGAAAACGGAGCTTATCCCTAAGTTCCCCATTCTTGCCTATGCGTTCCAATCCGATCTTCCAAGTCATAGATTTAGGTTTTAGACTACTCTCCCAAGTATGTCTAAAGGATGAATGAAGCGCTCATAGGACAAGGTAACCACATGAACTTTACTGACTTAAGATTGTTCCTTTCTCTAGTGAACAATGCATACATTGTTTAATGCGACCAATCACTTACCCTCTCGGGCAATTTGTTGTTGTTGACTTTACTCATAGACAAGCAATGCGTTAGCCTATAGACAGGCATTGCCATAACTTCACACTAAGCAAATAAGGTTACTCACACACTCACACAATGCACACCTCTCGGTGGTTTGCTACATGTTTTATATCCCTAATCCACATGACTAAGTATGCGATACCCAAGCAATCTCACTAAGTGTTGCAATGAAAGTAAAGATGCTAAGCAAAGAAGATGGAGATGGAGTTGAAGGAACAGAGAAATGCATTGAAAACAAATTGTATTAATTCCTTAATCACAAAATGTCATACAATACAGTATGAAAAAAGAAAGAAAAATGAATTGACCGGCTGGAAGCAAAGACTTGCTTCCAGCGGATGTGCGCCAAGGCTACCGGTGGTGCCATGGATGGGTGGTGGAGCTGACTCTCCCGAGATCTAGCTTCAGTCGAAGGCTCCGGTCGTCACTTGGAATGGATGAAGAAGGTGAAGAACTCTCAGACATCTTCTCACGCATTTTGTCTGGATCACAAGGATCCGCCCTAGGCGAACCTCAGGCGAAAACCTTGGATGACTTGAATTTCTACTCATCGACTTCTATTTATAGAGCTTGGATCGCTGACAGCATTAACGGACTGCTCTGATTCTGACATTCGGTGCGTTAGTCCTTTTCTGAACCTCTACAGCTAATGGCGTGGTAGGTGAAATGTCAACATCATCTTATGATTTTCCCAAGGTAGATGCGTTGATGTGTTCATTCCACCAACCTCACGTTGATCCCTTTATCATGTGTTATCATGTAGTAGCAATCATTCAGTGACCGCATTCACTTAATACCGCAACTCTACACGATGACCGCAATCGCTTGACGAGCGCAACTCCCATGTGATGGACGCATACGGCTGATTACTGCAACATCCTGCGTTGATCGATGCGTTCGCCTTTGCGATGGAGAGTTTCTCCACATGCGGTCGTCTATGCGGTGGTCCAATTTCTTTAATGCTAAACGACGCAGGCTCATTTTCTCATGAATTCCTATCACAAATGCCGCATATTCTACTTAACAACCTTCATAATTCTAAGTAAAAGGCCTAAGATGACATGCATTTCTGCATGTCATCACACCCCCAAACTTAAAATCATGTTTGTCCTCAAGCATGCGTTATACTCAAGAAATTTTAACTCACCTTCATGCATTCCTTTGCGATGACCAGCTTCTCATAATATAATTTATACACACCTCTGACCATCACCACAATGCTCTCCTTTACTTTGGCTGCTTCTTCAAAAATATTTTTTCTAAGTTTAAATCCGGCAAGCCTTTGCTCAAAAACTTTTTATTCATTCACTGTAACTTTGCGTTTAGCTTTTGAGAATGCGTTCGTTCAAAATACTTCAAAAATTTTGCGACTAACTTATTCGAATGCAGCGTTGAACCTGGTTACGCCCTTTGTTTTGGCTTACCATTGCATGTGTCATACGGGCATCTAACTTCGGTTGCATTCCATATTCAACTCAACTCTTGTCTTGTTTGATTTGGCTTGCACCGGACAGAGGAGTTGCACTTATGCGCTGATCCTGATGACTTGCCTTCATTTTGGCTTGCCCCCACATGTGTCATGCGGACATCTAACTTCGAGCAAGTGCTTTCAACAGCTTAACTCTTATCAACATGGGTTTCCCCATTGCGTTGACAGTGGAGTTATTATTCTCAAAAACTCGCTTCATTTTTTTAACAATGATCGCAATGTAATGAACACAATTCTCCGAGACCACTGCCACCCCCAAACTTAGCGGTTGGCAGTGTTCTCACCGTAAAGCTAAAAACAAAATTACAAGAATGTGGTAATAAATATTTGAACAAAGGTTTGCACAAAATAAATCTTAAGACTTTCAAAATTTGAAGAAGCTATTAAAAGTAAGGGTTGCCTTGCGATGATTAGTTAGAAGATGTGGTGAATTATACGTACCATCATAGAAACACCGCAAAGCAATGCAATCGGGAAAATAGAATTTCAAAAGGATAAGGCATACATGATAACAAGAAAAGAACCTTAGGCGGAATAACGCATGCGATCATGCGTTGAATCCACGATCGAAGCCATGCATTGAAGGGTGAAAGGAATTCTTGCGTTGTACTGCGTGCTGAGGAGACTTATTGTCGCACCTACAAGAGCAAACACACCACAACCAAGGAAACAGTCATATATCCAAAATAACAATAAAAATAAAAATAACCTAAACTAAGAAAGAAAGTTAAATATAGAGTAGAAGACGTCCCTGGAAAAATTAGAGTGTTGTCACCACAAGGGGTCTTCCATGCAAGAGATTGCTCTCAAATGTTTGGGTCAAGGATTTGTCCTGACCATTGGAACTTCCAACAATTTTTGGGCTCATGTTGGCCACCATGTGCTTAGAATTACCTTCAGCTCTTTTGTGATTGATTGCCCTTCTATCTTGGGGTCAATATTGGCTTTCAGCGCATCGCCTACACTTCAATATTGGTTGCAACCTGGTCGCACAAGCTGCAATACTCCCAAGATAAAAAATTTGCCTGCAGAGACACAATACTCAATAACAATTAGCTACCAAGTCCCCAGCAACGGCGCCAAAAACTTGATGACGGAAAATTAGACGTCAATTTACTCGACAACTAAAATCCTTTGGACACGGTATGCGATGCATGTTCTTAAGGTATACGTTGATAGTCATGTGTTGGAATGAATATGCGTTAATAAATATATGCGATGACCATGCATCCTGTCACAAGTTTTCTTGCGCTCACATCAAGTATAACGTGAACACAAGATTCTCAGGTGATCCAAGGTCGAACACAGGGACTTGTAGCTGACTGAATACAGTAATGTGCATGCAGCGGTTAAATAAAAGAATGTTGGAGGGGTTGCTAAGCTACTCCTACTCCTATTCCTAACTAACAGACAACGCAATGAGAATGGGAATGAGAGGTAGAAACACGACAACTCTTGACATGAAACAAATGAATGGGAAAATAGATAAAATGCGGAGATGTTTTATTGCAACCCTTAAGAGTGACCGCAAGGGCAACCTTAGTCAACGCAAGCCATGGAATCATGCTACACACATGTGAACCTAACTCTAGGATGTATGCGGTGTATCTGCTATATTGTCGGGAAGCCTATGCCTGCCTAGACCTCCATAACCCACTCACGAGCTCTCGCCGCATGAGCTGCTAGCCACATACCACCTTATCCTACTTCTTGGATGCATGCAATATCCTATCTGTAGGGCGCATACGCTGTGTGATAGAAAACGGAGCTTATCCCTAAGTTTCCCATTCTTGCCTATGCGTTCCAATTCGCTCTTCCGAGTCTTAGATTTAGGTTTTAGACTACTCTCCCAAGTGTGTGCCTAAATGATGAATGAAGTGCTCATAGGACAAGTTAACCGCATGAACTCTATTGACTTAAGATTGTTCCTATCTCTAGTGAACAATGCATAAATTGCTTAATGCGACTAACCACTTACCCTCCTGGGTAGTTGGTTGTTGCTGACTTTACTCATAAACAAACAATGTGTTAGCCTATAGACAGGCATTGCCATAGCTTCACACTAAGCAAATAAGATTACTCACACACTCACGCAATACACACCTCTCGGTGGTTTGCTACATGCTTCATATCCCTAATCCACATGACTAAGTATGAGATACCCAAGCAATCTCACTAAGTGTTGCAATGAAAGTAAAGATGCTAAGCAAAGAAGATGGAGATGGAGTTGAAGGAATAGAGAAATGCATTGAAAACAAATTGTATTAATTCCTTAATCACAAAATGTCATACAATACAGTATAAGAAAAGAAAGGAAAATGAATTGACCAGTTGGAAGCAAAGACTTGCTTCCAACGGATGTGCGTCAAGGCTGCCGGTGGTGCCATGGATAGGTGGTGGAGCTGACTCTTCCAAGATCTAGCTCCAGTCGAAGGCTCCGATCGTCACTCAGAATGGATGAAGGAGGTGAAGAACTCTCAGATGTCTTCTCACCATTTTGTCTGGATCACAAGGATCCGCTCTAGGCGAACCTCAGGCGAAAACCTTGGATGAATTGAATTTTTTCTCATCGGCTTCTATTTATAGAGCTTGGATCGCCTAAAGCATTAATGGACTGCTTTGATTCTGACATTCGACGCGTTAGTCCTTTTCTGAACCTTTGCAGCTAACGGCGTGGTAGGTGAAATGTCAACATCATCTTTTGATTTTCCCAAGGTAGATGTGTTGATGTATTCATTCCACCAACCTCGCGTTGATCCCTTTATCATGCGTTATCGCATAGCCGCAATCATTCAGTGACTGCATTCTCTTAATACCACAACTCTACACGATGACTGCAATCGCTTGACGAGCGCAACACCAATGCGATGGATGCATACAGCTGATTACCACAACATCCATGCGTTGATCAACGTGTTCGCCTTTGTAATGGAGAGTTTCTTCGCATGCGGTCGTCTATGCGGTGGTTCATTTTCCGCAGTTGCGTCTGCTTCCTGCATTAGCTACAAAAATAGAACATTGAACGCATAATAATGCATAATAATGGGTTAGCCGAGATTGTTTAATGTTGAACGATGCAAGCTTATTTTCTCATGAATTCCTAGCACAAATGCCACATATTCTGCTTAACAACCTTCATAATTCTAAGTAAAAGGCCTAAGATGACATACATTTCTGCATGTCATCAGGGTTTGGTTTATAGGTTGGACCTTAAACCAATTATTCATTAGAGAATCAGTGGAACTTAAGGAACAAGATGTAGTCTTGGGGGGTAAAACGATTTTTATGACCCAGCCGAGATTACGAATAACCCGTGAAGGATTAACTTACTAATCATGGTTATATCATATGGACACAAATATATCTATAGTGAGGGGAGTGAAACTACGGAACTATAGTGGAATGACCTGTGATTTAACAAATGTTGATTAGCTCCGTCTAAAGAGTTTAGCTTGCTAATCTCGGATCATTGGAGCCCATGATCTATAGGTCAATTAGGTTTCCCTACTAGCTCATATGGAATAAACATAGAACAGTAGTTTAGAGATACAATTTTAATATTTAAATGTGATTTAAATATCAATAATATGAATACGTTCATATTCGAAAGCTCGAAATAATGAAAATAGTCAAAGATGTAAAAAGTCAAAGAGTTGACTTTTGACTTTGAAAAGTCAAACTTTGACCGACCTTTTATTCAAATATGATTTGAATTTTGAGAAAATGAATGCAGATTCATGCTTGGGAGATCAAACTTAGTCAACACGGAAAAAATCATAAAAATTCAAAATGTTGACTTTTAGGTCAAAGTTTGATTTTGACAAAATGACAATTTTGCCCTTTGCCTAATGTTATTGGGAAAATCCAAACTTTTGTTGGATAATTCCACTAACAAGATAGTGGGCTAGGTGTTGGCTTATAGTGGAGACATTATGCCCACATAGATAGTGGATTTTAGGTGTTGGGTTTTTTATGAATTGGTTTCATGCAATTTTTGCACGACACTTTTCTATAAATATGGGCTTTCAATTTGGATTAAAAACTTTTGACTTTTTGCCAATTTTAGTTTTCAAAATTTTGCTGGAAAAATAAAAACCCAAACCAAAAATTTCCATCTCCTATTTTCCATCTCTCTCTCTCTCTCGGTTTCTTCATCCATCGGGTCCCACAACCCGGTTCTGAGTCCAGAGGATAGTAGGTCAGCTCTAGTGGTGGTCCGAAAGAGTTCGGGTCGAGATTCAGCAAGGAAAAGCGTTTTTCGGGAGCTACAAAGGTTGTATCCTATCCAAATTAATTTACTATTTTTCCTTCATTTGCATGCTAATTTCCTTTTAATTAAAAGAAATTAGAGTGTAATTAGATCCTTATTTTGTTGCGTATGTCTTGTGTTCCATCAGGGTGCACTCCACTAAAGACCCACAACTACACTATTTTCACTACAGATATATTTCTATGTCCATAGATATAGATCAATAACAGCAAGTTAGTCCTTCATGAGTGTTCGTAACTCCAACTGGGTCAAATGATCATTTTACCCTTGGGTTACCTTTGATTTCTTAAGTTTCGATGCTCCTCTAATGAACAACTTGTTTATGGTCTAACCAATAAACAGAAACCCCTCTCGGGTTAATGAGAAGGTAGGGTTCTTTGTTCAAGTCTCGAAGACACCACTTAAGGGAACACTCATCTACTTACCCTTAAGGAGGGAAAAAGTAGGTTCCATCTTGTATTATTATGTTTCCAACTCTTCACTTGGTCTTTTCCCCAATGGAGCTATATTGGGTCGGCGAACTAGTCACTGTCACCCATACAAATCAAAGGACAGTCCCTCACGAATAATAGTTCATAATATACTCAGGATTAAGACTAAGTTGCATAGGTCATCCTATTGAAATAGGGACCTTACTAGTTAATGGTGTTACATCTAGTGGTTACTATTTCGCAGTCCAATCTTATGCAAACTCATTGCCTGAGCTACTCTCACTCGCATGTCAACTACGTGAACATGTTGAATCATTGCATTTGTATTAAATACAAAATGGATCGTATCCATAGTGTTACCAGGATAAGGTACTTATACTATAGATCCTTCAGGTTGTATCTTGAACATTGATCCCTGTATGTCTCCACATACAATTCAAGACTCATAAGGCAGCCTTGAATGTTAGTTTATTAAATTTAGGATTATTAAGACAAAAATAGAAAAACAACATAAACAATAACATTTATTAAATTAACATCTATAACTCTTTATTGATGACAGTCAATTAATACGTTTATTATCTACGAGTTTTAGGGCATAAAACCCAACAAACTCCTACTTGAACTAAAGCTCTAGTCAATGGGCTGTACATGATATCAAAATCCAAAAAGTGGGATTATTGTAAATAAATACAATAAACTAGGGTATCCATATACCCATTACACATCCTCCACTTGCCCTAGATTATATAATGTACATGTCTCGTAGACCTAGACTCTCTAGATATCCCTCAAACACTTTAGCCGAGATAGAGCCTTCGTAAATAGATCAACAATGACTACTACCCCACTATTGTCACAGTATAAGGTGATAGGCAAGTCTATATTTCAAACCACTTCCAAATTGTTTAGGAGCTTCCTTAACCAAACTGTTTCATTTGCTACTTCACAAGCAGCTACATATTTAGCTTCCATTGTGGAATCTACAATATATCCTTGCTTGATGCTATGCCACACTATAGCTCCCCCGTTTAGGGTAAACACTGATCCTGACGTGGATTTCCTAGAATCCTTGTTAGTTTGGAAATTTGAGTCGATGTATCTTGTAAGGATTAGATCCTTTGCCCCATACACCAGCTTATAGTCCCTTGTTGTCCTAAGATACATGAGGATGTTCTTAACCACAGTTCAGTGGTCCAACCCTAGATTGGACTGATTATTTCCACTGCATAACAAATGTCTGGCCTTGTGTAGAACATAACATACATTAAGCTGCCCACAGCTGAGGCATGGAGAGTACATTAAGTACTAGAAGAGCTACTTTATCGTTGATGATTTTCTTCTAGATACAAGGTTCATCAACATCTTGATCAAAACCAAAAGGTTGGATCGCTGTATCAAATCTAATGTTCCAAGATCTGGATGCCTATTTCAACCCATAAATCAGCATGTAAACTTTATGCTCATAACCTTGGGCTATGAACCCCTCAGGCTGAGATATAAAGATATTCTCTTCAAGATTACTATTTAAAAAAGTAGTCTTGACATCCATTTTCCATATCTCATAGTTATAATATGTGGCTATGGACAAGAGAATTCTTATAGACTTAAGCATAACAATAGTGGAAAAAGTTTCGTCATAGTCAACCTCTTTCTTCTAGGTATAACCCTTTGCTACAAGTCTAGTTTTAAAGGTATGTACCTTTCCAGCTACATCTCTCTTTATTTTATAGATCCATTTGCACCCTATGGGTTTCACCCCTTCAGGTGGATCTACAAGATCCCATATTGAATTGGAGTATATAGACTCCATTTTAAAGTCCAGCTTTGATCCAATGGTCCTTGTCTACGTCATTCATTGCCAGTTTATAGGAAAAAAATATAGCATTTTTCGATACAAACACTTTATTTTGTTGAGGTTCATAGAATAGGTCACCTCTCGTTTCCTTAGGGTAACCAACAAATTGGCATAATCTTGAACGAGGTTCCAACTTCTTAGGATTTTTCACTATCACATGTGTAGGACAACCCTAGATTCTGAAGTAACGTAAACTCAATTTACGCCCCCTTCATAACTCGAAAAGTGTTTTAGAAACATTCTTCGAGGAAACATTGTTCAAGATGTGACCTGCAATCTCTACTGCATACCCCCAAAACGAGTTAGGCAACTGAGCATGGCTCATTATATAACGAACCATATCTAATAAGGTTCTATTTCTCCTTTCTGATAAACCGTTCTACTGAGGTGTATCTGGTACTGAGAGTTGGGATTGAACTTCATGTTCTATCATATAGTCTTGGATATCTAAATCCATGTACTCTTCACCCCGATCAGATCGAAGTGTTTTAATTATTTTTAACCTTCAACCTTATACTCTTTAAACTTTTCAAAGGCTTCAGACTTATGTTCCATTAGGTATAAATAATCATACCTTGAATAATCATCTATGAAAGAGATGAAGTACTTGTACCCTCCTCTAGCCTTTACATTCATTGGACTAGAAAGATCTGAATGTATGAGCTTTAAGGGCTCCTTGGCTTTATAACCTCTTTCATTAAAAGATCTTTTAGTCATTTTTCCTTTGAGATAGATTCACATGGAGGTAATGAATCATTTTTTAACTTGATTAGAAGTCCATTCTTTACAAATCTCTTGATCCTATTGAGATTTATGTGGCCAAATCTCAAATGCCAAAGATACATATCATTGTTACTTGGAGAAATTCTTCGCCTTTTTGTTTGAGTATTAGCAGTTTTAAATATCTCATGCTTCAAAAGTGCTTTTGATTCAGTTGATCTTAAGACATAAGTTGTCTTCTAGTTTAGCTAAAAAAATAGTCACACCATTTTTCACAATGAACGCTTCATTTGAATTAAAAGAAACAGAGTATGATTGTTCAATTAAATAGGAAACAGAAACAAGGTTCCTCCTCATTTTGAGAACAGTGTATAAGTTTTCTATAAACAAAAATCTACTTCCAAAAAATAAATTAGCAGCTCCCACTAAAACGAGCTAAAATGACATCTCTCGTTCCAACCTTGAGCATCATTTTACCCTCTTCGAGCTGCTGGAAGGAACTAATTTCCTATAAAGAAGAGCAAATGTTATTGGTGGCTCCTGAATCAAGTATTCAAGCATCATGGTCATTTTTCACTAAACAAGTTTTCAGAACAAGTAAATTATATTTACCTTTTTTCTCTTTCTTCTTCTCAGATAGGTACTTGGGGCGATTGTGTTTCCAATGACCATCCACATTACAGTGGAAGCATTTGTCCTTGTTAGTCTTAGCTTTGCCCTTCTCTTTTCCAACAACATGAGCCTTCCCCTTCCCTTTTCCAACAACATGAGCCTTCCCCTTCCCTCCTTTAGTTTTCTAGATCTTTTTAGAACCAGAGGTCGAAGAACATTCTTAGTTCTATAAGATGAACTCTTTTGAAACTTTTTGGAATGGGCAACATTTGCCTCTCATTCTATTGGTCCCTTACCTATCATAATGGACTCAAAAGTCTATAACTCATTTAAAAGAGTAGTCAGATCCTACTGTATTTTGTTCATAACTGCATTGCTACGAAATTGAAGAAAACTCTTTGAAAGAGATTCTAAAATAAGAGACACCTAACTCTACTTGTTGATAATCGCACTGTTCATTTTGATGACATTGAACTAGATCATTAGGTCGAGAATATGTTCTCTCACCGATTGGCTTTCTTTCATGTGTACATTGTAAATGTACTTGAGGGTCTTGTGCTGGATTTCAATGGACGGTTGTCCAAACATCTCCTGGAAGGACTCCATGATCTAACATGCAAATATCATGGCCTCATGCTTCTTGGTATGAACGTCAGACAAACTTGCCAAGATGTAGACTTGAGCCTTATCATTGGCCTTCATCTAATGGTCATAAGCATCCTTCAACGCTTGGGATGCATTTCGAGCGGGGACTGGAGGACATTCCTCCATCAAGACAAACTGTAGATCATCAATAGCCAGAATTGTATTCATGTTACATTTCCATGTCGCATTATTTTCACCGATGAATTTCTTATTTTTAAGCAAAGATATGATTCTGGAAGACATGTTGAAACATACAATAATCAGTTGACTGTATTTATATTTGTCATAATCCATTACTTAATAATCCAATCAATTTAGCAAAAATATATGTAATCATATAACCCTAATTAAACTATTGATTTTCGTTTTTTCAACGATACTTCAGAGGTTTAGAGCAATAGCCACCAAAGGGTGATCAACTATTCCTCCCTTGAATTGAAACAATCTCAACCAATCACTAACACGAGAATAACTTTTATTCCTATAGTTTTTAGCTACCTTTGTTTCAGTCAAGGATTCATTAACTAACTTAATTCATCCTATATATGTGACCTTCTCATTTTTGGATCTCAGAGGTACTCCTCAATAGGATACTGAAGGGAAAGACAATTGTTGAATATTAACTTAAGAAACCCTATCCATTTCTAGAGTTTGCGTTGTTCTGACCCCTATAATCAGGCCCTCTGAAGGGATGGTTGCTCTAGGATGACATGCAAGTGGACCATAAGAATCTCACAGTGCAACCTAAAGAAGAAGATCATAGGATAACGTTGACATACGTCCCTTGATAGAGTTACATGCATTAAATAGAAAGGATCTAAGCACTCTAACTACATCAATTTTGGACAATTAGCATGCATGTTCTTAATTTTCAACATATTAGGGTTTCAGATGAATACCTTTGATGTTTCCTCTGAATTGCTTGAATTCTCCACAAATCTCCTCTTCAATCTATGCAGTAGACCACCATAAGAATCTTCTCTACTAATTTCAGACCTTAGATTGAGTGGTGGAACTCAAATTGAGAGGAATTTGAGTGTGGGTTTTTTAGAGTTGAAGAAAAGAGAAAAATCATTTTTCCTCTTTGTAATTTTTAATTTTTGATTGCATGATTCCCTTAATTTGATCTTTAAACCTTAATATACAGAAGTTAAACATGTAGATCAGATTAAACAAGATAGAGCCACTTCATTTTCCAATTAATTTAGTGGCATGAGGTGTGATTATGATGGAAAATGTGGGATTATCCCACTTTCCATTTTAATCCAAATATTAAATGTGAAATTTGGAAATTTGAAAAAATAAAAACAAATTAAAAATTCTGAATTTCTCAAATTCAAAATTATTTTGAATTTCATAATTTCATAAATTAATAAACCATTTCACAATTTTGAATTTCAAAAATTCAAAATTTAATAACATTAATTTGGATAATTAAACTAATTTAATTAATTTAATTTATATCAAATATTAAAATAATATAACAACTCACTTAAATATTTAAATCATATTTAAATATTGTTAACTCCCTAAAACCGTAACGTTTAATTTGTGACTAAACATCAGTTATATCAAATATAATAATCCAAACCCTAGACCGAGTTTGGATATTCCAAATTCTCTTAACACGTTATTCTAAGATTTAATCCTTTACGAGTTAATAGAGAGATCTAATGGACTTACAGTTCATGAGCTCCAATGATTTGAGATTAATTAGCTAAACTTTTTAAACTGAATTAATTACTATTCGTTAACTATTGAAACATACCACTATAGCTTAGTAGTTGCACTCTCCTCACTGTAGATATATTTTTATTCACTTGATTTAATCATAATCAGTAAGCTAATCACTCACAGGCCGTTCGTATTTACAGTTAGGTCAAAATTACCGTTTTACCTCTATAATACATCTTGCTTCTTAAGTCTCCACTGATTCTTTAATGAACAATTGGTTTATGGTCCTACCAATAAACTGAATCCCTCTCAGCCATGAGAGGGCAAGAGCCCTTTGTTCAAGACCATGAGCCAGTACTTAAGGGAGCGACCTATTTCCTGACCCTAAGATGGATAGGAGTGAATTTCATCTTGCAGGACTACGTCCCCAACTATATATCCAGTCTTACCCTTAAAATGGGAGGCTTATTGAGCGGTGATGTTGAACCACTCTCACCAATGTAGATTAAAGGATAATCAAATAAACAGAAACTTACAGTTAGCTGAGGATTAAGATTGAATTATCTTAGATCATCAAATTGTAATAGTAAGTTTTAACAGTAAACGTTCGTTATAAAGAAAAGTCACTATTTCGTGGTCTGGTCTTACGTAAACATCCTTTGGGATCACATGAACGAATTTGGGATCGCATCATTTGTATATTGATACAAAGTGGGCCATATCCATAGTGTCCCTAGGATAAGGTACCCAACCCTATCTATATACTTATAGACCTTTTTGGCTATATACTATAACTTGATCCTCTTTTATGTCTTTGCATAAAGTTTAAGTATTCATGTTATAGCGATGAGTTAGCTTATTGGATTTAGGAATGAATGCAATTCAATAACATCTTTATTGAAAGAAGTCTCAATAATATCTTTATTGTGAATAGAATATGTTTAATGTTTACAAATTGTGAGTTTTAGGACATTCCCGACATCCCTCTCCCACTTACTATGAACACTTTCCTTATTTACCTTGTTATTGACTCATGAAAATACTTTCCAAAGGGAGGCCGCGCCCAAGACGACACGAAGCCGAGCATGAATCTCGCGGTGTGAACTAATAGGGACGTGAGAGCTGAAATTTGATATATCACATATACAAATATCCTCCCACTAAAGTATTTTAATATTGTTAGGATTTTATTATACTTAGTTAAAACCCGACAAATGAATTTATCTAAGTCATTTTAAATTTGGTCAACATAACATTTATATTCAATAATTTAACAATACTTGATATCATTTATTAAACTCTTTTAATTAAATCAATCATTTATTGCATGATTATAAAAGATTTGCCCAATTCACCTTCGAGGTTGGTTCTCAGGTGGAGATGTTCTATTTCGATCAGCTTAAATACCTTATCCTAGACAGGACCTTCTTTAGATAAAGGTCCCTTATGG
The DNA here is from genome assembly GCF_027475165.1 of Benincasa hispida. Classification (NCBI taxonomy): domain Eukaryota; kingdom Viridiplantae; phylum Streptophyta; class Magnoliopsida; order Cucurbitales; family Cucurbitaceae; genus Benincasa; species Benincasa hispida. Next base: position 39,480,609 of record NC_143483.1, on the reverse strand, counting down.
AAAATTATTTTATAAATTTAATCTTTTAATTAAATTCATTTTAATCCTATTAAAACAAATTAAAAAGATTAACTTATTCCTTATCCCATTAGAAATACATAAGTCTAGCTTGATTAATTTTAAACTATTTAAAATTAATTTAGACCTATGTTTGCATGCAACTCTTGATTGTAGATTTTAAACTATCTCATTAAAACTATGCAACTCTTGATTGTAGATTTTAAACTATCTCATTAAAACTATAACACTTATATTTTAATGATTTATTAAAATCTATAAATATGTATCTAATGACACCGATAAAATATAAATATTATATTTATCTAAGTAATGTCATGCTCAGTGCAAATCCAGTTCTTATTTGATAAATATAACACTTATATAAATAATTCATGAAAAAACAAGCATTCACATACATCATTCTACTATATATTATAACAATTTTAATATGTAGTATGATGCATGGACATGCTTGGGTTAATCATACATCACTAACATAACACTTATATCATGTTGCATGAGCATGCTAATATAATCATGCATCTATAAAATATAACATTTTATATTTATTTATGATGCATGTACATGTTTATCGTGAGGTAGGTATTTTTTAATCAATATACATACAATTGTAATATGAATTCAAAGATTAATTTAAATATTTATCCAATGCATAAATAATTTAATTTAAACAGAAAAAAATGGACTGATTTTGGCACCCTGATGTAAAATTAATTTATTAAATTAATATAACTATTATATTAAATTAATTAAATAATACAAAGGGAATTAGGTCAAAATAGTTGCAGTCGAATTGTCCTCGTAGCATCGCCAACACTCCGTCAAAACTCAAAGCATTGCAATGCTGATGGTAGCGTTACAATGCTACGACTACTTTTTGTTGTGTCTACTTTCCAGTGTTGTAACACTGCGATAGTAGCGTTGCGACACTGAGCGGTAGAATGTTGTTGTTTACATTTTTTTTGGCTCTGAACTTGCCCTAAACACTTCCTTTCTTCCTGATCTCTTAAAATCTCATTGCTCTTTCGAACAATATGGATTTACAGATTCGAATCAATAATTAAATTGCCCAAAAAACTACAATGGGCCCTTACATTTAATCAAATTAAAAGTATTCTACGTGCCAAAACTGAAAACATCCAATCTTGCAAACCGACATTCAAACATTCCAAATGTAGAATATTAAACCCACATCTAAACTGATTTTTTTTAAAAAAAAAAATACGAAGAATAAAGATGCAAGAAATTAGCTCTGATACGAATTGAAGAGACTGAATCCCACAGTGGAAGTGTTTGTGTGAAAATGTCTTACATCCTACTATTTGATTTTTACATAAACAAATTCAGTATACTAAAACAAAATATAAACATGTAATATGACATACTTTAAGAAAAAAGATTAGAACCATTCTTACCTTTGTAGATTCTCATGCTTTACGAAAAAAATCTCTTTAAGTTCTAACGATCTTGATCACGAACGATTTCTTGAGTAATCTCGAACACTACCATGAGAGTAATCTCATTATTATTTAGGATTCCAATAGAGAGATAGGTGGTATCCAACTATTGGGGGAGGTAGAGGAGAAAAGGCTTTTGAAGAGTAGAAAGGATTTTCTTTGTGGGAAAGGATTTTCTTTGTGGCTTAGAAAAATTTTTGCACAATAACACTTGTTTGCTGTGTATTGTCAGTCTTAGTTTCAGTGTCTCTGAAAGGGGTCATAGGGAGGTTTTTATATAGAGAAGGGTCAAGCCCTTCTCTTAATCTTTTTCCTATTTTCCTTTTCTACAATTAATTAATTAATTAACACTTATTTAATTAATTAGTCAATTAATTAAATAACACTTATTTAATTTAATTTGCATATTAATTAAATAAATATTTATACATTAAATTCAATTTAATGTGTGTGTATATATATATATATATATAAGCATAAGCATCGTATGTATATGTGAATATCTCTCTATTAATTCTTTGTGAATCTACTTCACTTGAATTAATTAATTAAATCTTATTCAAATATTACTTTCCAATTTAATTTGAGTTATAGATCATATCTATAATCAATTATATATTAACCAAGTTAATAAATATTCATTAATTGTGAGTACACTCTACTAAAGACCCACAACTACACTCACTACAAATATATTTTTGTGTCCACAGATATAGACCAATAACAGCAAGTTAATCTTTCACGAGTGTTCGTAACTCCAACTGGGTTAAATTATCTTTTTACCATTGGGTTACCTCTGATTTCTTAAGTACCAGTGCTCCTTTAATGAACAACCTGTTTATGGTCCAATCAATAAATAGAAATCCCACTCTAGCCAATGACCAGGGTAGGGCCCTTTGTTCAAGTCCCGAAGACACCACTTAAGGGGCTACTTATGCTTAAAGTGGGAATGAGTGAATTCCATCTTCTATTATCATAATCTAAGCTCCTAACTCAATCTTTTCCCCAAAATGGTAGGCACATTGGGTTGGCAAACTAGCCACCCTCACCTATACAAATCAAAGGACAATCCCTCATGAACAGAAGTTCATAATATACGCGGGATTAAGACTAAATTGCTTAGGTCATCCTATTGAAATAGGAACTTAAGTAGTTAATAGTGTTACATCTAGTGGTTACTATTTCGTGGTCTAGTCTTATGCAAACCCATTGCATAGGATACCTCCACTTGCATGTCAACTACACGAACGTGTTGGATCATTGTGTTTGTATCAAATACAAAGTGGGTCATATCCATAGTGTTACCAGCATAAGGAACCCAACCTTATCCCTATACTATAGACCCTTCAAGTTGTATCTTGACATTGATCCTTGTATGTCTCCACAGACAGTTCAAGACTCATTAGCCAGTCTTGGATGTTAGTTTATTGGATTTAGAGTTATTAAGACAAAAATAGACAAACCATTGTCCAACCATTTGTTAATGTTTCTAGCTATCCGATCGAAAATTCCCTTAACGTGTATGTCCTATCCATAAGTCCACCCGCCGCTAATGCATCGATTGATTGTGAAGCTCTATTCATCCTGTTATAGAAGATTTCTATCAATACTCAATCAGGAATGCCGATTTATGGGCAGTTACAAACTAGATGTTGGGGTTGGTGTCCTAAATCTCGTGGGTTTGTAATTGTAATATACAAATATTTTTTTTATTTATTAAAATATGAGAGGTTTTATTCAATATTTAGTAGCATTAACCCACAAACCAATAAACTAATATCCAAGGTTATCATCAGTAGTTTAAACATGTATATAGAGGCATACAGGTGGATCATGTTTACATGATAACCCAAATGGTATGTTATAGACGGATAAGGTTGGGTACCTTATCCTAGTTGTTGGTTTTTATGTCCTAAAACTCGTGGTTTGTAAACAATAAGAACTTTTTCTGAAAATTCAATAAGTTGTTATTGAATAGATGTTTTGCTGATTAGAAATCCAATAAACCTAAAAGTCCCTTGACTATTACATGAGTACTTGAACTTTATGTGGAGAAATAAAAGTGGATCAGGTTTGAGTAAGTAGTCAAAATGATTTATAGTATATGAATAAGGTTGGGTGCCTTATTCTGGTAACACTATTGGATGCGGCCTACTCTATAGTTGTTACAAAGTGTTGTAAAGTGCTATAAACGAAGTGATCCTAATTCGTACATGTTATAACATGAGGAGTGGGGGCGTCCCTGTGCAAAAGGGTTTGTACAAGATCGGACCACGAAATCAATTACTCTTGCTTTATAACACTGTTTACTGTTTAAGACTGACTATTTCAAAGCGATGACCTAGGTAACTTGACCTTAATCCTGAGCTAACTATGAACTCCTGTTTATTTGGGATTATTCTTAGATTTTCATAGGTGAGGGTTGGCTCAACAACGCCAGCTCAATAACCTTCCATTTAAGAAGTAAGACCGGATAGGTAGCTGAGGACATAGAATGCAAGATGGATTTCGCTCCTACCCGCTGTTAGGGATAGTAGAAAGATTGTTCCTTTAAGTGTTGATTCTGGGTCTTGAACAAGGGGCCCCACCCTCTCATTGGCTCGAGAGGGACTCGGTTTTATTGATTGGATCACAAAACAATTGTTCATTAGAGGATCAGTATGACTTAAAGAATCAGAGGTAATTTCGGGGGTAAAACAAAGATTCGACTCAGCCGTTATTATGAACAACCCGTGAAGGATTAACTTACTAATCATGGTTATATCGAGTGGACATAATATATCTACAGTGAGGGGAGCTCACCTGTGGGCTTTAGTGGAGTGATCCATTAGTGAACGAATGGGGGTTAGTTCGATCTAATGAGTTTAGCCAATTAATCTCGGATCGTTAGAGCCCATGATCTGTAGGTCCGCGAGGTCGCCCTACTAGCTCATAAATGGATTACTATAAAGTAGCATGATAAGTTAATTTGAAACACAAATTAGAGTTAAACGAAATTAGATAATTAATATTTAAATCTGATTTAAATATATGAAGGTGAAATTGTGTTAAATTAATTTAATATTTGATATTAAACTAATTAGAATTATTTAAATAGTTTAAATATTAGATAAATTAACTTATGAAATTAATTTTATAAAATTAATAATATTTTCAATTTTAGAAAATAAATTGATTTATGAAATCAATTTTTGAAAAGTTGAAAAAGAAGAAAAACATAAAATGGAATTTGAGTTTTTCCTTTATCTTCTTCAAATAGCTCACCCATAACCCACCATCTTTTGGCTTCAATTACTCCAAGCATGAGCTGCATCTAATGCAGCTATCTTCCTTGTATGATGGTCTGCAATATATTGAAGAGATTGGAGTGAATTTGAGACAATGCAATCGATAGAATTTTTCTAAAAAATTCGGTTGAAGAAGGTGTTCTTCAAGGTGGGTTGCTGTTGTGAGTTCTCCTCCTAATTTCCTTAATTCAAGCTTATTTTGAGCCCACAACTCAATCTAGAGCACAAAGAGATTAGTAGGGAAGATCTTGGGGTGGTCTACAATAAGTTTTGGAGAGATTTACAACTGGAAATCGAAATTTCAAAGGTTCTACAAAGGTATGGCTTGAAACCCATTTATTTCTGCAAAAGTATGCTTTAGTTTCTGCCAAAATCAATGAATTAGAGTGCTTAATGATCCTTGTAACTTCCGCTGCGTGATGATACAATCCAATAATTGGTATCAGAGCATCATATAAGCATTCAATTCGGTTTAATTTTGGTGTGGTAGGTTTTTTTTTATGAGAATATGAAATTGCTGCACTGATATAGTTTTCTTAGTTTTGGCTTTTAATTTCTCTTTTATTTCTCAATTAAATTTTTAATTGGCTCTTGTTTGATGAGCTTATATGTGTTCTCAAGAGTTTATAATTTATTTGGAATCATTAGAGTTGAAATTAAGCTATAATTGAAGAAACAAGTGAAGAGGCCGAGTTGCAGATTCTAGTTTTTCAACCTCTGTTCATATCGTTGTTGAGGTTCAGTGCTAGACGATCGTTTAGCTACAGAGCTAGGCGATGTGAAGAAAAGCTAAATGATCGTGTAGCTATAGGCATTGAGCGTTGAAGTGTTGTGCGCTAGATGATCGTGTACTTGTGAGAGCTAAACGATGTATTGAAGTGCTATACGATGGTGCTACACGATCGTGTGGGAGCTAAACGATGTGTTGAAGAGCTATGCGATAGCACTACACGATCATTTACTTTTGTGCGACAGCAAAACGATGCATTGAAATGCTATGCGATAGCGCTATAAGATCATGTAGCTATGAGCGTGTTAAACGATCAAGATGAGGCGCTAGACGATGGTTCTAAGTGATCTTGTAGTATTTGTCTAGCGTTAGACGATGGTGCTGCATGATAGTGTTGGACACTAAATGACCATGTAGCGTTGTCCGGCACTAGACGATGACACTATGGCAATAGATGGAAGACACTACACAATCGTGTAGCTTGGTTAGGTGCTATGCATTGGCTGCTACACGATGAGACAAACACTAAAAGATTAGGCAAACAGAAGACGATGGTTGTCAATGCTAAACGATGAGCCTTAACGAGATATTAAGCATGAAGCGAGAGCAGTCGATTTGACCGTTCTCTTGAGGTCCGATCCGGTTCAGCTTCAAATGGTTTTTGGCTGGTCTGATTCAGACTTATGTTGTTCCGATTCAGGTTTGGGTCTGGTTCAAGCTTTTTGGGTTCGGTTTGGAGTAGTTCGAGCGGTCCAAAAGTGGTTCAGAAGCTGTTTTGTAATAATTAGGCTTTTGCTTGCTTGTTTTTTCCAAAACTAAAACCATATCAATCTATGTATAATTATTTATGTATTTGATGTATGTTATAATTAAATAAATCTTGTATGTGCATATAATATGCCATGTAGATTTAAAATCCCACCATAGGATGCATGCTACACGCATTGAAAGTATGTTATAATTTGTTATAATATATAGTATGAATGTTAGGGTTTCTTGTATTTAATATAATGGTTATATTAAATATTGAATTCCTTTATGTATATTGTGGATGTTTAGCATGTCTAAAGATTTATAAGTTGTTATAAAATTGGGATAGACATTTAAAATCCATAACAAAGAACAACTGCATGCTCATGTAGGTTAACCACTCGTTTTAATAGTTAAAATAGGTCGTTAAACTTGTAAAACTAGGGTTACAAACTCAACTAGTATATAATCCTGTCGAAGGCTGGGGTATTTAAGTTGACGGTCTACGGAACACCTTCTACCTGGGGATTATGGCCAAATTATTGAGCGTTAGTAACCGGTTTTATAAGCATACGTGAGCGATGTGAGGTAATAAAAAAGTTTATCACCTAGACATCGTGGGTTGAAATCCATTTATAAGTGTTATACTTGGATAAACCACATAGACTTAGGGTTATTTTTATTAGCCGAAAAGAACCTAAGTATAAATTTACCCTTTTAATAAACACTTCAGTGGCAATTCAATAACTTCTATATGATAAAGGTATTAGAAAACTTCAGTGGGAGATTAATAACATAAACGATACGTTATTTTTAGCTCTCACGTCTCTAAGAGTTCACAGTCTGGATTTAAGCGGTACTTCGTGTCATCTTGGGAATGGCCTCCATACGAAAAGTATTTTTTAGCTTAAATCTAGATTTTAGTGAATAAAAGGAAGTTTTTTTTTATTAGAAATCAAATATACGATATAGATTTCAACTGCCACGTCTCCACATAGTTTACACCATGAGATTCATATGACACTTCGTGTCACCCTGGGAGTGACCTCCATACAGAAAGTGGATGTATGAGTCAATAACAAGGTAAATGGAGGAGGTAGTTCATAGTAAATGGGTGAAAGAAATGTGTCAACATATCCGGCAATCTCTTCCGTTAGTTTGGACCGTGAGATTCCTATGTTGCGCCTGCTGGTTAGCTTTAAACGGCCCTTTGCTAGTCGTTTAATGATGGCTATCCCCACGAAGGGTTGTAACATAGGATTCAGAACAACTCAAGCTCCAGAGATGGATAAGATTTCTTAGGTCCATTCCCAACCTTGACTCTTCACTACGGTAGCATAGTTGGGGCCAACCTTTGACATTTGAAAACGGAGGGTTACACTTATAGAATTATTAAGTGTTAGTAATTTCTGACCAAAAGTGGTACATAAGTGACTATCGGAATATGAGTTATTCTAGAGATAGTATTTAGTTAAGAATGGCTTGTTATAGTATTGTTGCAAAAGAATAATCTTGGGTACATTATTAAATTGCTAAAATTTGATTGGATTTAAAAGCAATTCACTTATAGAATTTTTTTATAATTTTAGAATGACGAGTTCAATAATACAATTGTTGGCATCGGATAAACTGATTGGGGATAATTATGTGACCTAGAAATCAAATTTGAACACGATACTTATGATAGATGATTTGCGGTTTGTCTTAACAGAGGATTGTCCTCCTGTTCCTAGCTCTAACACAAACCGAACTATTCGAGAAGCGTATGATAGATGAGTCAGGTCGAATGATAAAGCACGTGCTTATATCCTCGCCAATATATCTAATGTTTTGACGAAGAAACATGAGGATATGGGTACTACCAAAGAGATTATGGAATCTCTACGAGGGATGTTTGGAAAACCATCCTTCACCTGAGGCATGATGCTATCAAATACGTTTACAACAGCCGCATGAAAGAGGGGGCCTCTGTTCGTAAACCTGTCCTAGACATGATGATCCACTTTAATGTGGCAGAAGTAAATGACGTTGTTATTGACGAAAGAAGTCAAGTTGGTTTTATTCTAGAATCTCTTCCGAAAAGTTTTCTGCAATTCTGTACGAATGCACTGATGAATAAAATTGAATACAGCTTGACTACTCTACTGAATGAGCTACAGGCTTACCAAACTATGTTGAGAACTAAGGGTCTGGAATCAGAAGTAAATGTTACTACTGCTAAGAAGGGAGGAATGTCCTTTAAACCTGATGTTGCCTTTTCTTCGAAGAGTAAAGAGTATTCCTATGAAGAAGGGCAAAGGGAAAGGGAAGAAGAAATCTACTGGAAATAAAGTCAAGAAAGATGCTGCAAATAAAGGGAAGTGTTTCCACTACAACGAAAAAGGGCACTGGAAGAGAAATTGCCCTTAGTATCTTGCCAAGAAGAGAGCAGAGAAAGCTAAATAGGCAAACTAGTTCCTGGGGACAGCTTGCTCAGCTTGACCAGTGGCAGATGTTGTTGTTTGATCTTACTTGCTTTTATGATCTTGTAAAGAATAAATTGTATATATTTTTGTTGTAAATGACATGTTCATTGTCGAAAAATTATGTTTATTCTATCTCATAGCAACTTTTGTTAAGAATAAAATTGTTAAAATCCATTTGCAAATATTTAGATATTTAAAAATGGCTAGATCAAAGTATAGAAAGTTTAAACATTTCTAGATCTGACTGTTAACAAAAGTTGTTGAGACAGGTTAGACGCATCTTACTCAAAGAGTTGAAAGTACCTCAATGTAGTGGAAGGAAAGTGTGAATTCCTAGTCATTATTAAGAATAAGATACAATCACATATAGTTTATTTAAAAGCCTATTGTATACTGAGATGTTTACAATGATTCTCTCGACTAAAATGTTTGAGAATCACCTAGTAAGACTAGGAATACCAGATTAATAACCTAGGGCAAGTGGGAGAAATATTAGGTATGAAATATCGAATGGTAAACCATGGATATGGGATGCCCTAGTTTATTGTATTTCTCTATAAAACTCATAAACTTACCTTATACATTAGATATATAAGTTATCACTAGAGTTTTAGTACAAGTGGGAGTTTGTTGGGTTTTATGTCCTAAAACTCGTGGTTTGTAAACAATAAGAACTTATTCTAAAAATTCAATAAGTTGTTATTGAATAGATGTTTTACTTATTAGACATCCAATAAACCTAAAAGTCACTTGACTATTACATGAGTACTTGAACTTTATGTGGAGACATAAAAGTGGATCAGATTAGAGTAAATAGTCAAAATGATTTATAGTATATAAATAAAGCTGGGTGCCTTATTCTGGTAACACTATTGGATGCGTCCTACTCTGTAGTTGTTACAAAGAGTTGTAAAGTACTATCAGCGAAGTGATCCTAATTCGTACATGTTATGACATGAGAAGTGGGGGCGTCTCTATGCAAAGGATTTTTACAAGATCAGACCACGAAATCAGCCACCTTAATTTATAACGTTGTTTACTATTTAAGACTAACTATTTCAAAGTGATGACCTAAGTAACTTGAGCTTAATCCTGAGCTAACTATGAACACCTGTTTATTTAGGATTATTCTTAGATTTGCATAGGTGAGGGTTGGCTTAACAGCGCCGGCTCAATAATCTCCCATTTCAGGAGTAAGACCGGATAGATAGCTGGGGACTTAGGGTGCAAGATGGAATTCACTCCTACCCACTATTAGGGATAATAGAGAGGTTATTCCCTTAAGTGTTGATTCTGGGTCTTGAATAAGGGGCCCCACCCTCTCATTGGCTCGAGAAGGACTCGATTTTGTTGTTTGGATCAGAAAAAAATTGTTCATTAAAGAATCGGCGGGACTTAAGAAATAAGAGGTAATTTCGAGGGTAAAACAGAGATTCGACCCAGCCATTATTATGAACAACCTGTGAAGGGTTAACTTATTAATCATGATTATATCGAGTGGACATAATATATCTACAGTGAGAGGAGTTCAATTATGGGCTTTAGTGGAGTGACCCATTAGTTAATGAAGAGGGGTTAGTTCGATCTAATGAGTTTAACCGATTAATCTCGAATCGTTGGAGCCCATGATCTGTAGGTCTGCGAAGTTTTCTTACTAACTCGAAAATGAATTAGCTCTAGAGTAGTGTGATAAGTTAATTTAAAACGTTCAAATTAGAATTAAACTCAATTGGACAATTAATATTTAAATATGATTTAAATATATGAAGATGAAATTGTGTAAAATTAATTTAATATTTGATATTAAATTAATTAGAATTATTTAAATTGTTTAAATAATTATTTATTAATTTTATTAGACAAATTAATTTGTGAAATTAATAATATTTTAAATTTTAGAAAATAAATTGATTTATGGAATCAAATTTGAAATGTTGAAAAAGAAGAAAAACACAAAATGGAATTTGAGTTTTTCCATTATCTTCTTCAAGTAGCTCACCCATAACCCACAATCTTTTGGCTTCAACTACTCAAAGCATGAGCTGCATCTCATGCAACCATCTTCCTTGCATGATGGTTTGCAATATTTGAAGAGATTGGAGTGAATTTGAAGCAATGCAATCGATAGAATTTTTCTGAAAAATTCGATTGAAGAACGTGTTCTTCAAGGTGGGTTTCTACTGGGAGTTCTCCTCCTAATTCCCTTAATGAAAGCTTATTTTGAGTCCCACAACTCAATCTAGACCACCAAGATAATAGTAAGGAAGATCTTGGGTTGGTCTACAACAAGATTCAAAGAAATTTGCAGTTGAAAATCGAGATTTCAAAGGTTCTACAAAAGTATGACTTGAAACCCATTTATTTCTGCAAAAACATGCTTTAGTTTCTACTAAAATTAATGAATTAGAGTGCTTAATGATCCTTGCAACTTCCGCTGCGTGATAATACAATCAAACACTGGTGACACTACAAATATGACTCTCTTTGTAGATATTACAATTGTTGTAAAGTGCTACAAATGATCTAATCCTAATCATTCCTGTAAAGATATGTGCGCGGGGGTATTCTATGCAAAGAAGTTTGTATAAGACTGGACCACGAAATGACTAGTCTTATTATATAACGTCATTCATAATAGAGACTTACATTTCACCAAGATGATCATAGGTGACATGATTTGAATCCCGAGTGAGTTGTAAACTCTTATCTATGAATGCAGTCCTTCGATTTGTATGGGTGAAAGTGGTCAGATCGCCAACTCAATAAGCCTACCATTTTGGGAATTTTTCTGATTTTGGAGCTTGGAATACAGCTACACAAGACGAAATTCACTCATTCTCTAACGTCTGAATAAGTTGATAAATTGATCCCTTAAGGACTGATTTTAGGGCTTGAACAATGTGGCGCCACACTCTTTCTTGGCTCGAGAGAGGTTTAGTCATAGTTGAAATTTGACTTATTGTTCATTAGAGGGATCAGTGGTACTTAAAGAGTTAGATGTGACTATAGGGGTAAAATGGTAATTTTGGCCCAGCTGTACTTACGAGCAATTTGTGAAGGGTTATCGCACCGTTGATTGGTTATATCCCATGGACATAGAAATATATCAGTAGTGCGAAGAGTATAGCTATCGGTCTTTAGTGGAGTGACCGATAGTTAATGGATGTTGAATAATTTAATTAAAAAAGTTTAATTAATTACTCAATTATCATTGGAGCTTTAATCTGTAGGACCATAAGGTCCTCTCTGTAGCTCAATAGGGATTATTAAGAATTAATTTTGGATTAATTGGAATTGTTCAAATTAATTGAGGAAATTAGAAATATGTGATATAATTAATATAATGTATTTGATACATTATAATATAAATTCTATTTGAGCGAAACTAATATTTGAATATGATTCAAATATTAATTTTATGGATTAGATTCATATAATTAAATTTAGTATAAATATGATTTATATTAAATACCATGTATCATTGAGAGAGAAACAAACTATAGGTCACATTGTGTTTGATACAATATAAAAACTATAGTTTACGTGTTATATTTGATATAACATATAGTTATATATATACATATAGTAAGTTATATATATATACTAGTTAAATTAAAATTATTTGTTAATTTTGAAATTGAAAGGGAAGGAAATAACATCCCTCATCATTATTCTCTCTCAGTTTTTTTACGTGTGGGGTGGTTACAGTTTTGTTGGGGCTTCATCTTCTTTATGTTGTTTTTACAGAAGGTGAAGTGAATTCTCTTTTTTTTCTCAAAAAGATCTCCCTGCAAAAAGAAATTCTCTCTTTCTAAAATGCTACTTCGTTCATACCAAAAACACATAGCCCACTCCTTTTGTAACTCTCATTCCCTACAGAGAATACAGAGGAAGATCTCGTGGTGGTGGCCATTCTCCCTTTTCCTCTTTAAATGCATGTTGTGAGTTTTAGAATTAATGCATAATTTATGTTTGAATTCTATAAATTCGTTGTTTTGTGAAAAAATGAAAATTGGGCCGATCCTCGCTTCTACTACGAAACTTCACAATTCCTTCACTAGATGCCTAAACCTGGCTCAGGCGGCACTTAAACTCTCTGAAACTCCTTTTTCAAAAGTAACGATATCACGTTGTCTCCTTGCATTGATGGTCGGTGGAAAGAACTTCTTCATAAATCTCTTAACCAACTAGCCCCATTTCACAATCTCATTAGGTCAAAAGGAATAGGTCCATCGTTTTGCCTCATCTCAAAGAGTGTAAGGAAAAAGAGAAAGTCGGATCCCCCCCGACGTCATGCCAGGAATAGAAAAAGTGTTGCACAATTCCACAAAACTAGTAAGGTGGGCATGAGGATCTTCTCCCGGTGCCCCTCCAAACTGCCCTACAGTCTGGACCATCTGTAACATTATTGGCTTTATCTCAAATCTCGTATTCCCATCAATGGTTGGCCAGATGATTCCTAGAGAAATATCTTATAGGTTCAGGGCTACGTAATTCCGCATTGGAATGTTGCAGTCAACAGCCAGCAGAATTGGGTTCTACTGTCATTCTCCTTGTAAACCATTTCCTTCAACAGGTTGATTATTTGGATTATTGGTCATATTCCTTCTTCTTCTATTTCTGTTCAGTCTTGCTCTACGATGAAATGTCCGCTCATCTCAGGGTTAATATTGAATTTAGGTTCAATACTCGTACTCATATACCGTTTCTAGCTTGGTCTCTTAAGCTGGCAATACACCTAAGACTGAAGGGGTCTCCAAAAACACAAAACAAAAAAAATAATTAGTTATCAAGTTCATGGCAATAGCGCCAAAAACTTTTTGCTTTAGAAATCTGTATGCTTGTTTGCAAGTAAAACTGTGTGGAAATAACTATGCATTGATCTATCTATATGCCTAACTGTAGATAAGTATGCACTTATCACAAGTTTTCTTATAACTTGCTAAGTATAACAAGCTATAAGTTTCTCATTGAACCGAGGTCGAACTCAGGGACTTGTAACTAAAAATTATTGTAAAGTGGTGCATTTTTAGTGAAGACTAATTGAATATAGTAGAGAAAAGAGTAACTAAACAGGCAGTGAGCACTTGAAGACTAATCCTGAGAATCTATAAGGAAGTAGTAGTTTTAACATGTGATAAAAATGTTTGGGGAAAGCAGGGTTGGGGGAAGTCAATGCCAAGTTCCTAAATTTAGCTTCAAGGGTAATCCAAGCTCACAATATTCGTTCATCTCATACCTCTCGGCAGCCAGCCACATTTGTCATATCTCTATGACGCATGAATGATGTTGCATTGAGCAAACACTTCGTATTTTGCTTAGTGAGATCCAAAACTACTTACCCTCTTAGGAAGTTGGTTATAGGTACTTGACTCAATGAGTGATGACAGGCAAGCATTTATATATTCATACTCTAAGCAAACAGGATTAACCCTTAAAGATTCAACTTAGTTCATAGCATTAAACTTTCCCCCTTACCCCATGGAAATTGGTTACTTATGATAAATGAAAAAGTGATGAAGATAGAGGAGATAATGGAAGTAGTCATGATGATATATAGAGAGAAATGGAATTACTGTTTACAAAATGCGTAATCTTTTAAAGTCACAATGCAATACAACAATGAAAGATAAAAAGAAAATAATGGAAAGGCAGTTTTCAACAATTTCTTGCTTCCAATAGATGTAATATCAAGGTTGTTGGTGACTGATGGCAAGAATGTTGTGGAGAAGTGTTGGGGTTGATGTTGTAAATCTCGTAGGGTCCTATAGTTTGTAAACATTGTTGAACAAACTCATTATGTATTTAATGAAATATTTGATATTTTATTCATTTTCTATGATATTTTATTCATTGTTTATAAGATATATGATATTTTAGTTGCATTAACTACAAACCAATAAACCAATAAACATGTATGTAAAGACATACGAGTGAATCATGTTTAAGTGATAACCTAGATGGTCTGTAATAGATGGATAAGGTTGGGTACCTTATCCTAGTGACACTACGAGTATGGCCCGCTTTGTAGGTGTTACAATTTTTGTAAAGTACTACAAATGATCCGATCCTGATCATTCATGTATAGATATGCGAGTGGGGATATTCTATAAAAAAGAGTTTGTATAAGATCGGACCACGAAATGTTTAGTCTCATTATATAACACTGTTCATAATAGAGACTTATATTTCACCAGGATGACCATAGGTAACGTGACCTGAATCTTAAGTGAGTTGTGAACTCCTGCTTATGAGGGTGGTCCTTTGATTTGTATGGGTGAGAGTGGTTAGATCGCTGACCCAATAAGCCTACCATTTTGGGGATTCGTCAGATTGGGGAGCTGGGAACATAACTATACAAGATGGAATTCACTCCTTCCTTGAGGCAAAGGTAAGTAGATAAATTACTCCCTTAAAGGCTGATTCCGGGTCTTAAACAATGTGACATCACACCCTCTCCTGGCCCGAGAGGGGTTTAATTATAGTTGGACTATGATCTATTGTTCATTAGAGGGATCAATGGTACTTAAGGAGTTCGATGTACTTAAGTGGTATTTTTTTTTATTGGGCTTCTGTGAAGAAAGGAAATCCTATTAAAAAAAGGTCGGTTTGTTTTAACCTAATTTCAACTAACAAAGAATCCTTCTCCAACCATTGATGTGCAACTAAGATATTTTTTAACCTAGCCGCTACTCAGCGAAAGCAATAATTATGGTTGGATGGAGTCGAGCGATGATGATGGTGCGATCGGTGAAGAACAAAGTTGTTTTTGTAAAGAAACGATAAAGAAACTGGAAGCGCAAAAGTTGTACTTACGAGCTATTTATGAAGGGTCATCATACTATTGATTAGTTATATCCAATGGACACATAAATATATCTGTAGTGCGAAAAGTTCAACTGTCGGTCTTTAGTAGAGTGCCCAACAGTTAACAGATCGTGAATAAAGCAATTAAAGAGTTTAATTAATTATTCATGTACCGTTTGAGCTTCAAGCTACAGGTCCATGAGATCCCCTTGGTAAAGGAAATCTAAACAGAAATTTTTTGAGCAATAGAAGTGGATCGTTCCAAATCTCATTGAAAATGAACACAAAATACGTACAGTCTTAAATGGAAACGAACAGATTATGCATATACAGAAATTACAGCATGCTATAAGAAGATACAGGGGATAAAGTATGCGTACCCTTGAAGAACTCTTCTTCAAGTATCCCTTGATCAATGTCCAATACGTCTAGCGATGTGCTCAAACGTGACGAATGAAATAGCCAACAACACGAACAACTGGATGCACCTCGAACCCAATTGAGTCCAACTCGATCCACGAACAAATTTAGAACACCACCACAATGGTTACCTTGGTATTCCCAGTGTTAGAACCTAGGAGTTGTGGGCTCTGTATGATATTGGATTGAGGAAAATAGAAGGTAGACGATTGAGTAGACGATCGAATAAATGGGAGATGAAGACAAGCTATCATATAGATGATATACTCGATCGTTTAGAAGATGAAACCTATCGTATAGACTTTGTTACTCAATCGTGTAGTAACGATCAAACGAGTAACTATCGTATAGTCAACTTGTAGGTTGATCGTGTATGCTCTCGACGATATCGCTTAGTAAAAAACTTTTTACTTGATAGCCTTTTTGTGAGATTTTTCCGAATGAATCAACTACTAATTTTGGAAAACAATTTTCCTTTCTATCTCACGGTTACCATAAAACTTCCAATAACCTCTCACTCAATTCGATTATTAGAGAAAAAGAATTAATTATCATATAATTAATATATTATAAATAAATATGCTAACCAATTTATCATATTATATTTATAACCTATAGTTTTAATATTTCATCATATGAAACATATAAACCATAATTCATTTTCTATTTTATGGTATTTAATATAATCATATTTATATTAATTCCTCCAATTAATATATCTAATACATCATAAAAATATTATCACATATAATTGAATTTTCTTTTGTTAATTTGAACACTTCAAATCAACCTAAAATCTGATTCTCAACTTAAACCCATTGAACTACCAAGGGGACCTCATGGACCTGTAGCTTGAAGCTCCAATGGTACGTGAATAACTGACTAAACTCTTTAGTCATGAGATCCACCATCCGTTAACTATTGGTCATTCCACTAAAGACTAACAGTTGCACTCTTCGCACTACAGATATATTTCTGTGTCCATATGACCAATCAACAGTGCGATGACCTTTCACAAATCACTCGTAAGTACAACTGGGCCAATTTACCATTTTTCCCCTGTAGTTACATCTAACTCCTTAAGTACCACTGATTCCTCTAATGAACACTACTATGACTGAATCCTTTCTTCCAAAGAGAGGGTGTGGCCATTATGTTGAAGACCCGAAATCAGCCCTTAAGGGAGAAATTTATCTACTTACCCCTACTTCGGGGAAGGAGTGAATTCCGTCTTGTGTAGCTGAGTTCCCAGCTCCCCAATCAGAAGAATCCCTAAAAAAGGTAGACTTGTTGAGTTGACAATTTGGCCACTCTCAACCATACTAATCAAAGGACCGCCCTCATGTGTAGGAGTTCCCAACTCAATCAGGATTGAGGTCATGTCACCTATAGTCATCCTTGTGAGATGTAAGTCTCAATTATCAACGACGTTATATAAAGAGACTAATCATCTTCTGGTTCGGTCTTATACAAACTCTTTGTATAGGATACCCCCGCTCGCATGTCTCCACGTGAATGGTCAGGGTCAGACCATTTGTAGCACTTTACAACACTTGTAACATCTAAAAAGTGAGTCGTATCCGTAGTGTCACTAGGATAAGGTATCCCTCCTTTATCCTTATACTACAAACTATTTAGGTTATTACTTAAGGCATGATCTACTTGTATGTCTCACATACATGCTTAAGTTACATGAAATAACCACGGATCTTAGTTTATTGGATTTGAGTAAATGTTTGTAAAATAACACTGATTTTTATTAATAACAATGTGTGTACATAATGTTTACAAACTACAAGACCACTAGGAGAATTAGGACACCAATCCCAACATTTGGTAGCTCAATAGGATTTATTGAGAATCAGTTTTTGGATTAATTTGAATTGTTCAAATTAATAAAGGGATTTAATTATATATGATATAATTAAGTTGTTTCAATTATACGTGATATAATTGTTATAATGTATTTGATACATTATAGCTTAATGAGAGGAAATAAATATTTGAATGAGATTCAAATATATTTTCTATGAATTGGATTCATAGATGTTAAATTTAATATAAATATGATTTATATTAAAGGCCATATAAAAGAGAAAAGAAACTATAGTTTATATTGTATGTGATACAATATTAAAATTATAGGTTATATGTTATATTTGATGTAACATATAGTTTAATATATATATATATATAATATGATAAGTTAGTTATCATATTTATATTTATATTAATTATTATTTTAATAATAAGGAAGGAAGTTACAACTCCCTTCCCCTTCTTTTCTCTCCACCCACGTAAGTAGGTGGTGGCTATTTTTTGGCAAGGAGAATAAAAGAAAAAGTTTCTTCTTCTTCTTCTTGGTTGGTTAATCAATTTTTACAGTGTGAAAAAACAACAGAAATGTTATGTGTTTTTGAGTTTTTTGAGAAAATTCTCGATTCTTCCTCTCCATTAAGTTTTCCCTCAAAACCAAAATAGTCAGAGCCCACCGCTCCTAGGTTCTCACCCTGAGAATACCGAGGAAAGATTCGTGGTAATGTTCGTTCTTGTTTGAGGTTTATCTTGAAGAAAGTCTTCAAGGAGTTCGTGAATTGTTCGAGGGAAATCGTGAAGAAAAGGTCTTCAAAGGTGAAGCTTCTGAAACCTTTTCATTAGCATGTTGTAATTTATAATTAAATGCATATCTTGTTTCATGTTTACTGTAAAATTTGTATTTAATGAAAAATGGGATTTGGTCAATCCGCTTCCGCTCAAAGTTCTCTCCCCGTAGAGTTCCTTCAAGAAGGCTCTCTCAAGCTCTTACTCGATGAAGTTTTGGTGGTAAGACGGAGTGGAGTTTGGAAGTGGAAGTTCTCAGAAATATTCTCGGTTGCGTTCTTTGCTCGTGGTGCAATTATCGTGTCTAAGGGTATTCTCAGGAAAAATTTTGACATCTTGTCATGAACACTAAGGCTTTATTTATAGCGCCACCTGCTGACGACGTCAGGGATTCCACAATGGATAGTCACCATCTCTAACTAGGTTGGTGAGAATGTTAGCGCTACTATCATGGTCAACATTCTGAATCAATGGCAGAATATCCACTGGGACTATGTCAGAGATCCCAAGACATGCGATCAATTATTTATTCATCGGATAGGAGTTTGACACATGCAGATAGATCCTGTAATCAACTGCAAAATATCCACATTGGTGCAGTTCTCATGATATGCAGCCCAATGTTAACATAAGTTCAGGGAATCAAAGCTTAGGTTAGACGTAGTTGCGGTGTGGACAACCTCTTCGATTGCTAATTCTTTTTCATCTTTCAGTTTTTCTACACACATTTTCCATTAATTCATCCCCAACAATATGTTGTGTGTGGTTGTGGGCAGATTGATGGCCTTGACTGTGCTGATGGAATCCTAGGGGGTTTCCTCTATGCGCTTATTATAGAGGTGCATTTTGCTACTCAGGTTGTTACTGGTTTCCTCCCCAAGAGAAATTGAGGAGATACCTCCAACTTGGATTGTACGTCTTGCTAAATGGGTTGTTGTGAATTGAATAAACGACCTGAGGGTTGTGCAGGCATACTTCATAAGAGTGAGACTCCCTGCACTGCACATAACATACAATAGTGACCTGATCCAACATATTAAGTTGAGCAGAGTTTGCGCTTAACACAACTTGATTAATAGCCATCAACTTTAGAAAGGAAGTGACTTGAGGCATCTGGGCAGCCAGTGTGCTCACTGCATCCCACTCAATCAATGCACCATTCATCTTGCATTTATCACAATTCCTGTTTCCATACCCATAATCTACCTAGTGATTGGTGTTTCTTAAGATCCTATCTAGAATGTCTTGGCTTCTGTATATGTCTTGTTTATGAGCCCACTCGCAGTAGATGCGTCGGTTACTGATTGCGAAGCTTGGCTTAGTTTGCTATAGAAAATTTTCATTTGGACACAGTCAGGTATGCCGCTATGTAAGCAATTATGAACTATACGCTTAAATCTGGCCCATGCATCACTCAAGGTCTCATAATCTTTTTGTTCAAAGGTAGCGATGTCTCGCCACCTCTTTGTGCTGATGGTAGGTGGAAAAAATTTCTACATAAATCTCTCAACAAGCTGGTCCCATAAAACAATTTCATTTGACTCTAAGGAATAGGCATATTGCTTGGTTTTGTCTTTGAGAGTGTAAGGAGAGAGAGAGAGCCTGATCCCTTCTAGCATCATGCCAGGAATAGTGAATATGTTACACATCTCCTTAAAAATGGTCAGATAGGCATGAGGATCTTCTCTAGAAGCCCCTCTAAACTTCCTTGCGATTTGGACCATTTGTAACATTACTGGCTTCATCTCGAATCGAGCGTTCCCATCAATCACTGACTGCATGATGACCCTGATGGAGTTGACATTCTGATAGATCTCAAAAAGAGCTATTATTCCTAGCTTAATTCAAACCATTATTGGATTTTATGTGTTATTTTCCTATTTTGTAGGTACTAAGCAATCAAGAAGCAGATTCGGTGATTTGGTGAAGAACGAGGTTAATTTGGAGCAATTTGGAGTTGATTTGAGCGTTCGAGCTTCAAAGTAGTCAAAAAGACCAAAATGTCCCTGCTTCAGCATCGTAACGCTCACCTTATACGAAGCCCCGATGCTCATCTAACGCTTGGAGGCAGTAGCCTGTGTGCAGGGGAGCGTTGTAATGCTCTGAGTTAGCAGCAACGCCAGTATTGCAACATTTTTCCCTAACGCTTGTGGATTTTCTGTCAAGCATTGCAACACAGTTTCTAGCATTGCAACGATGTGAAGATTTCTATAAATACCTCCCTTTGTCTTTAGGTCAAAATGTGCTAACTTTTGGGGGTCGAATTGATGGAAGTCGAGGTTAAGCTTCAATCTTATTATTTTTCCCTTTAGATTTTATTATCTTTAGGTTAGTTTTTCTTTTTGTTTTGGGTTGTAATCGACGGATTGGTTGTGTATCTCGGATTTTTCTATGAATTAAGAGGTAACACCTATCTAATTTCTTTTAGCAAGTGCCTTATGTTTAATTTCTTAAAGGATTTTCAGTTAATTTAATTGAATTGTTATGAACTCTTTGGGATTATTTGATTGAGTTTTAATGAATTTTTTACAAATTGATCTAACAAATTAGTTTATCGAAATTATTGTTTGCAAAATCATCATAGCCTATGCATATATTGATTGATTTAGTTGCGCATATTAGGATCGTATGTGTAAAGTCTAGATTTTTTCTAATCAAATACGTGTATACCCTAATATAATCTTTTCCAAATAAATCATGCTATAAAATATGAATTTTCCGACTTGTAGTATGTCTCAACGATTGAACCCTTTCGTAATACAATTCAATTTTAAATTGTATGTCGCTAAGAAGAAAAAGTTGTTAATTGAATTACAGCTAATTTAGCTTAATATCGAATTTGGCTAATTGGGCTAGATTTTCTAATAGGTTGAGGGGTTGACAGATTCAGTGTAATTAATTGATGTCTAATGAAAGAAATTGTATCAGAAACTCTCTCTTGCTCTAGAAATTAGATAGACTCCTATTCTAGACTACGTTTACCTTTTTATTTTAATTTCACTCATATATCTCTTCCACACAAAACCCCCCATTTATGCTCTAGTTAGAAAATTAACTTAACGAAACAAATCACTCTTCCTTGCAGATCGACTCGAACTTACCACTGTTGCTACGTCTTTGTAGTGGTAGGAATATTTACAAATTTACAAATTTTTGCATAGTTCGGTATTTACAAATTTTCTTTTGATCAAGTTTGAAGTTTATTAACGACGTAAGTTTTAGGCCTGTCACATTCAATAAATGGAAGCAATTAAGGGTTTTAAGTGAATACCTTTGGTGATTCTCTTATATTGACTGGTTTCACCACGAAATTCTTTTTCAATTTTTGTAGTAGACCACTACAAATGTTTTCTCTACTAATATAAGCCTTAGGTTGAAGTTTGGTCTTCAAAACGAGGGAAATTTGAAGTGGTTTTAAGAGTTGAAGAAGTAAGAAAAAAAAAATTTCTTTTCAACTTTTTCAGTTTGCATGGCCTCCAAATCTGTTAAAAAAAGGTCAATATATAGAAGCTTTTCATGCAAATCAGGTTGAACAAAGCCACTTCATATTCCATTAATCCTCAGTGACTTGAGGTGTAATTCATAGTGTAATAAGTGGGATTCTCCCACTTCTAATTTTTCCAATAAATTGAATTATTTGAATATATATATATATAACCTATTTTAAAAATTAATTTTCAAATTCAATTTTATTTAAATTAAATAATTTAAATATAAATTTCATAATCCAAAAATCAATTAATCTAGTTTTATAATTTTGAATTTCATAAATTAACAATTTAATAATTACTAAATTGGAAAATTAATTAAACTAATTTAATTAATTTATTTTAATATCAAATATTAAATTAATATAACACCTTATTAATTATTTAGATCATATTTAAATATTGTCAACTCCTTGAAATCGTAACGTTTAACATGATAATTAAATGTCAATTATAACAAATATAATAATCCAAATCCTAAACCGAGTTTGAACATTTCAAATTCTCTCAACACGCTATTCTAAGGTTTAATCCTTTTACAAGCTAGTAGAGGGACCTAATGTACCTAAAGATCATGAGTTCCAACGATTTACGATTAATTGGCTAAACTCTTTAAACCAAATTAATCAATATTTGTTAACTACCAAGACATATCACTATAGCTCCGTAGTTGCACTCTCTTTACAGTAGATATATTTATGTCCACTTGATTTAACCATAATCAATAAGTCAATACTTCACAGGTCATTCGTGTTTACAACTAGGTTAAACTTACCGTTTTACCGCTGTAATACATATTTTTCCTTAAGTCACCACTGATCCTCTAATGAACAATCTTTTTATGGTCCTATCAATAAACCGAATCCCTCTTAGCCATAAAAGGGTAGGGGCCCTTTGTTCAAGGCTAGGTGTTAGTACGTAAGGGAACGACCTATCTGCTAACCCTAAAATGGATAAGATTGAGTTCCATCTTGCAGAACTATGTTCCAAGCTATCTATCCGATCTTACCCCTAAAATGGGAGGTTTATTGAGCGATGACGTTGAACCACTCTCACTTATGCAGATTAAAAGATAATCCTGAATAAACAGGAGTTCATAATTAGCTCTAGAATAAGTTCAAGTTACCTTAGATCATCAAATTGAAATAGTCAGTTTTAATAATAAATAGTTGTTATAAAGAAAAAGTGACTATTTCGTGATCCAGTCTTATGCAAACATCTTTTGCATAGGATGCTCCCACTCACATGTCTCCACATAAACTACTTTGGGATCACATTATTTGTATCAATATAAAAGTGGGCTGCATCCATAGTATCCCCAGGATAAGGTACCTAACCTTATCCATATACTTATAGACCTATTTGGCTATATACAAAAGACTTGATCATCTTTTATGTCTCTACATAAAGTTCAAGTATTCATGTTATAGCCATGGGTTAGTTCTTTGGATTTAGGAATGAATGTAATTTAATAACATCTTTATCGAAAGAAACTTCAATAACAACTTTATTGTGAATATAGTATATTTAATGTTTACAAACTGCGAATTTTAGGACATTCCCAACAAACTCCCACTTGGACTAAAACTTCTGTGGGTTTCAAATATATACAATTATACAATGTTAAGTATGAGATAATAAATACAATAAAACAGGGCATCTATATACCCATGAATAACTAATTCTCCCATTTTCCCTAGATTTATGAAGCTCGTAGTCCTAGTCCTACTAGGTGACCCTCAAATACTTTAGCCGTGAGGGCCTTAGTAAATGAATCAGCTAAATTGTCTTCTGAGGCTATCTGTGTGACGATCATGTCTCCTCTATGTACTATCTCCCTGATGAAATGGTACTTATGTACGATATGCTTTCCTAGCTTATGGTTTCTTGGTTCTTTTGAGTTGGCAACTGCTCCACTGTTATCACAATATAAAGTGATTGGCAGATGCATATTTGGAACTTTTTCCAAATCTGTGAAGAACTTTCTAAGCCATATTGCTTCTTTGGTTGCTTCGCATGCAACTACATATTCAGCTTCCATGGTGGAGTCAGCAATACACAACTCTATTTGATGCTCCTCCATACTAGCTCATTCCTTAGGAGTGAGTATTGGTCCTCAAGTAGATTTCCTAGAATCTACATAAGTCTAAAAGTTAGAATCAGTGTATCTAGTAAGGATCAAATCTTTAGCCCCATACACGAGTATATAGTCCCTCGTTCTCCGAAGATACTCAAGGATGTTCTTAACCGCAGTCCAATGACTATAGGGTTAGACTGGAATCTGCTGACTATTATGACTGCAGAGCATATGTATGGGTGTGTGCACAACATTGCGTACATCAAGCTCCCAACTGCTGATGCATAAGGAATTCTTTTCATATCCTCAACGTCTTGAGGTGTCTTAAGACACTATTCCTTAGACAATTGAATTCCATGTCTAAAAGGTGATAAACCTTTTTTGAAATTTTGCATGTTATATCTTGACAAAATCTTGTCAATATAAAATGCCTGAGATAGTGCTAATGTTTTGTTCTTGTGATTTCAAACTATTTGGATTCCAAGAACATACTGTGCATCTCCTAAATCTTTCGTTTGAAATTGCGATGCTAGCCATATCTATACGTCAGCAAGGAATCCTACTTCATTCTCAATTAGTAGGATATCATCAATATATAGTACCCGAAATACTATAGTCTTGTTGACTATTTTCTTGTAAATACAAGGTTCGTCAACCTTCTGTTTAAAGCCATAAAATTTGATCGTAGTGCCAAACCTTATATTCCAGGACCGAGTGCTTGTTTTAACACATAAATGGATCTTTTAAGCTTGCAATCTTTTTGCTCTTGACCCTGTTTAATGAACCCTTCCGGTTGAGACATATAAATACAATCTTCAAGATAACCATTCAAAAAGAATGTATTGACATCCATTTTCCATATTTCATAAGCATAAAAGACAACAATGGATAAAAATATTCAAATAGACTTGATTATGGCAACAAGAGAGAAGGTTTCTTCATGGTCTACCCACTCTCTTTAAGAAAAACCTTTTGCCACTAGTCTAGCTTTATAGGTTTGTCCTTACCAGTTTGGTCTCCCTTTCTCTTGTAGATCCACTTACAACCAATAGGTTTTATCCCATCTGATTGATTTACAAGTTCCCAAATAGAATTGAAGTATATAGACTTCATTTCAAGGTCCATGGCTTTTATCCAGTGGTTACTATCAACATCTTCTATTGCCTGTTTAAAGGTCAATGGATCCTCTAATCCCTCATCAGGTATGCCGACCTGAGTTTCTATTATATCCATGTATCGGTAAGGCTATTGAACAACCCTCCCACTATGTCGAGGTATTCTCAATTCATAAGAAGAACCAGTTTCATCAACAACTTTTGTTGAAGGACCAATCTGATCGACAAATTTTGTTGATTTATTTATAGATTCTTGGACATTTCATTTGATACTAGTTTACTGCGAGGTTGATGATTTCTAATATGGTCTTCCTCTTAGAATGTTGTGTTTGTCGATACATAAAATAAACCACCTTTTGTTTCTTTGGGGTAGCCTACAATAGGCATACTTTAGAACGTCGTTCCAATTTCTTAGGGTTTTGTACCAACACATGTGTGGGGCATCCTAAGACTCTGAAGTGACATAAACTACGTTTACGTCCTATCTATAACTCATATGGTGTTTTTAAAACACTTTTCAAGGGAACCATGTTTAAAATATATACTATAGTTTGTACTGCATATCCCTAAAAAAACTGAATTTACTAGACATAACTCATTATTGAACAAACCATATCTAAGAAGGTTTTGTTTCTCCTTTCTACTACACCATTTTGTTGTGGTGTACCAGACGCAGTAAGTTGGGATTGAATTCCATGTTCTACTATATAGTTCTGGAATTGTAAATCTATATACTCACCACCTCGATCTGATCGAAGTGTTTTAATCTTTTTACCTAATAAGTTCTTAACCTTTACCTTATACTCTTTAAACTTTTCAAGAGTTTGGACTTATGATGCATCAGGTAAACACAACCTTATCTAGAATAGTCATTAATAAAACTGATGAATTAGTCTAAGTTAATGAACCCGTAGGTAGAACATTCAGTGGGAGGTACTTAGGGTATATGATACTTCATTTAAACCTCTTCGCGTTTCTCCTTTTACGTTCACATCGTGAGATCTATCCTTGGCCTCCTGGTACCCTGGGAGTGTCCCCTTAAGGGATGATGTTTGGGTAGGTCAATATCAAGGTGAATGGAGAAAATGTTCATAGTAAGTAGGAGCGGGACGTGTGACAGCATATCCCACAGTCTCTCTCATTAGGTTGGATAACGTTTTTGTGCATCGCCTCAAGGCACCCTGGGAGTGTCTCTCTATAGGATGGCAGTTTTGCATGACTCTTTATCTGATCTCCTGTATAGGATAAGGTCGCTTTAGTCTCTTATCCTAATCTACTTTTTCCCTATGGTGGGCGCATTAGGGTGGGACTCTAGGGCCGAAAATGAGGGGTTACACTTATGCGAAATTGTTAAAGGTTAACAGTTCAAAACCGAAAAATGGTGACTGTTAGGGTCAGTTACAAGAGTTATTTCTACCTAATGGTTGAGCGTGTCTCATCCCAGTGAAGGAGCATCTAATCACCCCACTGGTGACGTTTGTCTTGCCTCGCTGGGGCATCATTGCGAAATAGATGTCTTTTCACTTATGGTACATGGAAACTATTTTGTTAAAACTAAATTGGTGTTAAAATGTGGTTTTTTATAGACTCATTAAGTTTGTTCGTTTTTCAGCAACGTAATAATGACTACAGCCACATTAGCTCTTTTAAAAGCCGATAAATTGACTGGCGAGAACTACGCTAGTTGGAAACACACGATCACAACAATTTTAATTATCGATGACCCGAGGTTCGTTCTTATGGAGAAATGTCTTCCTATTCCACCTCAAAACGCCACTCGAAATGTCCGAGAGGCCTATAAGCGCTAGACACGAGCGAATAAAAAGGTCCAAGCTTACATCTTGGCCAGTCTTAACGAAGTTTTGGCCAAGAAGCATGAGTCGATGGTCTCAACCATGAGATCATAGAGTCCCTACGAGGAATGTTCGGACAACCGTCTGAATAACTCAAGCACGAAGCTCTCAAATGCATCTTCAGCTCCGAAATGGAGGAAGATACCTTTGTTCGTGAAAATGTGCTGAACATGATGGTCCACTTCAATATGGTGGAGATGAATGGGTCACGCATCGATGAGGGCAGTCAGATTAGCATCATTCTTCACTCGTTGCCAGATAGCTTCCTGTACTTTGTCAGCAATGTTGTGTTGAACAAAGTAGACTATACCCTTACAACTCTCCTCAATGAGTTGCAGACATTCCAATCCTTGCTAAAAAGTAAGGAGAAGAAGGGAGGTGAGACAAATGTTACTTCATCTTCAAAGAAGTTCCATAAGGGTTCGACCTCAGAAACGAAGTCTGCACCTTCTACTTCTAACACTTCCAAGTGGAAGAAGAAGAAGGGTGGTAAGGAGAAGGGGAAGGCACCTGCTAACCCACAGCCTGTCGCCTAGTGGGGTAGGCGACCAGCGCCAATTGACAAAGGAAAGTGTTTCCATTGCCACTAGGTTGGGCACTAGATGTAGAATTTTCCTCGTTGGATAAATGAGAAGAAGAAGGCTAAGGCCAAGGCACAACAAGTTAAATATGATTTACTAGTTTTGGAAACTTGTTGAGTAGAGAATGATGATTCTGCCTGGATTATTGACTCTGGGGCCACTAATCATGTTTGTTCTTCTTTTCAGGGGATTAGATCCAAACGGCAACTTGAGGCTGGAGAGATGATAATGTGAGTAGGCACCATGCACGTCATCTCAATTGTGGCAGTGGGAGGGTTCCAGTTGACTTTATAGCAGAAGTTTATCATTTTGAATGATGTTTATGTAGTTCCCGAGTTAAAGCGGAACTTGATTTTTGTAAAGTGTCTGATTCAATGTAAATATACTCTTAATTTTGAATTGAATAAAGTGTTTATTCATAAAGATGGAGTTGAGGTCTGTTCAACAAAACTGGAAAACAACTTGTATGTGCTAAAGTCGTTAGCAACGAGTTCCCTCCATAACATAGAGATGTTTAAAACTGGCATAACTCAAAATAAACGAAAAAAAGTTTCTCCTAAAGAAAATGTCCAACTTTGGCACCTTCGATTAGGGCACATCAATCTCAATAGGATTGAGAGGTTGATGAAGAATGGACTTCAAAACGAGTTAGAGGAAAATTTTTTACCGGTGTGCAAATCTTGCCTCGAAGGTAAGATGACTAAAAGACCTTTTATTGGAAAAGGTTATCGAGCCAAAGAGCCTCTAGAGTTAGTGCATTTTGACCTTTTTGGTCCGATGAATGTGCGAGCCAGGGAACTCTATGAGTATTTCTTCACTTTTACTGATGATTACTCTTGGTTTGGGTATGTTTATTTGATGCAACGGAAGTCTGAATCCTTTGAAACGTTCAAAGAGTTCAAGGCTGAAATTGAAAACGCATTGGATAGACGGATTAAAACACTTCGATCGGATCGAGGTGGAGAGTTTTTTGATCCGGAGTTCCAAAACTATATGATAGAACATGGAATCATTTGCTAACTCTTAGCACCGGGTACACCTCAGCAGAATGGTGTAGCGGAGAGAAGAAACAGAACCTTGTTGGACATGGTTCGGTCGATGATGAGTTACACTTCCTTATAGGACTCGTTTTGGGGTTTTGCAATGGAGACTGTAGTATAAATCCTCAACTGTGTTCCTTCCAAAAGTGTTGCGAGAACACCTTTGGAGTTATGGAACGGGCGTAAACCTAGTTTACGTCACTTCTGCATATGAGGGTGTCCAACATATGTGCTTGAGGCTAATCCAAAGAAATTGGAACCACGTTCGAGGTTGTGCCTCTTTATAGGCTACCCCAAAGGTACACGAGGGGGTTACTTTTATGATCCTAAGGAAAACAGAGTGTTTGTGTCAACGAACGCTACCTTCCTAGAGGAGGATCATATGAGGGAGCACAGTTCACATATTAAGATCGTGTTGCGTGAACTTTCCAACGAAACTACTGAAACTTCAACAAGAGTTGTTGAAGGGCTTGCTCCATCAGCAAGAGTTGTTGATGGTAGTTCATCTGCTAGGTTAGTTCCACCTCAAGAGTTGAGGGAACCTCGGTGTAGTGGGAAGGTTGCGAGCCCACCTGTTTGCTATATGGATTTCACAAAAAACCTGCCTATGGTAGCCGATGGCGAGGTTGAGGATTCATTGTCTTATCAGAAGGCAATGGAGGATGTTGATCGGGATGAATGGGTAAAAACCATGGATCTCGAGATGGAGTCAATGTACTTCAACTCAGTATGGGATTTTATAGATCAACCTGATGTTGTAAAACCTATAGGTTGTAAATGGATCTACAAGAGGAAACGAGATGTTGATGGGAAGGTGTAAACCTTCAAGGCTAGATTTGTGGCAAAGGGTTATACCCAGGTGGAGGGAGTCGACTATGAGGAGACTTACTCGCTTGTTGCCATGTTAAAGTCTATTTGCATCCTCCTGTCCATTGCCTCATATTATGACTATGAAATATAGAAAATGGACGTCAAGACTGCCTTTCTGAATGGTAATCTTGAGGAGACCATTTATATGGTGCAGTGATGCGTTGTGAATTGTGATACAATTATGATGTGAGTTTGCAGTGGTATGTGTTATGCGATGCAAGTTTTCCTAATAAGACCCAAGTATAAGCCTCACTAGGTTTCCTAGTAAGTCCAGGATCGAATTTCCTATGCGGCGAAGTTCGAATGAAGAGTTGATGAAATTGAGAAGTACAATAAGTATGCGATGAATGGGTTGAGAAGGGGTTTAGCTAACACTTCCTAAGATTATGTACAAGTTATGTGATCATGCTACACACAAACAACATGTCATCTCTCAATGCAAATTCCATAATTCCTATTTCTAGGACGCATACGATGTATACGAAAAAATCGATAGGACTTATGTCTAGGCCTCTATTCTTGTCTATGCGATGATGCATGATGCACACATAAAACAAGGTGACCGCATACTATCATATCCTATTTCTAGGGTGCATGCGATGTGTAAATAGCGATAGAACTTATGTCTAAGTTTCTATTTCTTGCTTATGTCGTTCTAATCCGACTCTCTCAAGTCTAGATTCTATCTTGAGACTACTCTCTCATGTATCTCTAAAGGGTGAATGACGCATACATATGACAAGATGATCGCATAAAATGTAAATCTTAGGTCATGCCAGCTAAGTACTTCGCAACCCATTCGAAAATTTAGCTACTCATGCGAAGTGTTGAGAGATTGAACATAGATTGAAATGAGATTTCCATTTTTTAAGTAAAGTGCTGAATACAAAATGGCAATGGAATTTAGAGATAAGAAGCCCGGTAAGCAATATCTTGCTTCCCGTGGCCTTTTACACTGTCTTTTTCACTTCAACTCTGTCTAGATAAATATTCTTGCTCTCGCAAGTGTTGGCCCTCTCTCCTTGTAGTGCTTTCCGGCAGTCTCTCGATCTGTCCGGGAATGATCTCGTGACTTCTTCGTCTTCTAGCTCGTCTCCATCCTCTAAAGCTAAGTATGAGTAAGTAAGTGAATGGAATAATGACTCTCTAACATGTATATGATCTATCTATGATTTGTTAACCCCTGTTACAATGGTGACCTTCGGTATTTATAGAGCTCAAGTTAAAGCAACCTTTCTCTCTAATGATTTAATGATGGGCAGTCATTAAATTTCCTACTCTGATGCACCGATTAATGGTCACCGAAAGTTGAGTGTACTTGCTACAGTGTGGCTTTAATGGCTTGTCAGCTAAATTTGGATTCGACCGTCATCAGCTTTCCATCCCATCATGATTTATTATATTGTCACCTTGATGCACAGTCTTTATGCGGCCACCTTCTTGAGTAACCTCTCACGATCGCATGACTTTACGATCGCAATCTTTCAAGTGCGCGGACGCCTAATACCTTGGATCGCAATTTTACTTGCACCAACGCTTTTTTCCTGCACAAAATAAGTAAATTAACTACTTTTATGCGATGGGTGCATGCGATCGTAATTTCTTCAATTTAGCGCTTTTGGACATGATATTGTTTATTTTTACCATTGCATTCTCTCATTGTTTTATTTATTTATGTTGTAATAACGTGTATTTTTACCCGTTATCATGCAGCTCGGGGGATTCATTGCCCAAGGTCAAGAGTAAAAAATCTGCAAACTGAATCTGTCCATTTATGGGCTGAAACAGGCATCTCGATCTTGGAACATTCGGTTTGATACTGCGATCAAATCGTACGACTTTGACCAAAACGTTGATGAGCCTTGTGTCTACAAGAAAATCATCAACAGTTCAGTAGTTTTCATAGTGTTGTATGTAGACGATACCCTACTCATTGGGAATGATGTAGGACTACTGACATCAGTTATGAACTGGCTAGCGACCCAATTCCAAATGAAAGATTTAGGAGAGGCTCAGTTTGTTCTTAGTATTTAGATCTTTCAGGATCGAAAGAACAAAATGTTAGCGCTGTCTCAGGCATCGTACATCGACAAGATGTTGTTCAAGTACTCGATGTAGAACTCCAAAAGAGGCCTATTTCCTTTCAGGCATGGAGTTACATTTTCTAAGGAAATGTGTCTTAAACTCTCGTTGGGTCCTGTAGTTTGTAAACACCTGTATTGAACAAACGCTTGTGGTATAATAATATAAGATATTTTCTTCACTGTTGTCTATGAAACATGAGATGTTTTATTTACTTTACCACGAACCAATAAACTAAGATCCCTGGTTGTCGTACTAACTTAAGCATGTATGTGGAGACATACAAGTGGATCATGCCTTAAGTGATAACCAAAATGGTCTATAGTATATGGATATAGGAGGGAAACCTTATCCTGGTGACACTACGGATGCGACCCGTTTTGTAGATAGTTACAAGTGTTGTGATGTGTTACAGATGGTCTGATCCTGATCATTCATGTGGAGACATGCGAACGGGAGTGTCCTATACAAAGAAGTTTGTATAAGACCGAACCACGAAGTATTTAGTCTCATTAAATAATTTCGTTCATGACAGAGACTTCACTTTACTAGGATGACCATAGGTAACATGACCTTAATCCTGA
This sequence comes from Benincasa hispida, assembly GCF_027475165.1. NCBI lineage: Eukaryota > Viridiplantae > Streptophyta > Magnoliopsida > Cucurbitales > Cucurbitaceae > Benincasa > Benincasa hispida. Next base: position 39,448,381 of record NC_143483.1, on the reverse strand, counting down.
ATGAGTTGGGAACTTCTGCCTTTGAGGGAGGTCCTTTGATTTGCATGGGTGCGAGTGGCCAGATTGCCGACTCAAACCTACCACTTTGGGGATTCGTCTGATTGGGGAGCTGGGAACTCAGCTACACAAGATGGAATTCATTCCTTCATCGAAGCAGGGGTAAGTAGATAGATTGCTCCCTTAAGGGCTGATTCCGGGGCTTGAACGATGTGGTGCCACACACTTTTTCATGGCCCGAGAGGTGTCCACTCATAGTTGGAATATGATGTATTGTTCATTAGAGGGATCAGTGGTACTTAAGGAGTTAGATGTAACCACAGGGGCAAAACAATAAATTGGCCCAGCTGTACTTATGAGCATCTATGAAAGGTTTTCGTACTGTTGACTGTTATATCTGATGGACAAAAAAATATATCTGTAGTGAGAAGATTGCAGCTGTCGGTCTTTAGTGGAGTACCCGGTAGTTAACAGATGGTGGATGATGACTTGCAGAAATGCATGTCTTCTTAAGCCTTTTACTTATAATTATGAGGGCTGTTAAGTAGAGTATGCGACAATTATGTTCGGAATTCATGATAAAATGAGCTTGCGTCATTCAACATGATGAAGCTCAGCTAACCCCATTATTATGCATTATTATGCGTTCAATGTTCTACTTATGTAGCTAACACAGGAAGTGGACGCAAACGCGAAAACCGAACCACTGCATAGAAGACCGCTGCGGAGAAAACTCTCCATCACAAAGGCGAACACATTCGATCAACGCATGGGTGTTGCGATAATCAGCCGCATGCGTCCACCACATGGGAGTTGCGCTCGTCAAGCGATTGCAGTCATCGTGTAGAGTTGCAGTATTAAGTGAATGTCGTCACTACATGATTGCATCTACACGATAATGCATACTAATGGGATCAATGCAAGGTTGGTGGAATGAATGCATCAATGTACATCTCGAGAAAAGTAAAAGATGATGTTGACATTGCATCTACCACGCCGTTAGCATTAGAGATTTAGAAAGGACTAAACTCGCCGAATGTCAGAATCAGAGAAGTCCATTAATGCTATCAACGATCCAGGCTCTATATAAAGAAGCCGATAATAAGAATTTTAAGTTATCCAAGGTTTTCGCCTGAGGTTCCGCCTAGGGCGGATCCTTGTGATCCAGACTAATGCGTGAGAAGAAGCTTGAGAGTTCTTCACCTCCTTCATCCATTCCGAGTGACGACCAGAGCCTTCAACCAGAGCTAGAACTCAAGAGAGTCAAATTCTCCACCCATCCATGGCACCACTGGCAGCCTTGACGCACATCTGCTGGAAGCAAGTCATTGCTTCCAGCCAGTCATTTCATTTTCTCTTCTTTTCTTATATTGTATTGTATACATTTTGTGATTAAGGAATTAATACATTTTATGTTCAATACATTTCTATGTTTCCTTCGATTCAATCTCCATCTTCTTTACTTAGCATCTTTAACTTTCATTGCATCACTTAGTGAGATTGCTAGAGTATCGCATACTTAGTCATGTGGATTAGGGATATGAATCATGTAGCAAACCATCGAGAGGTGTGTGTTGCGTGAGTGTGTGAGAAAACCTTATTTTCTTAGTGTGAAGCTATAGCAACGCTTGTCTATAGGTCGACGCAACGCTCGTCTATGAGTAAAGTCGGCAACAATTAACTGCCCGAGAGGGTAAGTGGTTGGTCGCATTAAGAAATGTAAGCTATTGTTCACTAGAGATAGGAACAATCTTATGTCAGCAAAGTTCATGCGGTTACCTTGTCCTATGAGCGCATCATTCATCATTTAGGCATACTTGAAAGAGTAGTCTAAAACTCAAATCTAAGACTCGAGAGAGCAGATTGGAATGCATAGGCAAGAATGGGGAATGTAGAGATAAGCTCTGTTTGCTTTCACACAGCGTATGCACCCTACGAATAGGATATTGCATGCGTCCAGGAAGTAGGATATGGTGGTTGTATGCAGTCATCTCGACACTTATGCATACCTGCCACATACGTCCTAGATTTAGGCTTTTAGTGTGTGTAGCATGATTGCATGACTTGCGATGACTAAGGTTGCCCTTGCGGTCACTCTTAAGGGTTGCAATGAAATCATCTCCACAGCTTATCTATTTTCCCATTCATTTGTTTCATGTCATGAGTTGTCGTGTTTCTACCTCTCATTCTCATTCTCATTGTGTTGTCTGTTAGCTAGGAGTAGAAGTAGTGTTAGCTTAGAAACCTCTCCATCATTCTTTTATTTAACCGCCACATGCACATTACCTTATTCAGGCAACTACAAGTCCCTGAGTTTGACCTCGGATCACCTGAGAAACTTGCGTTCGCGTTATATTTGGCGTGAGTGCAAGAAAACTTGTGACAGGATGCATGGTCATCGCATACATTTGTTAACGCATAGTCATTCCAATGCATGACCATCGACGCATGACAATCAACGCATACTTCAAGAACATGCATCGTATATTGCGTCCAAGGGATTTTAGTTGTCGAGTAAATTGACATCTAATTTCCCATCATCAAGTTTTTGGCACCATTGTCGGGGACTTGGCAGTTAATTGTTTGTTGAGTTTTGTGTCTCTACAGGCAACCTTTTTATCTTGGGAGTATTGCAGCTTGTGCAACCAAGTTGCAACAATTTTGAAGTGTAAGTGATACGCCGAAAGCCAGTATTGACCCCAAGGTAGAAGGGCAATCAGTCGCAAAAGAGCTTAAGGTAATTATAAGCACATGACGGCCGCATGCGCTCAACAATTGCCAGAAGTTCCAATGGTCAGGATAAGCTCCTTAACCCTAGCAGTTGAGAGTCATCTCCTGCATGGAAGACTCCTTGTGGTGACAACACTCTTATTTTTCCAGGAACGTCTTCTACTCTATCTTTACCTTTCTTTCTTAGTTTAGGTTATTTTGATTTTTATTGTTATTTTGTATATATGGCTGCTTCCTTGGTTGTGGTGCGTTTGCTCTTTGTAGGTGCTACAATAAGTATTCTCGGTGTGCAGTACAACGGAAGAATTCCTTTCATCCTTCAACACATGACTTCGATCGCGTGGATTCCAACGCATGATCGCATGCGTCATTTTGCCTAAGGTTCTTTTCTTGTTATCCTGTATGCATTATCCTTTTGAAATTCTATTTTTCCCGATTGCGTTGCTTTGCGATGTTTCTATGATGGTACGCATAATTCACCACATCTTCTAATTAATCATCGCAAGGCGTTCCATACTTTTATTAGCTTCTTCAAATTTTGAAAGTCTTAAGTTTTATTTTGTGCAAACCTTCACTCAAACATTTATTATCGCATTCCTGTTAATTTTGTTTTTAGCTTTGCAGTGAGAACGTTGCCAACCTCTAAGTTTGGGGGTGGCAGCGGTCTCAAAGAATTGCGTTCATTGCATTGCGATCATTTGGGAAAAAAAGCGAGAATTTTGATAATAATAACTCCACTGTCAATGCAATGGGGAAACCCATGTTGATAAGAGGTAAGTTGTGAAAGGCACTTACACGTAGTTGGATGTCCGCATGACACACGTGGGGGTAAGCCAAAATGAAGGTAAGTCGCCAAGATCAACGCATAAGCGCAACTCCTCTGTCCGGTGCAAGCCAAAAACGAGACAAGAGTTGAGTTGAATATGGCACGCAACCGAAGTTAGATGTCTGCATGACACACGTGGGGGTAAGCCAAAACGAATGGCGTAACCTGGTTCAACGCCGCATTTGAATAAGTAATCGCAAAATTTTTGAAGTATTTTGAACGAACACATTCTCAAAAGCTAAACGCAAAGTTACGGTGAATGAATAAAAAGTTTTTGAGCAAAGGCTTGTCGGATTTAAACTTGGAAAAGATATGTTTGAAGATGCAGCCAAAGTGAAGGAGAGCATTACGGCGATGGTTAGAGGTATAAGGAAATTATATTCTGAGAAGCTGGTCATCGCAAAGGAAAGCCGGAAGGTGAGTTAGAATTTCTTGAGTATAACGCATGCTTGAGGACAAGCATGATTTTAAGTTGGGGGTGTGATGACATCAGAAATGCATGTCATCTTAGGCCTTTTACTTAGAATTATAAGGGCTGTTAAGCAGAATATGCGGCAATTATGTTCAGAATTCATAATAAAATGAACTTGCGTCATTTAGCATGATGAATCTCAGCTAATCCCATTATTATGCATTATTATGCGTTCAATGTTCTATTTTTGTAGCTAACGCAGGAAGTGGACGTAAACGTGGAACTAGACCAACGCATAGACGATCGCATGCGGAGAAAACTCTCTATCGCAAAGGTGAATGTGTTCGATCAACGCATGGATGTTGCGGTAATCAGCCGCATGCGTCCATCGCATGGGAGTTGCGCTCGTCAAGTGATTGCGGTCATCGTGTAGAGTTGCGATATTAAGCGAATGCGGTTACTGCATGATTGTGGCTACATAATAACGCATACTAATGGGATCAATGCAAGGTTGGTGGAATGAACGCATCAACATACATCTCGAGAAAAGCAAAAGATGATGTTGACATTGCACCTACAACGCCATTAGCAGCAGAGATTCATAATGGACTAAACGCGCCGAATGTTAGAATCAGAGCAGTCAATTAATGTTGTCGGTGATCTAAGCTCTATATAAAGAAGCCGATGAGCAAAATTTCAAGTTATCCAAGGTTTTCGACTGAGGTTCGCCTAGGGCGGATCCTTGTGATCCAGAAAAATGCATGAGGAGAAGCTTGAGAGTTCTTCAGCTCCTTCATCCATTCCGAGTGACGACCAGAGCCTTCGACTAGAGCTAGATCTCGAGAGAGTCAGCTCCTCCGCCCATCCATGGCACCACCGGCAGCCTTAATGCACATCCACTAGAAGCAAGTCATTGCTTCCAGTCGATCATTTCATTTTCTCTTCTTTTCTTATATTGCATTGTATACATTTTGTGATTAAGGAATTAATACATTTTGTGTTCCATACATTTCTATGTTTCCTTCGATTCCATCTCCATCTTCTTTACTTAGCATCTTTAACTTTCATTGCATCACTTAGTGAGATTGCTAGAGTATCACATACTTAGTCATGTGGATTAGAGATATGAATCATGTAGCAAACCACCGAGAGGTGTGTGTTGCGTGAGTGTGTGAGAAAACCTTATTTGCTTAGTGTGAAGCTGTAGCAACACTTGTCTATAGGCCGACGCAACGCTCGTCTATGAGTAAAGTCAGCAACAATTAACTGCCCGAGAGGGTAAGTGGTTGGTCGCATTAAGAAATATAAGCTATTGTTCACTAGAGATAGGAACAATCTTATGTCAGCAAAGTTCATGCAGTTACCTTGTCCTATGAGCGCATCATTCATCATTTAGGCATACTTGAAAGAGTAGTCTAAAACTCAAATCTAAGACTCGAGAGAGCAGATTGGAATGCATAGGCAAGAATGGGGAATGTAGAGATAAGCTCTGTTTGCTTTCACACAGCGTATGCACCCTACGAATAGGATATTGCATGCGTCCAGGAAGTAGGATATGGTGGTTGTATGCAGTCATCTCGACACTTATGCATACCTGCCGCATACGTCCTGGATTTAGGGTTTTAGTGTGTGTAGCATGATCGCATGGCTTGCGATGACTAAGGTTGCCCTTGCGGTCACTCTTAAGGGTTGCAATGAAATCATCTCCACATTTTATTTATTTTCCCATTCATTTGTTTCATGTCATGAGTTGTCATGTTTCTACCTCTCATTCTCATTCTCATTGTGTTATCTGTTAGCTAGGAGTAAGAGTAGTGTTAGCATAGAAACCTCCCCATCATTCTTTTATTTAACCGCCGCATGCACATTACCTTATTCAGGCAACTACAAGTCCCTGAGTTTGACCTCAGATCACCCGAGAAACTTGCGTTCGCCTTATACTTGGCGTGAGCGTAAGAAAACTTGTGACAGGACGCATGGTCATCGCATACATTTGTTAACGCATAGTCATTCCAACGCATGACCATCGACGCATGACAATCAACGCATACTTCAAGAACATGCATCGTATATTACGTCCAAGGGATTTTAGTTGTCGAGTAAATTGACATCTAATTTTCCGTCATCAGTGGATCTCGTGGCTAAAAAGTTTAGTCAGCAATTCACGTACCGTTGGAGCTTCAAGCTACAGGTCTATAAGGTCCCCTTGGTAGCTCAATGGATTCAAGTCGAGAATCAGTTTTTGGGTCAGTTTGAAGTGTTCAAATTGACAAGAGAAAGTTTGATTATATATGATATGATTAAACTAGTTCAATTATATATTATATAGTTAACATGATGTACGAGATACATTAATTTGAGAAAAATGAAATAAATATGATTTATATCAAGTAAAAGAGAAAAGGACTATGGTTTAAATGTTGCATATGATGTATATTAAAACTATAGGTTTATAAATATAATATGATAAGTTAGTTATTACATGAAAAGGACTGTGGTTTTCTCCTTAACCGTGCGTGAAAGTGACAGGTTGTTTTCAGTTTTTATAACTGAAGGATAAAATGAAAAATGTTTTCATTTTGGAAGAGAATCGCATAATCGCTTCACAATAGTACCTATCGTTTAGCTCACGAGAGACTACACGACAGCTCAAAGTGTTTGTCTATACGATTGTGTACACACACATCCGTCTAAACGATCGTGTTGTTTTACTAAACGATCGCGCGCCTGAGCGAGATTTACTAAAAGATCGTGTAAACATCAAGCCACGTTACCTAAACAATCGTGCACCTTTATGAAACGATCAAGCACAAGTCTATATGATAGACATAAACCTCTCCCACTTACTTGGTCGTTGAGTGCGATCGTTGTTTCCTCCTTCCCTCTACCAAATCCAACAGAGCCCACACCTTCCAGGTTCTCACTCCGAGAATACCAAGGTCAATGAGTGGGGGTGTCCAAAGTTGTTACTTGTTCGTGGAGAAAATTGTTCGTGGAGAAGTTTGTTCGTGACCAGACGATTGGGTAGACGAACTAGGCGATAGCAAGAGGTGTTGTTCCAGACTCCACGAGAGCGAGAGAAAGTTAAAAGAAAAGTTCTTCAAAGGTATGTCTCTCGTTCCTTTGTATTCAATTTATGAAAGCATGCCATAATTTGTTAAAAAAATGCATAACTTATTTGTATGTTTGTGAATGCTTATAATTCTATCACAATGAATTTGGAATGATCATACTTCCGCTCATAGGTTCTCTTTGATAAGAGTTCCTTCAATGCATATATAAGATTTAATTTAATTAAACATACATTCATAATGCATAAATAATTAAATATAAACTGAAATAGGCTGGTTTTGGCATCCTAAGCAAGAAAACAAACTAATTATTACATCAATAATTGAAAAACAAAAACCAAAAACTTCTGAACCTCTTGAATCGATCCGAATCGGACCCAAACTGTCTAAACCAGACTTCCAGGCGTTCAAAATTGGCTGAACTGGACCTCCAAGACCTGAACCGGTCAAACCGATTCAGTTGAACCACTGGACGTCTGATGGGCGCGCGAACTAGGCTAAGATGAGCAACATTGCAACACTTCACTCCTAGGCTAGTTGAAGAAGAGCGTTGTAACGCTATGGGGATAGTGTTGCAACGTTGTCTGATAGAAGCTTAAATTATGAAATTCTACAATTGAGCATGCTTCGAATTTTCTTCAATTATAACCTAATTGCAACTCTATTGACTCTAATAAATTTACATACTCTTAATCACACATTAAAGTCCATAAATAAATATCCAATTACAACAATCACTTGCAACTTCAAGGGAAATTTAGATGCCAAAACCAAAATTCATTCGTTTCAGCAACGATTTCATGAAACTCATGAAAAAACACCCACCATACTAAAATTAATGCAAATTGAGTGCTTAAAACATGCTCTAATACCAATTGATGGAGTTGACATTCAACAAACGGAAGCAATTAAGGATCTAAGCACTCTAACTACATCAATTTTAGCCAATTAGCATGCATGCTCATAGTTTTAGTATATTAGGGTTTTAAGTGAATGTCTTTGATGATTCTTTAAACTGGTTGGTTTCACCACGAAATTATTTTTCAATTTTTATAGTAGACCACCACAAGTATCTTCTTTACTAATCTTAGACCTTAGATTTAAGTGAAGTCTTCAAATTGAGGAGAATTTAAAGTGGTTTTAAGAATTGAAAAAGTAAGAAAAACAGTTTTTCTTTTTAGCTTTTTCAATTTGCATGGCCTCCAAATCTGTTAAAAAACTTCAATATATAGAAGCTTGTCATGCAAATCAGGATGAACATGATAAAGCCACTTCACATTCCATAAATCCTTAGTAGCTTGAGGTGTAATTCATAGTAGAATAAGTGGGATCATCCAACATCCAATTTTTTCAATTAAATGAATTATTTGAAAAAATATAAAAAATGTTTTAAAAATTAATTTTCAAATTCAATTTGATTTAAATTAAATAATCAAATATAAGTTTCATAATAAAAAAATCAATTAATCGAGTTTTATAATTTTGAATTTCATAAATTAAAAATTTAATAATTACTAAATTAGAAAATTAATTAATTTAATTTAATATCAAATATTAAATTAATATAACACCTCATTAAATATTTAAATCATATTTAAATATTTTCAAGTCCTTAAAATCGTAATGTTTAACACGATAATTAAACGTCAATTATATCAAATATAATAATCTAAACCCTAAACCGAGTTTGAACATTTCAAATTTTCTCAACACATTATTCTAAGGTTTAATCCTTTTACGAGCTAGTAGAGGGACCTAATGGACCTACAGATCATGAGCTCCAATGATTTACGATTAATTGGCTAAACTTTTTAAACCAAATTAATCAATATTTGTTAACTACTGAGACATATCACTATATCTCATAGTTGCACTCTCTTCACTGTAGATATATTTTTGTCCACTTGATTTAACCATAATCAGTAAGTCAATCCTTCACAGGTCGTTCGTATTTATAGCTAGGTTAAATTTATCGTTTTACCCCTCTAATATATCTTTCTCCTTAAGTCTCTACTGATCCTCTAATGAACAATATATTCATGGTCCTATCAATAAACTGAATCCCTTTTAGCCACGAAAAGGCAGGGCCCCTTTGTTTAAGACTAGAAGTCAGTACGTAAGGGAACAACCTATCTACTTACCCTAAAATGGGTTGGAGTGAGTTCCATCTTGTAGAACTATGTCTCCAGCTATCTATCCAGTCTTACCCCTAAAATGGGAGGCTTATTGAGCAATGACGCTAAACCACTTTGACCGATGGAGATTAAAGGATGATCCCGAATAAACAAGAGTTCATAGTTAGCTCAAGATTAAGATCGAGTTACCTTAGGTCATTGAATTGAAATAGTTAGTTTTAACAGTAAACAATTGTTTTAAAGAAAAAGTGACTATTTCATGGTCCGGTCTTATGCAAACATCTTTAAATTTTCTTGATTCTGCGATAAATGCATGCTATTTAAGGCTATGCACATAAACCTTGGTTCAACATGAAAGCTCTAGAAAGAGACCCTTAAATTTTGTCATAAAAGGCAACCGCACCTTCACATTCACGTTAATTGTTTGATCAAGTCTATTGCAATAGATCACTAAAAAACTAATCTATGAAGACTTCACTTCTAGTCCATACTAGGACCAATTTCATCAAGTCCGTCAAAGACGAACCACTCAAAAATTGAAATATGAAGTTTTTGTTGGATTTTATGTCCTAAAACTCATGGTTTGTACATAATAAAACTTATTTTGAAAATTCAATAAGTTGTTATTGAATATATGAATTGTTTTTTTCATTTTAGAAATAAATCCAATAAATTAAAAAGATCCATGAATATTACATGAGTACTTGAACTTTATGTGGTGACATAAAAGTGGATCAGGTTCGAGTAAATAGTCAAAATGATCTGTAGTATATGAATAAGGTTGGGTGCCTTATTCTGGTAACACTATCAGATGCAACCCACTCTATAGTTGTTACAAGGAGTTATAAAGTGCTAAATATGAAGTGATCCTAATTCGTACATGTCATGACATGAGAAGTGGGGGCATCCTGTGTAATGGGTTTGTACAAGATCGGACCACGAAATAAGTCACTCTTACTTTATAACACTATTTACTATTTTAGACTTTTATTTCAAGGTAATGACCTAGGTAACTTGACCTTAATCCTGAGCTAACTATGAACTCCTATTTATTCGGGATTATCCTTAGATTTGCATAGGTGATGGTTAACTCAACAGTGCCGACTCAATAAACCTCCATTTCAGGGGTAAAGCCGAGTAGCTAGGTGGGGACATAGGGTGTAAGATGGAATTCACTCCTACCCGCTTTCAGGGATAGTAGAGAGGTTGTTCCCTTAAGTAGTGACTCTGGGTCTTGAACAAGGGGCCCCACCCTCTCATTGACCCGAGTGGGACTCGGTTTGATGATCAGATCACAAACCAATTGTTCATTAGAGGATCAGTGGGACTTAAGGAACAAGAGGTAATTTGGGGGGTAAAACAACCATTTGATCCAGCCATTATTACGAACAACCTGTGAAGGGTTAACTTACTAATCATGATTATATCGATTGGACATAATATATCTATAGTGAGGGGAGTGCAACTCTGGGCTTTAGTGAAGTGACCTAATAGTTAACAAATGAGGGTTAATTTGGTGTATAGAGTTTATCCAATTAATCTCGAATTGTTGGAGCCCATGATCTGTAGGTCCGTGAGGTCCCCCTACTAGCTCACAAATGGATTAGCCTTAGAGTAGCGTGATAAGTTAATTTGAAACGTTCAAATTAGAATTAAGGGAATTAACAATTATATATGATATAATTACACATTTAATTTTGGAGTTAAATAGAATTAGAGAATCAATTAATATTTAAATATGATTTATATATTAAATTCATTAATAAGGATTCATGATGGTGGAATTAGTGTTAAATTAATTTAATATTTGATATTGAATTAATTAGAATTAATAAATTATTTATTTAATTATTTATTATTAATTTTATTAGAAAATTAATTAATTAATTAATTTTGTAAAATTAATAAAAATTTCATTTTTTGAAAAATTGATTTTAGAAATCAATTTAGAAAATCAAAATGAAAAGATGGAAAATGGAAAATCTCAAAAGTGGGTTTTTCCACTTTCAAACCAAGTAGCTCACACACATTCCACAATTTTCTTGAGTCAATCTTCCAAGCATGAGGTGCAATTCATGCAACAATTCTCTTTGCATGAAACATGCAATAAAGGAAGAAGATTGGGTTGAGAATCGAGCATGCATTTGATAGTTTTTTGCTGAAAAAATTTGAGGTTTTCAACTATGGTGATGCAGTAACCTCATCTCCAAATTCCCTTAATCCAAGCTTATTTTGAGTCCCATAACTCAATCTAAGGCACCAAGAGGATAGTAAGAAAGGCCTTGAGATGGTTCATAAGCAGATTTGAAGGAGATTTGCAGTTGGAATTCAAGTTTCAAGAGGTTCTTCAAAAGTATGTCATGAAACTCTCTTATTAGTTTATGAGCATGTTCAATTTAAAGTCAAAATTACTGAATTAAAATAGTAAATGATCCGTTTTACTTCAGTTTTGTGTTTTCTAACTCTAACAATTTTCACATTTATCCATCAAGTCCATAACAAGGACTACCCGAAAAAAGGGCGAAGGAATTTTTAAGGATTTAGTTCTATCCATCAAGTCATACTAGGACCACCCAAAGAAAGGGTTGTGAGATTTTTATGGGTTTGAGTCCCATGCACACTAAGAACTCTAGAATTATTCTCCTTATTAGGCCTTTGGTTAGAGGATTCACCTTGTTCCTCTCAAATCTCACATACTCGAAGGAGATAATTCCTCTTTTCAACAACAGTTTCACAGCTTATATCTAAGGCGTATATGTCTTCCCTTTGCCATTACATACACTATCCTTAATAATTCCTATGGCATCTTGTGAATCACAGTGCAACGAAAAATCTTTACTTTATATGAAGTAAATTCTCTGCAAAGGGCATAGTGAAAACAGAATAGGTATCTGATTTGTAAAACATAGGAAATATCCATGTGCAACAAGTAAAATCATCGATAAAAGAAAGATAATAGCGATGACCTTTATTGAACCTTTCAAGGGCAAAGCCCCATACGTCACTATGAACGATTTATAAAGGAGCAGTAGTACATGTAGTGGATAAGAAAAGGAGTTATTATTTACACAATTTTTTCCATCAAGATAGTGTTTGTAAAGGGTATTATCAAAGAACATATATATTAGGATCAAGGGTGGCCTAACCTATCATGCCACACAGTGGAAGAATCTTCGATACCAACATGAGCTATAAGGCCTGCTTGTACTTTAGTTGTTGGAAGAGTAGACAGAGGATAAAGTCGCAGAGATATTCATATTAGCCAACTTGTTTGTCACATGAACATTGCAACCAGTATTGGACATCCAAACATTTTGATTTGAAGAAAAACACCAGCATTACGCTTTAACATTAAGGCGCGTTTAAGATAATGGATTGATTATTATAATCCTAAATTATCATAGTTGGATTATAATAATATGTATTTGAGATGTAAACTATTTTAATTTAAGAAATAAATTGTAAATATTGTAGTAAAGAATAAAATAAAATGACGAAGGTAAAATAGTAAGTTATGTAATAAATAGAAGTTTTGAAATAATGTTGATCGTAACTAATTAGTATTTAGATGGTTATTATAGTATGAGTCTTGGCCTCGAAATGTCACCTAAATGGTTAGAGGTTAGAGATTTAAATATTTTTCAATAAAAAAATGTTTTCAAATTTGAAGGTTTGTAAAAAAGAATTGTCCTTAAACACAAGGGGGGAAAATAGAGCAAATTTAGAATATAAAACAAAAATATACCTCGGAAGTGACGTGGATTGAACGCACCGCAGAGGGAGGAACACGGCCGGGCCATCAAAGAAATTTCTGTTACTTAGCCAAATTTCCAACTCCAATTTTGAGAATTGCGAGACGAATTGGAGCAGATCAGCGAGTTCTTTACTGTGAGTCGGCTACTTCTTTCTCCAGATTTCTCATTCAATCTTTAATCCTGACAACAACGCAGGTTTCTGTCTTCTTCAAATCCCTCTCTCTTAATTTTTCACTTCTCTGTTGAATCATTGAATGTTCAGTCTGTAGTTGGTATTTTCAGGGATGTATTGAGCTCTGCGTTTGAGATCTGATCCCTAATCTATCAATAACCCATCATTTTTCTCTGCACACCATGGGGATTTTGTTTACTCGAATGTTTTCTTCGCTTTTTGGGAATAAGGAAGCTCGGATCCTTGTTCTTGGCCTCGATAATGCCGGGAAAACTACAATTCTCTGTAGGTTTTTCTTCATTTTCTGCTTTTAACTCTGTTATGTGTTGGGTTTGCCTGATATTCATCTTGGCGCCTTTTTGTGATGGATTCTTTTCAATGTTGTGCAGATCGGCTCCAGATGGGGGAGGTTGTCTCCACTATTCCAAGTTGGTATTCTTTCCAAATGTGATCTTGTGGTTCTCTTGTTATTAGAATTTTGATATAGGGGATAACGCGCATTCCGTTAATCATGAAAATTACAATTTGAATTTTTGGCATTTAAGTTTAAGAGGTCGTGTGGAATTACCATAATAGTTGCTGCATTAGTTTTATAGATCATTTAATACTAATGGGTAGCTTCAAAACAATGGTTGCCTTCATTTCTCTTTGGAGATTTCTATAGTTCGAGTTTTTTGTTTTTCATCGTACTTTTTTGTTCTTCTCTTTATGGACTCCCCATCCCATTTATAGAAGGGGAAAGATTGGAAATTAAATCTTGAATGCTGAAATTTAACTACAAGAAGCATAGGCATCAACTTTAGTTTTTCAATTGTTGAATTGTAAATAGTGAAAAGTTGATTGGAAACAACTGCGAAAGGTAATCTAAGGCGGGGCAGGCCATAGATCTAGGTTCCTTAAAGATGATGAATTCAAACTATAGTAGTTTGTTGTGAAATTAACATGAGAATTTTCTACGACTGAGTTGTTTTCTGTGGAAATATCGAACTACGTTCTGTGTAATGCTTCACTTAGGATTTGCCAGTATTCGTTTTTTTCCCTCTTTCTATTATTACTACTTTATGAGAGGTTTTACTTAGAGTTTTGTAAATTTGGTGTGGTATTCTTATTCTCTACCTGTTTGGTTCTTTGATGCTTCCTAATGACTTCTTGTTACAGTATCTTCCATATTTCTTAATGGAAGTTTCATAAGTGAAAATTTGAATTGAAAATAATTGTTTCTTGCATTGGCTTTACTTCAGCAACTGTTCAAATGTCTTATAAGCCTTATCCTTTCTTTGATGCAGCAATTGGATTTAATGTTGAAACTGTTCAGTACAATAATATCAAATTCCAGGTCTGGGATCTTGGTAAGCCAATCTAGGTCCTCGTATCTTTAATTGAAAATATGTGATCCCATGTTGTATCATTTTCTCCATCACTACTTTGATGAGATCACAAAACACTCTAGAGAACAAAAGCAGAGGGAGGGAGAGAGAGAGGAGCAAATGATACAACATGTAATGATTGTATCATTGTTCTGCTAGAAACAGATTATGCAGATTAATGTTTCTTATAAAAAAGGAAAGATTATTGAGATTTGTAATGATTTTATTTTAAATTCTACCAACACCTAAACTGACATGAAAATTAATTTCATATTATGTAACATTAATGTTGCAAAGCCGATATGGTAATGCTAATATTACTCTTATTATTATTTTATTTTATTTTTTGCTGTAAAAACCAATTCCAATGAGGGGCAAATATTTTAGTCATGTGTGTTTGTTCATGTCCATGCTTTCTTACTGAGACAATCTTATCAACTTGGGGCAAATATTAGCTTTGATTATTTTTTCAAATCCATCTGAGCATCTTGGTTATGTCATTAATAGTTTTCCGTTGTCTGAAATGCAGGAGGACAGACTAGTATCAGGTTAGTCGTTTATTTTTGCCAGTTCATAGATATTTCGCTAGAAAGTTGAAAGTCCATGGGGTTTCTATATATATATTTTTTTTCTTTCTTCTGATGCTTGATTAAAATCTCTAGCTTGTTGAAATAATCTGTTAACATTATGTAAGACAGTTCAATATAATCTATTTAACAAAAAGAAAAAAGAAAAAACAGATTAAGCAGGAAGAGGCTTGTAGGTGAAGGTTGTAAATGTAGAAATTCATCTCAGGTTCTCTTTCTCTCTCTTTTTTTGTTTCCGGGGGCGGGGGGACTCTTCTAGATTATATCAAGCGTTCATGGTATTCTTTTTAAAAATGCATTTAGAATTGCTTTAATGCTTAACTTTAATTGAAAAAAGGATGAAGAAAACAAAGAAACTCTATAGTTCATTAGAAGACATTCTTGAATTGGGATACCAAGCTCCGCTCATGTCTGTAAATTTCTTTATCAATGTGAACATCATTTCCATCTAGAAGATGGTTTTGTGCAACCCCACACCCCTAAATGAGATAGAATACTTCTCTTCTTCTTTTCTCCCTGAAATATTCAACTAGATGCCTCCCCGTGGCTCCCATCTCCAATTCCTAGATTGATGATTTCCTCAGCTGGAGGGAGAATGCCATGTATTTTTTTTTTTTTTTTTTTTAATTAAAAGATAGGATAAGTGGGTGTTTCTCTTTCTTTTCTCTTCATTTTTCCCTTTAAATGGAAAACTTGTATCATGTTTCTTCTGATTATTATGATAAAGTAATTCGTTCTTCAATAATGCTTATTCTTCCTTTTCCAAGGAGCTATTTGATTGCACACGTGCAATCATACTAAATTCTAATGTAAAAGGAATATGATCGTATGGTTTATGGTTAGGTTACATGATTATTGTTGTACAGTTATCAATCATAAAATCCCATATTCATGATTAATGTTATAATTCTGATCTAGGAAGCTCAAATATGATAAGAAATGTGTTTGAACTATATATATATTTTTTTCTTTTTTTCCCTGAAAAACTACGCTTTTGGTATCTGAGGTTTGGGTTTGGAAGCATTTTGGTCTCTGAATCTTTAAACTCGACATTTTAACTCTTGAGGTTTGAATTTGATAACATTTTGGCCTCTTTCGACAATTTTTTGTCAAAGTAGTTAATAGAAGCTAATGTGCCATTTTTTAAAATAAAAAATATTTGAAATATTTTTTAATGAATTTTCTCTCTTCCTTTTCCTTCTTTGTCTCCCTTCTCCATCCATGGCAGCTACCATTGCCACTGCTGCGACATTTTCGTCACTACCTCTTCCCTTTTTTCTCTTTTCTTTTCTTCTCCTTCCTTTCTTATTCTCTTTCCCCTTCCTCCTCCTTCCTCCCTTTTTCCTCATGTGTATAGGTGTTGATCAGTGATCACTATTGTAATTATGACCTTGATCTTGTTTTTTTGGTTTGAAGTCCTTTTCTCTTGTTAAGATCAAACTCCTTTATTGAGGTTGGAGCTTGTTTGTTTGTTTGTTTTTTTGTTGTTGTTTTGTAAGCCCTTGTTTACTTTTTATTTCTCTAAATGAAAGTGCGTAAATAGCAATCTTGGGTTTCTCTAGAAAGAAGTGGAAAGTGAATTCATAACCTTGTTCATTTGAGCCTGTATCAGTCTATCGGATTTCATGCATAGTCTCTCATGTCACGTGTCAACCAGACATTATTTCTGAAGTTGACTAATTGGTGTATTTGTTACTTTAAACATACTTCAGCCCATCAATGTTCTCCTAATATTTTGTAACTGGTTCCCTACATAAACTTTTCTTTCTCCTGTCATTTTTCTTCTCTTTTTAAATTGTTCAAGCTAACTAGTTGCTTGCCTTGTGTCGTAGACCATACTGGAGATGCTATTTTCCAAATACACAAGCTATAATCTATGTGGTTGATTCAAGTGATACTGATAGACTGGTGGTAGCAAGAGAGGAGTTTCATGCAATACTTGAGGTAAAATATGGTCGGTACTTGCTCATAGTTGATAAACAGAATGTAGAAATTTGTCAAATGCTGAGCTTGTGTGTTTCTGAAATTTTGAAATGATGTTCAATGATTAGTTATATTATAAAATTATGCATTTTAGTATGTAAAGTTTGTGGTTTTATCTGATGCCGATTAACATCTCAATTCTGCATTAAAGAAATACATCATCAAGAGCATGGACTTGTATCTGGTCTTTTGATGTCAGTTGTAGTATGCTTGCATTGCTTTTCAGAAAGGTAGTATGTTTGCATCACTATTCTTTTCCTTCCGTTTCCAGTATCTTTTGCATTGAAATAAATTGAATAACTCTGAACTGTCCACAGTTTTTTTTTTTTTTTTGTTAAAGTATTGCGCTAGGTAATAGTCGTTTAAGTTTGTTTAACAGACAAATTTACTGTTTTCACTTTTCAGTAGATTTTTGTCAGCCAGTTTCAATAGTTTTCTTTTGTGTTTGTTCAGGAAGAAGAGTTGCGGGGTGCAGTTGCCTTAGTTTTTGCAAATAAGCAGGTTAGTGCTGTTGTCTTTATATTATTAGCATATTTTGTCAGAAAATAGAATCCTATAGACTTTGAATTACGAGAATCTGATAATTCAAGTATGTATATGCAACTGGGGTAGAAAAGTGGTTTAAGGGTTTGTCTGTATGCTTTGAAAGGAACATAAAAAAAATACCATTTCATCTTTTTTGTTTTTTTGAAAAAACCTGTCTAGATTTATCCTTTTTTTTGTGTTTATTTTCCTTCCATTTTACTTCTTGAAGTACATTATTAAGTTTATAATTACAACTACAAACTGTGAGAAGTGAATCGTATATTGATACTTATTTTTATATCAACCAAAAGTACAACTAGAAACTGTGCGAAGTGAATTGTATGTAGATAGTTATTTTATTTCAAGCAAAACAAATACTAGAAACGGTAGTTCTTATTTCTTTCAGATTCATTACATACTTGAAAACAGTACAACCTTATTTCTCTTTTTACCATTTCCCCCTATAAATTTCTCAACTCAGTTTTGGACTTTGAAAACTGTTACTTGAAATTACAACACAAGGTCTGAGACCCAGCATTCCTGAGATTGTGTATCTGAGATCTTTTAAAGGCTTTGTATAAAATGTTTAATGCATATGTTTAATGCACTTTCTATATTTCTATCATTCCTATAAATTAACTTCACATTGGTATAGGATCTTCCGGGTGCACTTGATGATGCTGCAGTCACAGAGGCTTTAGAGTTGCATAAGATTAAGAACCGCCAATGGGCTATATTTAAAGCCTCTGCTATAAAAGGAGAAGGTCTTTTTGAGGGATTGGATTGGTAAGTTGCAAACTTGTACTTTACATTTGCTTTCGTTTTTATTTTTGTTTTTGTTTTTTTTCTAAATGATTACAGAACCTACAATCATTAGACACCCTTAGAAGCTTTGAAAGGATGGTCGTTAGTAATGAACAAAAGCATCGAAGAAGTCTTTTGTTTGTGTTTTTCTCTTAAATTTTGTTTTTTTGTCGATGTTAAATGACTTCGGTCATGAAATGCTGGGAGCAGCATTGTCAGTCAGGAAACTACGTTCTTGAAGTATTTCACTTGCTTTTATATAGTCTAACTGGTGTAACTTGTTAATTCAGGTTAAGTAACACCCTGAAGTCTGGAGGTGGCTAACTCTTACCGGCCAAAGAAAAATATTTGAGGCACCCAGTTAGAGAATACGATGTTTAAACATTATGACTTGCAGAAGAGAACTCATTTGCCGATTGATTTCGCCAGTTTTACTTGCTTTTTCAGTCACAATTTTTTTTAAGGGAACGAACTATTGGTATACATGTAAAATTGTTTTCATTAAAGATGGTGACCACTGGAGTTTTCACCGACTCTATTTTTCTCGTTTCCCATCTTTAATTGATGTGATTTGAAGCATATTTGTTACTATGCCTAAAGATTGTACTTTAATCACTATTCCCTTTAAGAGGATATTCTTCTCTGAAGCTTAGAATGCATTGTATGGTGATGACTGTCTTTACCTTGTTGATGAAGGGATGTTGGATCCACTTTTGGGGGAAACTGGTTCGGATTCAGTGAAACCCGTGGGGTTGATTGGTCGGAATCAGAAATCTTGGGATTCTTGACACTCATGTTTAGGGTGTAGAAATGAGTTTGGTTACGCTTTTTTTGGGTGTTTTTTTTATTCTTTGAATTTTGTGACCTTATAATTTTTTTATTTGCATATCTATATTTTGACCAGTTGTGAAGCAATCCTTTGAAATATTCAAATTGGTGTTTTTTTTTCAAGCATTTTTAGAATTAAGTTTTTCTTTTAAAAAAAAATTTAAAAAAAAATCTATAAGTTTAGTAATCTTGAAAGCACATTTTACAAAGTAGTTTGACAAAGTTCAAACATTGTAAAATAAACTATGTATTTTTGTCGAGGTTTTTTCAAAATTTTCGTAAAGTTTTGGGATTTCGAAGATACGTTTTACAAAGTTTGACAAAGTTCAAACATTGTGAAATGCGTCTTTTCGCAAGTATTTTTCAGTGATTTCCTAAATTTTGGTAGGTGAGTTAAAGTAGTCAATGAGAAAAAAGATTATATGATTAGAACATTCAATTACATATAGCAGAAAGTTTCATAGTTCTTGTAATTTTAATTCGATTCAATTAAAAATAAATTAAAATACATTTTATATGCTAATTTCATAGTTCTTTTCTCTAAAAGAATAACAAAAAGCTTATCTAACATAGCTAACTCTTATGTTTTGGGTTAGGTTGGACGGAACTTGGGGTTATTGGGTTGTATAAACACCTTTACCTATATTCATTGCTTTCCCTTAAAGAAGTATTTAATAATTGTGTGGAATCCATGAAATAAAATAATATATCATCTAATGACATACTAAAGTATGTATTCTCCTAGTACTAAACTTTTTCTTTTTGTTCTCCTCTTGTGGCGGCAACGAACTCCATGGTGGCACGTTGATGACATCGACGATCTTTGAATATCGAAAATCAAAAGTGAATTTTGGCCACCAATATTCTTTACCTCTTCACCCCTTAAAACCTGCAAAATCCATCAAAGAATGACCTATGACGCCCATATTCTTAAAACCCATGTCTCAACTTCGCTATCACCTACACTTTTTCCTTCTTCAATTATCTATATGTAAATATCTTAAGGAGTTGTTTGAGACACTAAGTTGAGTTCTTAAGTCTAGAGTTGATACATTGAAGTTAAAAAAATCTATATTTGAGGTTATAGTTGTTTAGTCTAGAGTTAGGAAACATTAAAGAGAGGGAGAGAGAGAAATAAGGGATTAAATTCTTCAATAAATGTGCAAACTTCAATAGTCAGTAGTGGTGGATGTAAGATTTTATATAAGGACAGAAGTTCATATAAATATAATTTTAGATGCATAATATTTAAATCATATAACATCGTTGAAACAATATAACTAATTGGCATATAGAAAGTGGTAGATTTAGAATTTCATGTTAGGGGGGACATAACTTTATATAAAGTTAAAATTTAAGCCCATTAACATTAAAATTTGTGTCATATATAGTTCTTGAACTTTAAAAAATATAAACTAGATCATTGACTACTCGATTAATGTGTCTAATATGTAGTACCCAACATTTTTTTTTTTTTTTGAAAAAAGAATGTAAATGTTGGTTACAAAATTTGTGAGGTTGAAATAGAAACAAAAATAATTTGTTGTTTAATACAACGATTAAATTTTAAACATTTTTAATATCTTATGAGATTTTTAGATACTAAATTGAAAGTTTATATATCTATTAGACATTTTTTTTTAGGGAATTATTAAAGTTAAGTTTAAAAGTTTAGATATTTATTAGACATAATTTTAAAAACTAGGAGTTAAACTTGTAATGCCTTGAATGTAATCTTAAATTAATGGTAAAGTAAATAACGAAGCAAAAAATTTATATGTGAAAATGGTATTTATATGCCTTGATTTTCAAAAACTAAAAATCAATAACCAATAGTTACCAAACAAGCCTAAATTTAAAAAAAAATTGTAAATAAACATCAAAATATATGAAAAAAAAATAAAAATGGAATGAAATCTTTTAAGCTATTATACAAATATATATGAAATTGTTCGACTCACCACCACCGTTGGAGCAACGTCTTGTTTTATGACTTCAAAGGGCACGCTCGAGTATACATGTCATTTATAAATAAATATATTTTTTATATTTAATAAACAAAACTATATATATATATATATATATGTAAAATGACACGACATGAGAAAGATACATGTCCCTGATCTCTTTATAGATTCGTTGTCCTTGATAGTTACCACTATCGAAATTGATAAAGTTAAACTATTTAATATTTAATTTATGAAGTCGGTAGGCTAAATACCTTTAGAATACACAAGTTGTAACGGTCGAATAAAATTCAACCAAGGTTTCTTATACTTTTGCCCTTATGGGTGTTTTTCTAAACAGCAAATGCCTCGTATACTTTCTTTTAATGAAGTGGCTTCTTATATACATAGCTTTTCATTATCATTTATCATTACTACTACCAACATTTTGAATTCGACTATTACACAAGTAAAAATCAAACTTTTAACCTTGCAAAATTATTCTCAAAAAAAAAAAAAAAAAAAAAAATTGCAAAATTTTATTTACCAAAGTATTGGTCAAACTTTTTATTTCTTAGCCTTTATTATTATCTTTGTTCGAGCATTATAATTTTTTGAAATTAAGTGTGATTAATAAATGAGTTCTTAAATATGAACTCATGTAGTTTTATATTTGTAATAATTTAGTCCATAAATAATAATTTAATCTTTATTATAAAAAATTTCATCAAATTAAGTTACAATTTTTAGGTTAAATTATAAAAATACCCTTAAACTTTGTCATATGTTTCAAAAATATTTTTATACTTTCAAAAGTTGGAATATTACCCTTGAACTTTCATAAATATTTCAAAAATATCCTTGAAGTAGAAATTTGTTAGAAATTGGATGGAAATTGAGATGTGAAATGCTGTAGTAGGTGACATAGAACGAAAATTTGAATCATCAAATCGTTTTAGGTCATCCCCACATAGTTTTAAGTTTTGATTTTTATTTGAAATTCTAAATACTCTAAAATAGTTTCGAAAGGTTTATGAAAGTTGACGGGTAATATTGCAATTTTTGAAAATATAAGAATATTTTTAAAACAAAAAGGAAAATTCAAAAGCATTTGTTATAATTTAGCCCAATTTTTATTATGTAATAATTGATTCTTTACCGTTTATAAACAAATTTGATCCCAAATCTAACATTAATAAGAAATTTCATTAAATCTTAATAATATTTTTCATAACAGAAGACTAAATCATTACAAATTATAAAGTATAGTATAAAGATTACATTGTAACTCATTAAATTATTTAAGGACTAAACACTAGAAGAATTTTGGGCTTTAATGTTGGTTTTAAACCGACATTAAAGATAGTGTTATTAAAACCCTTTAATGTCGGTTGTCTTTAATGTCGGTTTTAAACTGACATTAAAGGGCTTTAATAACACTGTCTTTAATGTTGGTTGCAACTGACATTAAAGCCCTTTAATGTCGGTTATGTCGGTTGCAACTGAAGCCCAAGAATCAAATGAAGCCCTTTAAACTGACATCGAGACCCAAAATCTGTCCGTTTTATCAATTATTGTCCCTTTTTTAAAATTCCATTGTTGAATCCATTTTTTCGGTCAAAAAGTATAATATGACACATCATCATCGAACACTGTGGCTATGACATATTATTTATGTATGGATTGCAAATCTATTACATTTAATTCACAAATTCTGCATTAAAATTATAATTTAAAATGTCGTACAATAATTTAGCCCTTGAAAATACAAATTAAAAGTAATACAAACATTATGAGTTTACTGTCCCTTTCCACTTAGTAAGTATGGATCCCTTCATAATTCTTCTTAAACAGACTCCCCCAGCTTCAGCAGTATCTGGTTATAGGCATCTTTGTCTGATCACTGTTGTTCAAAGGATCACAAACAAAAAAGATTTAAGACAAAGGATTGAAAGTGAAAATGTGATCAGAATTCATATTCAACTAACCGTGTTTATTGGGAATGTGTATAAATGGTATATTCAAGGCAAAATTCTTTACTAGAGTTCCCCAGGAAAAAGCATAAAGAGGTTATGATACCAAATCTTTACTCCTTTATTGCACCTGCAAAACAAG
Source organism: Benincasa hispida (assembly GCF_027475165.1). NCBI lineage: Eukaryota > Viridiplantae > Streptophyta > Magnoliopsida > Cucurbitales > Cucurbitaceae > Benincasa > Benincasa hispida. The sequence goes on along the minus strand of NC_143483.1, from coordinate 39,425,128 downwards.
AAAACTTAATAGTTGAATAAATGAGAGAATCTTCTTTTTCAAGATCTTGAAGAAGAGAAGTTTGGTTACCTACATATGAGATAGGAAGACGATGGAAAATTTTCGGCAGCATAACGATGAAGTTGGACTCATCAACTAAAACTTATTAAAACTATGAGTCAAACATTCTTTTAGAATATTTAATTAGCATAATGCACATGTTCTCAAGCCAATCAATCATTTAGTTCCTGCATCTATCGCTTAACTCCAACGGCCCATCGTGTAGCTCAATCGTTTAGTAAACGATCTCGCTCTCAACGATCTCGCGCATAGGCTATTGTTTAGCGCTGACGCTTTATCGTCTAACTCATCCGCCTATCGCTTAACGTCATAGCCTATCACTTAGCATTCGCCTATCATGTAGCGCGTCTGCCCATCGTCTAGCGCAACATAGCTATCGTCTATCACTCACGCTCATTGCGTAGTGCCATCGTGTAGTCTATCGCTTGGCGCCCGTGCATCACTTTAACGCTCAATGCTATCGTCTAGTGCTATCGTCCAACTTCTATGCTTATCGTCTAGCTCTTACACTGATCGTGCAGTACTTTGCTTATCATATAGTCCGATCGTCTAGTGTGTCATCCTCATTGTTTAATGCCGCACGCATATCTACACGATCGTCTAGCACATCGCTTAGCTCCGTACATCTGCTATACGATCGTCTGCCTCATCGTTTAGCTCCCCGCATTGCTATATGATCTTCCAGCGCTGCCTACACAATCGCCTACCTCATCGTTTAGCTCCCCGCATTGCTACACAATCGTCCAGCACCCGCCTACACGATTGCTTACCTCATCGTTTAGCTCCCCATATTGCTACATGATCGTTCAGCGCCCGCCTACACGATCGCCTATCTCATTGTGTAGCACCGCTCACTTACTAGACGATCGTCTACCTCACCGTGTAGCGCTGCTCATTTGCTACATGATCGTCTATCCAGCGCCTTACGCTCAACATTTTTCTTTCACTGCTCTTACTCACGCATACCCAATGCATGAGCAACTCTTGGCAACGCCTCTTGCCAATACTTCAACAAATGTATCATATACAACAAAACCATTAATCAAATCGAATTTCAAAGGCCATAGACACATAAAAAGGCCCAAATCTAGGAGCAGAGAGACATATTGGAGTGAAACTGCAGTTGGCTTTCATTGAGACATTTACATAAACAGTTGAGAGGCGTAAACATAAGAACAAAAATTGCTATGAGTTTAAGTGAGGAAAGAGAAGAAGAGCATACTGATCTGGACGACAGCGCGGTGGACAAAGACGACCAGCGGTAGATCTGGGACACGCCGCGAGGGAAAAACGAACGACGAACGACAGCGAGGGAAAATCGAACAACGAATTGTGGCACACACCACGTGGGAATATGAACTTCAGATCTGGAGACACATGATTAGCGTATCAAGTTTGGGTACTTATTTATCAAACCGAGAGTATAAGACACAGAAAAATAACTGAAGAGGGAGCAACAGACCGGGTTGTGGCACTTCAACAGAACGAGCTTCACCCACGATCAGATCCAGGTTGGCTGTGGCGCTTCGACAAAACGAGCAGCAGATCCGGGTGACTGGGTGCGGCAGTGTGGGTTGGATGACGAACAGACCTGCATGGAAGCCAGATCTACACCACAAAAGACTCTACACCCACGATTGACGGACGAATGACAAGGGTTTGAAAGAGAGAAGTGAGAAAGAAGAGGGTCTGAAAAGGGAAGTGTGAGAATGAGAGGAAAAAGAAAATAGGGGGAGAGTGAAGAAGGAAAAATTAAGCGGGTCTTTGTCGGTTTTAAAATGACATTAAAGATCCGCTTTTTAAAAAAACAAAACCGACGTTATACATCCGATTTCACTTTTTTCAACCGACATTAAATCCCAAAATTCTTGTAGTGAAATCGTTACCAATTTAAAACTACAAGAACTAAATTGTTACTTCTATGAAAATTAAAGAACCAAAAGCATTTTTTTAACGTTTTTAAAGTTTCTTCCATGGATTAAAAATTTATTATTAGCTTTCATGACCATTCAATATTTTTCTTAAATTAGCGGTTGAAATTTAGACGTCCATCGATATAAGTTATTTTTCCCTTTAATTATGGTCCAAAATTTTTTGGTTCATTCATTGTAGTTCAAATTTTGGGAAATAATGTAAATAGATAGAAACTTGTGACTGGAATAATCTATTCTACACCATATATTTCATAAATGTCAAAATTTGAATTATTTTCATGAAGAGTTTTTTAACATTAATTTTGGACCAATTTAGCATTTCACTATCAAATCAAAATCTTTGAAATTTATAATTATTTCTATATTTAAATTTGACTTATATTTAAATTTTGGTTACTAATGAGCTTTTAATACATTATTTTTTTAAAATGTTTTCTTTCTTTTAGGATTTTTTTAATACATGATTTTTTTTATTTCTTCCCTAATTTGTCCAATTAGTTGATTCTTTTTTATAGATTTCGTATTTTGATAGTTCCCAGATGAAACCCAAAATCTTGGGTACATATTCCAATTCCTCTCCTTTTAATAGTTTCTAGAGATTTTTACACGGATAATCTCTTCTACCATATATTTCATAAATGTCTTAAATTTTGAATTATTTTCATGAAAAACTAAATATTAATTTTGGACCAATTTAGCCTTTTCATCATTAAATCATTTTTTTAATTTACAGTTATTTCCTTATTTACATAATTTCAAATTTGGCTTATTTTTTATATTTAAGAATTTTGGTTACTAATTAGCTTTTAATACATAATCTTCTTCTTCTTCTTTTTTTCTGAAAAATGTTTTTCTTCATTTTAGGATTCTTTTTTTAAATACATGATATTTTTTTTCTTCCCTAATTTGTCCAATTAGTTACAATTTTTTTTTCACAAATTTCAAATTTTAACTTTAAATTCAGAATTTCCAATTTTGATAAATTGCATTTCATACAAAATCATGATTGTAAATTTTCGTTTTCATATGCGTTTTATTTTTTTTAAGTGTATATATATATATATGAGGTTTATTTCGAATATGTTCAATGTTTTTCCAAATATATAAAAGGTTTATTTCAAAAGTTTTTGAAATACGTAAGGTTAGTTATAATATATACCACATATTTTAATTTTAATCTCATTTATATTGAAATATACTATTTCATATATACACATGTATGTTTACTTATCTTACAAATATATACCTCATATTGTATCATTTTCATCTTTATCAATTATAATAATAATGCTAATTAACAAGTGAAAATATTTTATGCAAATATATACCTCATCTTATATCATTTTAGATATTTAAATTCATTTTAAAAAGGAGAATTTTCAAAAATAGAAAAAGAAGAGAAAATATTTATATAAATAACAAAATTTAATTATAGTTGTGATAGAAATTGTTAGATAGACGCTGATAGAAGTCTATCAGTGTCTACCATTGATAGAAACAAAACTAATAAAATCTATCATTAATAGAGGCTGATAAATCTATCTGTAACGACCCGATTTTTTAGAATGGGAATCAGATTACTACTATATGCATGCATAAATCTCAAAATGGATTTTTCACAAAAATTGACTAAATTCAAAGAATAAAATAAAATTTTATTATAAAATTATATATAAAATAAAACAATATAAAATCTTTGTTCGAGATATCTCTAACATTTTAAATTAAAGAGAAAAAAACTGAATGAGATATTCAAAAAAAATTTAAAGGTTTAATAAAAAGCTAAAGCTTGCAAACATATGAAAGACATGTGGAAGCGTTGTCAAATCCTAAAGCCTGATCACGGATTCCTCGTCATTTGTCGTTATGTTTGTTCCTTTACTTAAAAAAAATATAGATAAAAAAGTGAGTATAAAATATCCAGTAAACGACCCTCTACTGGACTCACTAGGTGTACAAGTTAGTATCCCTATCAAGATAAATGTGTGCATCCCGACGTAGGCATAGGCATAGGCATAAGGGGCAAACTCGAAGACATGCTTTCATAGGAAGTGACTCCGAAGAGGCACAATAACATAATCGTAGGTGACGATCCCATAAGGATGCCGAAACATACTCAGAGGATGAACACAATCCGAACACAGTTACCATCAATCCAACATGCAACATATATCGTCCAAATTCATAACAAGTCATAGCATATTATAATAAATATAGTAACGGTTCATCCATCAATTAGACACAACATAATCTTCACATAATATTATATTTTCTGTAACATTAACAAAGATTTCTAGAACACCCTCAACAGTCCAACCATAGCAAGTTATAGCAATTCAATCCAATAAAATCATGCTTTCAGTGCAATCACAACTTGGGTTCGAGGGCAAACTAGTAGTAAATCACTTATCTTCAAATTATGTCAAAATAACTAGTAATTTAACTTCGCAAAACCTTGAATCCTAAATAAATCCAAAAACATAAACTGAAATTAAATCCAATCTTTAGGCACAATTTCAATTACAACTTAACCCGAATGTCTCCAAACAACTTATCCAACACGTGGTTTGATCCAAAACCACTTCGAAGCTTCAAAATCAACACGATCCAACAACTATATCACCAAAATCGACCTTTAACTCTAATGGATAGCAACTTTAGACCTTTTAATCCAACCTCCAAAAATCACAATTAAAACAAAAGTTAAGCCGATACTTAGTGGGTATCCAAAAATTTTCAATAAAGACCCCAACCTTACAAAAAAGGACGTCAAATAATTTTAATCTGGCTGGAAAGTACTTTGAGAGTCTTTAAAACCTAATTTCAACATCAAAACAATATGGGTAAACCAAAACTTAAACCAAAATTTGATGGGTATTCAAGATCTTCCAAGAAAACCCATAAAACACTAAATAACTTAACCAAGATATTAATTCCGACGACAATGGCACTAGCGGCAACTATAGACGGGCGACGCATTGTTGTCAGACGACGCAAATTGTTTAGGCTAGCGGTTGGTAGTGAGGGTCTTGCAGGAGGAGGGTTTGCGAGAGTGAGAGAGACTAGTTGTATTGATTCTATTCAGTAGCGATTACGGACAAACCAAAGCTTCAAACAATGATCCACCGTTCAAAATGTGACCTTATATGTCCCGAACGAACTAACCAAATTTCAACATAATCCAATAGTTCAAACCCGAACAAACTAACCAAATTTGAACACGATCCAATGGTTCAAACTCTGGGAATCGATAAATTTGTGGAAGCTATCGATGAAAAACCGAATTGTTGTCTTTCTCTCCAATTTTCTGCCTCAGTTCACTCTCCTTTAATTTCAAATATCACAATTCTTTCATTTTTTCAAATTTTAAAAAGATAAATCAAATATTTTGTCATAATATCTCCAAAATCTTTAAAGATTGTATCAAATTAATAAATCAATTAACTTCTCCAATTACCTTAATTTAGACTCCAAAAACCACAATTAAAGGACATAAAATCAATTAATTTGATATAAATTAGATCCTTCCAAATATTTTAATCAAATTAAAACTACATCCAATTTATTGTCTCCTCAATTGTTTTAAGTTGGCTCCAAAATCCAAAAACTAAAGAAATTAAAACCCAACAATTTAAGATAGTAACCTCAATTTATTCGAAACTTGGAATGTTACACTATTATTGATATTATCAATGATAGAAACTGATACAAGCCTACCATTGATAGAAGTTGATAGAAGTCTTTAATTTCTATAAAAGTTTGACATTTAGACTATCCGTAAAAATTTCTCTTTTAAAAATATAATATATACAAGAAATATAAATTCACTTTATTATTACCATATACTTCAATACTCCAAAACTGAAGTAATCATACTCCAATTAATCCATAAAATGCAAGCAATGAATATTTTCTTGAAAGTATAGACAATAACACTGAACATTATCCCTGACTCATCATCTATTTCAAAAAAGGGAAAAAAAAAAAAAAAGATATCTAGACTAGTTATCCCTAAAATGCAAGCATTATATAGACATAATTAAGAAGAAAAAAGTGGGTGCAGGTTGGGCTATTAACCAAAACAACTTCAATCGGTGTAGAAGAAGGTATGAAATGTTGTTTCTGATTATGATTTAATCCCTAACTTAATTTAACCAAAAAAAAAAAAACAAAAAACAAAAAACAAAAATCGAGGGTTTCATTAAAAAGAACTGTAAAAATCAAAGGGTTTCATTAAAAAAAGAAGAAGAATAAATCAATTATTTAATACCGGTATGAAAATAGGAAGTAAATGATAGTATTGTTGGGATTTATGTCCTAAAGACTTATAATTAATAAGTTATTCGAAATAATAGTTAATTGTTTTATATATGCAATTATCCATTAAGGAAAGATCCAAAGTTATTTTATGTAACTTGAATAGTATGAGATAGACATACAGGTGGACTATGTTCAAATAATAATCTAAATTGTTTGTAATATATGGATAAGGTTGGGTGTCTTATCTTGGTGACACTACGGATACGGTCTACTTTGTAAATGTTACAAACGATTTAATCCAAATCGTTCATGTGGAGACATGCGAGTGGAGGTATCATATATAAAGAGTTTGTACAAAACCGGACCACAAAATGATTAATCTCTCTTTATAACACCATTGACTAAAAAGATTAACATTTCATAGGATGAACATAGGTAACTTGACATCAATTTTGAGTGAGTTATGAACACTTATCTATAAAGGCAGTCCTTTGATTTGTATGGGTGAGAGAGGTCTGACTCGCTGACTCAATAAGCCTAGGATGTGTCTGAGTAGAGAGCTGAGAACATAGATACGCAAGATGAAATTTACTCATTCTTGTCTTTAAGGTAAGTAGATAAATTGCTTCCTTAAGAACTAATTTCGGATTTTGAACATTAAGACCTCACCCTCCCACTGTCTCATGAGGTATTTAATTTGTAGTTGAACTATAAACTTGTTGTTCATTATAGAGATCAAGTGATACTTAAGAAATTAAATGTAATTACAGGGCTAAAGTGATAATTTGATCCAACTATAATTACGAGTAACTTGTGAAAGGTTGACTTACTGTTGATTGGTTATATCCATAGACACAGAAATATATCTACAGTGTGAAGAGTGCAGCTGTAGATTTTTAGTAGAGAGACCTGTAGTTAATAAATATTGATCAATTTAGTTAAAGAGTTTAATTATTAATCTCATATGTTTCTAATATGTAGGTATGTTAGGTCCCCTCACTAAGGATAAAACAAGAGTCACTTAATTTTAGATTAATTTGAATTGTTCAAATTAAATAAGAAAATTAATTGTATGAGATACAATTAATATAATGTATATGAATACATTATAATATAAAGTTAATTTTAAATAAGATTCAAAATTATATGAGAGAGATAAATATTTGAATAAGATTAAAATATTATTTATATGAATGAGATTCATAAAAAATTATAGGTTATTAATATGAATGAGATTTATATTAAAATTATAGATTATGTGAGAGGATATTATTTGAATATGATTCAAATGAAATTAAATATAAGATATTTAATTATTAATTAATAGTATTATAATTTAATATATAAATTAAATCAAATAAAATAACGAGTTAGTGGATGAAAGTTTAAACTTTCCCTCCAACCAACTCTTTTACTCTCACATTAAGGAAGTGGTTCTGTAGAAGATTGAAAAAGTATGCATTCTCTTCCTTATGTGAGTAATCTCTACAAAATTCTCTCTACTACAAGAACCTTCTCTCAACGTTTTTACATAAACATTTTTCTGTAAATTTCTTCCCTTTTAGAGGATCCCACAAATCTTAATAATGTCTGGAGAATAGTAAAGAAGATTCGATGGTAGTATCTTGGTACTTGTTCATGACTATTCATAAAAGTATTAATGATTATTTGTGGGTTTTGAGGGTGTTCGTGTCGTAGAGAAAGATTAAATTGAAGAGAGTCCTCAAGAGGTAATGTCTCTTGTTGTCTTTATAACATGCTTATGAGAATGTGTTTGTCTGTGTTTTGTTTTTTTCTATTTTTCATATTTTTCAAAACGAATTTCATTGGCACACACGTTCACATGCTTCAGCTGAGGGATTCAATCCCTCCAGGTATGTATTCCTTCTGCCTGATGATGAAAGCTATGGCTTCTATCTTCAATTTAGTCTATCAACGTTTAATTTTTTTTTCGAAATTCATTAAATAATTTTCATGCAAAGAAATACAATATGTGAATATGTTTTCAAATTTTATAGTAAAAATGTTAAATGATAACAAAAAGTTTTATAAAAGATGAGCAATAAACTAGTAGTGAGGACTAAATTTAAAATTATTGAAGGTACGAGGGTTAAAATTAGACAATTAAAAGTATAGGGACTAAAGTCGAACAAAATTCAAGGTATAAGAACCAAAATGATATTTTAACCAATTAATTTTAATAGTGATGAAATAATAAAACTTAATCAATTATAATTTCCTTAATTCATTTAAATTAATGTATGAAAGTGAATATTTAGTAAAAAATAAAAGTGTAAATTTTGGAACTTAGGGATCAAATTGGAGGAAAAAACTCAGACTTCAAAGATAAAATTGTAACGATTTTTAAAACCAATGAGCCAAATAGAAACTATACCCAAAACTTAGGGACTAAAGAGATATTTTTCCTTAACTTTAAAGGTTGGTTTAGAGCATTAAGTTGAGATATAATGTGTGGAGTTCACATGTCTGTGGAGTACATATGTTTGTAGAGTTCATATGTCTGTATTTGGGGTGCAAGAGTTATTTGGGTTGTATTCATATATCGGTGTTTAGGGTGTAGAACTTAGTTCGTATGTGTAAGGTATTTGGTATAGTTTTTTTTAACACTAAATAATCTACTTTTATGATTACTTTTTTTGTTTTGAAACTTTTTTGTTCATTAATTCTACCAATCTTTGTTTGAATAAAACATGGATTGCAATTTTTTTCCTTTTATTTTTTAAAATTTTTCTTTCTTTCTTTCTTTATTTTTTTCTTGGTCATGAACAACAATTACCCACTACGTAATTCTTGTAGGAATATGGTTAAATAAAATGGGAAGTCAAAAAGAAATCAAACTTTTGATTCCTAATTTTTCTCCATGAATTTCATTATCATCTTCTTTTTCTTGTTCTTCTTCTTCCTATTGTTACTTTGTATTTTTCCTATATCATGAATTTTGTTAATTAAATCTCTTCCATCATCTTAGTAATCAATGAAATGCCACCACATTTCTTCAATAATTCCACTTTCAATTTCCTTCAAATTTGGAAGATCACTATTGAAAAAATCTCCAATTTTCACTAATTCTTGCCAGAATTTTATAGGAAAAAATCTCCCATTTTATGCTTTTTCTGGTTTGTACATATTTTTCAACTACATGTATACTTTTTCAAATATTCTTAATACTCATTTGATATGTGAATTCGTTTAAATAAAAATCTATTTTACAATCTTATACATATGAATATTGCATTTAACGTAGACAAAATACTATTATGTATATATTCAACAATCCTACAACATATTTTAACAGTCTTCGGTATTATAATAGTTGGAGGTAGTTGTGTTGTTGAAGTTGATTATCGAAGAGGATTTTCATTGGAGTCTATAGTCAGAGGTGATTGTCAAAGCCCGAAGTTGGTCGCATGAAGGTGGTATTGGAGTTGATCGTTGGAGTTAGTTACGCGAAGGTGGTCGTCCAAGTTGATCATCGAAGATGATTTTTGCTAGAGCTTATAATTGGAGGTGGTTGTCGGAATACAGAGTTGGTTGCATGAAGGTGGTATTGGATTTGGTCGCCTGAGTTTGTCATCGAAGGTGGTTGTTGGAGCTCGGAGTTGGTCGTTAAACTTGACAATCAAAGATGATTTTCACCGGAGTTTGTAGTCAAAGTGGTTGTCAGAGTTCAAAGTTGGCCGCATGAAGGTGGTATTGGAGTTGGTCGCCAGAGTTTGTTGTCAGAGGTGGTTGCTGGAGTCCAAAATTAATCATCAAAGTTGGTCGCATGAAGGTGGTTGTCGGAGTTGATCATCAGAGTTTGTTGTCAGAGGTGGTTGTCAGTGCCCATAATTGATTGTCAGAGTTTTTTTGCGAAGGTGGTCATCAAAGTTGGTAGTCGGAGTTGTCATCAGAGGTAGTTTGCCAAAACCCAGAGTTGATTCTCGAAGTGTGGCAGCGATAGTCGTCGATATTGGCCGATGGGTGGAGCCATTGAAAATATTGGAAGAAAGAAGAGTTGAGATGAGTAAAATATACCAACTCAACTCCATCTACATTTAAAGTTGGTAGGTCAAATATTGAGTTGGTATATTTTACCAACTCAACTTATGTTGGTGTGCCAAATACCCTTAAGTTAAAAATAGTAACATATAAATTATGAGTAACATCATTCATATATATATATATATTTAGTACATACAACAACAATGAGGTTGGAGACTGAACTCGACTTCTAGGGCTGGAGGTCATGCCAATACCATTAAGCCAAACTCAGTTTTTTGAAAAGATTAGCGATAAAATATCTGTTTCAAAACATTTATGTAAATTCATGCCGATATACTTTGTCAAACATAAACATGACTTAATTGACATAAAATAATGGGAGATTGCGATGGGTAGCAAAATATACGAGCCATTTTGCAAACATGTGTTTGAGGGTTATGATTTTACGGATATAGCAAATTAATTACAAATATTGCCGCCGACATGGCGAGAGACGGAAATGATTGTAGACCTCGGCAACTCATCTAAAATCCTTGTTGGCTCAGGAGCGTTCCGATGGAATGAAGAAAACGATGACATCGATGTTGATTTAACCTCACCTCTCCCTCACTGCTGTTTCTTAAATGCTCATCTTTCTTATTTCATCTCTATATTTATAATTCTATTTGGGATTTTCTTTTTAATGGTGAAACTCTCTTACTCTAAATTTCTCCTTTCTTAAGGTGTTGTTAATGTTTGAATCCGTAAAGGGTTCTTGAGTTCTTCGAATCGGAGGATGTGGGTTTAAGGTAATTTTTCAATCTATTTATTTCTCTCAATTTGATTTCTGGTTTTTTTTTTTTTTGGATTCCGATGATTCTCCTCTTTTGTTTTGTTTGTTTTGATGGGTTTTTTCTTAATTTGTCTTAATTTCGTATTCTTCTCTCTTGTTTTTTCTAAGATTGTTTGTTGTCTGCTGCTATGGCTCTGACCCTTTTAACCATTTCTACCGCTTTTGCCTTATGCATTTGCGTTTGTTGTTTGCTGCTTAAACCATAGGAAAATTTTTCTTTCTTCTACTTTGTAACTATGATGTATGAACGGACTCTAATCTTCACGCCTAAGAATCAATTGATAGAGAGAGAAACAAATAGGGAGGACATTCAAGTGTATATCAACATTGTATCAAGTGCATCAAATGTATCAAGTGTGTATATCCGCAATGTATCAAATGCATCAAATACATATCAATGATGTCTCAAGTACATCAAGTGCATCAGGTGTTTCAAATATATAAGTATATACCAGTGATGTATCAAGTGTATCAAGCATATATCAATGGTGTATCTAGCGTATCAAGTGCATTGGTGCATCAAGTGTCTGTATCAAGTGTATTTCATTAATGTATCAAGGAGTATCAAGTGCACATCGGTAGTATATCAAATGTATTAAGGGGTATCAAGTGTATCAAGGGATATCAAGTGTACATCGAGTATCAAATGTATCAAACGGTATCAAATGTATCACGTGTATATCAAGTGTATGAGGTGTATCAAATATATCAGGTGTATCAGGTATATCAAGTGTGTATTAAGTGTATCACTATTTAGACATTTTTTACATTTATCATTTACGTAAGCTGGACTTTTTTTTTTTTTTTTTTGGTATTTTTGCAAAACTGAAAGATCTTTACTTGTTTTGCCCATTTCACAACTACCCAAAAAAAAAAATCAAGTCTGCAATATTTAGAAAATGCTTGATTTTGTCCTCTAAAGATCTAAATCTCATATATTTTTTTTAATATTATTATTTTCATAACTGTTTTATAATAAAAAAGAACTCGACATTGGCTTTTCATGATTACCATTTCGTTTTTTGTTTTTAAAATTAAGTCTATTTCCTCCACATAACTTTTTAAAAGCTATTTTTTTTTTTTTCAAAATTTGGCTAAGGTAAATAACAAAGGAAAAAATTGAAGGCAGAAATAGTATTTATATGTGAAAATAGTATTTATAGGCTTAATTAAAAAAAGCACACAGTAATTACTAAACGAGGCCTTAGATACGAAAAAAAATATGTATTTCATCCTATATTTTACATCAACATAATTAAATAAGAAAGATAGATATTTGCTTTTGAGTAACAATATATGCAAATAGGGATTCAAATACATGGCATTTTAGTTAAAAAAAAAAGGAAAAAAAAAGTCTCAATGAGTTGAATTATGCTTAACCGACAAGGTGTGGGCTAAATTGGATTCGGTTGTGGGAATTTTTGGACAAATCAAAATTTTGGGTTGGTCGGATTGGCTACCGAAATGATCTAAATCGGGTCTCCAACCCAATCGAACCAAACCCTTAAAATTTGATTAGATTGAATTGGTTTGTCGGGTTATTTATTTATTTATTTTTAATATATCTTTTCTATTAATTTAAAATACTTAAATTTGTTACAATATATACTAATAACTAAAATGTCATCAAATTGAAATGTTAAATAGCAAAATCCATAACATCTATTACAAATTTTAAACAAACACCATTAAGATGTATATGAGTTATAATATTTATAAGTTATATATATGTACTTTAATAATATTAGAAATTGAGGTCAGATTGGGTGAACCCGAATTTTTAAAAGTATAACCCGAACCCAACTCAACTCAACAAAAAAAAAAAAAAAGAATCAATCTTTAACCCAACTCAAAAAGAAAAAGTATTTTCTTTTTTCAAAAAATTAAAATTAACTCTATCTAACCTTATAATTTGGGTTGGATAGTCTGAGTTGTTCGGATTATCGAATTATTTGAATACTCCTATCGGATATTACACTACTAATCCTTTTTTCTAATAATTTCTTAAAAAAATCGTCCAACATTATAAATATTTTAGAATTAAAATCTATTCTATTAAGTCCAGCTCAAATTTAGCTAATAATAAATTCAACTAGAAATTATTATTATTATTTTTATTTTATTAGGGAAGATAAAGAAAATTATATCTTTATAATTTTTATTTCAAATGGAGCAGAATTTTTTAAAAAAACAAATACGTAACCTGATCAGTAGGTACATCGAAATATCTCAACGACACATTCGATTTTATTTCAAATGAGTAGAAATTACTTAAGAGATACAACACCACCTCCATCTAGATAGTGAATTTTGTTACACCCCTCTTTGTTGCAGCATCCGAAGGCCAACATACCTGCAATTATTTTGAAATAAATAATAGATGAATTTTTATTGAAAAATAAAGAGCACATAAAATTGTATTTGTTATTTTTCTTTAAAAAATATATATTAATGCGATTATTTATTGATAAAGTTTTCAATATTCCTAAAAATGATAAATAAAAAATAATTAAAGTCTTGATTATTTTAGGTTAAGGATTTAATTAATACCCTAAAGTTTCATGGACCAGTGCTTGTTTTAAACTTTTTAAAAGTACATCTACTAAATAAATAAAACTCCTAAAAATTAAGGTTCTATTTGAAAAAAATATTTTCTTTTTAGTTTTCTATTTCTGAAATGTTTGCTTGCTTTCTCACAATTAATTTAAAATATTTTAAACACAAATCAAATGTATTTTTTTTTTTTAAAGAAAAAGAAACTTAAAATTCATCTTCACTTTTGAAAAAGAAAATATTCTAAATAACTAGATAGAAACCATAGAATCACATTCAACACTTAGAAAACATAATTAATTATCGTCACAATAATGTGATTGTCTCTTAATAACCATTATATGTTGATTCACAAATCAAATCCACTTGCTTCCTAATAACCGCTAAATATAATCTTGAAACACATGCCAAATTCTAAAAGCATAACCAAATTCTTAAAAGCTACACTCTATTTCTTTCTTTCTTATAATTTTTTATTTTCATTTTTAATAAGAAAAAACATTCTAAATAACTAGACAACAAACCAACAAATCCTATACTCATTTTCAAAACATTATTCAATAAGATCTTGGGGAAATAAGTTTTCAATCTCAACCATTTTTGTCTATTTTGGTAATCATTTCATTTTTTGTTTTTTGTTTTTAAAAGGTAAGCATATTAGACACTACTTTTATCTAAAAATTTCTTCATTTGTTATCTCATTTTTACAAATGATTTAAGAAATTAAGCTAAATTTTGAAAATTAAAAAATGTCGCTTTTAAAAATTTATTTTTGTGTTTGAAATTTGACTAAGAATTTAATTATTGTACTTAAGAAGGAATGCACATTACAAAAAATGAGGAGAAAATATGTTTAATTTTTAAAAACAAAAAATAAAATAGCAAAATGGTTACTAAACGGGATTTGACAGAGAGACACAGTAGAGCCATAAAAAACAAACTTCAGGAACACTTAGATACCTAAATGGAACCGAAGGCGTTAATTACTCACCGGGCGAGCATCATAAGAGTGGCAGTAGGATTGGATCCAGGCGAGACGGCGAAAGTAGAGCCGTCAAGTACACGCAAATTTTTAATTCCGATGACGCTATAATTACTGTCGACGACTTTTCCGACCAAACATCCTCCATGGTAATGCCAATACGATGTAACTGTCTTCTTACAAAACTCTCCAACTAAAGTATCATCCGACAAATTTTCTGGCAACGGAAGCCCTACAAATTGAAGCGTCTTATTACCTTCCAGATCCCTCGTCTTAATATTTTCTATGGTTGGAGTTTTAAGAAAATCTCCCACTTTTCTCACTCCTCTAACACATTTAGCAAGATCATCAGGATGAGAATAATAATTGAATCGAACAATGGGATTGTTCTTCACATCAGTGGAAGAATTTAAGTGAAGCGAGCCAAAAGAAGAAATTTTAGAAAATTTTCCGCCGATGGTGGCTAAGCTGGTAGTTGTTAAAGAAGTGGAATTGGGAGGAAAAATACTAAATAATGGTGGAATTGAGAGTGGTGTTGTACTAGCAATGGATTGGAAGTAGTAGCTATTGTTTTGTGAAATTCCTATCACTTTTGAAGAGCTGAAGGCTAATCGAAATGAAAGAGCTAAGATGATACCAAAACGGGGACTGTCCGACATGAATTGACCGACATGTGGTTGGTTAAGGACGACACGTAGTTTTAAGGACGAAAGATAAGATTTTGGGCCAACTCCACTTAGAAGGAGAAGTTGAGGACTTCCAAGAGCTCCAGCACTTAGAATTATCTCTCCTTTTTCACGCATGAATGCTGTGTGTAATTTTCCTTTTGAATCTGAATACAAAACTCCTCTTGCTGATAAACCTATATAAAATATAGAAACGGTCGATAAAGTATTTAAATTCACCATTATATTCAAGAAAATAGTTATACCAACAATCTAACATGATTTGTTTTTAATAATTCAAAAACTAAAATAAATATTATTTTTCTTATGCAAGAAGTCAAAATGTAGTGTTTCTTTTTTATTAAATTATAAAATTGATTCCTATAGTTTGACAAAAGCTAGAATTTATACACCATGGTTTTAAAAGTTTTAGTTTTTATGGTTTGATAAAAATAATGAGGGGTAGTACCTATAGTTTGATTAAGAAAAAAAACCCTCATAAATATATAGTTTTCCTTAGAGTTTTATGAAAATATAGAAGGGAACTTTTTAAATATAAAAAAAAATATTTAAAAATATTTACAATTTATAGAAAAAAGTTCAAAAAATACAAACACTTTTGAACTTTTTGCTATAAAATATAAATATTTTTGAGATTTTTTTTATTTATTTATAAGAATTTTCCAACATAAAAAGTAATTTCTAATTATAATCCCTAGAATTAAACTCTACAGCTTCCTCCAAAACATAATTACATAATTTACTATTTGTTTATTTTTTTTTAAAACTAGGTGAATCTGCTTTTAAAATTTATAGTAAAAATACTATAAGGTAAAAAAAAAAAAAATAACAAACTAGTATTTGGAATAAATTATTTAAGATTTATAAAAAAATATAGATATTAAAATTGAACAATTAAAAATATAGAAATTAAAATTGAACAAACGCTATATGCAATAACACTAACCAGAGAAGAGAATTCTTTGAACTGTAGCCTGGACAGCAACTTTGAGATTTGTAGGTTTAGCCTTATTTAAAAGCTCCACAGCTCCATGTCTAGTCCCATTCTCATCAAAGATAGAACCTGAAATTTTAGTCCCAACAATGTCTCTTAAATCAAACCCATTATCAGGCTGAACTCCACCTTCAACAAGGAATCTTCTAAAAGCAGCTTGCCAAAGATTCAAACTTGGTTTATACACTATAGCCTCTTCAACCCATTGATATGCCTTCTCCACCATTTCCATGTCCAATTCTTGCATCCCTAATTGTGTTTTGAAGAACTCTGGATTCGCTCTCGAGTACACGCCGCCATTGATCATGCTGGTGCCACCAAGAATCCGCCCTCTTATGTTCTCGACACCGTCTTCGGAAATGAACCGGTTGAAGGGATTTTTACCGTCATCTTCAACAGTGAAAACGTTTAACAACTCTTGTTCGTTCAATACAGAGGGATATTTACTGGGTTCACTGCCTCTTTCAATGAGGAGGGTAGAGAAATTTTTTGATAACGTTGCAGCTAATGGGCATCCTGTTGTTCCTCCACCTACTATTATGTAGTCATATTCTTCTTTTTCTGGAAACTCACTAGCATTGCGTACAAATTTCATGTAGCTAACATCTAAACAAAACACATAACTTCATATAAATATAATTTTAGGGATTAATATCTTTATATCTTAAAATATTTTTAAGAATTAATAGATTTTTCTTCATGTGTAAAAGGGTAAACCACTTCGAGATCGAATGTGTTTATATTCTACATATTACCGAAACTAAATCATAACATAATAAAGAATAGATACTTCACCCTTAATGTGATTTTTTTTTTTTTTTTTGATATAGACTAAGTTATAAAAATTATAAATTAAGGATCAAAATTTCTTTTGAACAAGAAGTTAAAAGGATGAAAGAATCAATAAGTTGCATCCGACCATCTCGACTAGGTTGATATACAATGAGTAAATTGAGTGAGTAAAACTAAATGATTAAATTATTACTTACTAAAGGTGAGGAGTAAGTTGTTATAAAATGAATGTAAAAAGATTTAGGAAATCAGCTTGCTATACATAACTTATATTTTATCAATATCCTAAAATTTTGTAATATTTCATAAATAGATTTAAGCAACATTTTGGGACAATTTAACCTTTTCATAGATTCTCTTTTAATTTTGTTATATTTTAAAATAAAATATATATCATTTTCGAATTTAGAATTAATTATATAGAGATTTTATATTTCGAAGCACCATTAATTAGATTATATCTCATCAATCAATTTTTGAAATATTTAATTCTTTCTTTAATAACATCATTTTTGAATTTTGACTATATCTTTGTTATTTATTAATTTTGGATGATATTCATTTAACACCATGATATTTAAAATTAATGTTTCCTTCATTTTAGGAAGTTTTGTTTATTTTTTTCTATATTCCTAAGTAAAAACCGTCCATATCTTAATTGAAATATCAAGTATATATCAAATATACTGGTAATATAGTTAACAAATGTAAATATGCATCACATATACCATAGTTTAGTTTTTGGTTTGTCTACAAATATAATGAAAAATATAAATATATATCGCATATATTGTTTGGTGTATATGTCGATATATAATATAAATTATCCTGTTCATATACCTATCAATTATATAGTACAAATGGTAAATTGGACAAGACTTTTGTGTAAAATAATAGCCAATTAAACTATTCAAGTAAAAACAGAAAATTTTAGACAATTATATAACTAGTCCTATTTATTTTGAAATATACTATATAAGGACCAAAACTTTACATTCTATATATATGGATTAAACCATCACTTCGATGAAAGTACATTTTTTTTATCTCAATGTATTTAATAGAACAAATTGAGTAATTATATATAAGAAGACAAATGGTGAAACTTTGAAATAATTTTTTTGAATTTTTTTCTTTTTTTTTAATTGTTTTAGGAAAAATGGAATCAAGTTTGCCTTCATGCAATTAATTTTTAAGAATTAATTTACTAAATCCAAAAGTATATCTATCAATTTCCATCTAACAACTAATATTAAAAAAGTGAAATAAAAAACAAGTAGTAAGAGCTTATTGCTAACAATTTGGTCTTTCAATATTGACTTTTGAAAACAGAACTTATAAACACTACTTATTCATCAATCATTTTTTTCTTTTGTTACCTACGGTTAAAAATATTATATATATAAAAAAAACTAAGTCAAATTAATTAAAAAAAGAAAAAAATCGTTTATAAAAACTTTGTTTTTTTTTCCCAGAAATTTGGGAACATGAAAACTAGAGTAAAATATGGTAAAAAAAATGATTAGAAAAAATTGAACCGAAATTGTTATCGAATGGACCTTTTAACTCTTTTACGGAGACTTATGTATTTTAGATAAAATATGCATGACAATCAATGATATAATAGAACATGCATTAGTACATATCTTAATGTCAAAGTGAGCATAGTTAAGTGGTAATTCATATATATTCATTCTTTGAGAACGGAGATCTGAATTCTCATACCCATTTACTAAAAAAGAAAAAAAAAAAAACAAAATATAATAATAAGGTTAAAATCTCATTTTAGTCTTCTTACTTTTAGACATGTTCTATTTTAGTAATTATATTTTCAAACGTTCAATTCTAAACCATGTACTTTCAATAAATCTTAAATTTAGTTTTTACTACTAGTTTATATAAATCTTAAATTTAGTCCCTACTATTAGTTTATTGTTGAATCTTTAAAAAAAAAAAAAAAATCTAATTATTTATATTAACATTTTTACTATAAATTTTAAAGACACATTATCATATTTTCATTTTATTGTATGAAATTTCTTGTTATTATTCGAGAAATTGAATTGTATGACAAATACATTTTAGGAAACCAAAGTCATGACTTCAACTTTTTTGTAATTGTAGGTGTGACAATCACATAACAATCACATAGAAATCAGATAGGAATCACATAACAATCACATAGAAATCAAATAACAATCAAATTTTCAGGCGGAAGTTTTTTTGATATGTTTGCAAAAAAGCAAAACCTAACACGGACCCAATTTTCAATTTTTTTAATTAAAGTTGCAATTGCCTCTTATTATTTAACCAATTTCGATAAAATTATAACTTTGAAGAACTAAATTTAAGATTTTTATTAAAAGTACAAAGACTAAAATTGAACAAAATTTAAAGTACATGAATCAAAATGATAAGTCGAGTCTTGAACAAGAAGAAGAGTGAGTCCAAAGAAACAAGAAAGATAGAAGGGTTTTTACCTTGATTGAGTCCTAATTGGGAGTGAGTGAGAAAGACAAGAATGAGAAGGAGAAAGGCAGCCATGGTTGAACAATTCTCACTTCTTCTGTATAATTGCTTTTGCAACCATTGATGTTTATATAGACATAGGATTGAGTCAAAAATATAATACAAGTTATACAAGCAATTGTAGAAATCCATTTATGCAAGTTATTCAATTATTATCATGCATCTTCATTTGTTTTCCAATTTTTTTTTTTTTTTTTTTAAATAAAACTTTTGGCCCCTAAGCCTATAGAAATAAATTTGAATTGTCTTATCTTCATTAGATGATATTTTTCCCTTATAAAACTCTTTTACTATTTCGCTAAGAATCATATATGTCAGGTAAGTTTATCACCAACCAATTTTAGGATTTTAGTTGTGAAAGGCAATAATATTATTGATAAATGTTTAAATATAAGGAACTGTATTAGTGTAACATCCGAATTTCAGGAAAATTAAAGTTAATTATCTAAAATTATTGAGTTTAAATTTCCCTTTTATTTAGAAAATTGGGATTAAATTGAAAAACTTTTATTGGTTAAATTAAATTTAATTGATTAGATATTCGAACTAATTATCTTGAAAATATTGAATTTTGCTTCCCTTTGATTTTGGATTTTAGGGCCAACTTAAAAAAAAAAGAGATAATTAATTTCATGTGGTTTTGAATTATTTAAATATCTCGAAGGAATTATTTTGTATCAAATTGATGGATCTTATGCCATTTAATTTTGGTTTTTGAAGCCTAAATTAAGATAATTTGAAATGTTAATTGATTTATTAATTTAATTGAATCTTTGGCGATTTTGAAGATATTGTGATAAAATATTTTATTTATCTTTTCAAAATTGAAAAAAAAATAAAAGAATTTAGATTTTTCAAAATTAAATAAGAGTGAAAAGAGACCAAAAATCAGGGAGAAAGCAATTCAATTTTTCAGCGATAGCTTCCACAAAATTATTGATTGTCAGAATTTGAACCGTTGGATCGTGAGCAAATTTGGTCAGTTTGTTTGAGACATATAGAGTTCATTTTGAACGATTGGATCCTTGTTTGAAGCTCTGGTTTGTTCGTAATCGTTGCTGAATAAAATCTGTAAAACTAGAAATTCCCTTATCTCTCACTCTCGCAAACCCTCCTCATGCAAAACCCTCACTACCAGCCGCTAGCCTAAACAATTCATGCCGTCTGACAGCAACACTCACTGCCTATCTATGGTTGCTACCACTGCTGATGCCATTGTCACCAAAATTGATAGTTTGAGTAAGTTTTAGAATTCTTGGAGGTTCTTAACCACTTATTAGCTTTTGGCTCAAATTGGTTGATATCCTTTATGTTTTGCTTTTAGATTGCAGTTTGTGAGCGTTTCTGATCACTATCTAACAAGGAAAACGAGTTTTTGAACATTTACGATTCGAAGTTTGGAGATCAGTGGCGTGCTTTCTAGCAGGATTTACGATCATTTGGTCCTTTCGTTGGTTTTAGTTCAAGTAAATTGTTGGAGTTGATTGTCGAGATAACTGTCCTTGACTTAATTTGAGGTAAATGAATCTATTATCGGAGTTTCCGTGTTAGGCAACCTAACCTAATTTAGGTTTGTCAAGTTACTTATTGAGATCTAGAAGCTAGATTTGGAAGTTGTAATACCTTATTATGTATGTATGTTTTTTTTTTTTTTTTTGGAGTTTGAGTATGTTTGAGACTACGTGTTATGTCATGATATGAGCTGTGGAACTACCCATGAAATATTTGTATATGATGTATGATTAGACTAGTAAGGGCGATATACCATCTCATCTGGATGCATGTATATTTACAGGAGACCGATGAGTCCAATTTCACGTTTGAGATGAGCCTTCAGGCCGCTAGACATGCATGCATCGAAAATTTCATGTTCATGTTATTTTTTCCATGTTTGACGGTGTGCCTTCAGGCCACTAGACATGCATGAATCGACAGGTATACATTTATGTTTCTTTTCCCATGATTAACGGTGTGCCTTCAGACCACTAGACATGCATGAACCGACAGGTACACGATTATGTTTCTTTTCCCATGATCGATGGTGTGCCTTTAGGCCACTAGACATGTGTCGGTACACGATTATGTTTCTTTTTTCATGATTGACAGTGTGCCACTAAGCCAGTTAAGGCGAGTCAGTTATCCCCATAGTTAGCCATTCAGGAATAGCTTCACCATGAAAGTTCCACTAACCACAAGCATTCACGGCATGTGAATGCACAGCTTCATCTCGGTAATGAGATCACTTATTGGGTATTATTATGTTCATCCTTTGTTCTTTATGTTTTTCAGGTAATGATAGGAACAGGTTGGCGAGTGACAGAGCCATATAGGGACAAAAGAAATCGCTTCTGCTCAATCTATGTTTTTGTCATTTGAATGTTTTGAAACTAGAATTTAATGTGAGACAGCAAATTTTAACGTTTTGAATGTTTTCTTTATGAATATTATTTTTTAGGGGACCCCGAATAAAAATTTTATTTATTTATTATTTATTTGTTTTTGAATTTATTTTGGAAAAACAATCTTTATTGTTTTAATGAATTTTTTTGAACAAATTATCTGGATTTTAAATGTGTATTTACTCGTAACCGCCTTTGTCAGAGTACTCGAAAGGTTAGATCGTTACAATTGAACTTCTTAAACAATAGTGATTACATTAAGAAAATTACCTAAACATTAGAAACTAAAATATTTATTTAGTTAATTGGACATATCACTCTCGAACATTAAAAAAAAAAAAAGTATATATACACACACAACCAATTTATAAATGCAAAGGTTATTGAGTGTGAAAAATAAACAATTGCTAACTTAGATATAAAAATAGCCAAAAACGAGCATAATTCAAATGATATATACTACATGTTAGATAGTGACCAAAAGATTTGTAGATTAAATCTTCTCATCCTTATTTTCATGTCATCATTTTGTTAAATTAACTAATCGCCATCTTTACTAAAAAGTTAATTAGTATGCAATTTCAAATTTTAGGTACAATTAAAAATCAAATTGAGACGATCATAGAAACTAAGTCTCGTTTGATAATTATTTAGTTTTTTGTTTTTGAAAACTAAAGCCTATAAATATTATTTTCATCTGATTTTTACATTAAGTTGTCAATGATTTTAAGACAATTTTCAAAATTAAAGCTAAAATTGAAAACTAACCAAATGGAAATTAAGGCTATATTACCCCAATGACAACGTGATAAATCAATGGTAATGTGAAAAGCGGGTCCTATTTAATTACCTTTGATGTGTTTACTTGTGTTCTGCACATGTAATAACATCTAGGACCCACTTCCAAACCTCTAATAAAAAATGTAAATTGATTGACGATTGGAGGGTGCTCAATCCAATTAGGTTTGAAAATTACGTTGCATTATTATTGTTACTGTTACGATTATCATTATTGTTACTATTCTAGAGAAAAAATCATAAATTCTAACACCTTTACTGTTACTGTTAGTGTTACCATTTGATTCTCAAAAGTAACGATAATGGTAACGATAATAGTAAAACCAAAACTCACAACTCTAATTAAACGTGATAAAAATAATCTAATTACATTTACGATTGTGGTCCATTACGATTTATCTATCAATCAATTCCTATTACGATTATACCAATTTTCATTACGAATTGGTAAACTTAACTTAAGTTCAAATTTAATGGACAACTCATCAAAACTCACAAAACTATCACGAATGGTTGCTTGTTGAGCAACATATGTTTGTTATTTCTCTTTCCTATTGCATCGGCAATACAAATTAAGGTTTCAAAATTAAGCGTCAAGATGCGTGATGTAAGAGAGAGGTCCCAAATTTCATAATTTTACTTCTGCATATTTTGATTGATAAATTACTATTAACTTCGAGATGAGAGTGGTTAGATGGTATAATAATCTTAAATTTAATGACTTTCACTGCTGGTTTTATAATCTTAAATTTAACAGATCTCTAGATATACAATTTTTACCAATTAAGCTAACTCTTTTAACTTATTAAATTAAATGCTTAATTAATTGCCATAATAACTCATTTTTACTTTTGCAAACAATCTCTAATTAAAAATATTAATTAAAGGGGAAATAAAATTCAACTCAATTAAATAATTATTAGTTCATGTATTTTCAATAAAATCTTAAAACGGTCCATTGTTGATATATTTTTTTTTTAAAAAAAACAATTTAGTCTCTATTCCCTTTATAAATTGTGAAATAATATTTACACCGTATTTTTTTTACATGAAAATTAGTATTATTATTTAACCAACTTCGATTAGAATTGACTTCAAAAGACTAAAGTTTAAGATTTATTGGAAGTATCAAATACTATAGTTTAACAATTAAAAGTACAAAGACTAAAATGTAATATAATCTAAAGTATAGAAACTAAAATGATACTTTAACCAAATAAATTTGAATGATCATTTTTAGGTGTTTCAGCTAACTTAGTGATCAATCTAGTATAGGTGTATTATTTTTAAATTTCATATGAGGTATACAATAGAAAACTGATCCTTTTCCATGAATGAGTGGATTAAATTGCTACAAGTTTCATTATCCAAGAACAACCTAGCACACTATTGCTTTTAAGAATAGTCTAATACACAATTAGCATTTTCTTCTCAGCACTTATATGCAATTTTTTTAAAAAAAATTATAAACAAAAGTTCACATGATTATAAACTAGTTGGAATATTTGTCTCATAAAATATTATATGAAAAGATAACTGGAAGATGGAGTATATATGTTCAAATTTTCATTTCAAAATGGTGTCAAACCCAAATAGCTTATTTTTCTAATTTTTTTATTGTTGGAAAAAACCTCCAACTACTATATAGGAATAAGTAAAAAAATAATAGAGGAATTAGAGTAAATACATTTAAGCTTAAAGTGCTTTAATTGGGATGATTTGAAACCAAGGATATGGGCTTCCTTTATAGTACTTGAAGCCCATCACTTCTTTGAACTTTTCTAACATGGGACAGTTGCACATCTAATATTTTGCTAAAACTCAACAAATTCCATCTAGGCGAGATATTTGAAGGATTCTCACTTTCTGATACACCAATTATCTTTGTTAACAATCATCATTCTCAACTTAGAGAATTATGTCTCACTCTAATATAAATAGTAGACCACTTGGAATACCACCTTTCAAGATTTTGTCCTTTTATCATCACATGCCGATAAACCTTACCGAAATTTATGGTGCAACTTCCACCTACTTAGCTCACCCAGAAGTTCTTCGAACATCGACACGACATCCACCATACATCTTGCATAATTGCCAAGTCAATGCCTGTGAGCAAACTTGTGAAACCGCTGGCATCATATTTTCTATCATGGTATACCAAACATGTCATAAGGATGAATTTCTTCTTCTTTAGAAAAAGTCACCATCTCCCTTGATGAGAAAGACAATGTTAGAATTTGATCTATAAAGCTCTTTGAAGAACTTGCTTTATTTTTCATGGGCGCGGATTATTCATATTTCTATCAACTTATCTTTTATTCGAAGACTTTCTTCTTTGAACATTGATTAGATTATCATTGGACTCTACTAGACCAATATTGTAAACCACGTACCCTCTTTTCCCTATTTAACAATAGGAACATAAGCATGTGACTCATTGATTGATAATCGTTTTACCAACAAATATTTTAATTAAAATAACAATATACTTATTTATCCTATACATAACAGGGGTTATAAGGGAATAATCTTTACATTTAATTTTGTCCTCACAATTTTTTTCATCATTCTTATTTTAATTTGTCCTTTGTCACAACTAAAAAAAGTAAGAATTCCTTTCTTGATTCTTGATTTACTATTGGGGATGAGACGATTATGCTTGAAGTGGTGTATTTTTTAATATATGGTTGTAATCTAAGCCATAAATATGGAACATCACGATCTAACGGTAGATACATGTTTGGATAAATAGTCACAGTTTTTCCTCATTACAACTATTCGACTTAAAGTGGTATATACTCTTGTGTATGGGTTTGATGTATACCATAGATATAAAAAATTATGATCTATGGTCGAGATATGTTTGTATAGATAATCATGTCATTTGCCATGTTCCAACTATTTATGAGGCTGAAGTGGTATATCTTATATATGAGTGTGGTTTAGACCATAGATATGAAAATATCAATATCCAACGATGGAGATATGATTGAATAGACAAATCACGTCTTTCGATTCTTATTTTGTCGATTTTTTCAACAAGTAGTTAAAACTAAAGGTGTAAAAAACTATTTCACATGTTAATTATAATCTTTCAAAACTTTTTTTCTCTATATGCTTTAAACAAACTATAAATTTTACATGCATAATACTTGTGATACGTGTGATGGAGTAGAAATATATAAAAGAATAATAACAAAAGAATAGTAACCAAAAAAGGTCCAAGAGTACACAAATGAAGCAATACAAATTTTTTAATATATATTTGCTCACTTGATAATTCCTAAAATAAACTCTATTATTCATTTTATTTCATTTTACATTTTTTAATTTTCATTGATGAGTCTTAAGTTATCATTTACTTTTTAAATTGTTATTATTTTTCCTCAACTAATTCGGTAAGATTTTTATTCAATCAATATTGAGCATATCACCATTTATTTAATTCAATTTATGTAAATATAATGTTGTGCAATAAATTGACAAGAAATGGTTCATTACACATCAAACAAAAATGTATATACAATATTCTGCAAAATATTAATAATCATTGAAAGTTTAGTTTACAAAGTTTCTCAGACAATTTAGAACTTTGAACAACATTGGGTATAATAATATATATATTCTTTTAATTTTTCTTTGGGTATAATTTGTATTAAATATATTATAACTTATTTATAATTGTTTTATGTCTGCTATAGTCCATGTTATATATTTTATTATAGCATAAGCAATAAATTTCATTCAATGAGAAAATACAGGAAACAATTATCAAACACAGTTTATGTTATTTATTTTTTAAAGAAACAAGAAACAAAAATAATTATAAAATATGTTTTTTTTAAAAAAACTGTTAAAAAACATGAAAAATAAAAAACACGAGATCTTTCTGTTAATATATAACTTTTGAGGATTAAAAGTTCAATTTCTTTTGGGCATTAAAATTCAATTCAGAGAGTGAAAATTTTATGTTAACTACATGATATCGTGTATAACATATATAGGTGTCAGTTTAATTTTTTAACAAATCTTTGACCTATCAATTTTACATCCAATAAATTTTTAAACTTCAAAATCTCTGGTACGCATCTATAATAATAAATTTGTATTTAATAAATTATTTATTTATTAGACATTTTTTAAAAGATCATAGACTGTATAGGTTTGTGGACTTTAAAAAAAATTTATAAGACAATAAGTCAAAGACATGTGAGTAGATATGCATTAAGTCACAGCATAATATCATGGTTAAAAAATGATTTATAAACCAAGACTAAAATAATTGTAAAATGATTTATTTAAATCGAATATTTACGAGACTAACCAGAGAATAGGATTTTTTTTGGACTGTGGCTTGAATTGTAAGTTTAAGGTTTTTGAGATTTGCCTTATTCAGAAGCTCAGCAGCTCCATATCGCTTTCCTTTGTTATCAAAGATGGAACCTGCAATTTTAGTTCCCACAAAATGCCTCAAATCAAACTGGGACAACACCACCTTCCAACTAACGCACTTCTAAAAGTAGCTTGCTAAACGTGTTGGAAGCGTATGTTGGACACTCACAAATAAATAACCAACAAACGATTATTTGAGAGGAAATAAAAACATTTTTAATTAAAAGACTTTTCAAACTTGGTTCACATTTTTTATTGAACTCTCTTTGTGTGTTCTTCTTTACAGACTTGGATGAATCGGGCAATGTAAATGTCAATCCTATTTATAAGATTGTCATGGGTAAATTTAAATACATAACTCACACCCTAATTAAACATACATGGAACAATTAAAATCCTATACTTAATTAATGTGAAACTCTACTGAATTAACTCTTACATTAACCTAATTAACTTTCATTCTTTAAATTCTCCAACTCTCATAAACTAGTTAATCTATAACTTATCTAGTTAAAATATGTTTAATTTTCAATATCCTCCCTTAAATATGTTTTCTGAAAATTCTAAGCAAAACTCTTAACTTGTTAAATATATCAACTTTGAGTGGCTTTGTGAAAATATCTACAATTTGATCTCAATCTCCATATATTCAATTTGAACCATCTTTCTTGAAATACAATCTTTGATAAAATGAAATCTTGTATCAATGTGCTTGCTACGATCATGGAACACTGGATTCTTTGCTAAAGCAATTGTTGACTTATTATCTATATGGATCGCAGTTCCATCATCTTGCAAAATTCCAACCGTCTTCAGCAAATTTCTTAACCAAATTGCATAACAAATTCATGAGGCTGCAACAACGTATTCTACCTCACAAGTAAATAATGTCACAGTAGGTTGCTTCTTAGAACTCCAAATAAATGCAGTATTACCAACAAAGAACACATATCCACTTGTACTTTTTTGGTCATTAACATCTCCAACCTAGTCATTATCACAGTAACCTTCAAGTTTGAATTCTTTAGATGAAGAATAAAATAATCCATAATCAAACGTACCTTTGAGGTAACAAAGAATTCTCTTTGTCACTTTCAAATGAGTAATTGTAAGAGATTCCATAAACGACTCACCAATCCAATTCTGAAAAGAATATCAGGTCGTGTGCAAGTCAAATGTCTCAAACTCTCAATTAATCTTTTGAAATATGAAGGATCAACAACATCTCCTTCTTCATCTTTGGATAGTTTTATCCCAGTTTCATTCAAAGTTGTGACAGGATTAGAATTGATCATCTTGAACTTCTCTAGTATATCGTTCTTGAGAGAAAAATACCTTCCGCTGATTGCTTAACCTCAATGCCAAGGTAATATGACATCAATCCAATATCTATCATTTCAAATTCTTGGGTCATTGCATTCGTGAGTTCTTCAAATATACTTGCACAATTTCCTGTAAAAATTGAGTCATCCACATACAGACAAGCCAACAAAATATCTCCACGGTCATTCGTCTTAATATATAGAGAATGTTCATAAGGAAATCTCAAATACCAATTGTCAAGGAAATATCTGTTGATTCTGCTATTCCACATTCTAGGCGTTTGCTTCAATCCATACAATGCCTTGTTTAATTTCAAGACTTTATTTTCTTGACCTTTCCCAGCATAGCCAAGAGGTTGTTCTAAGTATACTTCTTCTTCCAAATATCCATTCAAGAATGTTGATTTAACATCCATTTGAAAGATCTTCCATTTACTTTGAGCAACAATTTCAATTAACAATCCTATGGTTTCATTTCTTTTTGTCTTTGAGAGTAGCCTTTTGCAACTAATCTTGTCTTATGCCTCTTCACTTCTCCATTTTCATTTCTTTTTGTCTTGAATACCCGTTTGACACCAATTGCTTTCCTTCTACTTGGAAGAGTAGAAAGTTCCCATGTATCATTCTTCTTTATGGCCTTTATCTCTTCATCCATGATAGTCTTCCAGTTTTCATCTTGCAAAGCTTCTTTAAAATTCAAAAGTTCTCTGTCATCAAATAGACAAAAAGAGTAAGATTATTAAAACTTTGAGTTAACTCTTCGATCTCATCATATATGTCTCGTAAACATTTTATGCCACAAGGTCCTTCACTTGAGCTTGTAGATGATGAAGGTATGCATTGTTGTAGAGTGATTGGCGACATTGGTGGTGTTGATGGAGAAGAAATGTCACTAGACTCATCATCATCATTAGAAAAAAGTA
This sequence comes from Benincasa hispida, assembly GCF_027475165.1. Classification (NCBI taxonomy): domain Eukaryota; kingdom Viridiplantae; phylum Streptophyta; class Magnoliopsida; order Cucurbitales; family Cucurbitaceae; genus Benincasa; species Benincasa hispida. The sequence goes on along the minus strand of NC_143483.1, from coordinate 39,395,664 downwards.
AAAACTTATAGTCTTTTTGGTTCATCATTCCAATTCCATGTTGCTTCCGCACCAAACACAATATCTCTACTTACCACTGTCTTCTATGTAGCAGGGTTATAAAGCTTGTAGCCTTTTGAGCTTGCATCATAGCCAACAAAAATATGCTTCTCGCTTTTATCATCGAGCTTCCTATGCTTTTGATCAGGTATATGTACATAAGCAATACTTTGTTGGAACATAAAGTAGCGGAAGTGAAGATCGATAACATTCTAATTATATTAAAAACAAGAATAAGCATATATAAAGGGTTAGAAATTACAACCTTTGTAGAATCCACTGCAATCTTCCTCTCCCGAGCTCGATCGACACCACCAACGAAAAAAACTCGCTATTCTTCGGTTGAAGAACATGGTTGTGGGGCCGTTTTGTTAGTAAAAACAAGGGAATTTCACTTTAGTAAAAGGAGAGTAAAGAGATTTTGGTGGAAGATTTTAGGTCAAAGTAGTCAGAGAAGTATTAGTTCTTACAAAATTCAAAAACCAAACTATTTAAAGACAAAATACATGCAAAATCCTATCTTGCATGTCTTCCACTGCAAACTCCACGAGCATGTAATCTTTAGGTGTCAAGCTTGGGAAGTGTCACTTCAAAATCCACTTAGTTAGTGAGAAAATTCAACAATTGGATTTTTTCACTAACTAATTTTAATATAAATAAAACAAACTTTTTATGAAAAAATATTTTCATAATTTAGAAAATATTTAAAAATAAATTTAATATCACATATTAAATTATTTTTTAAACCTAACTTTGATTAATCATATTAATCAAGTTTAAAAAACACTTTCATGCTATTGTTCAAGAATACTCTAAAAAATAATTAATAAATTAATTATTTAATTGTAAATTATATCTCATATAAAATACAAATTTTCCTTAAGCCCGAATTTGAACATTTCAAATTCTTACTTCACCTAGTTCTTCAATTTCGTCCGTATTGAGCTAGCAAAGAGAACCGATGGACCTACAGATCATGGTCTCCAACTATCCGAGACTAACTGGTCAAACTCTTTAACCTAGTTAATCAACAATTGTTAACTAATCGAACTGTCGACTATAGACTATAGTTACACTCTCCTCACTGTAGATATATTATTTGTCTATTTGATATAACCATGATAAGTAAGTCAACCCTTCATTGGTTGTTTGTAATAACGGCTGGGTCATAAGCTGTTTTACCCCAAGATTACATCTTGCTCCTTAAGTCCCACCGATCCTCTAATGAACAATTGGTTTGTGATTTAATCACTAAATCGAGTCCATCTCAGACCAATGAGAGGGTGAGGCCACTTATTTTAGACCTGAAGTCAACACTTAAGGGAACAACCTCTCTACTATCCCTAAAAGTGGGTAAGAGTGAATTTCGTCTGTACCCTATGTCCCCAGCTATCTACTCGGTCTTATCCTTGAAATGGGAGGCTTATTGAGCCGGCGCTGCTAAGCCAACCCTTACCCATGAAAATGTAAGGATAATCCTGAATAAACAGAAGTTCATAGTTAGCTCAGGATTAAGGTTAAGTTACCTAGGTCATCGCTTTGAAATAGTCAGTCTTAAATAGTAAACAACGTAGTGACTTAATTCTTGGTCCGATCTTATGAAATCTCATTGCATAGGATGCCCCTGCTCCTCATATCAATAAATGAACGAATCAAGATCACTTTGTTTGTAGCACTTTACAACAAACTATAACAACTACAGAGTGGGTTGCATCCGATAGCGTTACCAGAATAAGGTACCTAGTCTTATTCGTATACTATAGACCATTTTGGCTATTTACTAAACTTGATCCACTCTTATGTCTCCACATAAAGTTCATATATTTATATAATAGCCATAGATCTTTAGTTTATTGGATTTATACTTTAAAAATACAATTCACATATTCAATAATAGTTTTATTAAATAAACGTCTATAACATCTTTATTGATAATAGAATATGTTTAACACGTCAGACTGCGAGTTTTAAGATATACAACCAACATACTTAATACTCTCAAATGGGTAATGGATGGTGTTCTTCCTGTCGATGCTTGTTGAGGCATTTTGTTCCACAAGCTTCTAGTAGAAGAACGATTGGACAAATATATAACACATCCAACAGCTTGTGCCCAAAATTCTTTTGGCATCTTCTTACTTTTCAACATTCTTTGAGCTATATTGAGTATCGTTCTATTCTTCCTCTCAATAACACCATTTTGTTGAGGAGTCCATGGAACTGTCATAGGCCGAAAAATTCTATTTTCTAAGAAAAAATCTTTAAGTTTATTTGAAGTGAATTCTCCTCCATTGTTTGATCTTAAGGCTTTTAGGTAATAACCACTTTCTTTTTCAATAAAAGCTTTAAATCTCTTGAACATGACAAATACTTCTGATTTCTCCTTGACAAAAATAAACCCAAGTTTTTCGACTGAAATCATCAATAAATAATAAGAAATAATTATTCTTACCAAAAGAACTTTGTTTAATTGGTCCACAAAGATCAGTGTGAAATAACTCTAGCGGTCTCCTTACTCTTAAAGAAGATTCATGCGAAAAACTCTTCCTTGCTTGCTTGCCATAAAGGCAACCTTCACAAAATTGATCTGGATGTTTGACATATGGTAGTCCTTTCACAATGTTCTTCCTTGCTAATAGTCTCAAGCCATCAATGTTTAAATGCCTAAGTCTTTAGTGCCATATCCAAGATGGATCTTTCAAAGATGACTTCAAACATTTAGCAACATAAGTTTGAATGTTTAACAAAAATATTCTATTCTTTGTCATTTGCATTTGACCAATCATATTATCATTATTATCCCTTATCGAAAAACTATAATTCTTCTTCAAATATTATAGTCTTTCTCTAAGAGTTGACCCAAACTCAAAATATTATTCTTCATATCGGGCAAATATGTTTAGAGATAAACTCATGCTCCCCATTCTTCAAGTTGATCAAAATCTTAACCTTTTCCTTTAAAAAGGAACTTTTGTGGCATCACAAAATATGATATTACCACTAACAGATTCATCAAATTCCCCAAACACTGACTTACATCTACACATGTGATTACTTGCGCCACATCAAGATACCATGCATTATTTTCACATGTTTCTTCACCTTTGTATGCTAGAAGCAAAGATGACTCACTGGTTTCATCTTTCTCAACATAATTTGCATTTTCTTCTACTTTATTCCTACATTCTCAAGAATAATGGAAAATTTATAACAGTTATAACATTCAATCTCTCTTTCGTTGGGATTGGTGTCCTAATTCTCCCAGAGTCTCGTTGATTGTAGTTATACACATTGTTTATGAATAAAATAAATGTTATTTCATTCTGACATTTACTCATATCAAATAAACAAAGCTCTATGGTTATTTTATGTAAGTGTGTATATGTGATATACAAGTGGATCATGCCTTAAATGATAACTTAAATAGGTCTATAGTATAAGGATTAAGGTGAGATACCTGATCCTGGTGACACTACGGATGTGGCCTACTTTATAGAGGTTTTCAAGGGTTGTAAACTACGACAGAAGGTAGATCTTAACTATTCATGTGGAGATATGCGAGCGGGGGTGTCCTATACAAAGTGTTTGTATAAGACCGTACCACAAGATGACTAGACTCTGTATATAACGTTTTTGATACTAGAGACTTACATCTCACCTAAACGACCATAGGTGACATGACCTTAATCTTGAGTGTTTGAGGAACTCCTGCCTTTGAGGGCAATCCTTTGATTAGTATGGGTAAGACTGTCCAGATTGCCAACTCAACATGCCTATCTTTTCAGGGACTTGTCTGATTTGGAAGTTAGGAACTCAATTACACAAGATGGAATTCACTCATTCCCCGAAGCAGGGGTAAGTAGATAGATTGCTCCCTTAATGGCTGATTTCGAGGCTTGAACATAGTGGCCACAACTTCTCTTTGGAAGAGAGGACTCATTCATAGTAGGACTATGACTTATGTTCATTAGAGGGATCAGTGGTATTTAAGGAGTTAGATGTAACTACAGAGGCATAACGGTTATTGACCAAGCTGTACTTACGAGCAATCTGTGAAGGGTTGTCGCACTGCTGATTGGTTAAGATGAACACATAATATATATGTAGTAAGGGAAGTTAATGGATGGTGGATCCCGTGGCTAAAGAGTTTAGTCAGTTATTCACGTACCGTTGGAGCTTCGAACTACAGGTCCATAAGGTCCCCTTGGTAGCTCAATGGATTCAAGTTAAGGATCAGTTCTTGGAGGATTAATTTAAATGAGATTTACATTAAGTACCATGGAAGAAAAAAAGAGCTATGGTTTGTATGTTTCATGAGATGAAATATTAAAACTATAGGTTATAAATATAGTATGATAAGTTGGTTATCATTTATATTTATAATAATATTAATTATTGTATAATTATCTTATTTTCTCTAATAACCAATTGAGTGTGAGGTTATAGGTGGTTTCATGGTAATCGTGAGATAAAAGGAAAAATATTTTCCTAATTTTAGTAAGAAAAAATTAGAGATTTGCAAAATTGTGAATTTCGAAATTACTCACGGAGAGTTGTCAGGTAAATCAGATTTACTAAATGACAGCTTAGAGTTAGCTAAACGAACGTGGAGTATTCTTACACGATAAGCACTCAGCTAAACGATGAGCTAAACGATCGCATAGCTTTTGTTAGACGATCACATAGCTTTTATTAAACGATTGGGCATCGACCTATATGATAGGTTGTTTCATCTCCCATTTGCTCAATTGTTTACACGATCATTTTTCCTTCGATTTTCTGCCTCAAACCAAGCCCGCACAGAGCCCACACTCTGGATTCTCACACCGAGAATACTGAGGTAACCTTGTTGGTGGTGTCATACTCAACTCGACACAGTGCAGGTTCTGTGGAGGCTGTTCGTGGTGATCGGGGTGTTCGTGACCTTGGTGATCGCTTAGTTCGAGTGTGCTGTAATCGTGTAGTGTAGCGGTCATGTTGGACAAATGTTCATGTGTTGTTATATTATTGTGATCGAGCGTTCGTGATCAAGGAACTTGAAGATGAGTTTTCAAAGGTTTGTTAATTCCTTCCCTTGATATTTTAGAAAAGCATGCTGTAATTTCTATTTAATGCATAATCTTATGTTTCCGTTTGTGATTGTAATTGCAATGTTTATATATGATTGAAATTTGGAAAGATCATTTTGTTGCTCATGGAAATTTCCGTGTTCGATTTCCTTCATCTTTTATCATATCTTTTTTCATTATTTGATTTTTCTCCATTTGACCTCGAATAATTTTGTCTTCCATGACCTCTTGAGGGTTAGGTACTCTTGTGGCAGTCCCAACTCTTGTAACAGGTTTCATAGCCAAATTGCAGACAAACATATGAGGTAGTAGTCACATATTCTACTTCATATGTTGAGAGAGTAACAATCGGTTGCCTCTTAGACATCCACGTAAAGGCAATATCTCCCATGTAGAAGACAAAACCAGTTATAATTTTACAGTCATCCATATCTCCACGCCAATCGCTATCATTGTATCCCAATAGCTTATAATTATCAAACACAAAGTAGTACAAGATGTAGTTTATCGTACATCTGATGTACCGAAGAATTCTCTTTGTTGCAATCAAATGTGTGGTTGTTGGTTTCTCCATGAAGGGACTGATAACTTCAACTACATAAAGAATGTCAGGCCTTATGCATGTTAGATACCGCAAACTTTCAACCAAGCTTTTAAAGAGTGTTGGGTCCACTCTTTCTCCTTCCTCACAATGTGACAGTTAGATTCCACATTCCATAGTTGTGTTTACTTGATTAGAATAATCCATTTTGAACTTCTTGATCACTTCCTTAGCATAGCCTTCCTGTGTAATAAAGATGCCTTTATCTTCTTGCTTTACTTCTATGCCAAGGTAGTAAGACATGAGCCTGATGCCAGTCATCTCAAACTCGTTCGTCATCTCTTTTTAAAACTCGTTGAACATGCATGGATTGTTACTTGTAAAGTGTTAGGGTTGATGACCTAAATCTTCTAGGGTCCAATAGTTTGTAAATGTATTGAACAAACTAATTGTCTATTTAATAAAATTTTATTTCATTTTTTGTTGCATTGACCACAAACCAATAAACTAACATCCAAGGTTATCTTGATGCCCTAAAGTCTCGTGTCTTGTAGTTTGTAAACTATTTGTACGAACGCTTGTGTTGTGTAATATATGATATTTACTTCACATCTTGATTTTTTTCAGTTATATGTTTTATTGGCTTTACCACAAATCAATAAACATAAAATCCATGGTTATTTATATGTAACTCAAGCATGTATGTGGTGACATACAAGTGGATCATGTCTTGAGTGATAACCAAAATGGTCTGTAGTATATGGATATAGGAGGGAAACCTTGTCCTGGTAACATTACGGATGCGGTCCGCTTTGTGGAATGGTCACAAGTGTTGTGACTTGTCACAGATGGTCTAATCTTGATCATTCGTGTAGGGGACATGCGAGCGGGGGCGTCCTATACAAAGAGTTTGTATAAGACCCGACCACGAAGTGTTAACGTCTCATTATATAATACCGTTCATGACAGAGACTTTATTTCACTAGGATGACCATAGGTAACATGACCTCAATCTTGAGTGAGTTGGAAACTCTTGCCATTGAGGGCGGTCATTTGATTTGTATGGGTGCAAGTGGCCAAGTCATCGATTCAAACCTACCATTTTAAGGATTCATTTAATTTGGGAGCTGGGAACTCAACTACACAAGATGGAATTCATTCCTTCCTCGAGGCAGGGGTAAGTAGATAGATAGCTCCCTCAAGGGCTGATTCCAGGACTTGAACAATGTGGTGCCACACACATTCTCTTGGCCTGAGAGGTGTTCACACATAGTTGGACTATGTTGTATTGTTCATTAGAGGAATCAGTGGTACTTAAGGAGTGAGATTTAACTATAGGGGTAAAATAGTAAATTTTCTCAACTGTACTTACGAGCATCTATGAAGGGTCATCGTACTCATGATTGGTTATATTCGATGGACACAGAAATATATCTGTGGTAAAAATAGTTTAGCTATTGGTCTTTAGTGGAATGCCTGATAGTTAACGGATGGTGGATCTCGTGGCTAAAGAGTTTAGTCAGCTATTCACGTACTGTTGAAGCTTCGAGCCACAGGTCCATTAGGTCCCCTAGGTAGCTTGGATAAAGTTGAGAATCAATATTTGGGTCAGTTTGAAATGTTTAAATTGACAAAAGGGAGTTCGAATATATATGATATAATTGGATTGGTTAATTATATATGATATAATTGATTAAATTATGAGATACATTAATTTTTGAGGAAATTAGATATAAATATTATTTATATCAAGTGGAGGAGAAATTACTATAGTAGCTATGTGATATCAAACTATAGGGTAAGAATATAATATGATTATATTCATTAATTATTAAATTGGTTAATTATGAGATAATTGGCCGGATTATTCTCCTCAATTGTGCGTTAATGGGAGTAGCCGCATTCGGTTATTGTAACTGATGAATAAAATGAAAATTTGTTTCATTTTGAAAACGTTCGAAAATTCGCAATCGGTGTGGAACGTAAACGATCGCCTAGCTTGAGAACCTATACGATAGTATCTCACCGTTAAACAATCGTATGCCTTTCCCTAAACGATCGCATAGCGTGTCGCGTTTTCTAACGATCGTCAACCTTTTATTAAATGATCGCTTAGTAAAACCTACACGATCGTGTAGCTTCATCTAAACGATAAGCATCCCTACTATACGATTGCTCTTTCTCTCCCACTTGCTTATTGTCTACACGATCTGTCTTTTCTCCTACCTCTACCAAATTCACCAAAGACTACACTTTGGATTCTCACTCCGAGAATACCAAGGGTTCCAACTGGTGGTTTTGTCCCCACCGTTTACTTGTTCATGCTTGTTCGAGTTGCTGTTGTTCATGTAGACGATCGTGCTGCAGCAGCCGACTGATTTGCTGGGTGATATAGTTCGTGTAGAGGTTCTTTCGCTGCATTGAGTTCGATGTTTAAAGAGAGTCTTCAACTAGTATGAGAACTCTTCCCTTGTGTTTTATTTATCGAAGCATGTCGTTAATTAGTGTTTATTTGCATAACTATATATTGGAATGTATTTGTTGTATATCGGTCACAATGAAATCGGAAAGATCCAAATGCGCTCACGGATGCACTTCATTAAGAGTTTCTTCAATTGGTATCAGAGCCAGGTTCTGATATTCTAATTTCATTGCTGCAATGAATTACATAAACATTCTTGGTGGGTGCATGTCTGCTCTATTTAACTGTTAAATTGTTGTGGATGTGTGAATTAATGGAGTGTTCTGGGATGTTAGCCTTGTATTGATTTAATTCTTTTATATTTTTGGTTGATTGTAAAGGCCCCTACGTTTTTGGGCATTAATAATCTTTATCAAGTTTGTAATTCAAAGTCAGTTTGAGTCTTGAGTCGTTTGTGAAGAAGATCAGAGTAAGGGTTGCAGTTCTTCGAGGAAGGAGACGATCATGGGTTGATCGAATTGTGTAGACGATGGGGTAGGCGATCGCTGAGTATCGGGTCGTGTAGACAATGGGATGCTCACGTATCGTTTAACGCATGCGCGCACTAGACGATCGTTTAGCTCAGAAGGCTTCATCACTTAGTAACTGACTAAACGATCTCTTAGCAACGCATGGTAAATCGTTTACCTTTCGTCGCGTCAAGCGATTGCCTAGATGATCAGGCTCTGCAACCTCATTGTTGTCTAAGCGATCGTTTAGCTTATGCGCCTATCGTCTAGTGCACGCTGGGTGATCGTCTACCTTCGGCGTTTACTACACGATGGAGTCCTTCTGGCGGTCCAAGACCCGATTCGCCATTCGCTCTATGAAAAATGTAATAGATAGGGTTATTTCATTATGATTTTTTTGTAAAGGCTCATCCCGGTCCATTAATCCTTGGTTTATTACATGCGATGTAGGTTTTTTATATGTCATATGGAATGCACATATAGTAAATCCCACCTTAGGTTATGCATTGGTCATGCATCATCTCTTTATTGTAAATGTTATAATTTAGAGAAGCATGATTTAATTATGTAAGAGCAAGTTCATGCATCATATAATATAAGAGTTATATTTATGCATGCATAAAAAGCACCGACATACATCATCTTTATATTATAATTATTATAGTATAAGGGTGAATGGAAAGCATGTTTTGCTTGGTTATTACGCGTATATATAAAAGTTATGTATAGCAATGACCGGATTGCATGAAACATGACACATAGGTTACTTTATAAATGTTATAAACACTTATTGTGCACAATGGTTTTTTAGTTGTTTCTTTTTAAAAGTTAAAGAAAAATTAGAACTAAAAGAAATAAGAAAGACGTGCATGCTCACTTAGGTTAAATTCATGTTTTAAAATGTTTAAAACATGGATCACATAGACCTAAGATCATGATTCTAATATGATTAGAAACCCTAAGGCTTTAATCTTTTACTCAGTTTAATAGGATTAAATTGACTAATAAACTGATTAAATGTATAGATACATTAATTTTGGAGGAAATTAGATATGAATATGATTTATATCTCTATAGTAGATATGTGATATCAAACTATATGGTAAGAATATAATATGATTATATTCATTAATGATTAAATGGATTAATTCTGAGATACTTGGTTGAATTATTCTCCTTAATCGTGCGTTAGTGGGAGCAACCGCATTCGGTTATTGTAACCAATGAATAAAATGAAAATTTGTTTCATTTTGAAAAAGTTTGAAAATTCGCAATCGGTGTGGAAATGTAAACGATCGCCTAGCTTGAGAGCCTATACTATAGTATCTCATCGTCTAAACGATCGCATACCAGCGTTTAAACGATCACACGCCTTTCCCTAAATGATCACTTAGATTTCCTAAACGATCGCATAACATGCCACGTTTTCTAAACGACCGTCTACCTTTTATTAAACGATTGCTTAGTAAAACCTACACGATCGTGTAGCTTCATCTAAACGATAAGCATCCCTACTATATGATAGCTCTTTCTCTCCCACTTGCTTATTGTCTACATGATCTGTCTTTTCTCCTACCTCTACCAAATTCACCAAAGACCACACTTTGGATTCTCACTCCGAGAATACCAAGGGCTCCAACTGGTGGTGTCGTCCCCACTATTTACTTGTTCGTGCTTGTTCGAGTTACTACTATTCGTGTAGATGATTGTGGTGCCGCAACTGACTGATTTGCTGGGCGATAGAGTTCGTGTAGAGGTTTTTTCGCTGCCTTGAGTTTGACATTTGAAGAGAATCTTCAACTGGTATGAGAGCTTTTTCCCTTGTGTTTTATTTATTGAAGCATGCCATTAATTAGTGTTTATTTTCATATCTATCTGTTGGAATGTATTTGTTGTATATTGGTCACAATGAAATTGGAAAGATCCAAATGTGCTCATGGATGCTCTTCGTTAAGAGTTCGTTCATATGTGATAACCTAAATGGTCTGTGGTAGATGGATAAGGTTGGGTACCTTATCCTGGTGACACTACGAGTATGACTCGCTTTATATATATTATAATTGTTGTAAAGTGCTACAAATAATTTGATCCTGATCATTCATGTATAGACATGTGAGTGGGGATATTCTATACAAAGAAGTTTGTATAAGACGGACCACGAAATATTTAGTCTTATTATATAACATCGTTCATAATAGAGACTTACATTTCACCAGGATGACCATAGGTAACATGACTTGAATCCTTAGTGAGTTGTGAACTTCTACCTATGAGGGCAGTCATTTGATTTATATGGGTGAGAGTGGTAAGATCGCCGACTTAACAAGCCTAACATTTTGGGGATTCGTCTGATTGGTGAGCTGGGAATACAGCTACACAAGAAGGAATTCACTCATTCCCCAAGATTAGGGTAAGTACATAAATTGCTCCCTTAAGGGTTGATCTCAAGGCTTGAACAATGTGGTGCCACACCTTTTCCTAGCCCGAGAAGATTTAGTCATAGTTGGACTATGATCTATTGTTCATTAGAGAGATCAGTCATAGTTAAGGAGTTAAATGTAACTGAAGGATGCCTACTTGGTAAGCAGTTCAAATTATTTGTAGAACTTTACAACAATTTTAACATTTACAAAGTGGGTTGCATTTGTAGTGTCACATGATAAGGTATCAAGCTTTACTTGTATACTACAGACCATTGCTTGGTGCTCCACCAGACTACTGGTCCTCTGTTAAGAGTGAACACTGATCTTGATGTAGATTTCCTAGAATCCTTATCAGTTTGAAAATCAGAGTTTATGTATCCAATAAGGATCAGATCCTTAGAACCATACATGAGCATGTAGTCCCTCGTTCTCCTAGATACTTGAGGATATTCTTAAAGATGGTCCAGTGATCAAATCCTATATCAGAATTATATCTACTGACTATCCCCACCGCATAGTAGATGTCATGTCTCATACATTACATTTCATACATCAAGCTACCAACAGCCGATGCATAGGGGATCCGTCTCATTTCTTCAATCTCTTGAGGTGTCTTAGGACACTATTCCTTAGACAATATAACTCCGTGCCTAAAAGGTAGCAAGTCTCTTTTGGAGTTCTGCATCGAATACTTGACAAGCATCTTGTCAATATACGATGCTTGAGAGAAAGGTAGCATTTTGTTCTTTCGATCTCTAAAGATTTGAATTCCTATAAAAAAACTGAGCCTCTCCCAAATCTTTCATTTAAAATTGGGTCGCTAGCCAGTTCTTAACATCAGTCAATAGACCTACATCATTCCCAATGAGTAGGATATTGTCTACATATAACATTAAGAAAGTTACTGAACTATTGATGATTCTCTTGTACATACAAGGTTCATCAACATTTTGATCAAAGCCATAAGATTTGATCGCAATATGAAACCTTATGTTCCAAGATCGAGAAGCTTGTCTCAATCCATAAATGGATCGATTAAGTTGCAAACCTTTTGCTTTTGACCTTGGGCTATGAATCCCTCGGACTGCTCCATATAGATGGTCTCTTCAAGATTGCTATTTAGAAAGACAGTCTTAACGTCCATTTTCCAAAATTCATACTTATAATATGAGGCGATGGATAGAAAGATCTGGATAGACTTCAACATGGCAACAGGTGAGAAAGTTTTCTCATAGTCGGCTCCCTCAACCTGGGTAAAAACCTTTGCCACCAGTCTAGCCTTGAAGGTTTGCACCTTCCCATTAGCACCCAGTTTTCTCTTGTAGATCCATTTACAAGTAATAGGTTTTACCCCCTCAGGATGATCTAGATCCCATACTGAATTGAAGTACATTGACTCCATTTCCATATCCATAGATTTGATCCACTCATCTTTGTCAACATCCTACTTTTCCTTCTTGAAAGACAATGGATCCTCAACATCTCCGTCAGCAACTATAGTAAGGATTTCAGTTAAACTCATGTAACGGACATGTGGGTTCATAACCCTCCCACTGTGTCGAGGTTCCCTCAACACTTGAGGTAGATTTGACCTACTAGATGATCCAACTTCAACAACTCTTGTTGAAGGTTTAGTACTTTCTTTTGAATGTTCATTCAGCACAATCTTACTGCGGGGCTTGTGCTCCCTTATGTGGTCTTCTTCAAGAAAAGTAGCATTTGTCGATACAAACATTTTCTTTTCTTTTGAATCGAAGAAGTAACCACCTCTCGTTCCTTTGGGATAGCCTACATATAGGCACAATTTTGAATGAGGTTCCAATTTTTTTGGATTAGCCTTAAGCACATTTGCTAGGCAACCCCATATTCTAAAATGACATAAACTATCTTTACGTACATTCTATAACTCCAAAGGTGTTCTGGTAACACTTTTGGATGGAACGCAATTCAAAATATACGTTGCAGTCTCCACTGCATAACCCTAAAACGAGTCATGTAAGGAAGCGTAACTCATCATAGACTGAGCCATGTCCAGCAAGGTTCGATTTCTCCTTTCTAATATACCATTTTGTTGAGGTGTACCAGGTATTGAGAGTTGGGATGCAATTGCATGTTCTATTAAATAGTTTTGGAATGTCAGATACATAAACTCTCCACCTTGATCAGATCGAAATGTCTTTATTGTTTTACTTAATGCATTTTCAACTTCAGCCTTGAATTCTTTGATCTTTACAAAAGATGCAAACTTATGTTGCATTAAATAAACGTACCCATATCTTGAATAATCATCAATAAAAGTGATGAAATATTCATAACCTCCCCTAGCTTTTACATTCATTGAACCACAGAGGTCTGAATGTACCAACTCTAGAGGTTCTTTGGCATTGTGACCTTTTCCAATAAAGAGGTCTTTTAATCATTTTTCTTTCAAGGTATGACTCATACATAGGTAAAAAATTTTCTACTAACTCGTTTAGAATTCCATTCTTCACCAATCTCTCAATCCTATTGAGATTAATGTATCCTAGTCTTAGATTCCAAAGTTTGGCATTTTTTTTTAGTAGAAATTTTAAGTCTTTTATGTTAAGTTACAGTAGTTATTAATATTCCAGTGCTATGGAGTGCCTTAGTTACTAACAGTCTTAGCACATAAAGGTTGTTTTCCAATTTTGCAGAACAAATATCAATACCATTTTTGGAAATAAACACTTTATTTATAATAAAGTTGATATAGTATGATTGTTCAAGCAAATGCTTTACAAAAATTAGGTTCCTTTTTAAACCAGGAACTATATATACATATTCTAACAAAATGAATTTATACTGTAAAGTCAACTGGAGACCTCCTATTACCACAGCTGAGAGATGTGCCCAGCTTAAACCCACATCGTCATCTCACAAGCATCTAGTTGACTCCAGGAACTAATTCCTTAAAATGAAGAACAAACGTGGTTAGTGGCGCTAGAATCTATAATCCAAGTAGAATCATCATTCTCCACTAAACATGTTTCCAATACAAGAAAATCAAATTACTGTTTGGTTTTATGTCTTAAAACTCGTAGTTTGTAAACAATAAACTCATTCTGTAAATTAATAAAGTTGTTATTGAAGTTTGATTCAATAAAGTTGTTATTGAAGTTTGATTCAATAAAGTTTTATTGAATATATGAATTGCTTATTTCGTTTTAGAAATACATCTAATAAACTAAAAGATCCATGACTATTACATGAGTACTTGAACTTTATGTGGAGACATACGAGTGGATCAAGTTCGAGTAAATAGTCTAAATGATCTATAACATATGAATACGGTTGGGTGCCTTATTCTGGTAACACTATCGGAAGCGACCCACTCTATAGTTGTTACAAGGAGTTGTAAAGTGCTCCAGATGAAGTGGTCCTGATTCGTACATGTAGGACATGAGGATTGGGGACATCCTGTGCAATGAGTTTGCACAAGATCGGACCAAGAAATAAGTCACTCTTACTTTATAATGTTGTTTACTGTTTAAGACTGAAAATTTCAAAACGAAAACCTAGGTAACTTGACCTTAATCTTGAGCTAACTATGACTTCCTGTTTATTCGAGATTATCCTTAGATTTGCATAGGTGAGGGTTGGCTCAACAGCACCGGCTCAATAATCCTCTTATTTCAAGGGTAAGACCGAGTAGATAGCTGGGGACATAGGGTGCAAGATGAATATCACTCCTACCCGTTCCCAGGGATAGTAGAAAGGTTGTTCCCTTAAGTGCTAACTCCAGGTCTTGAATAATGGGCCTCACCCTCTCATTGGCCCGAGAGGGACTCGGTTTAATGATCATATCACAAACTAATTATTCATTAGAGGATCGGTTGGACTTAAGGAACAAGAGATAATCTCGGGGGTAAAACAACCTTTTGATCTAGCCGTTATTACGAACGACCTGTGAAGGTTTAACTTACTAATCATGGTTATATCAAATGAACACAATATATCTACAGTTAGGGGAGGGCAACTACAGACTTTAGTGGAGTGACTCGGTAGTTAATGAATGAAGGTTAATTCGATGTAAAGAGTTTAGCAATTAATCTCGGATCGTTGGAGCCCATGATCTGTAGGTCCATTAGGTCCCCCTACTAGCTCACAAATGGATAAGCCTTAGAATAGCGTGATAAGTTAATTTGAATCATTCAAATACGAATTAAGTGAATTAGTAATTATATGTGATATAATTACACTTTTAGTTTTAGAATTAAACGAAATTGGAGAATTGGTTAATATTTAATATGATTTAATATTAAATTCATGAATAAGGATTCATGGTGGTGGAATTAGTGTTGAATTAATTTAAAATTTGATATTAAATTAATTAGAATTAATTAAATTGTTTAATTAATTATAAATAATTTTTTTAGAAAAATTAATTCTGTATTAATTTTTGTAAAATTAATTTCAGTTTTAATTTTAAGATTAAAAACTGAAATTGAAATTTAATTTTGTAAATAGTTTCAAAATTAAAAGGAAAATGAAGAAAGTGAGAAAATCTCAAAGTGGGATTTTCCCACTTCTTCAACCTAGTAGCTCATTCATGGTTCCACTAATTTTACAGCTCAAATTCTTAAGCTTGAGTTGGAATTCATGCATTAGGTTTGTTGCTTGAAAGTCATGCAATATAAAAACTTTATCTATGAGTGGCAATCAGGGATGTAAGTAGTTGAATTTTGTTGAAAAAAAAGTTTTTGAAGAAGTGTTCACACTGCTGAAAAACCAGTTCTTCACCTCCAATTTCCCTAATTCAAGCTTGTTGTGAGTCCCACAACTCAATCTAAAGTTCCAAGAGAATAGTATGGAAGACCTTGTGGTAGTTCACAACCAAAGGAAAAGGAGATTGCAGCTGGAATTCGTGATTCAAAAGGTACTTCAAAGGTTAATGTTGAAACTTTCTTTTTAGTTTATGAGCATGCTGATTTTGAAGCAAAAATTAATGAATTAGAATTTTTAATGATCTTGTTTTTCTTCTGCTGTTTGTTTGTGTATTCCAACAATTACCTTGTTTGGCCTTATTATTTTCGGCCAAGTATTTGGGGGTAATTCTTCTTCTAATGCCCATCTTGGTTGTAATAGAAACAAATTTCATTTGCAATCTTGGCTTTCTTTTGAGCAATGGTCGGTGGGTTAGCTTTCGCCTTTCCACCTTTCTTCTTCTTCCACTTTTTATTGTTGGGGGAAGAAGGTACAAACTTTGTCCGAGAGGTCAAACCTTTGTGAAACTTCTTTGAGGATGAAGCAAAATTTTCTTCACCCTTTTGTCCCTTGCATTTCATCAAGGGCTGGAAGGAATGTAGCTTGTTGAGGAGGGTGGTTAGGTTGTAGTCAATCTTGTTTAAAACAACATTACTACGGAAGTGAAGGAAACTTTCAAGTTAACCTGGCTGGCTATATCGATAACAAACCAATTCATCTCACCATGTTGATGTGGACCATTATGTTGAGAACATATTCTCGAATAGATGCCCTTCTTGCATATGGTCATTGAAGATGTGTTTGAGAGCGTCATGTCTGAACTGTGCGGACGGTTGTCTGAATATTCCTTTAAGGGACTCCATGATCTAAGGGGCTGTGAGCATAGGCTCATGCTTCTTTGCCAAGACTTCAGAAATATCAGCCAAGATATACTCTCAAGCCTTTTCGTTTGCCTGTGTCCAATCCTCGTATGCTTCTCGAATATTTCAAGCAGTATTTGAAGCTGGAATGGGAGGAGAACCTTCCATCAGAACGAAACGAAGGTCATCGATTATTAAAATTGTGTTGATCATGTTTTTCCATGAAATGTAGTTTTCGGCCATTAATTTTTTAGCAGCGAGTAGATTTAATGTCACGAAAGTCATAATGAAAAATGATTTGCTAAAACCATACAAATTATTTATTATTAGTTTATTTGCATTAAACCAACAAGACAATCAATCAATTTTAGCACAATAGTCTAATGTACCCTAAGTGACATCTATTTTGCAATGAAGTTAGGCAGGACAAAAGTCACCGTAGGGTGATCAAGTGCTCCTTCATTGAAATGAGACATTCACAACCATTAGACAGAAACAACACCTTGTCACTATATATAAAACTCGAACCCTAATTATTTCAAGTAAGAGTAAGTAATGTGATGTCTTCTAATGAGAAAAATGAAGCCATATCTTAGGAAGGGTAGAAGAAGCAAGCAAGAAGAAATAGGCTCTTAGGTAGCTAAGTGTAAAAGTAAGACAAAAATCGGCTAGGCTAAGGAAGGTCATGCTTGATGATGGAATGCATAATAAGCATACGATTGAGAACATGCCATCTAATGAGGTGTAGTGCTGAAGTAAAATTGTGAGTGAAGTTAGCAAAAGGAAATTTGGTAAATTCTAGCCCTTCATCACCAATAGTGGGCCAGGTGGCACAAGGAGGGTTCATGTTGGATTTTGGGCGGTAATATAAGTAAGAAGGTCGAATTCATTGGGTTGGTTTGGACAGACTACTTAGGTTATTTGTGTAATTCCAGTGGCATTCGAAAGCTCTATGTGTCTATTTTCTGTGGCTGGGCTGCTGGAAGGAAAACTCGTTGGAATAAGGCTAAAGAGGCAAAATGAAGACAAAAGATTCGTTTCTCGGGTGAATCTAGGATATTAGTGAAGAATTGAAGCTCCAAGACGAATTACGAAGCGTTTTGAGCTAAAAATTTGAGGCAGCTACTTGAATTGGGACCAATGATGAATGTTTGAATCTTTAGATCAAACGACGGAGAATTATGAGCTGAAATTTTAAGGTAATGTTGCTAGCTCAATTCTAAACAAGTTTATAGAAGGAAGTTTCTTGAAAAGAGAGATAGATTTCGAGTTATGAATTATTGAAGCTGAAATGAAGAATCTGTACATAAGCAGACAGCTACTTAGGAAGATTAAGCAGGCAGCTCAAGAGCGAGAGGGAACGAGAATGAGCGAGAGCAAGAGAGAGCAAGAGGAAGCGAGAGCGAGAGGTGGATCTCGCTAGGGACAGGAATCTCTCTGGTTTTGCACTGAATCTCACTGGTTTGGCACTGAATCTCACTGGTTTTGCGCTGAATCTCGCTGGAAAGTGCCAAATCTCACTAGGAATGGTAAATCTCGCTCATAAGGATGATCTCACTCATGTGGGTGATCTCGCTCATAATGATTATCTCGCTAGTAATGGTGATTTTGTTGATAAAAGTTCCATTAGTAAATAAACTATTTGAGGTATTTTGCTAAGAATTCTAAATAGTTTAATCGGGAATTATGTTATTTCAGGCCAAGAAGAGCTAGGAAAGGCGTATAACCCGTTAAGAGGCCAACGAGCTGTGAGTGATTATGTGATGAATTAATGTTTTAATGATTTAGAAACCATGATTTCCTTGAAGATATTTCTGATGCTAAGTGTTTAAATGAAGTGCTAAGCAATGTATTTGTGAAACTGTTTCTCATGCTAAGTAAAGCATGTTTTACATGGAATTGATATGATTTAAATATGTTATATTGTTCAAATACTTTCAGCATGTTTAAGTAACTCCATTTTTATGATGAACTAGTATGATGATTTGAGCACTAAGCCTTAGTGTTCAACTAAATGGTTATGACTAGTTTTACTTAAAACGTGATACCGAAGGATATTTGAGAAGGTATCCGCCCAACCAGATACCGAAGGACATTTGAGAAGGTATCTGACCAACTTGGTACCGAAGGACATTCGAGAAGGTACCGGACCAACTTGATGCCGAAGGACATTTGAGAAGGTATCTTAGCAGCTCGATACTGAAGGACGTTTGAGAAGGTATCTGAGCAGAAGTAACTAAGGATACTGAAGGACAATGAAAAGGTATCCTAGTCATGTACCTAAGGATACTGAAGGACAATGAGAAGGTATCCTAGTCAGGTACATAAGGTACGATGGTACTCAGTTATAACCACGTGCACGTAAGTAATACAATGTCGAGAGACTGAGCAAAAGGGGTTCTCCCGGACTAAGGTTGACGTTGAGGGTTAGAACTAGTAGTTCACTCTCAACTAAGGATAAGGCAGTCGTATATTCTCCTAGGCTAGAAGGATAGTTTGAAATTCTAATGCTTATGAATGTTTATCAACGCATGATGTTTACTAATGTATGAGTTTTTCAAGTATGTTTTCCATGTCTAACACATGCTAGTGGTTTTACAAGCTAGTTCAATATGTTTTAAGCCAATTTATTTCACAAAGTATGAAGCATGCGTTAGGGTTAAAACTAAGGTTGAATGAAGCTTGACGTACAATGTTTTAAATACCTAAGGTTGCCAAAGTACTTGCGTTGGTATTTCTAAACATAATGAATATGGATACTGAAGGTAGGGAAGGTATCTGAATAAATGTACCTAAGGTGTTGACGGTACATCGCAAACTCCATGTGTATGTAGGTAGGTCTGAATGAGAGGCCGAGGTATGGGTCTCTTGGCTGATAATAGACGTTGGGAGCTAAAGTAATGTATACTCGTTCTTGACTCGAGAATAATGATGATTATTGATGTTTAAGAGTTGTTATCAACGTTTATGTTTTAAGGATGTTACCTGAGATGCCATCGGTATATTTAAAGAGATCGACGTAGGGATCTCTTGTAGCCATAGTTTAACGTGAACAGGTCGAAGTAGAGGTCTCATCTAGCCATGGTTTGATGTTGAGAATTAGAGCAGTGAATGTTCATTATGAACTAAGATTCAGGTTTCAGATACAATGGTTTAAAAGGTATTATGTACACGTGTTCTTGGTATATTTTAAGTCCTAGTATTATGTTTTCAAGCTTTCAGTTTAAGCATGAGATTTACGTTTTATTAAGTCACTCACTGGGCTTCTAGCTCACGTTTTCAAATGTTTTCCTTTCCAGGTAGCGGTCATTTCCCAGAAGACTTTTCTGCTTCTGCTCTGCCACTAAAGAAGCAGGTTAAAGGAAGCGTAATAAAAGATTTGTATTAGTTAGTACACATGTGTCTATCTAGTGACTAGTATTCTTGATGGGGCTCACTAGATTGTAATATCCATGTATGAACAGTGCTGCGAAACCCTATAATGTAAACGTGTTAAGTTCTGAGTTAATTTGTATGTATTCAGGGTTTGAGCAATATTTAATAGGTAAGATAGGTAATAAGTGCCAGCAAAAGGGTTGGTAACTACTGCAGTCACCATTCCGTCCAGGTTAGGAGGGTAATCTGGTGCAGGGTGTGACACTATAACTAACAGTCATCATTGTTCGGTCTATATTTTGTTAACTTGCTTAACAATTCTTGTAAGTGTAACCTCATCATTTTAGGATCTAGAGTTCTGCCCCAATGAGCCAACTATAAGGAAAAAATGATTGGGAGATAAAACTAAAGCAACCCTATCCATTTTTGGAGATCGAATAAAGTGTCATGCAAAATACCATCATGTAGAGGGACACCCACGTTTCCACGAGGCCATGCACGAAACTTTACTTCAACCTAATAAGAGAGACCGAGGGATGTATTGTCATACGTCCCGCTTCCATTTACTATAAACACTCTATCCATTACCTTGATATTGATCTATACAAATGCCACTCGTAGGGGGACACTCATGGTGCCTCGAGGTCGAGTATAGACCTCACGGTGTGAACTTTAAGGGAGAAACATGGAGAGGATAAAATGAAGTATCATATACCCCATTTTCCTCCCACTGAGCATTTTACCTAGGGTAATTAACTTAGGAAAACCTGGCTACTGATTTTATTTAAGTGATTGTTTAATTTGTCTAAAAACAACATTTGTCCTTGGATAGTTAAATAAGTTTGATTAAGGTCTATTAAACTCTTTAATAAACTTTAATCAAACTTACATGCACGTAACAAATCTATCTAATTCACCTTTTCAAGTAAGTCCTAGGTAGGGGTGTCACGTTTTCGTCAACTTAAATACCCCAGACTAGACAGAACTCATCTTAGACAGAAGGTCCCTTATAGATACATTTGTTACATTATTAATATTTTATTAGGAATCAATTTAATCCTATCAAACCGATTAAAAGATTAAACTAAGATTTTTAATCTCATTAGAAAGGTGATATTACGTCTATGTGAATTATATTTTAGAACAGTTTTAAAAGTATGATTATAACCTAAGGATTGCATGCAACTCCTAATTATTCATTTTAATTTCTAATTTCATTTTGTTATAAAAATTATAAACAAAGGAAATAAATTAAAATCATACATTGCATTCTTTGACATACTTTAGTAAATTATAACATTTATAAATTAACCTAAAGTAGTGTCATACTTCATACAATTTCATTTTATTACTAACATATATAACATTTATATAATAAAGTAATGAAACAAACAAAAGCATACATCCATACATACATTGAACTATATATTATAACATTTATAGTATAAATGATGCATGGATATGCTATTAATGTATGCATGCATATATTATAACATTTATACTATATGATGCATGAGCATGCTATATAATTTAAATCATGCATATACATATATTATAACACTTATAATATAACATGATGTATGAAATTAAATGTATAACCTATGATGGGATTTTTACTATGTGGCATACTATATGACATATATATAAAATTAAAACATACATCACATGTATAATTAATAAAAAAAATTATTGGACCAAGACTGGACACTAAATAATTAATTAAATTAATATAACACTTATATTAATTTAATTAACCAAGCTACTAACTATTACAAGAATAAATATCAACCGGTTCAAATACAAGTGAACCAGACCTTGAACCACTCGAACCAAACCAACCAACCATCGAACCAAATTCGAACTACTTAAACTGACTGAACCATAGCCAAACCAAGTGAGCCACGAACCGAATCGAACCAGAACTGGTCAGTTCTTTCCGCATCGCAACGTTGCAACACTACGAAAAGAATACAACGTTGTTCTTCATCGCATCATTGCAATGCTAGGGCACATCATTGCGATGCTGCGATACAGTCCCGACTGCACAACAACAATTTCCATTGAATCTCCACCAAAAATGATCCTGTTTTCTCCAGATTCACATCGAGAAAGCCACGAACGACTCAAGCACAAACAAATACAGATTCTATAGCAAAGAATATGCCCCAGAAACATAGATCTTTACATATCAAAAAGTAAATGAAAGCAGTAAACAATGACCAATCTTGAAAAACGTCCAATAATTCTAAACGATACATTCTTAAACAATCATCACATGAAACTTACAGAATGCAGAACTCACCATAAAGTAAAATTAAATTATGGAAATTAGGAAAAAATGGGATCAAAACCTTAAGGCTCTGATACCGATTGAAGGATCTCTATGAAGGGTCCCCTTGAGCAGAAGCAAGATCGTCCGAAAATTCCCATTTTTATAGAATATAATTTTACAGAAAAACAAACGCAATGCATTTAATTTCATAAAAATACAACATTCTAAAGATTAAATTGAAAAAATAAAATACATTGGGGTTTAGAAAACCCTTATCTTTGAAGACGTTTCTTCTTATCTATGAAAAACACGTACGAAATCCAAATGGCCAAATGGGCATCACCAATTGATGACCTTGGTATCCTCTGGTGAGAATCCAAGTGGTGTAGGCTCTGGTGATTTATGATTGAGAGGAAAAGGAAAAAAAAATTAGAGAAGAGAGGACATGTGAAGGAATTTTTCTCTAAGAGAACACACCATTCTTTTGTAAGAAGAAGAAGAAAGACAACCCCACTCTCTTTATTAACCACCCATATCGAACATGGGTGAAGAGAAAATTGGGGAGGGAAGTTATTTCCCTCCCAAAAAATAAAATATAAAAGAATTAATTAATTTAAAAAATTTAAATTAAATAATTAATATATATATACACTAATTTATTATATATATATATATATATATATAACTATATGTTATATCACATATAACATATAACCTGTAGTTTTTACATTGTATCAAATACAATATAGGCTATAGTTTCAATTTTCTCTCACAAATGACTTTTAATATAAATCACATTTACATTAACTTATATAATATGAATCCAATTCATATAATTAATATTTGAATCATATTCAAATATTTATTTCCTCTTAAATAAACTTTATATTATAATGTATCAAATACACTATAACTATTATATCATATATAATTAATTATCTCAATTAATTTGAACAATTCAAATTAATCAAAAAACTGATTCTCATTTAGACCTATTGAGCTACCAAGAAGACCTCATGGATTGTAGTTTGAGCTCCAGCGGTACGTGAATAATTAATTAAACTTAATTAAATTATTCACCATCTGTTAACTGTCAGGTACTCTACTAAAGAGCGACAGCTGCACTCTTTGCACTACAAATATATTTCTATGTCCATTGGATAGAACCAATCCACAGCAGAATGACCCTTCACAAATTGCTCGTAAGTATAGCTGGGCCAAAATTACCGTTTTGCCCCTCTAGTTACATCTAACTCCTTAAGTACCATTGATTCCTCTAATGAATAATAAATCATAGTCCAACTATGATCAAACTCCACTCAAGCCAAGAGAAGATATGGCACCACATTGTTCAAGTCCTGGAATCCGCCCTTAAAGGTACGATTTATCTACTTGTCCCGACATTGGGGAAGGAGTGAATTCCTTCTTGTGTAGTTGTGTTCCCTCCCTAATCAGATGAATACCCAAAATGGTAGGCTTGTTGAGTTGGCAATCTGGCCATTCTCACCCATACGAATCAAATGACCGCCCTCATAAGCAAGAGTTCACAACTCACTCAAGATTCAGGTCATGTTACATATGGTCATGCTAGTGAAATGTAAGTCTCTATTATGAATGGCGT
Organism: Benincasa hispida; assembly: GCF_027475165.1. Taxonomy (NCBI): domain Eukaryota; kingdom Viridiplantae; phylum Streptophyta; class Magnoliopsida; order Cucurbitales; family Cucurbitaceae; genus Benincasa; species Benincasa hispida. The sequence goes on along the minus strand of NC_143483.1, from coordinate 39,371,808 downwards.
TATAAAATGAGACTAAACATTTCGTGGTACGGTCTTATACAAACTCCTTTGTATAAAATGTCCCCGCTCACATGTCTCCACATAAATAATCAGGATTAGATCATTTGTAGCACTTTACAACAATTGTAACACCTATAAAGTGGGCCATATTCGTAGTGTCACTAGGATAAGGTATCCAGCCTTATCCATCTACTATAGAACATTTAGGTTATCACTTAAACATGATTTACCCGTATGTCTCTACATAGATGTTTAAGAAACAAGATAACCTTAGATATAAGTTTATTGGTTTGTTGTTAATGCAACTAAATGTGAAATAAAACTGTTGAGATTGGTGTCCTAATTCTCCCAGAGTCTCGTTGTTTTGTAAAGATACACATTGTTTGATGAATAAAATAATTGTTATTTAATTCTGGCATTTACTCATATCAAATAAACAAAGCTCCTTAGTTATCTTATATGAACTTAAGCATGTATATGTGATATACAAGTGAATCATGCCTTAAGTGATAACCTAAATAGGTCTGTAGTATAAGGATTAAGGTGGGATACCTTATCCTAGTGACACTACGGATACAACCCGCTTTTTAGAGGTTTGCAAGTGTTTTAAACTACTACAGATGGTAGATCCTGACCATTCATGTGGAGACGTGCCAGCGGGGGTGTCCAATACAAAGAGTTTGTATAAGACCTGGACCACTATGTGTCTAACACCATTGATACTAGGGACTTACATCTCACCTAAATGACCATAGGTGACACAGCCTCAATCCTGAGTGTTTTGGGAATTCCTGCCTTTGAGAATGATCCTTTGATTAGTATGAGTGAGAGTGGCCAGATTGCCAACTCAACATGCCTACCTCTTTCCAGATTTGTCTGATCGGGGAGCTGGGAGCTCAATCCACAAGATGGAATTCACTCCTTTCCCAAAGCAGGGATAAGTAGAGAGATTGCTCCCTTCAGGGCTGATTCCGAGGCTTGAACATAGTGGCCATAACTTCTCTTTGGAAGAGAGAACTCAGTCATAGTAGGACTATGATTTATGTTCATTAGAGGGATCAGTGGTACTTAACAAGTTAGATGTAACTACAGGGGCATAACGGTTATTGGCCCAACTGTATTTACGAGCGATCTGTGAAGGGTTGTCGCAAAGCTGATTGGTTAAGATGGTAACATAATATATCTGTTGTAAGGAGAGTTCAGTTATCGGTCTTTAGTGGAGTGCCTGACAGTTAACAGATGGTAGATCCCATGACTAAAGAGTTTAGTCAATTATTCACGTATCGTAAGAGCTTCGAGCTATAGGTCCATAAGGTCCCCTTGGTAGCTCAATGGATTCGGTTGAGGATCAGTTCTTGGTGTTGATTTGAAATGCTCAAATTAACAAGAGGTATTTTGATTATATATGATATAATCAATATGATGTATGAGATACATCTAGTGAAGGATTAATGTAAATGAGATTTACATCAAGTACCATAGAATAGAAAAAGAACTATGATTTATAGTATGATAAGTTGGTTATCATTTATATTTATAATAATTTTAATTATTGGATAAATCTTTTTCTCTAATAACCAATTGGGTGGGTGATTATTGGTGATTCATGGTAACCGTGAGATAAAAGGAAAATTATTTTCCTAATTTTAGTAAGTTTTTTGTCAAAATTGTTTTGTGATTTTCTCTCGGAAAAACATCTCACAGAGCTTGTCAAGTAAATACTTATTTACTAAGTGACAGCTTGTTTTAGTAAACGATCGTGTAATGTTTGTAGTTGACAAACACGTTGCTAAACGATAAGCTAAACGATCACTTAGCTTTTGCTAGACGATCGCTTAACTTTTGCTAAACGATTCGGCATCGACCTATACGATAGGTTCAACCTTCTCTTACTTGTCCAATCGTGTATACGATTGTTGTTTCCTCCTTCTTCTGCTTCATACCTAGTTCACACAGAGCCCACTCTTTGGATTCTCACACCGAGAATACCAAGGTAACCTTTTTAGTGGTGTCATACTCAACTCGACATCGTCGAGGTTTTATGGAGGTCGTTCGTGTTGCTGGGGTGTTCGTGACCGATGCGATCGCTGGGGATGAGTGTTTGGTATTCATGTTGCGGAGCAGTTTCCTTGTTCGAGCGTTTGAGGTTGCTGTGTTCGAGCGTTCGTGAGCAAGGAGTGTGGAGACGAGTCTACAAATGTTCGTAGCTTTTCTCCTTGTTTCTTGTTGTTCATGATGTAATTTCTGTAGTGAATGCATAACCATTTGTTTCTGTGTACGACTGTAATTTGTAATGTTCGTACATGATTGTAATTTGGAATGATTTATTTTTCGCTGCTCATGGAAATCCTCATGTTCGATTTCCTTTACATGAATAAAATGTTTGTACAATACAATTATAAACTATAGGATTCTACGAGATTTAGGGCATCAACCCCAACATCCATATGAATGAGTGGGATCAAATCATTTTTAACACTTTACCCATATACTATAGACCATTTAAGTTATCACTTAAACATGATCCATCTGTATATCTCCACATACATGTTTAAATTTCATAAAATAATATTGGGTCTTAGTTTATTGGATTGAATTAATGAAATTCTAAACATTAATAAAATACTTCTTATTTTATTAGATATGTAATTTGTCTTTACAAACTACAAGATACATGCAATTTAGGACACAAACGTACTCCAACAGAAAGAATATTGGAAAATTTAGTCAATAGGTATAGTTCTATCATCGAATTCAAATATGTTATGAATTTTACACAATCCTACAACCTGAGCAATGCCCAATAGCCAAAGTAGTTAATCAAGAAATTATTTTCCAAGTAATCCTAAACTAGTCAAAAACACTTCATTGACAACAATTATCATGTTCTTATCTTAGTTTGCTTTAAATTCAAAGGTTCTTTGTTGTGACGTTCTTTAAGATGAAAAGTTTTTTCTTAAAGACCGATTAATTTGTTGATTCTAAACTAGATTAAATGTGCAAGAACTCAGAAAAAGTCTTCATTCAATGCAAGAAAACCTAATTTTTGTAACCTAATCTACTATTATGCAAAGTAGCCTAGTAGAAATAACTAACAAGAAATTAAGAGTTCCGATTTATCAATTAATCAAAATTAATTTTTATTTAATATTTAGCGCAAGAATCAATCAAGAATTGCAAAAATTTATAGAAAATATACCAGAATTCTAAAGAACTAACCTAACTGTAAAATTTCCAAGAAATAGGACTTACCTAGCCTTGCATAATGTTGAATTCTTCTATTAATCCAATGAAATTACAAGGAAAGAATAAAAAAAATACAAAAAGTATGGAAAGAATGATGAAATTTGGACATAAATTCTCTAGGTTTTCTGAAATTTGGTCTCCCCTCGTGAAAAATTGAAATTTGGCTTTTATATTGAGGTCGCGCCATTGCAATGTTGAGGAGAGTATTGTAACTCTTTTGTCGAAATCAGACCTCGAATGTTGGAGCATAGTTGGGGCAGGATAGCGTTGCAACACAATTTTTTTTTCTTTTCCCATCATTCTATATAGCACTGCAACACCTCAAGGTAGTGTTGCAACGCTGTCCTTTTTTCAAGCTACTCCCTTCAAGCGTTGAGCTGGGGCTATGACACCAGTCCTACTTCCAGATGCTTCATTTGAGTCGTATTTTTTTAATTATAGTGGCTTATTTGATTTTGATGCTTATAGGCTTCATTTTAACATCAATTTGGGGTACTTTTCTTCTATGTGACTCTATTGGCCTTCGAGATGATTTTTACTATAAAATAAATATTTTATGTATAAGAATTGTACAAAATTAATGGAATTAGGGATAGAAAACTAGCTCTATTTTAGAGCTATCAATGTAGTATGATAACATATAGAAGTAATACTTGGGATCGGGTCAGGATGTGTAAAACTTTGCAGTATGGTTTGGGTTGTATTTAACTATGTACCTTTGCAGTAGTAATTTAATGTTGTTAAAAATGTTTTTGTAGTTTAGTAGTTGGTGTTTTACTTATTGGTACATGGTGTGGATTTCCATGACAACTAGAAGAAAGTTAGAGAATAGGTGCCATTAAGGGGTATGGTATCTGTCGTCTTCACATCTTACTGTGGGTTAGAAGGGGTAATCTAGAGGATGGTGTGTGACATCTGGTGGCGAGAGTGATGGAATTGGTAGATCAATGTGGAGAAGACAATGAGATCTATGGAACTGCAGCGAGATCGACGGAGCGACAACGAGATCGATGGATCTAGAGGAGAGAGTTATGGTGGAAGCTTGGCGATGAGACTTTGTGAGAGAGAAGAAAATATATTGAGATATGAAAGAGGGTTTCACTGAGATAGGAAGTTAAAATAGGGTCTAGCTATAATATCGATTTAAATCCGACATTGTACCTTCATTAAATATATCTATATTGTTGGCTTAAAACCGACATTAAATATCTTTTTTTTTTTGCAACCAACATTGTACATCCATGTTTCTTTTTTGTTCAACTGACGTCAAAGGACATATTTCTTCTAGTGATCATTTTACCAAACAAAAAATTAAGCAAACCTTAAATTTTCAAATTGTACAGTCAATACATCAATTTTAAAAAGATATTCAATAGTATCCATTAGAGACAAAGTTAAATTTAATGTATAATATAAAACTTTTAATATGTAAGAGATGTATTAGATGCAAATTTCTATTTTAAGAATATATTAAAACCAAAAATGGATAATTTATGAACCTATTAAACTTTTTTTTTTTTTTAAATCCGCAAACTATGTATAGAAAAAAAAAATCTAAATGTCCATAAGCTAAACATTTAATTTTGTATAAATTTATATCCCAAACATGAAATTCTGGATATGCCACTAATCTTATTTAGACGCAAACATTTCTGTTAATTGGAAATTTGTGTAATTGTTTATGTTAGATTATCACTCACTTGGTAATTGTAGCAGAAAATGAGATCATATTGGGAGTGTTTTACATGGTTTTCATCGTAGGAACATCCCTAAATTCAAATTATTTGTTAGTTTCTTTTGCAGGCGACGATATTAGCTGATAATGAGTTTTACGTTTTGAAGCCAGCCCTGTTTTATGAGTAAAAATTGATAAAACTATAAGTTTATTCATGTTGTTACTTGTTAGAGAACCTAAAAAGTGGAAATTTAAAAAAAAAAAAAAAAAAAAAAACCAAAACTGAAAATATGAAAAACGAAAAATAAATAACAATTATCATAAAACACATATAGTTTTAAAATTAAAAAAGAAAAAAGATACATACACCCCGACGAACAAGAATGTAAAGCAATAATTGGCCTCTCTTAGTTGACACTCGATCTTTGTTGCAGTACCTTAAGGCCAACATATCTGCAAAATTATTTTGAAATTTTTAGTTCATAGAAATAAAAGAGAATATTGAAATAAAATCACAAGTACAGCTAGTCCTTAACATCAGCTATGTTTATAAGAAAATAATATATGTTGTTGACTGTTGTTGTTATTATTATTTTAAAAGAAAACTCCAAGCCTTTGTTAATAGCTTTTCCTTTTCTAAATTAGTTCCAAGTCCTAAATGGGTTTTGAGGATTAAAAAATCAATTTAGAAAGTCAACGCATATCGAAGGGAAAGTTTTATGTTAAATTATAAGTTTAGTCCTCGAATTTGTATAATTATGAATATTATATAAGTCTGAGTTTATTTTTTAATAGGACCTAATGTAATATTTCTTAATTTTTAATTTTTAAAAATTAAATTTACAAACTATTTTCATCTATTAATTTTTTTTTATCTATTTTTTTAGGGGTGCTTTTAAAAATCAAACAAGTTTTGAAACTAATTTTTTTTTTTTAAATGTTGATAAACCAAATGTTTAGTTACAAAAAAAAAATGAAAACCAGCATAAAGAAGTAGTAGAAAAACCATCATAATTTTAAAAAACCAAATGATTTTCAAGAAGTGGTCTACATTTTTCTTTTTTTAAATCTAATAAGTTTACGAATTTCAAATGTGTCTAATGAATAAAGGTCTATAATTATAAATTCGTTTAATAGGTTTCTTACCTACTAGACATTTTTTAAAAAAATAATAATCTTAGACTTTACATCGTACATTTGTAAACTTTTAGAGTTAATTAGTCAAAGACAAGATAAAATTTATTAGACACCTTTCAAATTAAAATAAATAAATAAATAAATACATAATCTACTCAACCAGGATTAAACTAGCAATTTATAACCAAAATGATTTGAAAACAGAAACTACTATATGTAAAATGTAAGAACTTACCGGCCAAGCATCATGAGGGTGGCCATAGGATTAGTTCCCGGTGAATCACAGAAAGTTGAGCCATCAACAACACGCAAATTTTCTATTCCGATGACTTTATAATTACCGTCTACAACTTTTCCGACCAAACATCCTCCATGATAATGCCAATAAGTAGTCACCGTTTTTTGACAATATTCTTCAACGGAGCTATCATTAGACAAATTTTCCGGCAAAGGAAGCCCCAAAAACTGAAATCCTTTATTACCCTCCAAATCATGGGTCTTAATCTTTTCCATGGTTTGGGTTTTAAGCAAATCTCCCATTTTTCTTACTCCTTTAACACATCGAGCAAGATCATCAGGATGTGAATAATAATTGAATCGAACAATGGGACTCTTCTTCACATTAGTGGAGGAATTCAATCGGAGTGAGCCTTCAGAATGAACCTCCGAGAATTTTCCAACAAACATGGCTAAGCTGGGGACAATGGAATTGAATTGAGGAGGAAGAAGACTGAAAGATGGTGGAGCAAAAAATGGTGAAGGGCTAGCAAATGATTGTATATAGATATTGTCTTGTAAAATTCCAACAACTTTTACAGAGGAAGGAACCAATTGGAATGGAAGGATGATGTTTGTCCCAAAACGGGGATTGTCCGACATGAATTCACCGACATACGGTTGGTGGAGGACGACAGGTAGTTTTAAGGATGAAAGATGAGATTTTGGGCCAACCCCACTTAGAAGGAGAAGTTGAGGGCTTCCAACGGCTCCTGCACTTACAATTATCTCACCTTCCTTGCGAATGAATGCTCTATGTAACTTCCCTTTTGAATCAGAATACAAAACTCCACGTGCAGATAAGCCTATATGAGTTCAGAATGAAAATTCAGTACTGTATTCATGAGCATCCAAACAAAATAATAACAATAGAAAATAATTTTAAATAAGTTTCATTTCAAACGTAAGAATCTGAAATCATCTTCATCTTTTAAAATCTTGGAATTTGAAAACATTTCTAAGCAGATCGATCCATACAAAATGTAATTTAAATTGAATATTTACGAGGACTAACCTGAGAAGAGGATTCTTTGGACTGTGGCTTCAATTCCAACTTTAATGTTTGTGGGATTAGCCTTATTGAGAAGCTCCACAGCTCCATGTCTGTTTCCTTTGTTGTCAAAGATAGAGCCTCCAATTTTAGTTCCCACACGATGCCTGAGATCAAACCCATTATCAGGGACAACACCAGCATCCAATGACGCACTTCTAAAAGCAGATTGCCAAGCATTCAAAATTGGTTGAGATACCACAGTCTCTTCAACCCATTGATAAGCCTTCTCCACCAATTCCATGTCCCAATCAACACCTGCAGTTTCAAAGAACTGTTGATGTCCACGCGAGTAAAAGCCAACATTAACCATGCTTCCGCCACCAAGGACCCGCCCTCTTATGTTTTCTACACCATCCTCAGAGATGAAGTGTTGGAAGGGATTTTTGCCATCATCTTCAGCGGCAAAAGCATTCAATAGACCTTGTTCATTCAACACAGAAGGATACTTGTTGGGGTCACTACCTCTTTCCAAAAGGAGGACTGAGAATTTTGATGATAACGTTGAAGATAATGGGCAGCCTGCCGTTCCTCCGCCTATAATTATGTAGTCATATTCTTCTTTTGCTGGTAAATCGGTAGCACTGTGTACAAACTTCATGTAGCCAACATCTTAAAAATTATATATATATCAGACCAACAAGAATCTATTAATTAAGAGACAAATAGTTTGTAATTTGAGAGGCAAATTAATTTTACCTTGGTTGGGAATAGCATGTGAGGAGAGAAGTCCCAAGTGAAATATAGATATCATCAGGCTGAGTATGAGAATGGTGCTCCTAGAATGCTCCATGGTTTTCACTTTTCAAAAGCTGAATGTGGGGATACAAGTTTGTTCCCTCCAGTTTATGAAACTGTATTGGTATATACATTTATATAGATACAAAGTTTGACTCTTAATTTTGAATATAATCAATATTATATCAAAAGGGGAAGTAGGAAAATTTTTACATTCCTTTCCCCTACAAATTTAGTAAATAACTATTTTGCCCTTCCATCTTTAGTGTATGACTTTTCATTTAGTGTCTATTGAGTGATATTAGAACAATAGAAGTGCAATCTTATATCGACGAGTCACAATTCATTGGGTGCAAGTGGTTATACATATTGACAACGTATCCACTCTTATATGAATATGATCAATGGATAAAAATGTGATACCCTTCAATCTTCGGGACACGACTCTTCGAATTTAGATATCAATTTATTGTTTTTGTGTAGGTGGTTACACATTGAATGAATGTATTATGTGAATGTATATTATAGTCAACGTATTTTATGGTCAATCAATTGAGTTAGAGAAAGTCTTTAGGTCCTAATTATAATTTGTAGATTCTGTATTTAAACCCCCCATACTCTCATGTATGTGGAAATTGTACGTTTGATTGAATACATCGTAACATGGTATCAGAGCCTTGTTTTTTTTCCGCTAGGCCAGCCGCCCCTCTGACTTTCAAATAAATTTTATGAGAGCCTTGTCTTTGTTCCTCTTTGCTTTGCTTTTTCCTGTCGCCTGCCTCTGATATCGATTCCTTAGGCTAGTACCTGCAACTCAATCGGATCACTTCTTTTTTCATCCATGGCGGAAGCCCAAAGTGAAAATCTCATCGGTCTCCTTGTCGCCCCTTCCAAAAACAAAACAACCGCCCCTTCTGCTCCTTCCAGTCCAGTTGCATCCTTCCCATCTTTCTAATCTGCCCAGGAACCGTGTCCACTGAGTTCAACGCCTGCCGGCTTTTGCCTCTAAATCATGTCCGTCGTCAAGAAATTATGCTCTACCTCCACGACTACTGATCTGTCTAGCTACATCCACCAACGACGATCAACCTGAGTGCATCCATGTTTGTTCTCTTCAGTCGTGTTCAGCTGCGTCTGATCTGTCCAGTTGTGTTGTAGACGATCCTTCTTCATATCTACCAATTTTCCCCAATCTGATTTTCATTTGAGCCTGCCGCCGTGATTTATGTTGCAACCTGTTGTCAGTGAGCCGAACCGCATAGCCGAGTCAAGCCGAGTTGAGCCGAGCTGCCAAGTTGATTTACTTTGTGTTCTCCTAACTGAGTCGAGTTGCGTTCGTCAAAATGGAGAAAGACCATGTGTTTCGCTCTATTAGCACTATTCTTGATGGGACCAATTATCTTACTTGGGCCCATTAGGTGAAAAGTTTCCTAATTGGGTGCAAGTTATGGCTCAAAATTATCAGTGATATTTCCAAGTTAGTTAAGACAACCATAAAGACGATAATAAATTTATCGAACGGTCAGAAGATTGAGAAAGTAAGAATCATTAGATTATCACTTGGCTAGGTAATACATCGATTCCTGCCATTCGTGTTCAGTTTAATGCATTTGATGATGCTAAAAGTTTGTGGGATTTTCTGTCTATGCGCTCTCAATCTGTTGGATTGGCTCATTATTACCAATTTCACATACTTGTTAATCTCAATCAGGATACAGACCAATCAGTTAATCAATTCTTGACAATTCTTCAACCAATTTGGACATAGTTGGATAAGGCTAAAATTAGTACAGATCATCTTCGTCTTATTAAAGTCCTTATAGGGCTTTTTCCATAATATGAATTGATTCATGCTGCTTTGCTACATCGCAGTCCTTTACCTTCATTCGATACGACAATTAAAGAAATCCTGTTTGAGGAAAAATGACTTGCCATTGCTCCCTCCAGGCAATCTGAGGTTGTTCTCGCAAGTATTCATATGCACAACACTTTTGGTGCTCTCGTTTGTAAGAATTGCAAGCTCTCTGGGCACAAGTTTGTTGATTAACTGAGAAAAAAAGTGCAGGTACTGTCACAACTGTGGCCATATTCTGGGCAATTGTCTCATGTGACCACCTCTACCTCCAAGACATTCTCCAAAATCAAGGAATCCTCCTAAAACTAGTCCTTTCTTTGTTGCTGCTGTTGCCTCGTCTACTGGTCCCAACCCTTCCTCGCCTAGTTTTCAGATGAGTGGTCTATAGGACTTACTAAAACAGGCAATTTCATATAATTCCTCCACCCTTACAGTCTTCCCAGGTAATCAGTGGCTTATTGATTCTGCTTGTTGTAATCCTATGACATCTAACATTTTTCTTATGACTACACCTACTTTTACAAAAATTAGTTCCCCCCATTTATGTTGCTGATAGCAAACGTATGACTATATCTTAAATTGGCTCTATTACACACATTGACACTTTCTAATATTTGTTGTGTTCCAAACTTGACCATTAATCTTGCCTCATGGATAATTGTGTGATCTTAGCTTAACTATTTCTTTTTCTTCCACCGAGTGTCAGGTTCAGGATTCACAGAAAGGGCAGACAATTGGTGCGGGTTGCAAAGTGGGAAGATTATTTGAGATCACATCACTTTGGCTTTTAGCTTGTTCCATTTCTACTATGTCACTGACTCCACTATATATAAGTGGAATCTTCATCTTGGTCATGATTCTTCTGAAAAACTTCATCATTTAATTTATGTTAGAAATTTGAATAATATTTCTAAGTATGTTCCTTTTGATTGTTTGAACTGCAAACTTGCAAAATAGCATGCATTATCTTTTTCTTAATCAAGCTCTTTATGTGATCAATCTTTTGACTTAATTCATTCGGACATTTGAGGTCATGCCCCTACTACTACTATCAATGGTTATCGGTATTTTTTTTTTTGTTCCTTAATGATTACTCTCGTTTTACATCGATATATTTACTTAAAAATCATTCTACCTTATTTCAAATATATATTGCTTTCACTAATATGATTCAAACTCAGTTCTCTCGTACCATTAAAACCCTTCGCACACATAATGCCATGGAGTATAAGGACTCCAGCCTCCTTTCTTTTCTCACCCAGCAAGGCACTCTCGTTTAGCGTCCTTCCCTTATACCTCTCAACAGATAGCATGAGTAGAATGCAAATATCGTTACATTCTGGACTCTATTCGGGCTCAAATTCTTTCGGCCTCTTATCTAGAGAAGTTTTGGGATGAGGCTACTCTTACCTTTGTCTACACAGTCAGTTGTCTCCCATCGTCTGTCCTTCAAAACATCTCCCTGTTTGAACAATTATATGGTATTACTCATAACTATTCTCATCTTAAAGTCTTTGGTTGTGCATGTTTTGTTCTTCTTCATCCATATGAACATACTAAGTTAGAATCATGTGCACGTCTCTATTGTTTTCTTGGCTACAAAATAGAACACAAAGGTTTCTGTTGTTAGGTTCCTCTTTCCAACAGATTACGCATCTCTCGCCATATCACTTTTTGGGAGCGTATTATGTTTTTCAGTCTCTTTTTCTTTCATACCTCTCTCTCGAGTTCTCATTCATTTTTTACTGATGCTTCCATTGATCTCTTTCCTTCTTCTAAGTCCACTCATGATATTGAGCTTGAGCAATCTGCACCAATCTCCGGATAAACCGTCTGTCCCAACTGTTGAATCCAACCCTGTACATTACCCTGCTTCTGTTGTTCGACGCTCCACTCGGGTAAGGGCCCTCCCACTCATTGATGACTAAAATTAGAGGGACGCAATTATGTGATGTATGTCTTAGGTTATATGTTGATTCTCATGCGTCGGTGGTCAGGCGTTGGAATGAAACTATGCGTTAACTAATGTATGCGATGACCATGCGTTCCCGTCGACCATGCGTTCCCGTCACAAGTTTTCTTATGCTCGCGTCAAGTATAACGTGAACGCAAGTTTTTCGGGTGATCCAAGGTCGAACTCAGGGACTTGTAACTAAATGCTATGCAGTAATGTGTTTGCAGCGGTTGAATAAAAGAATGATAGAGGGTATAAGCTATAAACTACTCCTACTCCTAACTAACAGACAAAGCATTGGAAGTATGAATGAGAGGTAGAGACACAGCAACTGTTGACGTGAAGTAAATGAATGGAAAATAGATAAAATATGAGGATGTCTTCATCGCAATCCTAAGCTTGACCGCAAGGGCACCTCAGCCAACGCCAACTAATGCGTTCATGCCATACACGCCCACCGAAAATGCACGTGATTTGTATTAGCAAATGGAACTTATTCCTAAGTCTCCATTCTTGCTTATACGATCTTAATCTAGCTCTCCCGAGTATCGATTCTAACCTAGCTCTCCTGAGTATTAGGTTATTTCTTTAGACTCTCTCCCAAGTAGCTCTAAAGGTGTGATAGACGCATGCATAAGACAAGGTAACCGCAAAAGTTTGGTTGACGTAAGATTATTCCTATCTCTAGTGAACACTTGCTTACATTGCTTAATGCGACCAACCACTTACCCTCCTAGGCAATTAGTTGTTGCTGATTTTATTCATAAACAAGCATTGCATCTGCCTATAGACAGGCGTTGCTACAGCTTTACACTAAGCAAATAAGGTTTTCTCACAACACTCATGCAACGCACACCTCCCGGTGGTTTGCTACATATTTCATATCTCTAATCCGCATGACTAAGTATGCAATACTCTAACAGTCTCACTAAGTGATGCGATGAAAGTTAAGGATGCTAAGTAAAGGAAGATGGAGATGGAATCGAAGGAACACAGAAATGCATTGAACACATAATGTATTAATTTCTTAATCCAAAATGTAATACAATATAATATGAGAAAAGAAGAGAAATGAAATGACCAGTTGGAAGCAATATCTTGCTTCCAGCAGATGTGTGTCAAGGCTGCCAGTGGTACCATGGATGGGCGGTGGAGCTTACTCTCTCGAGATCTAACTCCGACGAAGGCTCCGGTCATCACTCGGAATCGATGAAGGAGATGAAGAACTTTCAAGCTTACTTCTAATGTGTTTGTCTGGATCACAAGGAACCACCCAAAGGTAGGAAACCTTGGATGAAAACCTTGAATGAATTGAAATTCTGCTCAGCGGCTTTTATTTATAGAGCTTGGTCGCCGACAACATTAATGGACCTGCTCTGATTTTGATATTAGCGGCGCGTTGGTCCTTTTCTGAATCTCGATTGCTAACGGCGTGGTAGGTAAAATGTCAACATCATCTTTTGATTTTCCCGAGATATGCGTTGATGCTTCCATTCCACCAACCTTGAGGTAATCCTGCTAGTATGGTTATCATCATGTAGTCGCAATCTTGAAATGACCGCAATCGTGTGGTTACCGCAACTGCTACACGATGACCCCAATCGCTTGACGATCGCAACTCCTATGAGATGGACGCATGTGATTGATTACCGCAACACCCATGCGTTTATCGTATGTGTTCGCGTTTGACTTCGCATGCGGTCGTCTATGCGATAGCCTGGCTTCCGCGTCTGCGTCCGATTCTTGCGTTAGCTACAAAGATAGACAATTGAACGCATAATAATGCATAATAGTAGGTTAGCCGAGATTCTTGATGTTGAACGACGCAAACTCATTTTCTCATGAATTCCTAATATAATTGCCGCGTATTATGCTTAACAACCCTCATAATTCTAAATAAAAGGCCTAAGATGACGTGCATTTTTACATGTCCTCACTCATCTCCGAGATTTTCATTGTTTTTCCACTATCGTTTCCTTCGTTGAACCTACCTCTTTTCATGAGGCGAGTACTAACCCTCCGTGGCAAAAAGTAATGAATGAAAAACTTTAGGCTTTAGAGAAGATGCATACATGGGACTATGCTGATTTGCCCCCTAGTAAAAGGCCCATTGGTTACAAGTGGGTTTATAAGATCAAGACCACTTTGATGGTTCTTTTGAACGATACAAGGCTTGTCTTGTGGCGAAAGGATATTCTCAAAAGTATGATATTGATTATGAAGAGACCTTTCTCCAATGGCACGGATCACATCTATTTGGAGTCTCATTGCAGTTGCTGCTGCCAAATAGTAGCCTCTTCTTCAGATGGATGTCAAGAATTTCTTTCTTAATAAGGCCTTAACTGAGGAAGTATACATGCAACCAGTAACCACCACCGAGTATTTCTCCTCCATCCCAAAAAGTATGTCTCTTTTGTCGTGCATTATATGATTTGAAGCAGGCTCCGAGAGCTTGGTTTGCAACTTTCAATTCTACCATCACTTAATTTGATACACCTCTAGTCCTCATGACACATCACTCTTTACACGCCAGACACCTCATGGTGTTGTTCTCCTTCTCCTATATTAAATTAGTCCATCAAAGTTAATCTTTATCAAAATTAGCTACATAATAAATATTATTTTTATGCAAGAAAATATAATATGAGAATATATTTTCAAAATTTAGAGTAAAAATACTAATAAATAACAAAAAAATTTTTTGAAAAAGTCAACAATAAATAAACAGTAGGGATTAAATTTAAGATTTCATGAAAGTATATAGACTAAAATTGGAACTTTAAAAGTACAATGACTAAAATTTAATGAACTTTAATGCATAGAGACTGTAATAGTATTTAAACCTTGTTATTATTAATCATCATGGATTGGCCTAGTGATAAATAAGGGACATGACCTTGATACCAGACTAAGAGGTCATGGGTGTATTGTATGGTGGTCATCTACCTAGGATTTAATATTCTACGAGTTTCCTTGACACCCCAATGTTGTAGGATTAGAAAGGTTGTTCAGTGAGATTAGTCAAAAGGCACGTAAACTGGCCTAGACTTGAACACTCACGAATATATATAAAAAAAAGAAACCTTATTATTACTATTATTGAGTTCATCCATTCGTGGAATTGAAAGTTCAAATATCTGATCTTTTGGACTAAAGTATATGTCCAAACCAGTTGAGTTATGCTCATACTAGCAAGTAAAATGCAAGTTATACAATACCGTCTTAAACATAATTTGTTTTTGAAGTTGAATATTAAAAAAAACAAAAACTGCAAAAGAAATTCGTAGTCCAAAACAAATTTATTCTCGAAGTAGACCAAAAAGGGGGAAAGGACCAAAAAGGGGGAAAGGTTTTGACAATTGGGAAAGGGTTTGAGTTCTCAACAACTTTCAAGCACATTTTAGGTGAGATAAAGTACAAGACAAGGGATTGAGTGTATGTGAAGAATGTCTCTTCATATCCTAGTTTTTGATGTGACAGAGCTTTAGAAGAGGATTTTAGGAGTGATTTTTGTTCTATCATCCTCTACTATAACACACTTATTTAACAAAGAAGAAACTATGAAATAGTTTGAAGGTAATGAGTTTAGAATAGCTACATTGTTTGTCAAAATTACTATTGATTTGTTGGGGGTTGGTGATCTGATTCTAACTTCTTTTAGTTAGACCAACTTTTTGTTTCTTTTGGTATGTTTTAGTTGAGTATTCTTTCCTTATTATATACATCTTTTTTATTGTTCATTTACCCTATATTTAATAAGAATTCATTCAACTTTAGAAGAACACCTTTTTTTTTTTTTTTTCTTTTTAGAGAACAACTCCTTTTTCTTGAATTTGATATATATATCTTTCGCAAGATGAATTAAAACAATCTGTAGACATGTCAATGTTGCTATCTTTTTTATCTATAATCTGTAATATACTAAAAGTGAGGATATTAGAAAATTATTTTTGGATACATTTTTTAGATATTACGAAACTTTCTTAGACGAGTGCTTTTCTCAATCCCATTAATTTTGAGAAAGCACTTCTAGTTATCTAATAATCTTTATTTATATAGAGAAGTTTGAAAGAGAGATGGAAAGAAAGAAGGAGAGAGTAGAAGAAAATACACATATAATAAACATATTTTTTAAATTTAGTAATTTAAGAATAAGAAATGTTCTTTTTCCGAAACCAAAGTGTACTTTTTCCGAAAGAAAATAATAATGTGGGCCGGTCTCCTATTTCTTTTATTTTGAAAGGATTTATTAAATTACATGACCCAATTGGATACCGTTAATTTTCTTATTACTTTCTTTCTTTATTAAAAATTTTTCGAAAAGAAATTCAGAGTTTTTTTCTTTTTTTTTTTTTTTTTCTTCTCTATAATGAAGTTTTCAAACTCAATAAAATGAAATTTCTAACCAACCTTAAAAGTTAAACAAAAATTATATTATCCGTGAATGAAATGATAAAACTTTGTATATTCTTAATGTTGATGTCAAAATCTAAACGAGATAAATACACACTCAATCTTCTTGTGGTAACAATCCCAAATTTATAATTCATGAAAGAATGTGACTTGCAAGATAGAAAGATCTACACATATATGTGGTACTTGTCACATAGGTTCTGATACTTAAGTATGAAAGCGTATATGTGCGATAAATAAAGAGTTTGAATATTAAAATGGACTTAAATCTCCTTGGAGGTAACATGATGTATTTATAGGTGTATTTGACGTAGGACCTTCTTCCCAGTATTTCAAAGTTGTATTGAGATTGTCCTTTGACTTAGTAGTCTCGGGCCTGTAAGGAGTGTGCCTCGTTTGGTATTTTGCTATAGTCGGCCTCAACCAAGCATCTTCTTTTTACCATATCTTGAGCCTATGATGATCTTTTGTTGTATGCCTCATTGGGTGTTTTTGAGGCCGAGCATGTTGGCTTGGATCAGGCTAAGCTAGTCCATTTTTCTAGGCCCACTTTTGTCATAAGTTGCAACTTTCAGTATGAATTATATTATCTTCTTTACTCTGCTATTTCTATTTGTTGCTAGATATTGATTATGTCATTTGGTCCAAAATCTCCTATAACACAAACATTTTAATTTTTAATAATTAATTCTTTGATTGTTTAAAAATTAATTAGGTATGACAGTTACATAAATTTCTATTTAACAGCAGGATAATAAGCATGTGATTGATTGATTAATAATCATTTTTCCAACATATATTTTAATTAAAACAGCAGTATACTAATTTATACTCTACATAAAAGAGGCTATAAGGGGATAGTCTTTTAAAATTATATTTGCTAAATATATAAAAGAATGATAAAAAACAATAGTAACAAAAAAAAAAAAAATAATCCAAGAGTACACAATTTTTTAAAATTATATTTGCTCACTTGATAATTCCTAAAATAAACTCTATTATTCATTTTATTTTATTTTATATTTTTCAATTTTTAGTGATGAGTCTTAAGTTATTATTTACTTTTTAAATTGTTATTATTTTTCCTCAACTAATTCGGTAGGATTTTTATTCAATCAATATGGAGCATATCACCATTTATTTAATTCAATAAAAAATTTAAATATAATGTTTTGCAATAAATTAATAATAAATGGTTCATTACACATGAAACAAAAATGTATATATAATGTTCTACAATATATTAATAATCATTGGAAATATTGGTGGGTAGTAAACCTTTGTATGACTGTTTGAGTTCCTTTTTTCTCAATTTTATCATAATAAAAGAAGTTAACAAGGGTGGACTCCTCACAAGTCTCGTAGTTTTTACCCTTCACAACAAAGGAATTTTCCACGTATAATTCTTGTGTGTTCTTTATTTTTTTAATCTTCCAGAATTTTATGGTTCATTGTTGTCCACTGTTGATTGATTGCTTAGTGATTATTTGGTGATTTATTCGTGGTGTTTTGGAGAACAATTATTTGGTTTATTTTTTTTGGAGGAGATCCTAATGAGATTTGTTATATTATTTGGGTTCTATCAGTTGATATCAGAGCATGTTTTAATTTAATCATTGTTATGGAGTCTACTAGTAATGGTGGAGGTAGTTCAATGATAAAATTAACATCACCAATTACTCCATCTGGAGACCGATGATGGAGGATTTGTTATATTGCAAAGATTTGTTTGATCCAATTGAAATAACCACAAAAGCAGATGACACAATTTCAAAACCTGCAAAACCAGAGAGAATGGAAGAAAAAGATTAGGAAAAGTTAAAAAGAAAACTTTAGCAACTATTAGGCAGTGAGTTGATATTAGCATTTTCAACCATGTGTCCAAAGAGTCCGACCAATATGAGTTGTGGAAGAAATTGGAAGGTCTTTCTGAAAGGAAGACCACACATAACAAAGCTTCTTTAATCAAGTAACTTGTTTGAAATTGAAGGG
Organism: Benincasa hispida; assembly: GCF_027475165.1. Taxonomy (NCBI): domain Eukaryota; kingdom Viridiplantae; phylum Streptophyta; class Magnoliopsida; order Cucurbitales; family Cucurbitaceae; genus Benincasa; species Benincasa hispida. The sequence continues at coordinate 39,353,471 of NC_143483.1, read as the reverse complement.
TGAAAAGTTTGTTTCTGTGCATTTGGGTGACTTTTAGGATATTATTAATAAGCTAACTACTATGAAGATTGATTTTGATGATGAATTGTAGCCTTTGTTCTTGTTGAGTTATTTGCCAGACAGTTGGGAAACCTTGGTTATGATTATTAGTAACTCTTCTCCAAAAGGTGTTTTGTCTTTGGATGTTAACAAACAAAGCATATTCAATGAAGAGATAAGAAGAAATGAGATGAGAATTGATAATTCATATGCTCTTGTTGCTGACAATCGTGGAAGAAACAAGAGTAAGGGACCTAAAGACCATGGTAACTCAAAAGGGAGGTCCAAGTCTAGAGAAAAAGAGACTAGGACATGTCATTATTGAAGAAAATCAAACATGAGGATTTCCATGAGCAGTAGAATGATCGCTCCAAATTTTATTCATATTTGAACATCAATAATTAAAATACAAGAAACGGAAACTAACTGGTCATGCAACATATGAAATTATAGCATGCTTTACATAAGATAAAGGGAAAGAATAAACATACCTTTGAAGACTCATCTTCAAACACCCTCGATCTCGAACGCTCATACAAACAGTAAGACAACAATCACGAACGCTCGAACACTACGATCGTAACACAACACAATCACAAAGATCACGAACACAACAATCTCTAAGATCATGAACACAGTGAACGACCTTCAAAAATCTCGAACTATGTCGAGTTGAGTATAACAGCACCACAATGGCTACCTTGGTATTCTCGGTGTGAGAATCTAGAAGTGTTGGATCTGTGTGGACTTGGTTAGAGGACGAGACCAAAGCAAGGAAAATCGTATAAACGATTGAGCAAGTGGGAGACGGCAAAGGTCCATCGTATAGACGATGCCCAATTGTTTAACAAATGCTATGCGATCATTTAACAAAAGCTTCGGGATCATTTAACTAAAGACCAACTTCGTGTATTATTGTGTAGTGTCACTTCATGATCGTTTAATCTCTCTTCAGCTGTCGTTTAGTAAATCTCATTCACTTGATAGCCAACCATGTGTAACTTGCCGAGAATAACAACTTTCTCTATTCTACTAAATTTAGGAAAATATTTTTCCTTTTATCTCACAGTTATCATGAAACCATCAATAACCTCCCACTCAATTGATTATTAGAGAAAAAGAGATAATTATCCAATAATTAATATTATTATAAATATATATGATAACCAACTTACCATACTATATTTATAACCTATAGTTTTATTATTTCATCTCATGAAACATATAAACCATAGTTCCTTTTCTATTTCATGGTTCTTAATGTAAATCTCATTTACATTAATCCTCTCTCATTTACATTAATCCTCCATTTGATTTATCTCACACACCACACTGATCATATCATACATAATCGAATTACCTCTTGTCAATTTGAACATTTTAAATCAACACCAAGAACTGATTCTCAACTTGAATCCATTGAGCTACCAAGGGGACCTTATAGACCTGTAGCTCGAAACTCCAACAGTACGCTAATAACTAACTAAACTCTTTAGTCACGGGATCCACCATCCGTTAATTGTCAGGCACTCCACTAAAGATCGACAGATAAACTCTCCTAATCACAGATATTTTATGTGTCCATATCAACCAATCAACAATGCAATAACCCTTCACAGATCACTCGTAAGTACATCTGGGCCAATAACTGTTATGCCTCTGTAGTTACATCTAACTCCTTAAGTATCACTGATCCCTCTAATGAACATAAGTCATAGTCCTACTATGACTGAGTTCTCTCTTCCAAAGAGAAGCTATGGCCACTATGTTTAAGCCCTGGAATCAGCCCTTAAGGGAGCAATCTATCCAGTTACCCCTACTTCGGGGAAGGAGTGAATTCCATTTTGTGTAATTGAGTTCCCAGCTCCCAAATTAGACAAATCCCCAAAAAGGTAGGAATGTTGAATTGGCAATCTGGCCACTCTCACCCATACTAATCAAATGACTGTCCTTAAAGGCAGGAGTTTTCAAAAAACTCAGGATTAAGGTCATGTCACCTATGGTCGTTTAGGTGAGATGTAAGTCTCCAATATCAACGACGTTATATACAGAGACGAATCATCTTGTGGTTTGGTCTTGTGCAAACTCTTTGTATAGGACACCCCCGCTCGTATGTCTCCATATGAATGGTCAGGATCTACCATCTGTAGTAGTTCACAACACTTGCAAACCTCCACGAAGTTGGTCATATCTATATTGTCACAAGAATCAGGTACCCCTCCTTAATCTTTATACTACAGACCTATTTAGCTTATCACTTAAGGTATGATCTACTTGTATATGTCATATACATGCTTAAGTTTACATACAATAACCATGGAGCTTTGTTTATTGGATATGAGTAAATGCCAAATAAAATAACACTTATTTTATTCATAACAATGTGTATAGATTATAAACTACGAGACTCCGAGAGAATTAGGACACTAATCCCAACAATCTCCCACTTGTTCTAATACCTCAGGAGACTAATGTACAATACAAGATAAATACATGTACAATATACAATAAACTAGGGCATACCCTAGTATCATCTCCCACTTGTCCTAGACAAGATGCCACATGTTATAAAGATCCAGACTCTCCAGGTGACCCTCGAACACTTTAGCCATGAGAGCCTTTGTAAATGGATCAGCAACATTGTGCTCCGATGTGATCTTTATGACTATCGATGAGGTGTCTTAGGACATTGATCCTTGGACAAAACGATTCCATGCTTGAAGGGTAACAAACCCCTCTTAGAATCCTGTATCCTGTACCTGATCAACATTTAATCGATATGTACAATGCCTGAGACAGGGCTAACCTCTTGTTCTTACGATTCCAAATGATCTGGATCCCTAGAACATACTGTGCCTCACACAAATCTTTCATTTGGAACTGGGTAGCTAGTCATTTCTTAATGTCAGTTAGAAACCCTACATCATTCCCAATGAATATGATATCATCCACATATAGTACCAGGAAAGCTATTGAGTAGTTGATGATCTTCTTGTAAACACAAGGCTCATCAACGTTATGATCAAAGCCAAATGATTTGACTGCACTGTCAAATCTATTGTTCCATGATCTAGATGCTTGTTTCAGGCCATAAATGGACCTATTAAACTTGCAAACTCTTTGTTCTTGATCTAGAACTACGAACCCCTTTTGTTGAGTCATGTAGATGATCTCCTCAAGATTACTATTAAGAAAGGAAGTCTTGACGTCCATTTTTCATATCTCGTAATGAGAAAATGTGGCTATAGATAGGAGTACTCTGATAGACTTGAGCATGACAACAGGTGAGAAAATTTCCTCATAGTCCACTCCCTCAACCTGGGTATAACCTTTGCCACGAATCTAGCCTTAAAAGTTTGCACCTTTCCATCTACACCTCGCTTTCGCTTATAGATCCACTTACACCCAATAGGTCTTACCCCATTAGGTGGATCCATAAGCTCCCAGATGTTATTGAGATACATAAACTTCGTCTTCTAGTTCATGGCTTTAATCTATTCATCCTTGTCAACATCCTTCATTTCTTTCTTAAAAGACAATGGATCCTCGACCCCATCATTAGAAATGACGTTCTAGACTTCGGTCAAACCCATGTAGTGATCCGGTGGGTTCATAACCCTCCCATTACGTCGAGGCATTCTCAGCTCTTGAGCTGATTAACTAGATGTACTGACATCAACAACTATTGTTGATCTATCAATCTGTTTAACAACTTTTATTGAACCTTTAGTAGTCTCAGTCTCACTAGAGATCTCACAAAACGAGCTTACTTCGTGGCTTATGATCCTGGATGTGGTCTTCTTCCAAGAAGATAACATTTGTAGAAACAAACACTTTGTTTTCACTTGGATCATAGAAGTATCCACCCCTCGTTTCCCTGGGGTAGCCTACAAAGAGGCAAACTTTCGAACGTGGTTCCAACTTCTTCGGGTTAGTCATAAGCATGTGGGCCGGACATCCCCAAATCCTGAAGTGGTGTAAACTATCTTTACGGCCTCTCCACAACTTAAAAGGTGTTTCAGAAACAATTTTCGAGGGAACGTTGTTTAGAATGTAGCAAGCAATCTCCACTACAAAACCCCAAAACGAGTCTGGAAGATGAGGATAACTCATTATAGACCGAACCATGTCCAACAAGGTTCTGTTTCTCCTTTCTGATGCACTATTCTGCTGAGGTGTACCTGGGGCTAAGTGTTGGGATGTAATTCCATGTACTATCATATAGTTGTAGAATTAGAGATCCATATACTCTCCACCACGATCAGATCGTAGTATTTTTGTCTTCTTACCTAACAAGTTTTCAACTTCAGCCTTATACTCCTTAAACTGGTCAAGGGTTTCAAACTTACGTTGCATTAGGTAGAGATACCCATTCTTTGAATAATCATCTATAAAATAGATGAAATATTCATGTCCACCTCGAGCTCTAACACTCATCCGACCATAGAGGTCATAACGTACAAGATCCAAGGCTTCCTTGGCTCTATAACCTTTTCCAATAAAAGGTCGTTTGGTCATCTTACCTTTGAGGCATGATTCACATACCGGCAAGGAGTTTTCTTCTAAACTCGTTAGAAGTCCACTTTTTACCAACTGCTCAATCCTATTGAGGTTGATGTGACCTAACCTTAGATGCCAAAGAAGGGCATTTTTCTTAGGAGAAACCTTTGTTCTTTTAGCTATTGTCGTTGTACTAAATATTTCAGTGTTAAGCAAGGCTTTTATGACTAATAGCCTTAGTACATCTAAGTTACTTTCCATTTAACCAAAACCAATCTTCATTTCATTCATGAAAATAAACACTTTATTCTATGAAAATGAGACTGTATAACCTTTTTCAATAAGACAAGAAACCGAGATTAAGTTCCTCTTAATATGAGGAACTATGAAAACATTATCAAGTAATAGATAAAATTTCTTGTCCAAAAATAACTTCAGCCTGCCTACAGTAATAGCTGAAACAACCTCACCAGTACCGACTCCTAGAGTCAACTCCCCCTGTGGCAACGTTTTCTAGGAACTGAATTCTTGGTAAGAGGAACTGACGTGATTAGTAGCACCCGAATCAAGGATCCAAGTAGAATCATCATTCTCTACCAAACATGTCTCCAAGACCAATAAATCAGATTTACTGTCTTTAGACATCCTTCTCTTTTCGAGAGTAGTGAGATTAGTATTAGAACCTAAATAATCTCCATGTTTCATGTTAGAGAACACTTCTCTTCTATGAATTTTACAGAGTCAGCAACACTTGCTTCCTCTTCCTAGAGTTTAACTTGGAAACTAACACTACTGGTTTTATCATCCATCCCATTGTATTCGAAAAGTAAGAACCGACATTCAAACAAATCTTGCAACGAGTCCATGATCTCGCGTGCAATGACCATGCTCTCAACCCTTTTGGCCAAAACATCAAGTATGCTAGCCAGAATGTGAAGTTGGACCAATGAATTAGCCTTCATCCACACCTCATATTCACTTCGAACACTTCACAGTGCATCAAGAGTCGGGACTTCAGGACAATCCTCAACCATGACAAATTCAAGGTCATTTACCACGAAATACATTTTACAAGACTCTTTCCATTGTATGTATTGGTCAAATTAGAGGCATTACACGGAAATACAAACATGTTGCTGAAAACAAAAACACATTGACCTACATTAGGTTTTAAGCAAATATCTGTTGAAAAACATACAAAATCCAATAAGGTTTAGCAAAACTAACATGACCCCTATGTGACATCTAGTTTCGCAATGACGCTTCAAAGGTTTAGGACAAAAGTTGTCGATGAAAGGTCAATTATCTCTCCTCTGAATTGAGAAATTCTCAATCAGTCATTAATACCAGAACAACTCTTGCTCCTATAATGACTAGTCATCATTGATTTGGTCAAGAAATAATTAACCTATTTAACAATTTCCTGTAAGTGTGACCGCCCTTTTAGGCTCTAGAGTTCCGCCTCAAGCAGCCAATACGAAGGGGAAAAATCCGATTAGGGAAAAAACTAAAATGGCCCTATCCATTTTTGGAGTTCACCTTGATCTTGACCAACTGCACAAAACCAATCCGTAGGGGGACGCTCCCAGGGCACCACGAGGGAGTACAGAATGATCTCACGGTGTGAACCAATAACAGAGACCGTAGGATGTGTTGATACACTCCCTTCATCCACTTACTATAAACACTCTCTCCGTCCACCTTGATATTGACTCATGTAAACACCATTCGAAGGGGGATGCTCCCAGGGCACCACGAGGCCAAGCATGAATCTGACAGCGTGAACATTCAGGGAGAAAGGTGAGTGAAATCATTGACATATCAGATACATCTCTTCCACTCACTGAGTATTTTATAACCTAGGGTTTAGTTTACTTAGAAAAAACATGACTAAGAATTTTAACTAAGTGACATTTTATGTTTACCCAAGAGTAACATTTACCTTGAATAGTTGAACAACTTTTGATCATCATCCATTAAACTCTTTAACGGAGTCTTTGACCAATTGTCACATGCTTGTAGAACATCTATCTAATTTACCTTTCCAGGTAGGTTCCCAGGTAGGAGTGTTCCATTTCCATCAACTTAAGTACCCCAGCCTAGATAGAACCTGCCTTAGACAAAAGGTCCCTTAGAGATAGATTTAATACAATTTTAATATTTTATGCCAATCAATTTAATCCTATTAAACCGATTTAAAAAGATTAAAGTAGGTTGCTAATCCCATTAGAACCTTTGAACTTAGGTCTATCTCAATCCAATTTTAAAACCCTTTTAAGACATGAATTCACCCTACGTATGCATGCAACTCTTTCTTGTCGATTTTGGTTCTAATTTCTATTATAACACTTATAAAAGAAACAACCAAAACCATTCACAATGCAACGCAAACACATACAAGGCATTCATAACTTTTACAAATAGCCTAAGTGTCATGCTCCATGCATTGTTCATTCGTTGCTGCTTTTTACCTAACTTTTATACAAACAAGCAGCATGCTCCATTCACCCTTATTCTATAATACTTATAATATAAAGATGATGCATGAATATGCTTACAACATGTATAAATATAACTCTTATATTTCGTGATGCATACGCATGCTATCTTGTAATTTCATCATGCAATATTATAACACTTATTACATGATGCATGAATAATTGCACAACCTAAGGTGGATTTCAAATCTATATGCCATACATTATGCCATGTAAACCACATACATATCATGCATAATAAGCAAATTTTGATAAACTGGGATAAATTGCCACAAATTCTGAAAAACTAAAGCTAACTATTACAAAAACAAAGAGTCTCCAATTTAAACAAGCGAACCAAGTCTTGAACCATCCGGTCGAAGTCTGCGTCTCCATTGATGTGCACCAAACTTCCCCGTGATTATCTACACAAAATAATAAACGCTTTACTCAATTGTTTACCTACGCTTCCAAAGCTAAACGATCATTTAGCAATGACCGTGTACCTTTACTATGCGATGAAGCATGAGGTATGTGATCGTGCAGCATGCAATGAATAACGCAATCTCTAAACGATCGTCTAAATGACAACAATATGGTGAAGTACAATCGTCTAAACGATCGTTGAGCGAGCGTCTTTGTATCGTATACTGCGTGATTATGTGCAGTAACTATGCGATGAGGCATGCTAACTACACGATCATTTGGCGCACGCCTTTTTCTAAACGACAAGCATCAAATGCTCCCACTCGATCATTTACCTCTAGTGTCTATGCGATCGGGGAACCAACACTACGTGATAGAGTAGACACTTTACCCCATCGTTTAGCATTAATACTACACGATCGTATAGAAAAATCTATACGATCGTTTACCTGAACCTACACAACACGACCAACTCTTGGTCTTCTTCTTCACTGAGAACCGCATCTCCATGTTTTGAAACATCATCACGAATGACTCGACAAACTCAAACACTTTGAATTACAGACTTGATAGCATGTTAATTATGCTCAAAACATAGGGGCCCTTACAAATTAACACTTTGTAATTGAAAAGAAATCTTTAAACAGAGGCAATTAAACCCATAAACATTCATCAATGTCATCCACAAACACATTTAACATTTAAACGCAAATGCAGAAAACCCACCACGACTATAAGAGAAGTTCAAAACATAAATGAAATTTGGAATATCAGAACAACCTAGCTCTGATACCAATTGAAGGAAATCGGAAATGAGGATTTCCATGAGCAGCGGAATGATCTTTTCAAATTCCATTCATATTTGAACATTAACAATTATAATACAAAAAACAAAAACTAACTGGTCACGCAACATACGAAATTACAACATGTTTTACATAAGATCAAGGGAAAGAATAAACATATCTTTGAAGACTCATCGTCAAACATTCTCGATCTCGAACACTCGTGCAAACAACAAGACAGCAATCATGAACGCTCGAATACTACGATCAGAATATAGCACGATCATAACAATCACGAACACAACAATCTTCAAGATCACGAACACAGCAAACGACATCCAAAACCTCGAACTATGTCGAGTTGAGTACGACACCACCACAATGGCTACCTTGGTATTCTCGGTGTGAGAATCCAGAAGTGCGGGCTCTATGTGGACTTGGTTAGAGGACGAGACCAATTTTATAAAAGATTGAGAAAGTGGGAGATGACAAAGGTCTATCGTATAGACGATGCCCAATCGTTTAACAAATGTTATGCCATCGTTTAGCAAAAACTCCGCGATCGTTTAGCTAAAGGCCAATTGAGTGAACTATCACGTAGTGTCACTCCATAATCGTTTAGTTCGTCTTCAGCTGTCGTTTACTAAGTCTCATTCACTTGATAGCTAACCATGAGTAACTTGTCAAGAATAGCAACTTTCTCAATTCTACTAAATTTAGGAAAACATTTTTCCTTTTATCACAGGTTACCATGAAACCACCAATAACCTCCCACTCAATTGGTTATTAGAGAAAAAGAGATAATTATCCAATAATTAATATTATTATAAATATATATGATAACTAACTTACCATACTATATTTATAACCTATACTTTTAATATTTCATCTCATGAAACATATAAACCATAGTTTCTGTTCTATTTCATGGTCCTTAATATAAATCTCATTTATATTAATCCTCTATTTGATGTATCTCATACACTACACCGATCATATCATATATAATCGAATGACCTCTTGTCAATTTGAACATTTCAAATCAACACCAAGAACTGATTCTCAACTTGAATCCATTGAGCTTCCAAGGGGACCTTATGGACCTGTAGCTCGAAGCTCCAACGGTACGTGAATAACTAACTAAACTCTTTAATCACGAGATCCACCATCCATTAACTGTCAGGCACCTCACTAAAGATCGACAGATGAACTTTCCTTATCATAGATATATTATGTGTCCATATCAACTAATCACAATGCAATAATCCTTCATAGATCGCTTGTAAATATAGTTGGGCCAATAACTGTTATGCCCCTATAGCTACATCTAACTTATTATGTACCACTGATTCTTCTAATGAACATAAGTCATAGTCCTACTATGATTGAGTCCTCTCTTCCAAAGAGAAGTTGTGGCCACTATGTTGAAGCCCCAGAATCAGCCCTTAAGAGAGCAATCTATCTACTTACCCCTGTTTCAGGGAAGAAGTGAATTTCATCTTGTGTAACTGAGTTCCCAGCTCCCAAATAAGATAAATCCTCGAAATGGTAGGCATGTTGAATTGGAAATCTAGCCACTCTCACCCATACTAATTAAAGGACCGCCCTCAAAGGCAGAAGTTCCCAAAACACTTAGGATTGAGGTCATGTCACCTATGGTTGTTTAGGTGAGATGTAAGTCTCTAGTATCAACAACGTTGTATACAGAGATGAATGATCTCATGGTCCGGTTTTATATAAATTCTTTGTATAGAACACCCCCGCTCGCATGTCTCCACATGAATGGTCAGGATCTACCATCTGTAGTAGTTCACAACACTTGCAAACCTCTACAAAGAGGGTTGTATCCATAGTGTCACAAAGATCAGGTTTCCCTTCTTAATCCTTATAGTACAGACCTATTTAGGTTACCACTTAAGGCATGATCCACTTGTATATCTCATATACATGCTTAAGTTTACATACAATAACTATGGAGCTCTGGTTATTGTATATGAGTAAATGTCAAATAAAATAACTCTTATTTTATTCATAACAATGTGTATTGATTTGAAACTACGAGACTCTGGGAGAATTAGGACACCAATCCCAACAATTACTGTAACAAGCCCAACCATATAAAAAGTTTTGCTATCACTGGAAGAAAGAACAAAGTAACAAGCAAGACTCACAAAAAGAGGAAGATGATAAAAATATTGCAGTAATTATTTCTCAGAGTGATAATGTTGTCACCTTGATTTTTGCAATTAGTGAATGTCATCATGTAGAGTGTTCAAACACAGAGTGGTGATAGATTCAGGTCTTTCATATACCATTGTGTTCTCGAAAGAGAGTATTTCATGAACTATCAATCTTGTGACTTTGATAGTGTGAAGATGGGAAACAAAAGCTTACTAAGCATAATTGGGTTAGGTGATATTCATGTGAAGACAAGTGTTGGGTGCATGCTTACATTAAAGAATATGGGTCATATTCCTGATTTACGCCTTAACTTGTTGTCTACAAATGTCCTTGATCAAGAAGTATTTTGATATACCTTTTGTGATGGTAAGTGGAGATTGACTAAGAGTTTAATAATAGTTGCTCAAGGTGAGTTGTGTTGCTCTTTATATAAAACAAACTTGAGCATATATTCTTCTGAGTTGAATGCAGTAGAAGAAATGAATTCTCCAAATTTGTTACATCAAAAACTAAGGAATATGATTGATAAGAGGATAAAATTGTTGGCAGGTAAATCTCTTATCCCTATTAATAAAACATTTTCTCTTGACCCATGTGTTCATTGTTTGACAGGTGAAGCAACATAGAATTTTCTTTTCTGGAAAGTTCACCAGAAGGCAAAGAAAATTGGAGGTAATACATTCTGATAGTATTCTTTGAGCATGAGAAAGGTAGAAAGGGAAACCGAAAGAAAATTGGTTGGAATAAATATTTTGTCACTTTTATCGATGATACTACTTAAAGAACTCAGGTGTATATATTGAAGACAAAAAGCTAGTGTTCGAGATTTTTAGGAAGTTTCATGTCATGGTAGAAAGGGAAACCAAAAGAAAATTGAAGCATCTTCGATCTGACAATGGTAGAGAGCATACTTTGAATGAGTTCAAGTATTATTGTTCAAAACATGACATTGGACATGAGAAGACAGAGCCTGACATGCCACAACACAATGGAGTTTCTAAGAGGATGAACATAACCATTATGGAGAAAGCAAGGAGTATGCTTAAAATGTTAATCTTCCAAAGACATTTTTAGGTGAAGCAGTACAATGTATCATGTATTTGATTAATCGATCTCCATCAATTCCTATTGGTCTATACATTCTAGAGAGAGCATGAAATGAACACGATCCCACTTATTTGCATCTTAGAGTCTTTGGCAGTAAGGCATACATGCATATGCCTAAGGAACATAGATCAAAGCTTGATTTGAAGACCAATCCATTTGTTTTTGTTGGGTATGGGGATGAAAAGTATGGTTATAAGTCTATGATCTAGAAAAGGAAAAGGTAGTGAGCAGCAGAGATGTAGTATTCTTTGAGCACGAGAAAGGTGTAGATCTTCTTAGTACAAGATACACTTCTACTTTAGAGTTGTGTTTTAATACTACTAATAATTCTACTTCTACTCCTTTTATTGTTCAGCCGATAAATGATGTATATCATCTTGTTGGTGAGATACAACCTGATAGTAATGATGTTGATGATTATGACCTTGATGAGTCTTCATCTGATGAAGAAATTCATAAGGAAGATGCATACGAGGAAGTGATTCATGAAGGTCTTAAGGAAGGGAAGCAATCTATTCCCCAAATGAAGGATACTCAAGTTTTAAAGTCCACTCGAGTGTGTACCTTCAAAAAGGTATTCAAGCTTAGAGTTCATTCTAGTTAGTGAAGATGGGGAGCCAAAGAACTACCAAGAGGTTTTGTCTCATGATGAAAAAATCAGTGGCTCGACACAATGAAGGAGGAGATAAATTCCATGGAAAAGAATGGAACCTATAAGCTAGTGAAGCCTCCAAAGGGCATGAAAGTATTGGAAAACATATGGGTTTTCAAGTACAAGAAGGATGGTGAGAAGATAGTAAGGTATAAGGCTAGATTAATGGTTAATGGATGCAACCAGAAAAAGGACATTGACTTTGATGAGATCTTCTCTCCAGTGGTCAAAATTAAATCTATCAAAACAGTGTTGGGATTAGCAACAAGTCTTGATCTTGAGATAGAGCAACTTGATGTAGAACTTGCTTTTTTACATGGTAACTTGCATGAAGAGATGTACATGGAGAAACCTGGAGGATTTGAAGAAAAAGGAAAAGATAAACTTGTTTTCAAGTTGAAGAAGAGTCTTTATGGGAGGAACCAAGGCAGTGATACAAGAAATTTGATTCGTTTATGATAAACAATGATTATAAACGTACTACAATTAATTCTTCTATGTATTTTAGAAAGTTCCCTACAAGCAACTTCATAATTCTTCTTTTATATGTAGAGTATATGTTCATAGTTGGACAAGATGAAAATATGATTCGAAATTTGAAGAAAGACTTGTCCATGTCATTTGACATGAAAGATTTGGGTCCTTAAAAAAAAAAACTGAAGTATGGAGATTGCTCGTAGTACGAAAGTTGGGAAATTATGGTTATCCCATAAGAAGTATATTGAACGGGCACTGGAAAGGTTCAATTTGAAGCATGTTAAGCTTGTAAGTACACAGCTAGCAACTCACTTTAAGCTAAGTAAGAGAGTTTGCATTACAACATAGAAAGAGAAAGAAGTTATGCCATCCATTCCTTACTCTTCTACTGTTAGTTTTTTTATGTATGCTATAATGAGTACTAGACCTAATATTACACATGCAATCAGTCTAGTGAGTTGTTTTCTATCCAATCCAGGTAAGACTCATTGGGAAGTAGTAAGGTGGATCTTTAGATATGTGAAGCACCTCTAAATTGAGTTTATGTTATGGGGGTGGCAAACCTATGCTTGAAGGCTATTCTGATGCAGACATGAAAGATGATCTTGATAACAGAAAGTCTACCTCAGGTTATATGTTTACATTTTTAGGGGGACCCATCTCATCGTAATCCAAGCTATAAAAATGCATAGCATTGTCCACAATTGAGGCAGAGTATATTATAGGAGCAAAAGCAAGCTGGGAGATATTATGGCTTAAAAGGTTCCTTCAAGAGTTAGGTTTGAAGCAAGGTGAATATGTTATAATTTGTGATAGTCAGAGTGTTATAGATTTATGCAAGAATCTAATATATCATGTGTTGGGTTTTATGTCCTAAAACTCGTGGTATGTAAACAATGGAGCTTATTTTGATAATTCAATAAAGGTGTTATTGAATAGATCTATTGATTGAATAGAAATCCAATAAACCTAAAAGTCTCTTGACTATTGGATGAGTACTTAAACTTTATATGGAGACATAAAGGTGGATCAAGTTCGAGTAAATAGTCAAAATGATCTATAGTACATGGATAAGTTGGTACCTTATTTTGGTAACACTATTGGATGCGGTCTGCTCTGTAGTTGTTACAATGAGTTGTAAAGTACTACAAACGAAGTGATCCTAATTCATTCATGTTGGACATGAGGAGTGGGGGTGTCCTTGTACAAAAGAGTTTGTACAAGATCAGACCACAAAATGAGTCACTCTTACTTTATAACGTTGTTTACTGTTTAAGACTGACTATTTCAAAGCGATGACCTAGGTAACTTGACCTTAATCCTGAACTAACTATGAACTCCTGTTTATCTAGGATTGTCCTTAGATTTGCATAGGTGAGGGTTGGCTCAACAATGCCGGCTCAATAAGACTGTCATTTCAAAGGTAAGACTGGATAGATAGCTGTGGACATCGGGTACAAGTGGGAATTCACTCCTACTTGCTTTATGGATAGTAGAGAGGTTGTTTCCTTAAGTGCTGATTTTGGGGCTTGAACAAGGGATCCTGCCCTCTCATTTGGCATGAAAGGGAATCGGTTTTGTGATTGGATCACAAACAATTGTTCATTAGGGGATTAGTGGGGACTTAAGGAACAAGAGGTAATTTCGGGGGTAAAACAGAGATTTGACCCAACCATTATTACGAACAACCTATGAAGGGTTAACTTACTAATCATGGTTATATCGAGTGGACATAATATATCTACAGTGAAGGGAGTTCAACTATGGGCTTTAATGGAGTGACCCATTAGTAAACGAATGGAGGTTAGATCGGTCTAATGAGTTTAGCCGATTAATCTCGGATCGTTGGAGCCCATGATCTGTAGGTCTATGAGGTCCCCTACTAGCTCGAAAATGGATTAGCTCTAGAGTAGCGTGATAAGTTAATTTGAAACGTTCAAATTAGAATCAAATGGAATTAGAGAAAATATATTTAAATATGATTTAAATATATGAAGATGAATTTGTGTAAAAATTAATTTAATATTGGATATTAAATTAATTATAATTATTTAAATTGTTTAAATAATTATTTATTAATTTTATTAGAAAATTAATTTATGAAATTAATTTGTAAAATTAATAAATTTTTAATTTAGAAATAAAATATGATTTTAAAATCAAAAAAGATTTTGAAAATTGAAAAATTACACAAAATTGAAAATGGGTTTTTCATGTTCATCTTCAACTAGCTTACAAGAAACCCACCACCTCTTCTTTGATTTACTCCAAGCATGAGCTGCATCCATTTAGCACATCTCTTTGCATGATAGTCTGCAATATATTGAAGAGATTGGAGTGAAGAATGGATGAGGAACTGATTGATTTTTTGCTGAAAAATTCGGATGAAGAAGGTGTTCTTCAATGGGTTGGTTCCCTTTGATTCCAGCTTATTTTGAGTCTCACAACTCAATCTATAGCACTAAGAGAATAGTAGAAAAGATCTTGTGGTGGTCTACACAAGGATTTGGAGGATTTTGCAACTGGAAAATGAAGATTTCAAAGGTTCAGCCAAGGTATGTTCTTAAAACCCCTTATACTCTGTTTTAGCATGTTTCTTTTCAACCAAAATTAATGAATTAGAATGCTTATGGATCCTATTCCTTTTCACTGCGTCTGGTGTTGATCCAACATCATGCTCGTACTAAATACAATGACATTAGATATCATTGGCTACGAGATATAATTGAAGAGAAAAGATTGAATCTGAAGAAAGTCCACACTGATAAGAATAGTGCAGATATGTTAAGAAGGTAGTCCCGGAAGCGAGATTGAGTATTGTAGTAAGCTTGTCGAGATGAGGTTCAAGTGATCATGATGTGATTGATTCTTCCCCATGTTGGGCTAGAGGGGGAGATACAAATTAAAATCTATGAAAAATGAAAATGTTCGTTTTTTCTCAATGAAGAATTGCATCGAGATAAGTAGTAAAACTTTGAGCTTTTCCTAGTGAACATCAATTGGGTTTACTTGGTTAATTAGTGGATTTGGTGTCTTGAACTATTAGTCGTTCTAGAGTAAACTAAGACAATTGAAATCACACAGTTTCTGATTATAAAAAGGTTTACTCTCATAATTATGTTCATTTTTGCCTTGAATACCACCTAGTCTCATTAGTGTTTCAAAGAATTCGCCTTAAAATTCTTATAGAAGCAGACTCTTCACACTCATATAGGTGATTCCATTAGAGAACATCATCTTTTCATAAATAATTATTTAATAACTTATAGAAACCATCAAAAGTATAGTGCTCACCCTAAAAGCCAAACTTGCAATGTCTGTCAGTGTTAACAATGAACAAGTGGAAGTAATTTGGAACTTAAGCTCTCTAATTCTATTAATTTTAGCAATCAAGCAAGCATGTTCTTATTAATGAAATTGGGTTTCTGAAGTGTACTTTTGATGAACTCTTCAAATCTTCAATTCCAGCTTGAAATCTTATTTCCAACAAGTTGTTGACCATCATTTAATCTTCTCTACTATCCTCTAGGACCATAGATTAGGTTGTGGAACCCAAAATGAAATTGAATTGAAGGAAAAAAGAGAGAATTTTATGTTATGTTTTGAACTTGAGAGAGAAAACTCTTTTCTCTTTAAAATTTAAAATTCATACCTTTTGTTTCAGCTGTATATTTTTTTTTTTTTTTTAAATTTTATCAACCACAACATGCAATATGAACTCATGAGGTATTGACACCAATAACACAATATAAAAGTAGGATCAAGGTCTAGAAAGTGGGAAAATCCCACTTTCTAAGTTATTTGTTTCTTCAGTTTTAAAATGATTTTTATAAAATCTTTTTTAAAATTGAATTTCAATTTTAAGACTATTAATTAAACAAATTCAATTAATCAAATTAATTTAATGTCAAACATTAAATTAATACAACACCTATCCCGAACATGAATCCCTATTAATGTAATTTAATATTTAAATCATATTTAGATATTTTTGAATTCTCCACTTTTATTTAATTCAATAATTAAATGTTTAATTATATTGCATATAATTAATAATTCCCTTAAATTGAATTTGAACGTTTCAAATTTTCTCATCACACTATTCTAAGGTTTATTTGTTTGTGAGCTAGTAGAGGAACCTAATGGACCTACAGATCATGAGCTCCAACGATTTGAGATTAATTGGCTAAACTCTTTAAATTGAATTAATCAAGATTTATTAACTACTGGATCACTCCATTAAAGCTTAATAGCTACACTCTCCTCACTATACATATATTTCTATCCACTTGATTTAACCATGATTAGTCAGTAAGTTGATCCTTCATAGGTCGTTCGTATTAATAGTTTGGTCAAAATTACCGTTTTACACATGTAATATATCTTGTTCCTTAACTATCCACTGATCCTCTAATGAAAAATTGGTTTATGGTCCTACAAATAAACCGAGTCCCTCTCAGCCATAGAGAGGGTGTAGCCCCTTTATCAAAGTTCAGGAGTCAATACTTAAGGGAACAAACTATCTGATAACTCTAAAATGGGTGAGAGTGAATTTCGTCTTGCAGGACTATATCCCCAACTATTTATCCGGTCTTACCCCTAAAATGGGAGGCTTATTGAGCGGCATTGTTGAGTCACTCTCACCCATGCAGATTAAAGGATAATCCTGAATAAACAGGACTTCATAGTTAGCTCAGGATTGGGATCGAGTTACCTTAGGTCATCAGATTGAAATAATCAGTTTTAATAATAGACGGCATTATAAAGAAAAAGTGACTATTTTGTGGTCCAGTCTTATGCAAACATCTGTTGTATAGGATGCCCCTACTCGCATGTCTCCACATGAACGATTTTGGGATCACATCGGTTGTATCAAATCCAAAGTGGGCCCCATCCATAGTGTCCCCAAGATAAGGTACCCAATCCTATCCTTATACTTATAGAACATTTTGGCTATATACCTAAACTTGATCATCTTTTATATCTTCACGTAAGGTCCAAGTATTCATGCTATGGCTAGGGGTTCGTTAGTTTATTGGATTTAATTTTTACAAGTGAAATTTACATATTTAATAAAAAATTTATTCAATCAACCTCAATAACATCTTTATTGAAAATAGGATATGTTTAATTTTACAAACTGAGAGTTTTAGGACATACAACCCTGTCTCGTCCTAGAATGGGTAAGAGATCAAAATTTCAAGCGGCACTCATTAAGTTATTCAAAGGCTGGTTTGCCCATTGAACCTAGATCATGGATCTCCAGTCAACTGGGTTAGGTTTCCTTTCTGTTACTTTTTTAAAATTATAGTCTATAATCTCATTCTCCTTGATGAACTCTAAACAAACTCTTTAGTTAGGTCTTTTACAAGCGAATCCACAATATTATCTTTTCATTTTACAATGTCAATTGTGATAACTTTACTAAAAAATAGTTGTCTGATTGTATATAATTATGTCTTCGTCATATATGTTGAGGCTTATTATTATTCACTAAAATGACATAGCTTGTATTAACACTTTGGGAATATCATCCAAAAGCTTTGTAGCCAAGTCAGCTATATCCCAACCTCTTTTAAAAGTCCTTCCAATGTTCTATACATGGACTATTAATTTGGAACAACCACTTCTTCTGAATACCCCATCACTAAAATAAAGTTTAAGAAGACTTCCAACTTTTTCACAATTCACAAGGAATTTTTGTGCTTTTTTATATGAAATTCTATACAAAAATATAATTGACATTCCAACGGTGAGACATATTCACAGGATGTGTCTTATCACGATTTTGGAATTAATCATTTATAGAACACAAATTTTTCAATCATTAATATCATATTCATGACATCTTCTAGCTTATATATATTGTTTTCCTCTAATGATTCCCATTTCCAAATCCACCACTATAAACATTATATAGTATGTTATCTAGTCCACTTAAAATGTAACTCTTACATAAATATTTTGCATATGTTTCTATGCCTCAAGTGCAAGCAACTTTTATTTGTTGGCTTCTCCAACATTACAATGACATTTGTGTTTTTAAAAAAACTTGCCATATTTTCAGTTGACAGGGACAATGGAATTTCTCTTGGCCTCATTTGAAATCATTAAGTTAAAATTATCACAATTTTTCTCCATGATTTCGAAAAAAATGTGGAACAATAATTTTGAATCATTGATGTTATTTACATGCGACTGATCACCAAATATTTGTGAAACAAAGTTAATAACTTCATCGAACAGATTGTCAAATAATAAAACTGATTAACCAACAAACTAACCTTGAGACGTTATTTATTACTTTTGAAACATAAAACAATATGAGAACATTATGCTTGAAACCCATTATGCATAATATTAAGGGGGTGTTTGGCTCACCAACATGAGTTGAGTTGAGTTGGTATAATATATCAACTCATTGTTTGGCCCACCAACTTTAAATGTTAGTGAAGTTGAATTGGTATATTTTACCAACTCACCACGAGTCTCCCTTCTTTCAATGTTTTCAATGGCTCCACCTATTGGTCACTATTATTCTCCGGAAACTCTGGCTCCAATAACCATCCCCGATGACAACTCTAACGACAAACATCAATTTCTGACAATCACCTCTGATGACAACTCTGACGATGAAATCCAGGCTCTGGCATTACCTTCGATGACAGCTCTGGCGACCAACTCTAAGCTCCGACAACCTTCGAGCGACTAATTCCGATGACCAATTTCGGGCTCTAACAACCACCTTTGGTGACCCAACTCTGACGACCATCTTCGCGCTATCAACTCTGATGACCAATTTCAGGCTCCATCAACAAACTTTGATGACCAACTCTGACAACCACCTTCGGCTACAAACTCCGATGAAAATTACCTTCGATGACCACCTTTGAGCAACCAACTCCGACGACCAACTCGGGGCTTCAACAACCACCTCCAACGATAAACTCTGACAACCAATTCTAAAACTATCTTCATGCAACTAAGTTCAGGCTCCAATAGCCACCTTCGACTACAATCTCCAACGAAAATTATCTTCGATGATCAACTTCGATGACCACCTTCGCTGACCAACTTCGGGATTCAAAAATCATTTGCAATGACAAACTTCAACAACCAACTCCAATACCACTTTCCTACGACCAATTTCAGGCTTCGACAACCACCTCCAACTACAAACTCCAACGAAAATCATCTTTCATAAACAACTTCGACAACCACTTCCAACTAGTATAAGACTGATGATTGTTAAAGTATGTTGTGGGACTGTTGATTATATTAAAAAAATTATTTTGTCTACAATAAGTGTAATATTTATATGTAAAAATTTGTAAATTTTTTTTTTATTTAATTGAATTTACATATCAAATGAGTGTTAAGAATATTTAGACGAAAGTATGTATGCAGTTGAAAAGTATGTAACATATAATAAAAAAAACCATAAAATGATTTTTTGTTCTCTTGGAACATTTTCCAGTAAGATTTAGTAAAAAATAGATATTTGTTCTCTAATGATTCTCCAAATTTAAAGGAATTGAAAGTGAAATTGTTAAAGAAATGTAGTGACATTCGATTTGTTGATAAGATGATGAGGGAGATTTAATTAAAAAAATTAATGATATAGTAAAAATATAGAGCAGCAAGAAGAAGAAGAAAAAGAAGATGATAATCAAATTCATGGAAAAAAATTTGGGAATCAAAAGTTTTGATTTGTCTTTGATTTTTCATTTTATTAAACCATATTTTTACAAGAAATATAATAGGTTAATTGTTGTTTATTTCCCCCCTCCCAAAAAAAAAAAAAAAAAACGAAAGAAGAAAGTGTACAACAAGACAAGACAAGAGGGACGAAATTCTAAATTTGAAAAATTTATATATTTGTAAATATTTTAAAAGTGTGATATATTTTTAGATTTTTTCTCTTATTTTACTATCTATTACAAATATCCTATATATAATTGTAAATGGAAAATTAGTGCAAAACATAAATAATAATCCACTGCACATATGTAACGATGAAGTCATATAATAATAATAATAATAATAATAATAATAATAATAATAATAATAAAATAATAAATAAATAAACCCATTGCTACCATATGATGAAATATAATAAAACCAGTTGGATTATTCTTTTTCGCAATAAATAATGCTCACTATAGGTTTTGAAAGTGGTTAATACTTGTCTTCTCTCTTCCGATTTTTGTAAACATTGGTGTACAAGTTTTTGGCAACCAACCAACTAACCAACTTACGGAAATTTTGTATTTACACTGGATTTTACATACATACGATGGAAAGTACTAAATCCAGAACAATAATATAACATGAACACAAGGGCAAAATGAACCACAAACACAACGAGAACAATATTATTGTGTACAAAGTCTATTCAATGACATAAAGAAAATAAAAATTGAAGTTTTAAAGTCAACCCTATTTTATGAGTAAAAATTAAAAAAGACAAAACAATAAGTTTATCTATGTGCTGCTGGACAACCTAGAAAATGGGAATAAGAAAACCCATCTTTTTGTTTTCTAAAAATTGTATACAATTTTTAGAATCTGGAAACATCAGAAACGAAAAATAAGTAACAATAATCATAAAACACATAGTTCTAAAATGAAAGAAGAAACAAGATACATGCACTCGACAACCAAGAATGTTAAGCAATAATAGTCACTCTTAGTTGACACTCGATCTTTGTTGCAGTACCTTAAGGCCAACATATCTGCAAAATTATTTTAAAATTCTTAGTTTATGGACATAAATTCCAAGGAAAGTAAAATCTCAACTACATCTAGGATTATAAGTATTAAATGGCTTTAGAGGATTAGAAAATCAATTTAAATGTCAACAATACTATTATATTGAATTGAGGAAGTTTATCTTTATTATAGGTTTAGTCATAAAAATGGCATAACATATAGGTCTAAGTTTATTTTTTCAATACACCTCTATTTTTTGTAATTATAATTATATTAATAAACACTACTTTCATCAATTGATTTCTTTGTTGAGTACTTTTAAAAATTAAAAAATAATTTAATAATTAGAAAAAATAATTTTTTATTTTCAAAATTTCGTTAATAATTCGAGTGTTTAGTACTTAGAAAAAATGGGAAGAATTGTAAAAAAGTCCTGAAAAACAATCCTAAATTTTAAAATCCAAATGATTTTCAAATGAAGTCTTAATTTTGCAGATTTCTAAAAAAGATGTAATAGACCACTACAATTATAAACATTTTTCAAATAAAAAAATCATAGACCTTCTAACATTATACGTTTTTTTTAACTTTTACAAATTAAAACAAATGAAACTTATTATGACACCTTTAATTTTTTTTTATAATGGATCTATATGCAACAAATGATTTGAAAACACAATTACTAAAAGATATATAAGAACTCACCGGCCAAGCATCATGAGGGTGGCCATAGGATTAGTTCCCGGTGACTCAGAGAAAGTTGAGCCATCAACAACACGCAAATTTTTTATTCCGATGACTTTATAATTACCGTCTACAACTTTTCCGACCAAACATCCTCCATGATAATGCCAATAAGTAGTCACCGTTTTTTGACAATATTCTCCAACGGAGCTATCATTCGACAAATTTTCCGGCAAGGGAAGCCCCAAAAACTGAAATCCTTTATTACCCTCCAAATCATGGGTCTTAATCTTTTCCATGGTTTGAGTTTTAAGCAAATCTCCCATTTTTCTTACTCCTTTAACACATCGAGCAAGATCATCAGGATGTGAATAATAATTGAATCGAACAATGGGACTCTTCTTCACATTAGTGGAGGAATTCAATCGGAGTGAGCCTTCAGAATGAACCTCCGAGAATTTTCCAACAAACATGGCTAAGCTGGGGACAATGGAATTGAATTGAGGAGGAAGAAGACTGAAAGATGGTGGAGCAAAAAATGGTGAAGGGCTAGCAAATGATTGTATATAGATATTGTCTTGTAAAATTCCAACAACTTTTACAGAGGAAGGAACCAATTGGAATGGAAGGATGATGTTTGTCCCAAAACGGGGATTGTCCGACATGAATTCACCGACATACGGTTGGTGGAGGACGACAGGTAGTTTTAAGGATGAAAGATGAGATTTTGGGCCAACCCCACTTAGAAGGAGAAGTTGAGGGCTTCCAATGGCTCCTGCACTTACAATTATCTCACCTTTCTTGCGAATGAATGCTCTGTGTAACTTCCCTTTTGAATCAGAATACAAAACCCCACGTGCAGATAAACCTATATGAGTTCAGAGTGAGAATAATGCATGACCAAAAAAGTATGAAAATTCAGGATTAATATGATCAGCATTTCGGATTCTATTTTATGTTTTCAGTTTTACATTCAACAAATAACTCGAATTCTATTTTTAGTAAAGTTCAGCAAAATTGCTTAGTTCAGCAAACTGAACTTTAAAAACCAAGTTCAACAAACTGAACTTTACCAGCAAATAACTTGGATTACATGTTTTCAGTTTCACCAAAGTTAAAATGGGAAATTTCTCTCCAAAATTATATCTTTTTCCATCAAACTTATTAGTTGCAGGGCTAAGATTCAAAACTCACTTTGGTCTTACTTCAAAATTTTTCTATTTTGCTTGTTTAACTTAATTATCATGTATTCTATTTCAATAAGCTATGTTTATTAACATCATGATGTAAATATATATTAGAGAATCATATAGGTTGGTTAGGTTCATACAGCTATTAAGTTACAAAATAATATCACAATTAAAATGATTAATTGACCGACCAAAGTTAAGGAATCAAAATGATTTGTACAAAATTTAAAAGAAATGAAGACTAAAAATATAGTTTTAAAATCAAATATTAAATAAGACTAACCAGAGAAGAGGATTTTCTGGACTGTGGCTTCAATTGCAACTTTAATATTTGTTGGTTCAGCCTTATTAAGAAGCTCAACAGCTCCATGTCTATTTCCTTTATCATCAAAGATGGAACCTCCAGTTTTAGTTCCCACAAGATGTCTCAAATCAAACCCATTATCAGGGACAACACCAGCTTCCAGTAACGCACTTCTAAAAGCAGATTGCCAAGCATTCAAAATTGGTCGAGATGCCACGGTCTCTTCAACCCATTGATAAGCCTTCTCCACCAATTCCATGTCCCAATCAACACCTGCAGTTTCAAAGAACTGTTGATGGCCACGTGAGTAAAAGCCAGCATTAACCATGCTTCCGCCACCAAGGACCCGCGCTCTTATGTTCTCTACTCCATCCTCAGAGATGAAACGTTGGAAGGGATTTTTACCATCATCTCCAGCAGCAAAAACGTTCAATAGACCTTGTTCATTCAACACAGAAGGATATTTGTTGGGATCACTACCTCTTTCCAGAACAAGGACTGAGAATTTTGATGATAATGTTGCAGCTAATGGGCAGCCTGCTGTTCCTCCTCCTATTATTATGTAGTCATATTCTTCTTTTGCTGGTAAATCACTGGCCTTATGTACAAACTTCATGTACCTAACATCTGAAAAAAAGGCAGTGCAGATCAATAAGAATGTATTAATTATGAGACAATTAGTTTATAATTTGAGAGGCAAATTTTACCTTGATTGGGAATGGCATGTAAGGAGAGAACTCCTAATTGAGAGATAGAGATCATAAGGCTGAGTATGAGAATGGTAGCCTTAGAATGCTCCATGGTTTTCAAAAGCTAAATGTGGTAATACAAGTTTGTTCTTAAATATTTATATAGACAGAAAGTTTGACTCTTAATTTGAATGCATGTAAATGGTTGGTCAAGTTTAACTATCATTTTTTAAAAAATAAATTTAACTAGTCTTTTATTGTGTGCGATCAATTTTTCAAATGTAAATTTTTATATACATTTTGTTTGATAAATGATTAAATTTTGTCATTAAAAAAAAAAAAAATTATTACACACATTTACATCATCCAAAATAATGTTAAACTCTTTCCTTTTTTTTTTTCAATATATTTTAATTATATACTTTTAAACTTTGGATGATTGTATCAATTAAAACTTTGGACTTTTTTAAATATATCAATTTACACTCTTTTCCAAATTTTGTTCAATTGCTAAATTTATAACTTAAGTAAATTAAATTTCTAAATTTTTCTAAACCAATTAATTTTGATGTAATTAAATTTCTAAATTTTTCTAAACTAATTAATTTTCATCTTTTTTTCGATGACTTTTGAAAATCATTCATGCATTAGTTCTCATATGTGTTGATTTCTTTAAATGTCGACTTTATAAAATAGACGATTATAGTAAATACATGTATGATTCTAAAAGAAAATTTTAGTCAAAGTCCAAATTAATTCAATTACGAAAATTTAGGGGTTGAATTCATATAATTATAAATTTTACATGAGACTTGTTCAAATAAAATCGTAATGAGAGTGTAAATTGATGTATTTATAAAAGGTTTAAATCGATATAATCTCTGACATTCAAGTGTGTAAATTGATATGTTTCTTATTTTATATATGACTTTCTACCATTCCTTTTTGAATTACTATGATTTCTAAGAACTCCAGATTTTTAGGAGAATGAGATCTTTGATCTGAAATATCTCGACAATTTCTTGCGATTATGGGCCTAAAATATATTTAATACAATGAGGTGAGAACATTTTAAGAATTGGTCTAAATGGTTTGCTACTTTACATATTTGTGCCCACTTTGTACATAAGCATAAGTGAGAATTGAATAGGATATCGTAATTATTATTATTACTATTATTTTTGCAAAAAAACAATAAATTATTATCATCATTGTAAAATAATGTTTTTTTTTTCTTTTTTAACAAGTCACAACTTGAGGATTCAATAAGTAGATATACCTGATCATTTCAGTTAGGTTGACACAATCTTAATACCCTCAAACAAAGAAAGAGAGACTAGAAGAAAGCCTTCCAATTTAAAGCAATAGAAGTTATATCATAATTGGTAATTATTTTAAAATTATATATATATATATATATATATATGCTTATATATATCTATATCTTCGTCTATGTATATCTATATATATCTTGTATGTGTATCTATATGTATCAATGTATGTGTATCTATATGTGTGTGTGTATGTATGTATCTATCTATCTATGTATGCATGTATATATATATATATATATATATATATATATATATATATATATATATATTTTACAAAATCGACAATTAAAGAATATAAAAAGAAATGAAATCGACACACATATATATACATCGTTCACTAATGATGTTGTAACTACGTCCACGGGACGGATGGAGAACAGTATTATTAGAGAGAATGTTTTCTGAATATACGCTTCTAGGGTTACGGAGTTTATATAGCGCACTATCTGAACCTTAGGATCATAATCATAAATAACTATAAATAAATACATATGTTAAATACGAATTTTGAATACACAAAAGTGAAATCCCGTACTTAGTCATTCGAAATGTCAACAAATAAATTCATATATACAAAGACCGGAAAAGTTGAAAAATTGTTCCTCATGATATATATAAATAAATTATTATCTTCCTGAAAAATTATATATATATAATTTTAAAATAATGAGTAACCCAAGCAACCAACTGGTTCAGTTTCAGTTTTTTAATTTAATAATTATTTTAAGCAATAGTGACACAAATTTCTAATATATTGAGGGAATTATCACACACTACATTATAAATGAAAAATTATATATTTATTCGAAAAATAAACAAATTATTCTCTTTCTGATCCAGACTTTATATATATACTGGATGTTATTTTATATTGTTTGCGAACGATAACCATAAAAATGATAATGATAATTATGTATTTATTTATTTTTTAAAATATAACCAATTTGGCTGTATCTAAAAAATTAATATTTT
The DNA here is from genome assembly GCF_027475165.1 of Benincasa hispida. Classification (NCBI taxonomy): domain Eukaryota; kingdom Viridiplantae; phylum Streptophyta; class Magnoliopsida; order Cucurbitales; family Cucurbitaceae; genus Benincasa; species Benincasa hispida. Next base: position 39,326,942 of record NC_143483.1, on the reverse strand, counting down.
TTCTTTGCAATATTCACGTATACTTCTAATCTCTTGATAATGCTATAAAATAATCTTATATTTAAAAAGCTTAATTAAAATTTAATCAAAAGCTCAAATGGAGATTAGCTTGTGTTAGTCAATGGTCCTTGTTACTCAATATAATGGAGACATTTCTTCTAAGTGATTTCCACGAAAAGATTTCTATTTTTCATCAACTAAGGTCCTACTATTTTATTTTTTATTTTTGGTTTTTTAAAATTAAACATATTTTCTCCATATTTCCTCTATATTTCTTACTCTAACATTAGGGTGTCAAAAAAAAATCCCTAGGATATTAAATCTTACGTAGATGGTCACCATGGATTGGACTCATGACTCCTTAGCTCTTTGGTCTTTTTTATGTTCAAAACAAAAACTAATTTTTAAAAATTGTTTTCTTTTAGTTTTCAGATTTTGGCTGGACTTTTTAAATTATTGATAAAAAGTAAATAACGAAGGAATAATTTTGGATGTAGTAGTAACGCATGTAGGCTTAATTTTCAAAGTCAAAAAGTCAAAAATCAAATGGTTACCAAACGGTTTTGAATTTTAAGAGAATCAACAGTTTGATCTGCTACCTTAATTATTATCAAGAAAAATTAATATGTTCTTATTAATGTTGCTCTAATCTAATTGAATTGGTGAATGAACTCAATTAATCCATGGTAGGAAATGAATACATATATATAAAAAAGTGACTATTTGTCATTTAATTAGGAAAAAGACCATGAAGTTAATATTTAAAGAATAATGTAGGGGAGGATTAAATTAAAGAGACTATTCTAGACAAGTTGAAAGCACATGCTCACATATGTAAACTTTTCAATTTCAAATTCAATGGCGAAAATACTCGTCGATATGTCGATATATTCTTAAATCGAAAGGTTCTATATTGATATTAAATATTTATGAATATATTCAACATATTTTATAAATGCTCGTAAAACATAAAAATGTCATCTATTTAATCAAGGTGAATGAGAATACTAATGATAATAACCACAATTTAGTCTCTAGTAAAAATAACTTAATTATTAATTTAATTCTTTTTTAAAATTTCATAACATCGACATCCATATTTTAATGGTTATTTTAATTAAGCGTAGGTTGATGATTTAAATATATTGTTATGAATTATATAGTTACGTGTTGATTAGCTAGCACAATGGTACCCATTATCTCATTTATTTACTCTTTATTTTTATTTTTTTGTTCTTTTAGAATATAACAAAAGATATTGAAAATGATGGGGTTGAGCAAACTTTAAGAACAAATTTTTGGCTGGTTTCACTCATTTTCCTAATTAAAGTCTTTATATATATATATATATATATATATATATATATATATATATAATACTCGCTTCTCCAACAACCATTATCTATACTTCTAGAAATGTCAAATTAATACATTTTCAATCCATCTGGGGAAAAAAAAGCAAAAACAAGAAAATAAAAGCAAGAGAATAGAAGAGTCAAACTTTAGCATCGTTACACAAAATTAAAATTTGTTCAGATTGTTTATTTGATCTCTATCGTTGAAGAAAGAATAATTTAGCACTTAAAGAAGATTACCATTATAATTTATTCCCAGTGGTTTAATAAAACTTTGATAAGAAGTCTGCAGGGAATTTTAGCAAATCATAAATAGTTTTTATGAGATTTTGTCAAACTATATATACGATTAAATTTTAACTTTTTGACATAAAAGGTATCCAATTTGTTCATGTATAGTAGACGAGCTTGTTTTTTATCTCGTGCTATAATAAGGGCTTTATCAACGTCAAACCATATGTACTAAAGTCTAGTTTTCTTTAATCATAGAGATCAAATTTACATATAATATTGAGAGTTCTTAGATTAAATATAATTGAAGACCGACACCACTTAACAAATATAATAGAAGAGAACTAAAAATTAAAGTCGTTATTTAATCTTTAACCATCTGACTTGTTGATTAATGGACCTCTTATATATATATTCAGATTTTCCTTTGTAAAACATATAATATATTATTCAAATTGGTATGTAACTGGTAAGACCTAATCGTGATTAGAATAAATTATTTTAAATACAAAAATATATACATATATTTAACTTTACTATCTGAACTCTTAGCCAAAAACAATCACAAGTCTTAATTCTTTTATAAAATTGATAAATCTCAATAAATTTATACAGGTGATGAATTTATATACTATGTTACATGTTCAGCTAATATCTCTATGTTTAATAATTTATTGAAAAAAATCTTTGTGGGGCAAGGAAAAGATATAGGACTAAAATTTATTAAAATGTTTGGCACTCCTCAAAATGTGTGGGTCGCAACTTTATAAAATTAAATCAATGTTGAACAAATTGTTATATTCATAAAAATATTAAAACTAATAAATAACCATTTAATTGATATAATGTACAACAAAAGATATAAGATTTGATCGATAAAAGAAAAAAAAAAAAACCATTTAACATTTGTATAAAAATGTTAGAAATCTTAATTAACATTTTTTATTTGGAGAAAAAAATCTTAATTATATTTGTATGTGTTTTATGTTTACAGTGGTCATATTTTGCCAACAGTTTATAGCTTCACAATCAATATTATGAAAATATCCGTTCGTTCCACACGTTGGAATAATCAAATATATAGAAATATGTATATGATACCAATTGTAATAGACAGGACGATCAGGGATAATATCTACGATTATAGCAACTTTTTAAAATAATTGCATATATGGCAAATATTGACCGATCAGCTTAAATTTCGTTTTACTTTTTCAAAATTGCCCTCGCCTTGCCCGGTTTATACGTAAGCTTCAGGAAGTCTTCTTCTTCGTGCAGTGTTCTCCAACGTGTTTTCTTGTTTCTTTCCTTCTTCATATTTTCTCGCATACGTTCTTCAGATTTAAGCTTCATGATTTGGTCCAGGTTTGAGATTTCTTCACCACAATTTTTATTCTTCATATTTTTTCTCCACGATTTCTCCATATTTCGGGTTTTAGATTCAAAGTTCCAAGAAGCTGCATTCACTATGTTCTTGATTTAGGCCGAACGGAAGGGATGTTTGGGGGATGGTGAAATTTCCGGCAACGATGGTTTTGGTGGGCTAAATCAGTGAAGAAAGGAACTTATATGAATTGATTTAGGACTTGTAAAGGTGATAGGTTGACTCGTCACTCGAATTACGAATGTTGAATAAAAAACATTGATAGACACTGTAATAACAAAATACTAACAACAAGAAATCAAGTAAAGACACACCGGAGTTGGTAACTTTCGATGATAAACCACTAGGAGGCAATATGCTTAGGAAAGATAATTCACTAATATTATGGAGTTAAGCAATTACAACCTAGTACTTATCTGTAATACACCGACTGCTACAGTAACTCACGTAGAGTCCAACTCACAAGTCACCCGAACTCCCCATAGATCCCTCTCAATTGTAAGTAGGCTCCCCCTAAGTATGATAATATTAGTTTTGGACACTTTGGTTTCCGACAATATGTGAGACTTCTCTCCACTTGGTTATCTTTCTTGTAACTCAGTGAACTCCCTTCACTGACTAATCTTAGATCCTCCCTATGATGGAGAAATCCTTCTTGAGAATGTAGTCTTAGGCTTTTCTTTAGATCGGGAATCTCTTCTCTTCAACGATGTCTTAGACTACCCCTAAGATAAAAGATATCTTGAAGTTCTTGAATGATTCAACCAATAAATACGTACAACATAATAAAGTGACCAAAGATCAAAATACCATGTTGCACAAATCGGCCAGAAGGCATCTCATAATGGACAAATGCAACAACCCTAAATGAGAGTCATTATTATCCTTTTACAACCGTGATCAATTAAGGAAAAAAATTCAATTTTTTTTTTCTTTTTGTCAGAATAAGGTTGCGCCATAAAAAAGAAAATATCGAACAATATACGTATGCGCAAAATTCGAAAATAAAAATATTCCACATATAAATTTCATAGTATAGAAATAAAATATTATCCAAGAATTAGTCAAGTTTGAGGAAGATGTTAAGACTTTATTTGTGACAACTGCAAAATCACCGGAAACTGCCTTAGAAAAATATAAAGACAATTAGCAAATCTCCAATAAACTCCTCGTTTGGCTAATATTTCTTAAGGCAAAATATTTAATAACCAATCATCAAAATAAGAGCTAGTAAAAATAAAGTCTAAAGAACAACAATAACAATCAAATGAATAGAAACTTTTACAATAGAAAGCAAACAAACTAAGCCATTCAATCCCCTCCCCCCCCCCCAAAAAAAAAAAAAAAAAACAACCAACCAACCAAATAACCAACACCAAGGCCATCAATCAAAACCAAGAGTAAAGAAAAGACATATCTCTAACTCCTCCAGATCTCAAACTCCATGTCTCCACTTTTACGACTTAAAAAAATCCAGCTTGGCTTTAGGAAGAAGAACCCCCACCAGATCTGGACAAAACAGTCCGCATCACCTGCAACATTTCATCAATCTCAGCTTTTCGTTCCTGATGTTTATGTACCATGTTATCAATGTCACGAGACTCATTTGATATTAAGTTGAAGAATATGGCTGTCAAATGAGATTCAATTAAAGCTTGGCTAGGGCCATTAATATAAGAAGTTGTGGTGTGATATCAACATCAACAACATGGTGGCCTTGTAAGAGTTTGGGATGAATAGTGCAAAGACTAGGAGAAGACCCATTCGGTTCAATAGATGTAATCAAATAAGGTTTCTAAGAAAATGAAATGCCACATATCAACCGAGGTTAACAAATAGGCAAACGAAGAGCTTTTGACCCAACATGTCGCTTTATTTGATTCAGAACAAATGCGTCAAAGTTGAACTGAGTCTATGTCCCAATTTGGTAGATCAAAGTAGCAAGAGATACAAAAAGGCATGACTTATGGGAAGAAAGGCACTAATTTGCAATTCCTATCTTGTGGGGAAAGGCATACTTTACATTGAGCACGTCTGTAAGCAGCTGACCCTTCTTAGGTCACTAAGAACAGGCACCTCAAGTTAATTCAAACACTAAGTCCATCAGAGATGGATGGTATTTTGTCATATTTTTAGGCACATTCATATATAGGAACTGGTTGATTAAGGCAGAAGATATAACAAATGAATGACATCTTATATGAAATTTTTGGAAATCAAAACTAGCTTGATCAGCAAAATCAGAGGTCAGATTAACAACAAACTCTCGAATAAGTTGGGGATAAAAAGGTCCTAAATTCAACACTGTTCTTTCTAACCCAACATCAAGAAGCAACCCATGAGATCAAGACATTGCTGTGTACGTTTTGGCGGTTCCTTTTCATCAACAATATTTCTCTTCACCATATATTTTCACAAACTAGCACCCTCCTTAGTATAGGAGAAACCTTTAAACTGGCAGACTTTTTTCCTTTTCCTTTCACTGAGCACGAGTGACACAAACATTTTCTGTGTCCTAATTATCAAAAATACTCCATAGACCCCAGTTGGAATCCTCTTAAGAAGGAGACTTTTCAGAATCATTTTTCTGATGTCTCATGCAAAGCATTAACATTAACTTAAACATCAACACCATCATCAACAATAACACCAGCACTAACATCCTCAGCTCTCTTTGATTGAAGCTCAATAAAAGGAGTGTTGCCATCAATTTCTTCATCAGAAATATGAGCAGAGCTAGAGGTCTTTTGTTCAGAATTCCATTTACTAATTTCAAGGTCAACATTAGACAACATTGCATCCTTCAAAATTCCATCATTTTCAGTAGTCGTTGGGTCATCAACAGTATCATTATGCACATTTCCTTGATCAATCATGGCATTTGTCCCGAGATGAGCATTAACACCCTCCTCACTAGGTTATACGGTTATAGGATAAACATCTCTTTCAACATTCTCAGCAAGATTTTCAGAAGTGCTAATTACAGGAAGTATGGATATGGAAGCAATTGTTTCAAACACTACTCTATCAAAAAATTCATATAAAATATTCTCATCAAGCATAAGCAAATTTTCTTTTTCCATCTCAGTAGAACTAACAACAAAAATATTTTCTTCCACAAGCACAACGGATTCTAGTAAATTAGACTCAAAATTACCAGAAATAGAGACAGGATTATCATCAACCACTATTCTACCCTTAGGAATCTTGACTTCTTCATGAACATCAACAGACAATTCGACCGTATCTCTAAGGTTTCTATGAACAGCAATAAACTCATGCATGTGGGTAGATGGATTACTAAAGGTGGATTTCATTTTACCCAGATAAATTTCAACTTTGGATCCTATAAGATCAGTCATTATGAACGATGAAGTACTCACCTTTTCTTTCCCTTTTGTCTCAACAGGAAATCCGACACTAAATGAACTTTTTGCTGTAAAAGGAGGAACCCCAATTTATTTCTTTGCAACGGGATGTCCTTGTACATGATCTCCTTATTTGTTGGTTGTGGTTAGAGGAACGTCTTTCGTAACATTCAGCTTTCTTTTAGCCTTCTCTTTGTACCTCATCATCTTACTATCTTAAGTGTGTGTTGCTTGTCTAGTGTTTACCATTTGCAAAGAGAAAACAAGAGTAAAAAAAAAATAAAATACTTTGGAATGGTTGAAAACAAAGGGGACTCATGATTTGGCAAGAGAACTTGTCATACAACAACTTCAAACAATTCAAATTCAAATGAAGTTTTTAAATAAAACTGCAAATAAACTTTCTAATGCCCTCAACAACAACAATTAAGGCGGTTTTAAACATGATCATTCCTTTGGGCTATCAAAAGAGATGGGCCACGATCAATTTAAGACTGGCCCATAAAACTAACTACTATGCTTTTAGAACACATTGGCCCAAAGTAACTCTCAAAACCTCAAAATGAGCAGCATCTAATGTGTAGGATTGTCTCAAATGCAGTGGAAGAACAAGGATCATCTAAGCATTCAAATTCACTAATTTTGGCATAATATAAAGCATGGTTCTGGAGAAATATGGGTTTCAAGACATACCTCTTGAAGAACTTGTTCAAAGCTTCATCTCCAGCTGCAATCTTCTCCATATCTTGTTGTAGACCACCTCAAAATCTTCCCCACTATTCTCTTGGTGCTCTAGATTGAGTTGTGGGACTCAAAACAAGCTTGAATCAAAGGATGAAGGAGAAAAGCTCATAACTGCAACAAGGTTGAAGAACCTTTCTTCAAACCATTTTTTCTCTCAAAAACCTTTTGATTGCATGCCATATTTTCACTCCAATCTTCTCATTATATTGCAGATCAACATGCAAAGAGAAGAGCTGCATGAGTTGCAACTCATGCTTGGAGAAGACAAAGGCAAGATAATGCAATGTGTGTGAGCTAGTTACTTCATAGATGGATAATGGAAAAATCCATTTTTCTATTTTAAATGTGTTTTTGTTTTCTTTTCCTTTTTCAATTTTATCCAAAAATCAAAATTTGTTTTAATAAATCTATTTGATTTTAAAAATGAAAAATTAATTAATTTCATAAATTAATTAATAAATAAAACTTAATTAATTTAATATCAAAATTAAATTAATTTTAACATATCCATTTTTATATATTTAAATCATATTAAATATATAAAGTCTTCTATACCGTTTAATTATAAAATTAAACATATAATTATATCTCATATAATTACTAATTCCCTTAATTATAATTTGAACGTTTCAAATTAACTTATCACGGTATTCTAGAGCTAGTCCGTTACGAGCTAGTAGGGGGACCTTGTGGATCTACAGATCATAGGCTCCGTTACGATCATATTGGCTAAACTCATTAGACCAGATTAATCTCCATTCGTTAACTAATAGGTCATTCCACTAAAGCCCATAGTTGCACTCCCCTCAGTGTAGATATATTATGCCCACATGATTTAACCATTACAAGTCAACTCTTCACAGGTTGTTCGTAATAACGGTTGGGTCAAATATCTGTTTTACCCCCGAGATTATGTCTTATTCCCCAAGTCCCTACTGATTCTCTAATGAACAACTGGTTTGTGATCCAATCACCAAAGCAAACTCTCTCATCCCAGTGAGAGGGTGGGGCCCCTTATTCAAGACCTGGATTCAGTACTTGAGAGAACAATCTTTCTCCTATCCCTAAATCGGGTAGGCGTGAACTTCATCTTGCACCCTATGTCCCTAGCTATCTATTCGGTCTTACCCCTAAAATGGGAGTCTTATTGAGCCGGCGTTGTTGAGCCAACCCTCAACTATGAAAATCTAAGGGTAATCCCAAATAAATAGGAGTTCATAGTTAGCTCAGGATTAAGATCGAGTTACCTAGGTCAACTAGGTGAAATAGTCAGTCTTAAATAGTAAACAACGTTATACATTAAGAGTGACTTATTTCTTGGTCCGTATCTTATGCAAACTCATTGCATAGGACACTCCCACTCCTCATGTCATAACATGTATGAATTAGGATCACATCGTATGTAGCACTTTACAACTCTTTGTAACAACTACAGAGCAGGCCGAATCCAATGGTGTTACCAAAATAAGGTACTTGACCTCATTCATGTACCATAGATCATTTTGACTATTTACTCAAACCCAATCCACTCTTATGTCTCCACATAAAGTTCAAGTACTCGTACAATAGTCATGGGTCTTAGTTTATTGGATTTAGACTTTCATACAATTTATGAGATCAATAATAAGTATATTGATAATAGAAAATGTTTATCATTTTACAAACTACGAGTTTTTAGGATATAAAACCTAATAATACTCCCACTTAAACTAAAACTTCAGTGGATCAATATATATAAATATATACCATGTTGAGTTTACATGGAGAGAATAAAATATACAAATACAATAAACTAGGGCATTACAGTACCCATCAATTCTCCCACTTGCCCTAGTGATACAAAACTCGTAGGCCTAGTCCTACTAGGTGACCCTCGAACACTTTAGCCAAGAGGGTCTTCGTAAATGGATCAGCTAAGTTGTCTTGGGATGCAATTTGAGTGACAATGATGTCTCCTCTATGTACAATCTCCCTGATGAGATGGTACTTTCATTTGATATGCTTTCCTCTTTTATGGCTTCATGATTCCTTTGAATTTGCAACTGCTCCACTATTGTCACAATAGAGAATGACAGGCAGGTGCATGTTAGGAACTAATTCCAGATCTGTCAGGAACTTTCTAAGTCATACTGCTTCTTTTGCTGCTTCGCTTGCAGCAACATACTCAGCTTCCATTGTGGAGTCTACAATACAACTCTGCTTGATGCTCCTCCGTTCAGAGTGAATATTGACCCCGTAGTTGATTTCCTCAAATCAATATTGGTCTGAAAGTCAGAATCAGTGTATCCAGTAAAGATCAGATCCTTAGGACCATACACGAGCTTATAATCTCTCGTTCTCCGAAGATACTTGAGAATGTTTTTAACAACAGTCCAGTGGTCATAACCAGGATTGGACTAAAATCTGCTGACAATTCCTATGGCATAGCAAATTTCGGGACGAGTACACATCATTGCATACCCAAACTCCCAAATGCATATGCATATGGAATTCGATTCATCTCCTCAATCTCTGGAGGTGTTTTAGGACTCTGCTCCTTAGACAAGTGAATTCCATGCCTGAAAGGTAAAGATCCTTTCTTGGAATTTTGCATTTTATACATAGACAACATCTTGTCTATATAAGATGCTTGAGATAATGCCAATGTTTTGTTCTTGCGATTCCGAACTATTTGGATTCCAAGAACATACTGTGCTTCTCCCAAATCTTTCATTTGGAATTGTGAAGCCAACCATCTCTTAACGTCAGCTAGATATTTTACCTCATTCCCAATGAGTAGAATATCATCAACATACAACACCAGAAAAGCGAAAGTTTTATTGACGATTTTCTTATAGACACAGGGTACGTCAATATTTTGTTTAAAGCCATAAGATTTGATCGCAGCGTCAAATCTCATATTCAAGGATCTAAAAGCTTGTTTTAATCTATAAATGGATCGATTAAGCTTGCAAACTTTTTGCTCTTGACCTTGCTGTATAAACCCTTCTGGTTGAGACATATAGATACTCTCTTCAAGATAGCCATTCAAAAAAGCTGTCTTGACATCCATTTTCCATATTTCATAATCATAAAATTTGGCTATGGACAAGAGTATTCTAATAGACTTTATCATAGCAACTGAAGAGAAGGTTTCTTTAAAATTTAACCCTTCTCTTTGGGTAAACTCTTTTGCCACAAGTCTAGCTTTGTAGGTCTGTACCTTACTAGCTTTGTCTCGTTTTCTCTTGTAGATCCACTTGCAACCGATGGGTTTTACCCCTTCCGGTTGATCTACAAGATCCCAGACAAAATCGAAATACATAGATTCCATTTCAAGTTCCATGGCTTTATTCCATTGGTCTTTGTCCACATCGTTCATTGCTTGATTAAAAGACAACAAATCTTCTAAATCATCATCTGGTATGATGACTTAAGTTTCAATTAAACCCATGTACCAGTCAGGCTGTTGCACAACCCTCCCATTATGACAAGGCATTCTCAACTCTTGAGAAGGATGTGAAGTATTAGTTTCATCAACAACTCTTATTGATGGACCTGCTCTATCAACAACTTTTGTTGAAGGACCTGTTCGATCAACAACTCTTGTTGATACATTTGTCGTTTCTCTGGACATTTCTTCTATTACTAGCTTACTCCAAGGTTGATGGTTCTTTATATAATCTTCCTTCAGGAATATTGCATTTGTCAAAACAAATACTTTATCTTCCTGAGGATCATAAAAGAAACCACCTTTTGTTTCTTTTGGGTAGCCTACAAATAGGCATACTTTTGAACGGTGTTCCAACTTTTAGGATTCTGCACCAACACATGTGTTGGACAACCCCAAATCATGAAGTGATGTAAATTTCCTTTACATCGCATCCAGAGCTCGTAAGGCGTTTCAGAAATGCTTTTCAAGGGAACTATATTCAAAATATACACTGCAGTCTCAACTGTGTGTCCCCAAAAAGAATTTGGTAACTGAGCGTAACTCATCATGGAACGAACCATGTCCAATAAGGTTCTATTGCTCCTCTCTACAACACCGTTCTGCTAGGGTGTGCCAGGGGCTGTGAGTTGATATATTTGATCACTCGTGTCATTGATATTTTTTATTATTATTTTAGCACTAAACAAGTGACTGGTCTTGGGACAGGACTAATATCTGGTACAAACACCTACAACAAATGTTATGTCAGGTCTACTGGTTGTTAAATAGAGCAAACATCCAATAATACTTCTATATAGACCCTAATCAATTTGAGTTCCACCCAAGTCTTTTAACATTTTAGCATGAGTGGGAGCAAGGGTTCTTTTAACACTAGCCTTCTCAAGGCCAAACTTCTTAACAATTGTCTTGGCATATTTACTTTGAGAGATAAAATTCCCTCATTCAGTTGTTTAATCTAAAAACCCAGAAAATAGCACAGTTCTCCTACCAAGCTCATTTTCGAATTCCTTCTGCATTTGTTTCATAAAGGGTTCTACCATCTCTTGTGACATTCCTCCAAACACAATGTCATCAATAAAAATCTTGACAATCATAAACTTCTCTTGATATTTTTCACAAATAAGGTCTTATCAACGTTGCTCTACTATAATTATTGTTCACAAGGAACAAATTAAACATTCATACCAGGCTCTAGGCGCCTGTTTGAGTCCATAAAGAGCCTTATTATGTTTCTATATGTAATCACGATTTTAAAGATCGACAAATCCTTTAGGTTACTTGATGCGCTATTTTATGATGTGGAATTATAGATGAAATGCGTTGATAGAGTTGCGTTGAGCACTCAAGTTTTCTCAGCGAAATCCAAGTGTAAACCCCACTGAGTTTCCTGGTAAGTCCAGGGTCGAACTCAGAGACTTAGGAAAATAGGTTGCAGTGGTAGTTGTTAGGAAAACTTTGCAGTAACCAAATAAGTAAATAAGTTGTTGGAGTTGATGTTTGCGGTAATGAAAATAGACAAATGCAGCGGATTTGAGAAAAATCTGATTGTGTGATAGATGCATTGAGTATGCGGAAGAATGGGTTGAAAAGGTCTTTAGCTAGCGTTACACGTGGTTGGATGACTGCAACTCCGCTTCCAAGTAGGCATGAGTTTAGTTTGAGAAAAAGTGCATTGTTCATGGTTGGATGTCCGCATGACACACGTGGGGGAAAGCCAAAATGAAGGCAAGGCACTTGAATCAGTGCAAGGTCAGAAAAAAAATAAAAAATAATAATGATGTCAAGAAATATCCAAGGATAAAAATCAACTGACACTCTGGTGGAAAAGTTTTCGTTTTGAAATAAATCATGCGATGTTCCGGAATTTAGTAAAGTTCTTTTGAAGATTAAACTTGCAGTCCCTAAGTTTTAGAAATATTTTTAGAGAAGACTTGAATAAGACTTAAGGAAATTTTGGTGTATAGGATTTGAATGAAGTATCCTTGAGAAATCTAGGAAAAAAGACTTGCGGTCGACTTGCTAAAGGAGATCTTTATCTTATGCTTAAGGACAAGCATTGTTTAAATTTGGGGGTGTGATAACGGGTAGAAATACACGTTATCATAGTGCTAAGTTCCTAAACAATGTTGGTTTGCGTTGATAAAACATGTTAGATTGCGTCCAAAAAGCATCAAATTCATAATATTGCAGTCGCATGCATTCATCACATAGAAACAGTTGATTTTTGTGTTTTTATGCAGAATATGCGTTGACGCAAGGCGAAAAGAGCGATCATAAGAAATCATTGGTCGAGCACAACATTATTGCAAGATTTTGTGGTGATGGTGTTCGCAAACATCCGCTCTAGAAGGATTGCCGCATAAAGTTGGTGCAACTTGGTGGGCGCATCTGGGTGAAAGGCATAATTAATCACGATGGGACAAAAAGTTGATGATGGTCGAATCCTAATTAAGTTGACAGCCGCTAACGATAATAAGTACATTCAAATTTTCAGTGACAAATATTCGACGCATCAGTCAGGGAATGAAAGCCATCCCATCTGTGCATTCATAAGAGAGAAGCTACCTTTCACCCCAGAAGCTCTATAAATACCAAAGACATCCTTCAAAAAAGGGGTTCACCAATTCGAAAGTTCCAAGTTCACAAGTTCTGTTCATAGTTTAGCCTTGTTCTTAGATTTTCTTTTGTTTTAAAGAGGACGTGAGAGAAGGAGGTTATGCCGACAGATCGTTCCGGTAAGCTTGGGAGAGCGCCGGAAGCTTCAAGATCAGAGAGGGCCAACTCCTGTGGAAGTAGGAATATCTTTTGAACCGAAGAGAGTTGCCAGTGTAAAAGCCTTGGGCAGCAAGGGATTGCTACTAGGCTCTCTATCTTTAACTACCATTTTTATTTTGTATTCAAACTCATTTATAAAAATGGAATTTACTTCTCTATATCTGTTCACTCTCTGTTATTTACGCATGAGTAGCTAAATCTGTTGAATGGGTTGAGAAGTACTTAGCTAGCTTAACTGGGGATCTTCATTCTATGTGATGATCTTGTATTATGTATGCTTCATTCGTCCATTAGAGATACTCGGGAGGGTAGTCTAAGGACAGGATCTAGGCTTGGAAAGGTTAGATCAGAATCTAGGCTTGGGAGAGTCAGATTAGAATGCATAATCAAGAGATAGGAGCTTAGGAATAAGCACTGTTTACTATCAACGCATCACATGCATCCTAGAGATAGGATATAATTGTATGCGGTCACCTTACCTTGGTGCATCTTGTATCTCCGCATAGGAAAAGAGTAGAGATTTAGGAATAAGTTCTATGAACACTTTTGCATTCAACACATGCATCCTAGACTTAGGAGCATCGCATTTACATTGGAAAATGACTTGCTCTGCATGGTTATAGCATGATCGCATAGTCTGACGCATTCCCCAAGTAATGCTAGCTAAAGATCTTCTCAATACATTCAACAGATTTAGCTACTCATGCGTAAATAACAGAGAGTGAACAGATATAGAGAAGTAAATTCCATTTTTATAAATGAGTTTGAATACAAAATAACAATGGAAGTTAAAGGTAGAGAACCTGTTAGCAATCCCTTGCTGCCCAAGCCTTTTACACTGACAACTCTATTCGGTTCAAAAGATATTCCTGCTTCCGCAGGAGTCGGCCCTCTCTCTGTTCTTGAAGCTTCCAGTGCTCTCCCAAGCTTACCGGAACGATCTACCGGCACAACCTCCTTCTCTCGCGTCTACCTTAAAAAAAAAGAAAATCTAAGAACAAGGCTAGACTATGAACATAACTTGTGAACTCGTAACTTTCAAATTGGTGAACCCCTTTTTTGAAGGATGCTTTTGGTATTTATAGAGCTTTTAGGGTGAAAGACGGCTTCTCTCTTATGAATTCACAGATGGGATGGCTTTCATTCCCTAACTGATGCGCTGAATATTTGTCACTAAAAAGCTTAATGTACTTGTTATCGTTAGTGGCTGTGAACTTAATTTGGATTCGACCGTCATCAGCTTTCTGTCCCATCGTGATTAATTATGTCTTTCACCCAGATGCGCCCACTAAGTTGCGCCAACTCTATGCGGCAATCCTTCTTGAGCAGATGTTTGTGAACACCATCACTGCAAAACCTTGTGGTAATGCTGTGCTTGGCCAATGATTTCTTATGATCGCTCTTTCCGCCTTGCGTCAACACATATTCTGCATGAAAACACAAAAATTAACTATTTCTATGCGATGAACACATGAGACTGCAATATTATGAATTTGATGCTTTTTGGACGCAATCTAACATATTTTATCATCGCAAACCAGCATTGTTTAAGAACTTAGCACTATGATAACATGCATTTTTGCCTGTTATCATTACTCAACATAGAATTCCTCTTTTAGACATCCATTCAAAGCACTCTTTACATCTATTTGATACAGTTTGAATTTCAAGAGGCAATATATTCCAAGCAACAGTTTAATAGCCTCTAGATGAGAAACTGAGGTAAAGCTTTCATCAAAATCCACACCTTCTATTTGAGTATACCCTTGAACAACTAATCTAGCTTTATTTCTAGTGATATTGTCATTCTCATCAGCCTTGTGCTTGTATATCCACTTTGTGTCAATCACATTAACCAACTCTGGCCGTGGGACAAAAGTCCAAACATTATTTCTCACAAATTGTGCAAGCTCTTCTTGCATGGCATTAGCCCAACATTCATCCTCAAAAGTTTATTCGACATTTCTTGGTTCAACAGGGGAGGTGAAACAAATATTACCGATCATCTCTAGATAATTTACTTTGTCTTTCTTTCTAGACATCACCCATTCTTTAAGATACTAATGATGTTGTGGAGGAGTGATTTTTACAAACTCTGTTGGATGGTTGTTTGTGACTAGTTTCAACCTGCACAAAAACTGGCTAATTATTCTCCATAGGCGTTTCAGACTTCATGTTAGATGACATGTTAGAGGTGATGTTAGGAACATCAGTATTGACAAATGGAAGCATATTGGTATCTTCTTCTACCTAATTTCTATAAACTGATAGATCACTAACATCATCAATCACAACATTGATTGATTTCATGACACAACGAGTTCGTTTATTGTAGACACGGTATGCTTAACTATTTGTAGAATATCTAAGAACTATGCCTACATCTGACTTTGAAACCCATTTTTGCCTGGCTTCTCTATTAGCTAGGATGTAATATGTACTGTTGGAGATATGAAAGTATTTAACATTTGGTTTTCTCCTTCTCTGTATTTCATAAATAGTGATCGGGGAACTTGGTTTAAAAACAACTCTGTTGTATATATGACATGTTGTGTGTAAAGCCTTTGTCCAAAAATGAAATGGTAGATATTTAGCATGTAACATCGCTCAAGCTATCTTCTGAAGTGCCAGTTTTTTCCTTTTCACAACTATACATTGCTAGAGAGTAATAGAAGTTGAAAATTCATGATAAATCCTAGCTATATTATTAAAATAAGCAAATCAAGAGTTTTCAAACTTCCTACCATGATCCCTCATATTTCGTATCACATTCAGATCTTTCTCACCTTATAATTGGAGATAAAATCTTGAAAAGTAGTAAATGCATCTAACTTTTCACAAAGAAACTGAACTCAAGTATATCTGGAGAAGTCATCAATGACAACTAAAGCATTCCATTTACCTCCCAGACTTTTTGATTGCATAGGTGATGGAATACACAAGCATGCAACGGAAACAAATAGAACCAATAAGCACTATAATTATATTTAACTTGAGTTCTTAAGCATGCTATTTCAGAAAATCAAACGTGGGTTTCAAGTTTCTCATACCTTTGATGAGCTCTCCTAAATCTAAGTTGCTCTTCACATCAATTTAGCTCTAAATTGTTAGTGAACCACCAATAGATCTTCTTGACTATTTTCAGCCTTGAATTTGAGTGGTGAAACTCAGATTTGAGTGAATTTGTGAGGTATTTTTGTGGGTTTTTAGAGGAAGAAGAAGAAGTAGCAGAAAACTTATTTTCCATTTCTAACTCTGATTTCTTCTTCAATTTAGGAATTTTTAATCATTATCAACATGCAACCACTGAATGCTCTTCATCAAGGTGACCCTCGAATACTTTAGCCAAGAGGGCCTTCGTAAATGGATCAGCTAAGTTGTCTTGTGAGGTTATCTACGTGACGATCACGTCTCCTCTGTGTACAATCTTCCTTATGAGATGGAACTTTTGCTCGATGTGCTTTCCATGTTTATGGCTTCGAGGTTCCTTTGAATCTGCAACTGCTTCACTATTATCACAATAGAGGGTGACAGGCAGGTGCATATTTGGAACTACTTCCAAATCTGTTAGGAACTTTCTTAGCCATACTGCTTCTTTCGCTTCTTCACTTGGAGTACATACTCCGCTTCCATTGTGGAGTCAGCAATACAACTTTACTTGATACTTCTCCACACTACTGCTCCTCCATTTAGAATGAATATTGACCCCAAAGTTGATTTCCTTAAATCTATATCAGTCTAGAAGTCAGAATCAGTGTATCCTATAAGGAACAAATCCTTTTTACCATACACGAGCATATAATTTCTCGTTCTATGAAGATACTTGAGAATGTTTTTAAGGGCAGTTGAATGATCATATACAGGATTGGAATGAAACCTGCTGACTATTCCAACTGCATAGCATATATCAGAAAGAGTACACAACATGGCATACATTAGACTCTCTATTGCTAATGCATATGGAATTCGTTTCATATCCTCAACCTCTTGAGGAGTTTTAGGACTTTGTTACTTTGACAAATGAATTCCATGTCTGAAAGGAAATGTTCCATTCTTGGAATTTTACATTTTATATCTAGACAACATCTTGACTATATAAGATGCTTGTGATAATGTTAAAGTTTTGTTCTTGCGATTCCAAACTATTTGGATCCCAAGAACATACTATGCTTTTCCCATATCTTTCATTTGGAATTGTGTAGCCAGCTTTCTCTTAACATCAGCTAGAAATTCTACTTCATTTCTTATGAGTAGAATATCATCAACATACAACACCAGAAAGGCGACATTTATGTTAACGATTTTCTTGCAAACACATGGTTTGTCAACATTTTGTTCAAAGCCGTAAGATTTGATTGCAGTATCAAATCTCATATTCCAAGATCTAGATACTTATTTCAACCCATAAATGGATCGATTAAACTTGCAAACCTTTTGCTCTTGACCTTATTTAATGAACCCTTCTTGTTGAGACATGTAGATACTCTCTTCAAGATAGCCATTCAGAAAGGATGTCTTAACATCCATTTGCCATATTTCATAATCATAAAATGCAGCAATTGTCAGAGTTAGATAACATACAGCGGAAGTACCAAGGATCTATAAGCATTCAAATTCACTACTTGTGGCAGAAACTAAAGCATGCTTTTCTAAAAAGAGGGTTTTAAGATCATACTTTTGAAGAACTCTTCAAGAACTTGATCAATCTGCAGCAGTCTTCACCAAAGATCACTGTGAACCACCTCAAGATCTTTCCCACTATCCTCTTGGAGCTTTAGACTGAGTTGTGGGGCTCAAGAATAGCTTGAAACGATGTAGAACAGGCAGAGACTTATAGCAGCTCACTTTGAAGAACACTTTCTTCTCTAAAATTTTCTCTCGAAATTTCTCCGTTATGCATGCCTTCAATTCACTCCAATCTTCTTTATTTATTGCAGATGAACGTGGAAAGAAGAGAATTTCCTGGCTTGCAGCTCATGCTTGGAGTATTAATGAAGAGAAGGAAATGGGCTTTGTGTGAGTATGAAGAAGACGACATTGGAAAATCAACATTTTCCATTTTGTAAGCATGCAAAACGATTTTTTCCATTTTTGTATTAAAACAAAAATTTGATTTCAAAAATCAATTTTGATTTTAATAACTGAAAAATCATTTTCTAAAATTAATTTCATAAATTAATTAATTTAATATCAAATATTAAATTAATTTTTGCACAATAATCATCTTCATATATTTAAATATATACTCTCATATTCCGTTTAATTTGAACATTTCAAATTAATTTCTCAAGCTACTCTAAAACTTAACCATTTATGAGCTAGTAGAGGGACCTCGCGGACCTACAAATCATGGCTCCAACGATTTGAAGATTAATCGGCTAAACTCATTAGTCCGATCTAACCGATTCATCAACTAATGGGTTACTCCACTATAGCCTATAGTTGAACTCCCCTCACTGTAGATATATTATGTCCATTTAATAATCATAATCAGTAAGTTGATCCTTCACAGGTTGTTCATAATTACAGCTAGGTCAAAACTACCGTTTTACCCTTGTGAATACATCTTGTTCCTTAAGTTCCTACTGACCCTCTAAAGAACAATTTTGATTCATAGTCTCTATGAATCAAATCCTTTCTCTATCATGAGAAAGCGAGCTCTGATTGTTCAAGACTTGGAATCAATACTTAAGAGAATAACCTATCTGCTAACCCTAAATAGGGTAGGAGTGAATTCCATCTTACAAGGCTATGTCCCTAACTATTCATCTAGTCTTATCAACAAAATGGTATGCTTATTGAGTAGTGCTATTAGACTACTCTCACTGTTTGCAAATCAAAGGATAATCCCGAACAAACAAGAATTCATAGCTAGCTCAAGATTAAGATCGAGTTAACCTAGGTTATTTGATAAATGAAATGGTCAGTTTTAACAGTAAATGGTCGTTATAAAGAAAAGTGACTATTTTCGTGGTCCAGTCTATATGCAAACTCATTGCATAGGACGCTCCCACTCACATGTCTCAACATGAACAATTTGTGGATCACATCGTTTGTAGCACTTTACAACTTTTTGTAACAACTACAGAGTGGGTCGCATCAAATAGTGTTACCAGGATGAGATACACAATTTCATCTATATATTTATTAGACAATTTACTGTTAACTTGATCCTGTTTATGTCACTACATAAAGTTACAGTATTCAGACCATAGCCAAGGATAGTTTATTGGATTTTTATAATAAGATGCAAAATCAACAAGTCATTATTATTGATAAATATAATGTTTAACACGAACTTCGTGTTCTAGGACATTCTCAATAGCAATGGACAAGAGTATTCTTATTGACTTTATCATGGCAAACGAAGAGAAGCTTTCTTCATAGTCTACCCTCTCTCTTTGGGTAAACTCTTTTGCCACAAGTCTTGCTTTGTACGTTTGTACCTTACCAGCTTGGTCTCGTTTTCTCTTGTAGATCCATTTGCAATTGATGGGTTTTACCCCTTTAGGTTGATCTACAAGATCCCAGACATAATTGAAATACATAGATTCCATTTCAAGGTCCATGACTTTAATCCATTAGTCTTTATCCACATCATTAATTGCTTGTTTGAAAGTCAATGGATCCTCTAAGTCATCATACCCTTCCACTACGACGAGGCATTCTCAACTCTCGAAAAGTATGTGAAGTACCAGTTTCATGAACAACTCTTATTGATGAACCTGCTCTGTCAAAAACTCTTGTTGATGCATTTTTCGTTTCTTTGGACATTTCTTCTATTATTAGCTTACTATGAGGTTTATGATTCTTCATGTCCTCCTCCTCTGAGAAAGTGCATTTGTCTACACAAACACTTTATCTTCCTGAGGATTGTAAAAGTTACCACCTTTCGTTTCTTTAGAGTAGCCTACAAATAGGCATACTTTTGAACGACGTTCCAATTTTTTAGGATTTTGCACTAATACATGTGCTGGGCAACCCCAAATTTTGAAGTGATGTAAACTTCCTTTACGTCCTCTCCAAAGCTCATAAGATGTTTCAGAAACACTTTTCGAGGGAACCATGTTCAAAATGTACACTGCAGTTTCAATTGCATGTCTCTAGAAAGAATTTGGTAACTGAGCATAACTCATCATGGAATGAACCATGTCCAACAAGGTTTTGTTTCTCCTTTATGCCACACCATTTTTTTTAGGTGTGACAAGGGCTATGAATTGAGACTGGATTCCATGTTCTATCAAATAGTTATGGAATTCCAAGTCCATATACTCACCACCTCAATCTGATTCGAGGAAACTTCTATCTTTCCCAAGGTACGTAACTACTCTCCCTCTTAAGTAGAACCATATGTACCTAAGGCCCCCTTCCCTAGTAGATTAGCAATACCTAAGGTAGAAGAGACTGGCCTAGAGCTTGTTGAGATGTTCAAAAACGTACAAACCAACATTCTTTTGCTCAATGCTATTCAAAAAATACCCAGATATGAAAAATTCTTAAAATATTTGTGTACAAAGAAAAGAAAAGGGAAAGAGAAGGAGGGAGTCACAGTGAGTAAAAATGTGTCTGCTTATTAAAAAAGGACATGCCTAAAAAATAGAGAGATCCGGGAATGTTTACTTTACCTTGCAAAATAGGAGAAATAATTATTACTCGTGCTATGATAGATTTAGGAGCTCCAATAAATGTCATGCCTTTTCATGCTTATGAATACCTAAATTTAATGGCCTACAAAAAACTAATATCTGCATACAATTAGCCGATAGGACAAACATACAACCTCTAGGCATAGTAGAGGATGTCTTTTTAAGATATGGTGATTTAATCTTTCCAGCTGGTTTTTATATTTTGAAAATGAATGAACCATACTCTACTTCTTTTTCTAATATATTACTTGGTAGTATTCGGTTGTATGTTCTAAAACTCGTAGTTTGTAATGTCAAACATATTCTATTATCAATAAAGATGTTATTGATTTTTGTTCAATAAAATTTGTTGTTGAGTCGTTAAATTGCACTTGTAACGACTAAATCCAATAAACTAAGATCCATGGCTATTACATGAATACTTGGACTTTATATGGAGGCATAAAGATGAATCGAGTTTGAGTAAATAGCCTAAACGATCTATAGTATATGGATAAGGTTGGGTACCTTATTCTGGTAACACTACTGAATATGACCCACTTTGTATCTTATATAAATGATGTGATCCTAAATCGTTCATGTGGAGACGTGCGAATGGGGGCATCCTATGCAAAAAGTTTGTATAAGACTAGGACCGAGAAATAAGTCACTCTTACTTTATAATGCTATTTACTATTTATGACTGATTGTTTCAAAATGATGATCTAGGTAACTCGACCTTAATCCTGAGCTAACTATGAACTCTTGTTTATTCGGGATTATCCTTAGATTTTCATAGGTGAGGGTTGGCTCAACAACGCGGGCTCAATAAGCCTCCTATTTCAAGGGTAAGACCAGGTAGATATTTGGGGACATAGGATGTATGACGAAATTCACTCATACCCATCTTTAAAGATAAAAGAGAAGTTATTCTCTTAACTACTGATTCTAGGTCTTGAACAAGGGGCCTCACCCTCTCATTGGCCTGAGAGGGACTCGATTTGTGATTGGATCACAAACCTATTGTTTATTAGAGCATCAAGAGACTTAAGGAGCAAGATGTAATTTGGGGGTAAAACAACACTAAACCCAGTCGTTATTACAAACAACCAGTAAAGGGTCAATTTACTGATTATGGTTCAATCAAGTTGAAATATATCTATAGTGAAAATAGTGCAACCATCGAGCTATAGTGGTGTATCTCGGTAGTTAACGAATATTGATTCATTCGGATTAAAGAGTTTAATCAATTAATGTCAAATCGTTGGAGCTCGTGATTTCTAGGTCCATACAGTTCTTCTACTAGCTCGTAAAAGATTAAACCTTGGATTAGAATATTAGCCGAATTTGAAACGTTCTAATTTGACATTTGGGGTTGCAATTTGAAATGTTCAAATATCAATTTAGGGTTTGGATAATTATATTCGATATAATTAATGTTTAATTTTGTTGAAAACTAAACGTAATTTGAGAGTTTTATTAATTATTGATTACATGAATAAGGATTCATGTGTAAATTAGGTGTTTTATTAATTTAATATTTGATATTAAATTTGTTTAATTAATTAAATTAAAATTAATTTCAAATTTAAAAAAAAAATTCAATTTTTGAAATTGAATTTAAGTTTTATTTAATGTATTTCTTAAATTAAATGTATTTAATTAATTTAAATTTGAAACTTTGACAATTTTAGTGGATTTATCCCAAAATGGGATTTTCGTGAATTTTTCCGCAAGTCAACACCTAGCCCACTTTATAAGTGCAATTTGAAGTTTCATATTGCTGAATTAGTTAGTGCTTGCATGAGTAATCTGAATAAATTCTTGATTTATCATATTTTGAGGGATGAAATTTGTTTTTTTGGAAGAGAAGATTCTATTAAAATTTTCTCTAAAAAACCATCTCCAATTCACTCTCAATCCCTTTCAATTCAGAGTTCCACTACTCAAATCCAAGGCTGAGAATAGTAGAGAAGATTCTCTTGGTGGTGTACTCAATAAATTGAAGGTCAGTTTCGTGGAACATGCAAGGATTAAGAAGAAATCAACAAATGTTGTACATTTCTCAAACCCTATTATGTGAAATTGTTTTTTAGCATGTTTTATACTCAAATTAGTTGTAATTAGATGCTTAATGGTTCTGCTTGCTTCTACTTTATGCATGTTTAATCCATCATGTAAACCCTTCATGAAAATAGCAAAATCGAGAATCGATGTAGATAAGGGTTTTTATCAGTAGAATTTGATGGAGAGGTAAAGTCATTCAATATAGATGATGCCATGAAATTTGCAAAGGAGTATTTGTCTCTTTTCTCCATAGATAAATGTGATATATTTTATAAGTTGTTGTTAACTATTGATAAAAATTTCAGTTGTTTGGTTACCCTCTCCATTGATCTTAATGATGATGACTCTTCGAATGACTCTTTGTTTACTTCTAATGATTTTGATTTGAATGATAATTCTTCTAACAATGATGTTGTTCAATCTCAGGTACAAGGGTTCGAGCTTAAGGATCTCCCTTCACACCTCAAGTATGTTTTCCATGCAGAAGAAAAAGTCTTTCCAGTGATTATATCTAGAGAACTCACGTCTTCTCAAGAATGCACCCAAATGGAAACATTGGAGAACTACAAGAAAGCAATTGGCTGGACTTTGGATGATATCAAAGGGACAAGCCTTTCCCTTTGCATGCACATAATTGTTCTAGAGGATGGAGCCAAGGCAACCGTTCAACCTCAAAGAAGATTAAATCCAATGATGAAAGAAATAATGCACAACGAAATCCTAAAGCTCCTTGAAGTTGGAATTTATCAAACTTAGCTAATTACCATTTGAATCCAAATAATAGGAAACATCATGCAACATAATATCATCTATTAAATCATCATATTAAACAATTTATCATCTATTAGTTAAGGCTTAGATTAGTGAATATATTGAAGTTGTAATTAAACCAACATGTCAGAATCATCATCACCATCATGCAACACAAGATCATTTATTAAATCATGTGCCTCAATCAAACACAGGAACAGATATTCCTCATGAAATTTCATGGCATCATAAATGTTAAAAAAACTACTTTCCTATCAAATTCTACAGAAAGAAAGCTCCTTGTCAACATTTATTTTTGTCTTTGCAGTTTTCATAAACAGACTTCCTAGAAGAATTGTAGAAGAAGAAGGAGAAAGAAATTTCATCCATTTTCAATATATAGAAATCAACCGAAAAAATAAAATCCTTAACTTGCAATAATATATCCTCAACTATCCGTAAGGCTTGGATATAAGATCTATCAGTTAATTGGTTGCACACAACAATTTTTTTTTTTAAATCATTTAACTTGTGAACCTTATATACATGGTAGGGCATGACATTAATAGAGGCTTCTAGATCAAGCATGACATGGCAAATGACTCTATTACCAATAATGCAGGGTAAAGTGAACATACCTGGGTCTTGGTATTTTTCAGGTATATTATGTTCTAGTAGAGCCGATACATTCTTATTTACCACAACCCGTTCCTTATCCTTACATGTCTTCTTCTTGGTGCACAGCTTCTTGAGAAATTTAGCATACCTGGGGATCTACTGGATCGCGTTCAAGAGAGGAATGTTTATCTGAACCTTTTTGAACATCTCAATCAACTCCTCATCTCTATGTTCTTGTTTTGGTCTTGCTAGCCTACTAGGAAATAGGGCTTTAGAAATATAAGGTTCAACAGAAGGTGAAGGAAGAGTACTTACCTTAGGGGTAGACGGGTGTGCCTCTGATTTACCCTCATTATTCTTAGCTTCTTCGTTTGACTTACCAGGTAGAGGTAGGTTACTTGAAGAGGTCGTAGGCGATGGAAGCTCCTTGCCACTTCTGAGTGTGATGACACTCACATTGGGTGGTCTGGTTGGGTAGGCAGCTTTCCCGAACCCTTGTTCTATATTCGACTAACTGCAGCAACTACTGTGTGACCTGAGTGCCTAGATTGGCCATACTCTCCCTGATTTCTTGCTGATATGCCTTGGTGTCCTGTGATAACTAGAGAGAGTCCTTTGCAACTCTTGGGTTTCCTGTTGAAATTTAAGGGAGTTGTCAGCCAAATTTTTGATGATGTCTTATAAAGACATACAGGAGGAAGATGATGATGGTTGATTGGAATGATTGGAACTGTCATGCCCTTGTCTTTGGCCTCGACCTCCCCATTTAAGGTTAGGGTGATCATGCCAACTTGGATTGTATACAGCGGCATGAGGGTCGTACTTCCTCTGGTAACCCTCAACTAGGTTAACTTGGGTTTGAGGACATGCTTCAGATGCGTGTCCTATTATTCCGCAGGCTCCACAAGCTTTTACCTGAGTGATTCCTCCCTGGGCCATGTGTGTCACAAGAGAAGTTAAGTTAAAAATTTGAGTTTTTAATTTATTAACCTCAGAATTAACAATTAAATAAGATTTAATACGCCTAGTTCCAAAATTTTGGTTGTTTTCCGCCATGCGTGAGATCAATTTTTGGGCTTCCCTGGGCGTCTCGTCAGCAAGAGCGTCTCTAACTGTTGAGTCAATTGAGTTCCTATCATTGGTAAGAAAACCACTATAGAAGTATTGGATCAGTAATTAGTCAGAAATCCGGTGATGGGGAAAGCTAGCACATAAGCGTTTATATTGTTTCCAATATTAAGACAAAAACTCACTAACAAATTGTTTTATTCCATAAATATCTTTTCTTATCGAATGGGCTCTATAAGCTAGAATTTTTTTTTCAAGAAATTTCTTTTTAAGCTCATTCCAAGTAATGATCGACCTTGGAGCCAAGTAGTACAACCAATCCTTGGTGTCGTCCTGTAATGAAAAAGGAAATGCCCTGAGGTTCAGTTGCTCTTCTATGACTCCATGGGGTCTCATACTTACACAAACCATTTGGAAGTCCTTGATGTGTTTGTGGGGGTCATTCTCTACATTCCCTCTGAAGGTTGGGAATAGATTGATCAGCCTTGGTTTGAGTTCAAACGACACCGTGATAGGTGGAAATATGATGTACAGGGGTTGCTGTTCCATGTCAGGCTCTGGCAACTCCCTTAGGGTTTTCTCACGAACTTCTTCTCCCATTGTTGTATCGTCAGCAACTTCTTAGTTTCCTTCTTCTGGGATTTCTTCTCTACACCTCCTTCGGATTCTCTTTTCCTTTTGGTCGATATCTGCAACAAAAACGAAATCTGCACTCCCAGAGGAGCGGGTCATAAACCAAAGGCAAGCAATACACACACCCTTTTTCTTTTATAAATGGGATTAAAAAATTTTCCTAGGCTAATTGCCAAGTCTCCCCGATAGCAATGCCAATTTATTCGAGAACCAGGAAGGCATCGTCGTACACACCCTCGGCCCAAGCAAAGATAATATATTCATCGATCCAAGACTTGTACCACACATGTAGTAACGCAGTATGATCGGGGTCGAATCCACAGAGTGACTATTGATCAGCTTGGATAATTTAAGAATTCCACGTGAGAAGGGGGGGTGTTGGTTTTGTGAAATAAATCGACAATCAAACAGAGAAAACAAGAATTAGCACAAAAAAGGGTTGAATCAAATTGATAAAAAAATCTTGGGATTAATTTGTATACTTCTTGTCTTATATCATTACACACTAGTTAATTTACTAATTTGTGAACCCCTCAACCTATTAGAAAATCTAATAGCCCAATTAGCCAATTTTGATGAAAATGTAAACCAAGAATAATTTAGTTTAAAACTTTTTCTTCTTAACGACATACAAGTTAAAACTGAAAAGCATACGAAAGGATTCAATTGTTGAGACATACTACAAGCCGGAAAAGTCATATCTTATAGCACGATTTATTGGGAAGGATTATACTAGGGCATACATGAGTTTGGCTAGAAAAAATCTAGACCCTAAGCATGCGATCTTAATACATGAAACTTAATCAATCAATATTGCATAGGCTATGACGATTTTGCATACAAGAACTTCAATAAATTAATTTGTCAGATTAATTCAAAGAAACTCTACTAAAATTAAAACAAATCCTCCCAAAGGGTTCACATCAATTGAGTAAACTTAACTAGTAGTTCTTCAAGAATTAAGACATACAAACTATCCCAAGAAAATTACCTAGCCTCTAAAAGGCATATCAAAATGACAATGATCAGAAGAGAATCGAGGTTGACTATGGCGACAATTGCTACAATTCGACTTCAAAGGTTCCTAAAACCAGACTAACTCTTTAATTTGTCTTTGTTTTTCATTTTTCTGAGGTCTGATGAATGCTTTAACTAAACGTCATATAGTAGGCCTATCGCAGCGTCGCACTGCTCTGGAAGAGCGTTGCAACATTGCGATGCAAATTGGTGAGCGTCAAGGAAGCGTCACATTGCTCCCTCCTTGACGCTCGGTTACGCGTGCAACATTGAATTTTCATCAATTTTCATAGTGTCGTAATGCTCTGGAAGAGCATTGCAACACTGTGCATTCTATCCCTTAGCGTTGGAGTCAAGCGTCAGTTGGCGTTGCAATGGTGGCGATGTTCTAACTCCAGAGCGTTATGACGCTCAGGGCAGCGTTGCAACGTTGCCCTATACCTGATGCTATTGCCTCCAAGCGTCGAGCGAGTGTTGAACTTAGTCTTTTGAAGAGTGTTGCAACGCTGAAATAGGGCAGAATCGTCCTTTGTCATCTCAGCTCAATTAGATGCATTTGGCTTTCAATTTTTTCTTCATTTTGATTGATTCTTCATCCTTGCAATGTGCTTACTCCATGGGATCAATTCTCCTACAAATATAATATAAAAATTACCCAAATATAGGAAAGTTAAGACCATAAACTTAGATCAAGAAAAGACTAATTTTATGTGCACTTATGGTACATATGCATTTAGTAGAATGCCATTTGGGCTATGTAATGCCTCAGGTACGTTTCAACAATGTATGATGAGTGTTTTCTCCTACTACGTAGAAAAGTGCACATAAATTTTTATGGATGACTTCACTGTGTATGGTAATTCTTTTGAAGATTTTTTACACAATTTGAGTTTGATTTTAAAAAGATGCATAGAAAACAATTTAGTTTTGAATTATGAAAAATGTCACTTCATGACTTCTCAGGGAATTATTTTAGGACATCTTGTGTCATCAAAAGGCATGGAAGTAGATAAAGAAAAAATAATTGTCATTGCTAACCTTCCCTATCATAAAAACATTAGGGAATTGCAGTATTTTCTTGTAGTGTAGGATTCTACAGGAGGTTCATTAAATACTTTTCAAAAATTGTACTTCCTTTGTTAAGCCTACTTCAGAAAGATATCATATTTGATTTCAACGATGAATGCAATGAAGCCTTTGACAAGCATAAAGAGAAGTTTACTTCAACTCCAATCCTCCAACCACCCCGATGGGACTTGCCATTCGAGATCATGTGCAATGCTAGCAACCTAGCAGTTAAGGCAGTATTAGGACAGAGAGTTAAAAGAAGTGCAATGTGATCTACTTCGAATCAAGAACTCTCAATTCATCTCAAATCAATTATTCCACCACAGAAAAGGAATTTCTTTCCATTTTTTTTTTTTTTGCTTTAGATAAATTTAGATCTTACATTCTTGGTTTTCCAATCATTGTTTACATTGACCACGCCACTCTTAGGTACCACATGACGAAGAAAGAATCCAAGCCCAGGCTTGTAAGATGGACCCTTCTTTTGCAAGAGTTCAACTTGACCATAAAAGATAGAAAATGATCCGAGAATTCAGTGATCGACCACCTAAGTTGAATCATTCAAGAAAAGGAGTTAATTCCAATTAGAGAATACTTTCCTGATGAACACCTTTTCAAGGTATCTGCTTTCCTACCGTGGTACGCCAACATGGTAAATTACCTTGTAACTGGTAAGTTTCCCTTTAACATGTCTTCATCTAGAAGGTCTAAACTCAAAAGTGACTCTAAAAACTTTGTATGGGATCCGTATTATCTATGAAAATTTGGCTCAGATCAAATAATTAGGAGATGTGTCCCTAACGAAGAGTTTGAGTCCGTTTTGTCTTTTTGTCACGAGCATGCATGCAGAGGTCACTTTAGTCCAAAAATAATTGCTAGAAGAATTTTAGACTTAGGACTATATTGGAATTCTCTTTTTGCGAATTCATATGCATATTGCAAGTCTTGTGAAAAATGTCAAAAATAAATTAAATGCCACTTAATTCCATTCTTGTTTGTGAAATATTTGACGTATGGGGCTTAGATTTTATGGGTCCATTCCCTTCATCATTTGGCTGTATGTACATTTTACATGGAGTAGATTATATTTCCATTGTGGGTTGAAGCAATCCGCACTAAAACAAATGATTCTTCTGTTGTTTCAAAATTTCTCAAAAATCACATCTTTTGTAAATTTGCAATTTTTGGAGCCATTATAAGCGACCAAGGAACACATTTTTACAATAGAACCATAGAGGTATTATTGAGGAAATACGGAGTGCACCACCATGTTGCAACCCCGTATCATCCTCAAACAAATGGCCAAGCGAAAATTTCTAATAGATAAGTGAAAAACATTCTAGAAAAGATGGTCAACTTAAAGAGAAAAGATTGGAGTTCCAACCTTAATAATGCACTTTCGGCTTATAGAACCACTTTTAAGATACCCATAGGAACAACCTTGTACCGAATTGTATACGGCAAGGAATTCCATCCTCTGGTAGCGGTTGAACACAAAGCGTATTGGGTGGTAAAACAATATAATTTGAATCTAACCGAAGCCGGAAAGAAAAGACTCCTAGAATTGCAACAATTAGAAGAATTAAGACAAGATGTTTATCAAAACTCAATAATTTATAAATAGAAAACCAAATTTTTTCATGACAAAGGCTTAATAAGAAAGGACTTCAAAATAGGACAAAATATTTTGCTTTAAAATTCTAGATTACAATTGATGCATGGAAAACATAAGTTCAAATGGTTAGGTCCTTTTGAAATTACTAATGATTTCTCTTATTGTGCAGTTGAAATAAAAAGTTTTGAAACAGGAAAAACATTCAAGGTGAGCGGGCACAGACTTAAAATCTACAATAAAGGGCATGTAAACCAAGTCCAACTGGACTTGCATTTGACTAATCCCTTATATATTTGATCCCCATCTTCACCAACGTCGAGCAAGCGACGCTAAAAATTTGCAAAAATAGGATAATTTTTTTTTTCCTTTTCCTTTTCATTTTTTTTCCTTTTTCATTTTTTTCTTTCTTACTTTTTTTTTTTTTTTACATTTCTTAGCGTATTTTTTAATAAATAAAAAAAATTGATTCTTCTTTTTCTTTGTTGGTAAACTCAATAAAAAGGAAAGTTAAAAAAGATAAATAAAACAAAAAACAAGGAACTCTCTCAAGCAAATAAATAATCAATCCCAAAAACTAAGGAAGTTTCTCTCTACATCCCTTACTTTTTATTCTTGACCTCATTTCCATTTATTAAACATGGAGGACAATGTTCAATCTTTAAGTTGGGGGTGGAAAACATTACATGTTTTTGGCATTCTTTGATTAGCTTTGTAAAAAATGAACCTTACTAAAAACTTTTCTCTATAATGATATCTATATAGAATCATATAAATGCATGTCTGGAACACTTGAGCATCTAAGCTCGGGTTAATAGATTAGTTGATTAGTTAGATTGATTCTATAGAATTTCTGACTCTAGATTGACATATCTTGATATATTTGAGGCTCTGAGACATTTTGATTACATAATTTTGATTATCTGAGAACATAACCATTGAATTCTTAATACTCCAAAAGACTATTGATTGACTCTTTACTCATCCTGCCATGAATGATTGAATTCATAAAAACATAAAATAAAAGAAATACATTCATTTTGTTTTATGCATCATTCGATTTACACAATCTCTTGATTCTCATCATTAAAATTTTGATGACACACTTTCAAGTAAAGATACAAACAAAATTTTAGAACTTTTAAAATTTTCAAACAAAAATTTGAAACAATTTTTTCAAAAGAATTTTGTTTTTCCTTTTAATTTCATACAAAATTCGAATACTTAGCTTTTAGATTTATTTAGAATCTTTAAACTTTTAGAAATGTCATATCTCTTTAATTTTCTTTATCACCCCAGTAGAACAAATTTTGGTCTAAGAACAACCATATTGTCAGAGAAACAAGTGTAGACAAAGAG
This sequence comes from Benincasa hispida, assembly GCF_027475165.1. Taxonomy (NCBI): domain Eukaryota; kingdom Viridiplantae; phylum Streptophyta; class Magnoliopsida; order Cucurbitales; family Cucurbitaceae; genus Benincasa; species Benincasa hispida. The sequence goes on along the minus strand of NC_143483.1, from coordinate 39,295,835 downwards.
AATAAAATAGGGTCTTTTAAAAGAAAACGAAAAAGTTGCTAGCATAAAAAAAAAAAAAAACTTGTAAAATAAAATCAAAATAACATAACTTTCACCAACGTGTGTGTATGTGCATGGGTAGATGTGAAAAGAGCTACCTTCATCGTGTTTCTATTAGGACCCATAAGAAAAGAGTGATAGGTTCTCGACGGTATGAGTGTGAAGGCTATTTCTCTAAGTAAAAAAAAATGCCAATTAAGTTTTGTGTGTGTGAGTATATAAAAGGTACCCTTGCCTTAGAATTGCCTCTCTCTGATGCAACTTAGGTATATCTTAAACCGATAACCGAGCTAGTGTAGGGCGAAGGGAAATTGAGAGATAGATCTCGCCTTTCCACTAGTTTTGACCTTTAAATAAACTAAAACTTAGTAGTCTTTTCTTTTATGACTCAGCAAGAAAAAGACCTTTTCTTTTCAAAAATATGTTTCAACTCTTTGTTAACAAAATTTTAAAACTTCTAACTAGATGTTTGTATCGTTACTTTCTTAACTGATCTTGAGAAAAGAGATGAAAGTCAAATGAATATGTAAGTCAATTAAATGAATAAACTATTTGAATGGCTGAATGAAAATAAAAATGAATAAAACTTGGAACAAACAGTGAATAAACGAATTCATATTTTGCTTGAATGAATGCATATTTCTACTTTTTAACTTGCTTGGGACAACCATGAGCTAAGTTGGGAGTATTTTGTTAAGTCTTGCAAAGAGTTATTTTTCTTATGTTGATTCCATAAATTCTACTTGATTAATTTGCTTAAAATTTCTATTTTATAGGTAAAATCCAATCCCGACACCTTTGGAGTTATTACAAAACATTAGGAGCTAAATGAAGTCAAATTGGACAAAAGGATCACTTAAGAAGAAGAGCAAAAGGCAAATTACCATTTTGCCCCTCATAAGGATCAAATTTACACACTTCAGCAACGCTCGGAGCGTTGCAACACTCCCAAAATAACATCACCCAATGCTACTTCAACGCTACTGGATAGAATGCTTCATTTTGCTACAAAATAGGGCAGTGTCGCAACGCTTTACGCATCATTGCAACGCTCTGGGAAATGTCGAAAAATGATGGAAAAATTAAAACACGCAAGCACGTTTGTGCAAATGAGCATTGAACCTACAAAATTCGTAGGGTCGCAATGCTGCAACCCTCTTCAGTACAAAAAAACTTTAGTTTCAGACCTCATGGAAGGAGAAAACTTCATTTTTTTTTCAAAGAGAGATACCAATTCTATGAACACTAGAGCTATTCTTTTGGAAAAAATAAGTGTAATTAAATGGTTAATCAAAAAGTTAAGCAAACAAAAATAATGATCAAAATAGCAGGCTTTTTAGATTACAAAACGTTGTACTAGATACCCTAACTTAATAACTCTACACCTAAAACACAAATTTCTTAACTACAGACAAAATAATTCTATATCTCAAACACAGACTTCCTAATTCTACAAACATATTAATTCTAGAGTTTAAAATTCAAATCATCACCCCAAACAACCACTTAAAGATAGTTCCAATTATATGTATTTGAGGACAATTGAAATTTTAATGTAGGTTTTACACTTCTAAAAGCTCAATGGTTAAATTTTTGCTACTTAACATTAAGAGGTCCAAATTTCACCACCGTTATAAATGAGGTGTGATTTGTCAGAACAAAAGCTACAGTTGTAACCATCGCCATTATTGAGTACGTACCAATTACTCTCAATTGTGCCTAACAACCAATTATTATTTAGCATTGAAGTGGGGACGTTTTAGTCTTTTAGTCAATTAATGAATTTAAGCAATGGTAGTTCAAGCCATTAATTTCTTTTGCATAGCTATCAATGATTTACATTTGTAGTTTTTTACTAAAGAAATATATAATTTATATCAAATCTTAATGGTTTAAAATGTGGATCAAATGTAAAGAATAGGGTTGAAGGAATGAAATAACCAAATTAGGAGTCTCTTATCTTTCAAATTAGTCCCTTATCTTTATTTCAACATTACTGCTATCCTATTTTAGTTAATAGTTTCGTCTAACCTTATTTTTGTCAATAACTTGTTACGAAAATTCTATTGAAAATATCGATAAAATATCTAATGGATATTTCTAGAAAAATTATAGAAATATAAAAATTCAAAAAAAAATTAAATTAGTAAATACACATTTTATGATTTTTAAACAAATTAACATGTCTATTGTTTATATTATATTTATATTATGACATTATTCATTTTTTCATGTTTCATAAATTTTTCTATGCTACAATGAAAATAAAAATTCATCCCTCATGTCGATGTCCAACCCATGAAAATATGAAAATATACATGAAAATATCGACATGTCGACAAAATTTTAATACTATGACCCTAATTTTGTATAGTCAACCTATTTTATGAATAAAAAATGCTAGAATAATAAATTTAGTCATGTTTTCTTGAAACAACTAGAAATAATATGAGAGTATGAAACAAAATCTTTTTGTTTCTTAATTTGGATATAACTTTTAGAAACTTAAAATAGGTAATATGGAAACTAAAAAGCAATTGTTAATTCTAAAAATAAGAGATGCGAACAACAACTAAGAATGAGAGCCTAATATTCTATGATCAAGAAATCTATAATATAAATATCTCATATTATATATTGTCGTGTACATATATATAATAGGTCTTTTCTAGTTTACATTTTTAACTTCATCTTTGTTGCAGTACTTTAAGGCCAACATACCTGCAAAACAATTTTGAAATGGTAAGTTAATTGGAAAAAAAATAAATAAATAATAATGAAAAAAAATCTCAAGTAAGGTTAATTGCAATGGATATGTAGTATTTTTAGAGACAATAATTAAATGTATAGCAACATTTCTAATGAACTATAAATATAGCAAAATCTCTTATAGACTCAACTACTAATAGATTTCTACCAGAGATATGACTTGTCGTTGTTAGACTCCGAAAGTTGGATATAAATTTTTTCATATTTACAAATTCTTTTGCATTGTACTATATACACAAATATTTTGTGCTTGATTGCTATATTTGTAATTATCCCATACATAAACTATACCATTCTTTTTCTTTAAGAAAACATTATGCTTTTATTAATCATTAAAAAAATGTTTTCCGAACCCTTCATTTAACACTTTTTTTTCTGTAAAAAAAAAAAAGTAAGAGGGATTATCAAAAAAACAAAAAAAAATATATGGGTGAGGATTTTCAAAAATAGAAAAATAATGAAAATGTTATTATCTTTGATCGAGGCTGATCAAGGCTAATTGAAATCTATTAGCATCTATGAGTGATAGACGCTCATAAAAGTATATCAATATCTATCGGTATTTTTTTTATATTTCTATGTCATTTTTTCTATCCATAAAAATGTCCCAAAAATAAAATATTTCGTTCTTAAAAAGCTATACTATCAAAGTTCAAAAAGAGTACAACTTAAAAGATAATATTATTATAATATTAAAGAAATGAAAAAGTTAGGTTGAACTACAAGTCGGTGATCTCTGATTTTTCAAAATCTTATAGGCTTTAAAAAAACATTAAATTAAATAAAATGTTTAATAAATCTTTTCATTTTTGCATTTGCTTCTAAAATTCTTTTATCATCGGAAGTAACCGTTTTAAAAAAGAAAATTATTTCAAATGATAAAACTGTTGAAAATATTTATAAGATGTAGCAAAATTTTAGAACTATCAATGATAGACGTTAATAGACACTGATAAACTTCTATCTATATATATCAATATCAGTGATAGACATTGAGCGTTTATCATTGATAGTTCTAAAATTTTACTATATTTTATAAATATTTTAATTTATTTTTCTATATTTAAAAACAACCTTTTTAAAAATCACAATTTTTTTTTTTTGTTTTAATAAATTCGTGATCCACTGGTCATTTTCTTCAAAATCTCCTGAAATTGTAACATAATAAAGAATAACCCCTTAAAACTTTTAAAATTATTTAATAGGTAAAATACTACAACTTTAGGGCACCGCACCTATATTTATTCAACGTCTTCCAACCACACATAGAAAAAAATAAAAAATATTTTTAAAGAAGAAAAAAAGAAAAAAACTATGATTGAAAAAATGAGGTGAGCAATACAAAGATAAAGATAAATATAGTTTGAGATGCAAGTTTTTGGTGAAGAAAAGAGCAACTCACCGGCCCAACATCATAAGGGTGCCCATAGGATTAGTTCCTGGTGAGTTGGAGAAGGTGGAGCCATCGACTACACGCAAATTTTTTGTTCCGATGACTTTATAATTATCGTCGACAACTTTTCCGACCAAACATCCTCCATGGTAGTGCCAATAAGTAGCCACCGTGCTTTGACAATATTCTTGAACGGAACTATCATTCAACAAATTTTCCGGCATTGGAAGCCCCATAAATTCAAATCCTTTATTACCCTCCAAATCTTGGGTCTTAATCTTTTCCATAGTTTGAGTTTTAAGCAAATCTCCCACTTTTCTGACTCCTTCAACACATCGAGCAAGATCATCATGATGGGAATAATAATTGAATCGAACAATGGGACTCTTCTTCACATCAATGGAAGAATTCAAGTGGAGCCATCCCTTAGAATGGACATTAGAGAATTTTCCAACAAAAATGGCTAAGCTAGGGGTGATGGAAGTGGATTGAGGAGGAAGAAGACTATAAGATGGTAGAGGGAAAAATGGTAAAGGGCTAGCAAATGATTGTAAATGGATATTGTTGTGTAATGTTCCAACGACTTGTGCAGATGAAGCAACTAGTTGGAATGGAAGAACGATGGTGGGACTGAAACGGGGATTGTCCGTCATGAATTGACCGACATGTGGTTGGTGGAGAACGACAGGTAGTTTCAAAGATGAAAGATGAGATTTTGGGCCAATCCCACTTAGAAGGAGAAGTTGAGGACTTCCAATGGCTCCAGCACTTAAAATAATCTCCCCTTTCTTACGAATGAATGCTCTATGCAACTTTCCTTTTGACTCAGAATATGAAACTCCACTTGCAGATAGACCTATAAATTCGAAATACAGAAGAAGTTTTGTCAATGCAATGAAATTAAGTATACTCTAAAAAAAGAAAATATACACTAAATTCCGAAAAAGAATGTTTTTTTTAAAAAATATTTTTATTTGAATTTTTTTCTTTAAAATACACTTAAAAAATGTTTCAAAAACTATTTGAAATCGTCTTATTGTCCAGATTAAACACTTGAAAAATTAAACCAAATACATCCTAAGTTTAATTTCATTTTACTTTTAACCATGGCATACCTTTTATAGAGACATAAATTGGGTAAACATTTTTTGGAAATATTTTATTTCATTTTTGTGATGAGTGTGAGTTCGATAAAAATAGGTTCATTCTACACCAAATTCTTTTTTGTCTTTTTAAAAGTAGAAGATTAGGTAAACGGTGCACAAGTAGAGGAACCATTTTCAAAAAATTCATTGACGGACAAAATTTAAACCACATTTAACTTGTTAGGCACTAACCAGTGAAAATGATTTTTTGGACAGTGGCTTGAATGGCAACTTTAAGATTTTTGGGGTTGGCCTTATTAAGAAGCTCTACAGCTCCATGTCTATTTCCTTTCTCATCAAAGATGGAACCTCCAGTTTTAGTTCCCACACGGTGCCTCAAATCAAATCCATTATCAGGGCGAACACCACTTTCCAACAACGAACTCCTAAAAGCAGATTGCCAAGCAGTCAAATTTGGCCTAGATGCCACAGTTTCTTCAACCCATTGATAAGCCTTCTCCACTAATTTCATGTCCCAATCAATACCTGCAGTTTCAAAGAACTCGTGATGACCCCTCGAGTAGAAGCCTGCATTGATCATGCTACCACCGCCAAGGACTCGTCCTCTTATGTTTTCTACCCCATCCTCGGAGATGAAGCGTTGGATGGGGTTTTGGCCGTCATCATCTAGAAGAAAAACGTAGGATAGACCTTCTTCATTCAACACAAAGGGATATGTGTTGGGCTCACTGCCTCTTTCAAGAAGGAGAACCGAAAACTTTGATGATAATGTTGCAGCTATTGGGCAACCTGCTGTTCCTCCACCTATTACTATGTAGTCATATTCTTCTTCTACTGGTAGATCATTGGCATTGTGTACGAATTTCATGTAGCTAACATCTAGAATATTGAAGGTTAGAACAGTTAGAATCAATAAAGAGACAAAATTTAGAAAAGTAATTGAACTAAAGAGAGAGAAAGAGAAATAGATAGCGAGGGTTTTTGCCTTGATTAGGGATGGCATGTGAGGAGAGGATTGCAATAGAGATAAGGATGAGTAGGAGATCGGTTGCCATTGAATGCTCCATGGTTTCCCAAAGCTGTATTGTGGGGATACTTGTTAGATCCTTCCGGTATCCAAACCGTTGGTATTTATATAGATATAAAATTGGACTATTATTTAATCGCAAGCTAAGGTTGGTTGAACTTTTTATTTTTTGTTTTTATTTTACATTCATAGCTTACGTACAACTCGACTAATTTCATGAGATAATTAGTCTAATCTTACATTATTTCGGTGTCATAGGAAGCTATGTAGAATATTTAAATCTTACATAGATGGCCATCGTCATGGATTGAACTCATCTCTCGTAGTTCTATATCAAATTTAATGTCTTTTACTTATTACTAGGCCAATATATGATGATTATGGTAGAACTATTTTTTAGCACTACAATTATGGATTGTGAGGTTGAGCCTCTCATCTCAAGGACATTAGGAGCCCATGCCCATGTTTTCGTAATGAAAATTTGTTTCTCTACAATTACTTTGTGATGTTAATGATATTTTAATATTCTTCATCGTGTAACAACTATTATATATATATATATATATATATATATTTATTTGAGGTGGGAGAATCGAACTCCGAAATTTTGAGGTGGATACCGTCCAAAGCTGTATACCAAGGGATGTTCATGGGTTGTGTTGAGTTGGGTTGGGTTGAAAGACTTTTTGGACCCAACCCAATTGTTCCGGTTGTTAATTTATTCAATCTAAATAACCCTTTCTTAAAAGATGAACCCAATCCAACGCAACCATGAAACATTTGGGTTGGGTTGGTTCGAGTTGATTGGGTTATTTTTGTTCTAAAAGAAAGTAAGTTGTTAATATGTAAAAATTTGATTTAATTATTTTCATACATTAAATTAAGATTAACAACTCAATTTCAATTTATATAATGAATATTTTCTTTCCAAAGTGCTAAAAAACTATTTTTAGGAGTTATTAGAGAATAAATTATTCAAAAAAATGATAAAACTTAAATAAATATATGTATATATGATTGTATCATAAGTAAAAAATATACATTATAAAGTTAATAATAAGATCGGGTTGGTTCCGGTTGGTTTGGATTATTTTAGGTGAATCCATGAACCAACCCAACCCACAACAATTTCATTTATTTGAACCCAACTCAAATAAATTGATAACCCAACCCAAACTGTATAGGTTGGATTTGGGTTGATCGATTTTTTCGGGTCACTAGATTTTTTGAACACCCCTAATACCAATTGAATTATTCCCATTTTGGCAAGACCAACTAATAGTTACATAATATGAACGGTGTTTAAACCAAAATACTATCCATAAACGTTTGAGTAAATTTTCATTCTTTGTTATTTATTTTCATTCATTGTTATTTATTATTTTTTTCTTTGGGAGAAGATCATTCATTTTTGTTTTAGTTTTATAAAATTAGATTATTGATAGTGATATCCATCATTGAGATGAAATGTGATAACAATAAATTCTAAGTGTGCGACAAAATATATATCGTCAAGTCTTTGTTAGCATAAAATTTTAACTTGGTTTACAAATAGCTATACACAATGAAAAAAAAAAATATTACGCTATATTAATTTCTAGCCATATGTTGATTAGACTCATGATAGATTATGATCAATTGACTCTATAGTTGATCAAAAAGCAATCTAGCCAGTAGAAAAATAATTAGAATAAAAGCTAAGTAAACAAACTCTCTCTCTTCATTAGCACACTCTTCACTTGTACCTTAACTTGACCCATTAAAATAATCCAAACCCGAGATTCATGATTTTTTTAATCTGAATTTGTTGAGTTTACCATTTTTTTTATCCACTTTATTCGCAGATACTAATTTTAAACTATTATAGAGACCAAAATGAATCATCCATCAAATATAGAATCAAAATGTATTTTAAATTTAATTTTAGTTACATATTCTTTGATCCACAAATTTCTAACAAAACTTCTTGTGAACTTCCATATCTTTCTTTTCTCCCATATTGCCACATGAAACGTGTCTCTTATCATTAACTTTTTCTCTCTTTATAACATTATATTTTGCATTCACTTATTTTTCATCAATTTTCTCTCTCCTAATTTATTATCTCCAGCCACCCAAGTGGTAAGATTATCATCCCTCTTCTCCCCTTCTTTAGGATTTTCCCTTTATTATTATTTTTTCCCTACCTACACTTCTAGTCTCCATCAAATTTAAGGCCTATGGAATTGATTTAATAAAAATTCAAGCATCCAAACCTTCATTAGGTGTGTCTCTAATTTTCAAGGAACCAAATTAACTTTACCAATACAAGAATCATATCACCAAATATCAAAACCACAATTCAATCCCCCCCCCTTTAATGTTTTCTTTGTCCCACGATTTTTTTCTTGCTTCTTATTTTTGTGATCTATTCAAGATCATGATGAAATTTAAGTAAAACTAATTAAATTCCAAATAAACAGATGATGTTGAAGAATCAACGAATAATTTTGTGGGTAAGAGAATCAATTTTGCTCTCTTTTCTTCCGATTACTAAGATGTTTCAGGTTCTTCAAAAACATCACTCATGTAATTTGCCACTCCACAACACCACGTAACACATGTGGCACATAGTTTTAATACATTACTTTTATTAAGGAGGAGAATAGAGAAGTCCAAGTCAGCGACAACAAAGCCACTGTGGCTTCACAGCTGGATATAGTCAGCAGGTGAATAGGTTAAGAATTTGCCTAACAGAATTTGTTAGGAAATTGTCTGATTGGTCGAGGACCACTTCTCTCCATATGCCATCTGTAAATCCAAGATATTCCTTTTTTTTTTATTATTCTTGCCCTCATTATTCTAGGGCTCTCGTGTATATAAATTGAGGTCTTACTGATTGAATAAAATATTGAATACCAAAGAATTTCTTACCTCTTCATTTTCTTCTTCATTAACTGTTCTTGCCTCTTTGTTTTCCTACTCTGTAATTATTAACTTGGTATCAGAGCAATTATGGCCATTGCCAATTTCAACGGTAGCTCTCCCTTGAACCCTAGTAGCACTGTTTTTAGTAGCCCTCCTTTAAACCAGCTTCTCAACCAAATAACTTCTATAAAGTTGGATCGGAGCAAATTTTTGCTGTGGAAAGACCTTGCCCTGCTTATTATGAGGAGCTACGGACTTGAAGGCCACCTGACCGACCAAAAGACATGTCCTCCAGTGTATCTTCAGACTACCTGGGAAGAGAGTTGGTTGCTGCAAGAGCTGGTACCAGTGAAACTGTTGCTGGAGCATCCACATCTGAAGGAGGCTCAAGTGGAAGTGGTGGAGCTTCGAGTTCTACATTCATTCTTGAGGTAAATCCTCAATATGAGGCCTGGATGGCAATAATCCAGTTGTTACTCGGCTGGTTATATATTCAATGACCCCTGAAGTTACTGTTCACGTCATGGGGTGTGAGTGCGCTAAAGATATGTGGAACAAAATTAAGAAACTATTTGGCATTCAATCTCGTGCTGAAGAAGACTATCTCAGGGAAGTTTTCCAATCCATTCGCAAAGGTAATCCAAAAATGGAAGAATATCTGAGAATGATGAAAAATAACTCTGATAATCTTGGACAAGCTGGTAGTCCGGTCTCTACAAGGGCTTTGGTGTCACAGGTTCTTTTAGGATTGGATGAAGAATATAATGTTGTTGTAGCCACAATTCAGAGCAAACACGATGTGTCTTGGCTGGATATGCAATCAGAGTTGCTTCTATTTGAGAAACGTTTAGATCATCAGGCTGTGTAAAAAACTTCAACTGGCTTCAGTCATAATGCCACGTTAAGGCTGTGCAAAAAACTTCAACTGGCTTTAGTCATAATGCCACGTCAATGTGGCTAACACTAGAGAATCTTTCATTAACACAAAACATAAGTCTCAGTGTGCAGGCAACAACAACTCAAGTGGAAATCAACGAGGTGGTAGTAATAATAGAGGACAAGGCAGAGGTAGAGGCAACAAACTAACTTTTCATGTATGTGGTCGACTTGGTCATACTGCGTATTACTATTATGTACGTTACAATAGAGAGCTATCACCACCAAACTTTTCTCAATACAAGGGAGAATCTTCAACCCACAAAAGAACATGGGAGTTCCTCAAAATCAGTCTGTCTTATCAACCTCTCAAAGCTCTTAACCCTTTATGGCAGGCCCTGAAACACTCACAGACCTGAGTTGGTATGTAGATAGTGAAGCTTCAAGCCATGTGACAGCTGACTACAACAATCTTGGAAATGATAATGAGTATAGAGGTAAAGAATCTGTTGTTATTGCCAATGGTGATAGTGTTGCGATTGGTGTCCTAATTCTCCCGGAGTCTCGTTGTTTTGTAAAGATACACATTGTTTAATGAATAAAATAAGTGTTATTTAATTCTGACATTTACTCATATACAATAAACAAAGCTCTTTGGTTCTCTTATGTGAACTTAAACATGTATATGTGATATACAAGTAGATCATGCCTTAAGTGATAATCTAAATAGGTCTGTAGTATAAGGATTAAGGTGCAATATCTAATCCTGATGACACTATGGATACGGCCCGCTTTGTAGAGGTTTGCAAGTGTTATAAACTACTATAGATGATAGATCTTGACCATTCATATGGAGACGTGCGAGTGGGGATGTCCTATACAAAGAGTTTATATAAGACCTGAACAATGAGATGACTAGACTTTGTATATAACACCATTGATACTAGAGATTTGCATCTCACCTAAACGACCATAGCTGACATGACCTCAATCCTGAGTGTTTTGGGAACTTCTGCCTTTGAGGGCGGTCCTTTGATTAGTATGGATGAGAGTGTCAAGATTGCCAACTCAACATGCCTACCTTTTTAGGGACTTGTCTGATTTGGGAGATGGAAACTCAATCCACAAGATGAAATTCACTTCTTTCCCGAAGTAGAGATAAGTAGAGAGAGTACTCTCTTAAGGGCTGATTCCGAGGCTTGAAGTAGTGGCCACAACTTCTCTTTGGAAGAGAAGACTCAGTCATAATAGGACCATGACTTATGTTCATTAAAGGGATCAGTGGTACTTAAGGAGACAGATATAACTACAAGGGCATAATAGTTATTGGCCGAGCTGCACTTACGAGCAATCTATGAAGGGTTGTCGCACTATTGATTGGTTAAGATGGACACATAATATATTTGTGGTAAGGAGAGTTCAGCTGTCGGTCTTTAGTGGAGTACCTGACAGTTAACGGATAGTGGAACTCGTGACTAAAGTGTTTAGTCAGTTCTTTCCGTACCGTTGGAGCTTCGAGCTACAGGTTCATAAGGCCCCCTTGGTATCTCAATGAATTCAGTTGAGAATCAATTCTTGGTGTTGATTTGAAATGTTCAAATTGAAAAGAGATATTTTGATTATATATGATATAATCAGTATTATGTATGAGATACATCTAGTGGAGGATTGATGTAAATGAGATTTACATTAAGTACCATGGAATAGAAAAAGAACTATGGTTTATATGTTTCATGAGATGAAATATTAAAACTATAGGTTATAAATATAGATTGATCAGTTGGTTATCATTTATATTTATAATAACATTAATTATTGGATAATTAATTCTTTTTCTTTAAAAACCAATTGAGTGGGTGGTTATTGAATTTTCATAGTAACCGTGAGTTAAAAGGAAAATTGTTTTCCTAATTTTATTAAGTTTTCATAAAATGTTTTTTGAGATTTGTCTTTCATAAAAAGAGTCTCACAGAAGTTGCTCAAGTAAATAACGATTTACTAAACAACAGCTTGGGCGAGCTAAACGATCGTGTCGTATTTACTAAGCGACAGCTTGCCCAAGTAAGCAATCATGTAGTGTCTGTAGGCGACAGACACTGAGCTAAACGATGAGCTAAATAATTGCTTAACTTTTGCTAGAAGATCGCATAGCGTTAGCTAAACGATTGGGCATCGACCTATACGTTAGGTCTACGTCATCTCCCACTTGCCCAATCGTGTACTCGATCGGTGTTTCCTCCTTCGTCTGCCTCATTCCAAGTCATAACAGAGCCCACCCTCTGGATTATCACACCGAGAATACCAAGGTAACCTTCTTGGTGGTTTCATACTCAACTCGACACCATCGAGGTTCTATGGAGGTTGTTCGTGTTGTTGAGAAGTTCGTGACCGAGGCAATCACAGAGGAAGAGTACGTGGTGTTCACGATTCGGAGCGGTCGTGTTGTTCGAGCATTCGAGGTTGTCGTGTTCGAGTGTTCGTGAGCAAGGAGCATGGAGACGAGACTACAAATGTTCGTAGAGTTTTCTCCTTGTTCATTTGTAGTTATTCATACTGTAATTTCTGTATTAATTGTATAACCGCATGTTTCTATACGACTGTAATTTGTAATGTTCATTCGTGATTGTAATTTGGAATGATCTTTATTCTGCTGCTTATGAAAATCTCGAGTTCTATTTCCTTTAGATAGTCTTAACATTTCACATATAGGTGATGTTTGTCTATCGAATAGTAATGGTCAGCTACAGTTAAAAGATATGCCATGTGTTCCTAATATTGCCAAAAATATAGTAAGTGTGTCCAAGCTTACTAAAGATAATAACATATTTATTGAGTTTCATAATGATTTCTGTCTTACTAAGGACAAGGATACGAGGCCAACCATTCTAAAGAGGCAGCTTAGAGATGATCTTTACCAACTACAAGATGTAGAAGTTTGTTCGAGTGGAGTTTCCATGGCAGAATCTGGTAAGCAGCCAATGAACAAAAATAAGAATGTGTCTGCCTTAGCTTTGTCTAATTCAACTCAGTCATATGAGAACAAGGTGTCTAAAAACTTGTGGCACAAACGTCTCGGTCATCCTTCTTTAAGAACACTTGAGTTAGTTATAAAGAAATGTAATCTTCCCACTATCATTAATGAAGAGTTTCTATTTTGTGATTACTGTCAATATGGTAAATCCCACTCTCGTGCCTTTCCAAACTCTAAGTCTCGAGCTGTTAAACTCTTTGATTTAGTACATATTGATTTATGGGGGCCTGTGTTGGGGATGATGCCCTAAAGTTTTGTGTTTTGTAGTTTGTAAACAGTTTGTACGAGTGCTTGTGATGTATAATATATGATATTTACTTCACTTCTTGACTTTACACATTTAGATGTTTTATTTGCTTTACCACAAACTAATAAATTAAAATTTGTAGTTGTCATTATGTAACTTAAGCATGTATGTGATGAGACACAAATGGATCATGTCTTAAGTGTTGGGATTGGTGTCCTGATTCTCCTAGAGTCTCGTTGTTTGTAATGATACACATTGTTTTATGAATAAAATAACGGTTATTTCATTCTGGCATTTACTCATACCCAATAAACAAAGCTCCATGGTTATCTTATGTAAACTTAAGCATGTATATGTGATATATAAGTGGATCATAACTTCAGTGATAACATAAATAGGTCTGTAGTATAAGGATTAAGGTGGGATACCTAATCTTGGTGACACTATGGATACGACCTACTTTGTAGAGGTTTGCAAGTGTTGTAAAGTACTATAGATGGTAGATCCTGATCATTCATGTAGAGACGTGCGAGCGGGGGTGTCCTATACAAAGATTTTGTATAAGATCGGACCACGAGATGACTAGACTCTATATATAACGTCGTTGATACTAGAGACTTACATCTCATCTAAACGATCATAGGTGACACGACCTCAATTCTGAGTTTTCTGGGAACTCCTGCCTTTGAGGGCGATCCTTTGATTAGTATGGTTGAGAGTGGCCAGATTGCCAACTCAACATGCCTACCTTTTTGGGAACTTATCTGATTTGGGAGCTGGGAACTCACTTACACAAGATAGAATTCACTTCTTTCCCGAAGCAGGGATAAGTAGAGTGATTACTCCCTTAAGGGCTGATTCCAGCACTTGAACATAGTGGCCACAGCTTCTCTTTGGAAGAGAAGACTCAGTCATAGTAGGACTATGACTTATTTTCATTAGAGGGATCAGTGGTACTTAAAGAGACAAATGTAACTACAGGGGCATAATAGTTATTGGTCCAGCTGTACTTATAAGCGATCCGTGAAGGGTTGTCGCACTTCTGATTAGTTAAAATGGACATATAATATATCTGTGGTAAAGAGAGTTCAGCTATCGGTGTTTAGTGAAGTGTCTGGCAGTTAACAGATGGTGGATCCTGTGACTAAAGAGTTTAGTCAGTTATTCACGTACCATTGGAGCTTTGAGCTACAGGTCCATAAGGTCCGCTTAGTAGTTCAATGGATTTAGTTGAGAATTAGATCTTGGTGTTGATTTGAAATGTTCAAATTGACAAGAGGTAGTTCAATTATATATGAAATGAGATACATCTAGTGGAGGATTAATGAAATGAGATTTACATTAAGTTCCATGGAATAGAAAAAGCGCTATGGTTTATATGTTTCATGAGATGAAATATTAAAACTATAGTTTATAAATATAATATGGTAAGTTAGTTATAATTTATTTTTATAATAATATTAATTATTGGATAATTAACTCTTTTTCTCTAATAACCAAGTGAGTGGGAGGTTATTGGTTGTTTCATGGTAACGATAAAAGGAAAAATGTTTTCCTAATTTTAGTAAGTTTTTGAAAATTGGTGATTTTGAGATTTCCTCTCTCCAAAAAAATTCTCACGAAAGTTATCAAGTAAATAGGATTTACTAATTGACAGCTTAGATAAGGTAAACGGTCGTTGAATGTTTGTAGGCGACAGACACTTAGCTAAGCGATGAGCTAAACGACCGCATAGCTTTTTCTAGACAATTGTTTAGCTTTTGCTAAAAGATTGGGCATTGACCTATATGATAGGTTCTGTCATCTCCCAGTTGCTCAATCGTTTACACGATTGCTGTTTTCTCCATCTTCTGCCTCAAACCAAGTACACACAGAGCCCACCCTCAGAATTCTCACACTGAGAATACCAAGGTAGCCTTCTTGGTGGTGTCATACTCAACTCGACACTATCGAGGTGCTGTAGAGGCCGTTCGTGTTGTTCGGGGTGTTCGAGACCTAGGCGATTGCTAAGTTCGAGCAAACAGTGTTTGTGCAGTGTAGCAGTCATGTTGGATGAATGTTCGTGATTACTGTGTTCGAGCATTTGTGATTAAGGAGATTGGTGATGAGTCTACAAAAGTGTGTAGCTTTTGTCCTTGGTCTTATGTATTATCATGTTGTAAATTCTGTAATTAATGCATAATCGTATGTTTCTGTTTATTCACTGTAATTGTAAAGTTCATATATGATTGTAATTTGGAATGATCTTTCCGCTGCTCATGGAAATCCTCGTGTTCGATTTCCTCATTATGTGATAACCAAAAAGGTCTATAGTATATAGATATAGGAGGGAAACCTTATCCTGGTAATACTATGGATGCGGTCCGCTTTATAGAATAATTACAGTGTTGTGACTTGCTACAGATGGTCTAATCCGAATCATTCATGTGGGGACGTGTGAGCGAGGGCGTCCTATATAAAGAGTTTGTATAAGACTTGACCACGAAATGTTAATATCTCGTTATATAACATTGTTCATGACAGAAACTTCACTTCACTAGGATGACCATAGGTAACATGACCTCAATCTTGAGTGAGTTGGGAACTCCTGCCATTGAGGGCGGTCTTTTGATCTACATGGGTGCAAGTGGCAAGGCCGCCGAATCAAACCTACCACTTTGGGGATTCATCTAATTTGGGAGCTAGGAACTCAGCTATACAAGATAGAATTCACTCATTCCTCGAAGCAGGGGTAAGTAGATAGATAGCTCCTTTAAGGGTTGATTCAAGGGCTTGAACGATGTGGCGCCACACACCTTCTCTTGGTTCGAGAGGCGTTCACACATAGTAGGACTATGTTGTATTGTTCATTAGAGGGATCAATGGTACTTAAGGAGTGAGATGTAACTACAGGGGAAAAATGGCAAATTGGCCCTACTATACTTACGAGCATCTGTGAAGGATTATCGTACTCATGATTGGTTATATCCGATGGAAACAGAAATATACTTGTGGTAAGAAGAGTTCAGCTATCGGTCATTAGTGAGATGCTTGGAAATTATCGGATGGTGGATCTCGTGGCTAAAGAGTTTAGTCACTTATTCATGTACCGTTAGAGCTTCGAGCCATAGGTCCATAAGATCCCCTTGGTAGCTTGGATACAAGTTAAGAATCAGTTTTTGGGTCAGTTTGAAATGTTCAAATTGACAAGAAGGAGTTTGATTATATATGATATAATTGAACTGGTTAATTATATATGATATGATTGACTAAATGTATGAGATACATTAAATTAGAGGAATCTGGATATAAATATGATTTATATCAAGTAGAGGAGAAAACACTATGGTTGATATATGATATCAATCTATAAGTTATGAATATAATATGATTATATTTATTATTTTATTAATTGGACAATTATGAGATGATTGCCCGACATTTTCTTCGTATTCATGTGTTAGTGGGAAGTTCAATTCGGTTTTCGTAATTGAAGATAAAATGAAAATGGTTTTCATTTTGCATGAGATATGCATAATTGCTCACGGTGTGATTGGAATTCTATCGCTTAGTGATTGAGAGCATATACGATAAACTTATGTTTGCTAAACGATAGTAGATCCACGCTCGCGTTTTTATAAACTACCGCTTACCATTTTCTAAACATCGCTTAGTGCCCAAGCCTTACTAAATGATCGTATAGACGATCGGCTAGGTTTTCCTACATGATCATGTAACTCCCCTAAACGATCAAGCACCTCGACTATATGATAGTCTTTCCTTTCTCCCACATGCTTCATCTTTTGTACATGATTGCCTTTCCTCCTCACCTCTACCAAATCCGAACAAAGCCCACCCTTTGGATTCTCACTTCGAGAATTTTGAGGGCTTCAAGTGGTGGTGTCGTCCCCTTTTCCTGGTGTTCGTGCAAAGTTGTTCATGATAGACAACTGGATAGTTGCTGAACGATTGCCTGACATTCTAGCAAGAGCACAAGGAGTTCGTTCATGTGAGAGCGATTTTTGTTCTGAAGAAAGTCTTCAACTGGTAAGCCCTCGTTCTCTTGTATTTTATACTTTAAGCATGTCAGTAATTTAGTGTTGTATAATGCATATCTGTATATGTGAATGTATATCTAGAAATTCTGTCATAATGAATTGGAAAGATCTGCTTCTGCTCATAAGTACTCTTGTATAAGAGTTCCTTCAATTGGTATCAGAGCCAGGTTTCTCATATTCCAAATTCATTGTTGCATAGAATTGCATTTACATTCTCGGTAGGTGAAGCATGTCTACTCTCTGTTTTAATTTTTAATTCATGTAGATGTGTTTATTAATGGAGTTTTCTGGGGTGAAACCTCGGTTTGTTTAAATTCTTTCACATTTCCAGTTAATTGTAAAGGCCCCTATGTTTTTGGGCTTTATTAATTGTTATCGAGTCTGTATTCAAAGTTAGTTTGAGTTTTGAGTCATTCGTGAAGAAGCTTCGTAGCAAGGGTTGCTATTCTTCGAGGAAGAAGACGATCAAGCGTTGGTCAAATCGTGTAGACGATGGGGTAGACGATCACTGAGTTTCGGATAATCAAGTGTCGTTTAACGCGTGGGCACTAGACAATCGTATAGCTCAGCAAGCCTCATCGCTTAGTTACTGACTATACGATTATATCGCGTAGTGAATCGTTTACCTTTCGCATGTTAAATGATCGTTTAGACAATTAGGCTTCGCAACCTCGTTGTCATCTAAGTGATCGTGTAGCATTCATGCTATCGTCTAGTGTGCGCTAAACTATCGTTTACCTAAAGGCATTTTACTTGGTGACTAGAAATTGGTTGTATGTTGTGCATGCATGATGATGTGCTACAAGCTCATGTTGCCATAAATTTGTAATGTTAAATGTAATCTTATGCTATGTTAATGCTCATGCACATTTATGTGATACTACTTCTAGATATATGCGTTGTTAGTCATATGCTTGTAGTATGCTATGGAGTAATGCATTGTCACAAGTTTCCTTGCGCTGAAACCAAGTATAATTCCAACGCAAGTTTCTCAGAGTAATCCGAGGTCGAACACAGTGATTGTTTTCATTAATGTGTTACTTTTGTGATATATGCAACCGGTTTTACAATTAATAAAAGATTTGGTGTATACATGAATTTAAATTGCGATGAACATAAATTGCATTGATAAAATAAAAATGCGATAAAAATAAATTTGCGTTAATAAACTAAATTATGATGAAGATAAACCTAAACTAATGTGATACAAGATACAAGATACATGGTATATATGATGCTGAGTTCGAGACTAACTGTGAAGTTTATACAAAGGACCGTGATATGCAATGGCAAGTCTTTATGGATGAATCAGAAGAAGAAAGAATAATTAGTACAAACGTCGCAAGTTTGTTAATTGCATTAAAGATGTAACTAAGGTTCCGCTTTCCCTTGGCATACACCTCTCGGTGATCGGCCGTGTTCCCATATCTCTATGGTGAAACAAGAATGAATGTGGTGAACGCAAGGTTGCTTCCATCTCTGGAAGTACTTCTCACTTTAGTTAAAGCATTCTTCCAACCCTCTCTCGATAGGCAGAATAGCATCTTCACTTCTGCTCTCACAAGTGAAGATGTAGTCTAGCATGCCTTTACTAAACTTAATTATTTCCTTAACCCAATTAATTTACTTGCTTAATTCTTGCTAATTACCCATGGGATTAAGAAAACACCATGGAGAAAATAAATTATGGATGAACGGAAATATACAGAGAATTGATAATGAACATGATCATAACATTCAATACTAAGATTAAGCGTCTGATACATGGTGTGAATGATAGACTAAGGAGATGAATACAAGTGATAAAGAGATAGAAACAAATACAGAAGAGTGTCAATGTCTTGACACAGATCTGGACGGTGGTTTTGCTTGCCGGCATGTGGAATGGATGAACAGAAGAGCTTCCCTCTCAGGCTTGCTTGTCTGGTAGAGATGACCTTCGAACAGAGCTTCGACGGTAGGGATCGGAAGGATTCTTTGCCTAGAGACTCACCTCTCGGACTTGTCTCTTAATTCTTCCTGGATCTACTCTGATTTGTCACTCAACCAGTCTCTCTCTCATATTAGTATATACACTTTTTCTCTTGTATCCAGTACATCTTTCAACGGAATTGCAGAAGCTATTTATAGGTGAGGCTTTGACTCTTTGCATTGTGGTCCCCACTTTATTGTTAAGGCAGTTCTTGAAATGGTGGAGTGAATATTCCTTCTGTTATGCAATCAATCCCGTCAGTAATGCATAACGGTCAGTTGTACACACGTCAGAATCCCTGCAATTGCGTTGCTCTTTACATCTTCAATCGTTTGCCCGCATGCAGTATTGTTTTTTATTACCGCATGCGGTTGAAGATTGTGTTGATCACAGAGCTCTTGATCGATTGTCGCATGCGCCGGCATTGTGTTGATCGTCTCTTCATTATTGAGTGACGGGCGCAATACGACGTAGATGCGTTGTTCTGTTTATCTTTGAGCCATGAACGCATGCAGTGACTTGATTTCCTACAAAACAGAACTGAAACATTCTTTTCTACCATCGCAATGGTATCAGTGGGTGTATTGACGATAATTTATAATTCTCGTATTTCTTAGCCAATTTTCATACTATCGACGCAACTTTTCTTTCATTTGGCTTCAATATCTAAATAAAGCAATATAAATAACTTGTATTTCTACAAGTTATCATTACTACACGATGGAGCTTCACCCGACGGTTCAAGACCCGATACGCTTGTGAATCGGTTTGCTCGGTGGAAAAATGTAATAGATATAATTTTTTCATTCCGGTTTTGAGTTGGTTCATCCTGGTCCATCAATCTGTGCTTTTATACTTGAGATGTATGTTCTTTTTTATATATCATATGGTATGCACATATAGAAAATCCCACCTTAGGTTATGCATTAGTCATGCATCATCTCTTTATTATAAGTGTTATAATTTAGAGAAACGTGCTTTAAATTACGTAAGAGCATGCTCATGCATCATATAATATAATATATTTTTGCATGCATAAAGGCATTGACATGCATCATCTTTATATTATAAATGTTATAGTATAAAGGTGTATGAAAAGCATGTTTGCTTGGTTATTACATGTATATAAAAGTTATGTATAGTAATAACCAGACACTGCATAAAGCATGACACATAGGTTACTTTATGAGAGTTATAAATACCTTGTTATATGGTAATGTGTTTTAGTTGTTTCTTTTTAAAGGTTAAAGAGAAATTAGAACTAAAAGTTACAAGAAAGACATGCATGCTCACTTAGGTTTAATTCATGATTTTAAAATGTTTAAAACTTGGATGACATAGACCTAAGATCACGGTTCTAATATGATTAATAACCCTTAGGCTTTAATATTTTAATCATTTTAATAGGATTAAATTGACTAATAAAAGGTTAAAGTGTAGCAAATCTATTTATAAAGGACCTTTTATCTAAGGCGGGTTCTGTCTAAGCTGGGGTATTTAAGTTGACGAAAATGTAACACCTCTACCTGGGAACCTACTTGGAAAGGTGAATTAGATAGATTTGATGCATGCATGCAAGTTAAGGATAGTCCATTAAAGAGTTTAAATGTGACTACTTGAACTTGTTTTATTTCAAAAACAAAAGTTGTTTTTTAGCAAACTAAATAAATGACTTAGACTAAAATCAGTAGCCGGATTGTCTAGGTTAATGGACCCCTAGGTAGAACATTTAGTGGGAGGTACTTGGAGCATATGATGCTTCATTTAAACCTTTCACGTTTCTCTTTTATAGTCCACATCATGAGATCTACCCTCGGATTCATGGCACCCTGGGAGTGTCCCCCTAAAGGATGGTGTTTGGGTAGGTCAATATCAAGGTGGATGGAGAGAATGTTTATAGTAAGTGGGAGTGGGAAGTGTGACAGCATATCCCATGGTCTCCCTCGTTGGATTGAATAAAGTTTTTGTGCATCGCCTCGAGACACCCTGGGAATGTCCCCCTATAGGATGGTAGTTTTGCGCGTTTCTTTATTTGATCTCCTGTAAGAGGATAAGGTTACTGAGTCTCTTATCCTGATCTGCTTCTTCCCTATGATAGGCTCATTAAAGGGACACTCCCAGCGTGCCACGAGGCTGAGGGGCATCTGCTTCTTCCCTATGGTGGGAGTGTCCTAATGTGGCACCGAAAATGAGGGGTCATGCTTACGCGGAATTGTTTAAGGTTAACACTTCTGGACCAAATAAATGGTGGCTGTTAGGTTCAGTTCCAAGAGTTGGTTTTGCCTAATGGTTGAGAATGTCTCATCCTAGTGAAGGGGCATCTGATCACCCCATCGATGATGTTTGTCCTGCCTCGCTGGGGCATCATTGCAAAATAGAACTCTTAATCACTTAGGGTACTTAGAAACTATTTTGCTAAAACTAATTGGTTAAAATGTGGTTTAGCAAAGTCTTATAAAAAAAATTTCGTTTTTTTAGCGACGTTTTTTAAAATGGGTACAGTCACAATCGCTTTGCTTAGCATCGATAAACTTACTGGTGACAACTATTCAAGTTAGGAACATATGATCACGACGATACTCATCATCGAGGATCTAATGTTTGCCCTTACGGAGGTTTGTCCTTCTATTCTAGCTCCCAATACCACTCGAAATGTTCGGGAGGTGTACGAGTGATGGACACGTAAAAAGGAAAAGGACCGAGCTTATATCTTGGCCAGTCTGAGTGACATGTTGGCCAAGAAGCATGAGCCCATGGTCTTAGTGCGTCAGGTTCTAAAATACATATTCAACTCCAAAATACATATTCAACTCCAAAATGGAGGAAGGCACCTCTGTTCGTGAACGTGGGCTTAACTTGATAATCCACTTCAATATGCCTGAGATGAATGGGTCTAGAATCAATGATGGCAGTTAGATTAGCATCATCCTGCATTCATTGCTGGAGAGCTTTCTTCACTTTTTTAGTAATGTGATTCTTAACAAAGTGACCTTACAACTCTCATCAACGAGTTGCAAACATACTAATAACGGGAAGAAATGCACGTTATCATATTGCTAAGTTCTTAAACAATGCTGGCTTGCGTTGATAAAACATGATAAATTGCGTCCAAAAAGCATAAGATTCATAATATTGTAGTCATATGCGTTCATCGCATTAGAACAGTTGATTTTTGTATTTTTGTGCAGAATATGCGATGACGCAAAGTTGAAATTGCGATCATAGGAAATCATTGGTTGAGCATAGCATTACTGCAAGGTTTTGCGGTGATCGTGTTCGCAAACATCTACTCGAGAAGGATTGCCGCAACTTGGTTAGCGCAACATGGTGGGCGCATCTACGTGAAAGGCTAATTAATCGCGATGGGACAAAAAGCTGATGACAGTTGAATTCGAATTAAGTTGACAGCAGCTAACGATAACAAGTACATCCAGTTTTTCAGTGATAAGTATACGGCGCATCAGTAAGGGAATTAAAGTGGTTCTATCTGAGCAATCATGAGAGAGAAGTTGCCGTTCACCCTGGAAGTTCTATAAATACCAAAGGCATCCTTCAGAAAAGGGGTTCCACTAGTCAGGAGTTCACCATCTTACGAGTTTAGCCTAGTTCTTAGATTTTCTTTTACTTCAAGGCGGATGCGAGAGAGAAGGTTGTGCCGACAGATCGTTCTGATAAGCTTGGGAGAGTGTCGGAAGTTTCAAGGACAAAGAGAAGGCCGACGCCTGCAGGAGTAGGATTATCTTTGGAACCGAATAAAGATTTCTAGTGTAAAAGCCTCGGTCAGCAAGGAATTGTTACCAGGCTCTCTACCTTTAACTTCTATTGCTATTTTGTACTCCACTCATTTATCGAAATGGAATCTACATCTCTATATTTGTTCACTCTCATTTATTTACGCATGAGTAGCTAAATCAGTTGAATGGGTTGAGAAGCATTTAGCTAGCATAACTAAAAAATCTTCATTCTATGCGATTATCTTGTATTATGTATGCCTCATTTGTCCATTAGAGATACTCGGGAGGGTAGTCTAAGGATAGGATCTAGGCTTGGGAAGGTCAGGTTAGAATCTAGGCTTGGGAGAGCCAGATTATAATGCATAATCAAAAGATAGGAGCTTAGGAATAAGCACTATTCACTATTAATGCATTGCATGCATCCTAGAGATAGGATATGATTATATGCGGTCACCTTGTCTTTATGCATTTTGCATCATCGCATAGGAAAAGAGTAGAGATTTAGAAATAAGCTCTATGGACACTTTTGCATTCAACACATGCGTCCTAGACTTAGCAGCATCACATTTGCATTTGAAAATGACTCGCTGTGCATGGTTGTAGCATGATCGCATAGTCTGATGCATTCCAAAGTAACGTTAACTAAAGACCTTCTCAACCCGTTTATCCACATACTCAGTGCATCTATCACACAACTGACTTTTCTCAAATCCGCCACATTTGTTTATTTTTCATTAATGCAACAAACCAACAACTATTTATTTATTTGGTTACGGCAAAGTTTTCTTAAAAATTACCAACACAACCTGTTTTCACAAGTCCCTGAGTTTGACCCTGGACTTACCAGGAAACTCAGTGGAGTTTACACTTGGATTCTGCTAAGGAAATTTGAGTGCTCAACACAATTTCACCATCGCATATCATCCATAATTTCACTTCATAAAATCAAGCATCACATGCCAATCTTTACTGAAATGTAAGGAGAGGAAAAGAGGTGAGGAAAATGTTGCTCCAGCTTCTAGGACGTTCCTGAAGGAACTCTTATTCAAGAGTACCTACGAGCGGAAGCGGATCATTCCAATTCATTATGACAGAATTACCACATATACATCCAAAACATACTAATACGCATTTATAATGCTAAAGAGATCAAGAGATCATACCAGGTGAAGATTTCTTCTTCCCAACGAGTCTAAAACCCAATTGTCTACCTCGAACAATGACCACTCAGAGAGAAGGAAATGGAAATGACACCACCGCTCAGAGCCCTCAGTATTCTTGGAGTGAGGATCCAAAGTGTGGGCTTTTTTTGTATTTGGTAGAGGAAAGGAGGAAGAGAGATCGTACACAATGATCAAACAAGTGGGAGATGAGGTCGCCTATCGCATAGGCAAGATGTTTAATCGTTTAGGTGAAGTATGCGATCGTGTAGGAAAAAGTAAGCGATCATCTAAACGATCGTGTAGAAAAAGGAAAGCGATCATCTAAACGATTGTGTAAAAAAAGGTAAACGATCGTGTAGGAAAAGGGTGAGCGATCGTGTAGGAAAGGTAAACGATGGCTTAAGAAAAGGTAAACGATCGTTTAGTTAATAGCGCGCGAAGGTGTAATCGATAAGCGATCGCTTAGCAATATCGTATATGTAAGCGACCATGCAAGCACTATCGTATAGACACTGATTTTCTTAGCAATGACACTCTCTTTAACACAATGTCCGCGCCCCTACGCTCAATACACCTTCAGCTATTTTGCATCTCAAAGTGATCTTTCAATACACTCATCCGTTATTTAGAACAGAAGAGACGCCGTCCCATTTCCTTTATAGTCGTCAAATGAATGTGATCTCATCATATTCATAACATATAAATTAATATCATATATTAATTATAATATTTTCCACTATTAGATATAAATCATATTTATATCCAATTTCATCCAAATTAATGTATCTCATACATAAAGTTAATTATATCATATTTAATTAACTCGTTCAATTATATCATATATAATCGAACTCCCTCTTATCAATACGAACATTTCAAACTAACCCAAAAACTGACTCTCAACTTGTATCCAAGCTACCAAGGGGACCTTATGGATCTATGGCTCGAAGCTCCAATGGTACGTGAATAGCTAACTAAACTACTTATTCACGATATCCACCATCCGTTAACTGCCAAGAATTCCACTAAAGACCGACAGTTGAACTCTTCTTGCCATAGATATATTTCTATGTCCATTGGATATAACCAACATCAGTACAATGACCCTTCACAGATGCTCGTAATTATAGTAGGCCAATTTACCGTTTTGCCCTTATAATTACATCTTCCTCCTTAAGTACCACTAAACCCTCTAATGAACAATACAACATAGTCCTACTATGTGTGAACACCTCTCAAGCTATGAGAAGGTGCATGGCGCCACATCATTCAAGCCCTGGGATCAGCCCTTAAAAGAGCAATCTATCTACTTACCCTTATTTTCGGGAAGGAGTGAACTCCATCTTGTGAAGCTAAGTTCCTAGCTCCCAAATCAGACGAATCCTCAAAATGGTAGGTTTGAGTCGGCGCTCTGGCCACTCACACCCATGCAAATCAAAGGACCGCCCTCAATGGCAGGAGTTCCCAACTCACTCAGGATTGAGGTCATGTTACCTATAGTCATCCTAGTGAAGTGAAATCTCAGTCATGAACGAAGTTATATGACAAGACATAACACTTCGAGGTCAGGTCTTATACAAACTCTTTGTATAGGATGCCCTCGCTCGGATGTCCATGTTGACTTGGATTTTGATGATCGTAATGTGTATACATGATGATGTGCTACAAGCTCATATTGCCATAAATTTATAACGCAAAAGGTAATCTTATGTTGTGTTATTACTCATGCACACTTTATGCGATACTACTTCTAGATGTATGCGTTATTAATGGAATGCTTGTTGTATGCTCTGCATTGTCACAAGTTTCCTTGCGTTGAAACCAAGTATAATTTCATCGCAAGTTTCTCGGAGTGATCCGTTAATGCGTTACGTTCGTGATATATGTGACCGGGTGTTTTTCCATTAATAAAAAATGTGTGTGTACAAGTATTTAAAATTGTGGTAAAGTAAAATATGCGGTAAAGTAAAGTATGCGGTAAAGTTGAGTTGTGGTAATACAATAAAATGCGATGAAAGTAAACCTAAGCTATTATGATACAAGATACAGGATACTGATACATGATACTGAGTTTAAGACTGACTGTGAAGATTATACAAAGGGTCGTGTTATACGGTGGAAAGTCTTTATGTATAAAAAAGAAATAGAAAGGATAATTAATATAAACATCACAAGTTCATTAATTGCGTTAAAGATTAACTACGGTTCCGCTTTCCCTTGGCGTACACCTCTCGGTGATTGGCCGCGTTCCCACATTTCTGTGGTGAAACAAGGGTGAACGTAATGAGTGCAAGGTTGCTTCCATTTCTGGAAGTACTTCTCGCTTTAGTTAACGCATTCTTTTAACCTTCTCTCGACAGGCAGAATGACATCTTCACTTTTGCTCTCACAGGTGAAGATGCCATCTAGCATGCTTTAGCTAAACATATTTATTTCTTTAGCACAGATTAATTTACTTGTTTAGTTCATTCTAATTACCAAGGGTTTAAGAAAACATCATGAGAAAGCGATTAATGGAGGAACAGAAATAGACAGAAAGATGGAGATGAAAATGATCATGACATTCAATACTAATATTTAGCATCTGATACATGGTGTGAATGATAGAAATTAAGAAGATGAATACGGTTGATGATAAGAGATAGAAACAAAACAGGAAAGTGCCAACATCTTGACACAAATCTGGATGGTGGATTTGCTTGCCGGTGAATGGAGTGAATGGAAGGAAGACCTTCCTTCTCAGGCTTGCTCGTCCGGTAGAAGTGACCTTGGTACAGAGCTTCCACGGCGAGGATAGAAAGGATTTGCCCTGAGACTCACCTCTCGGTCTTGTCTCTTAATTCTTCCCGGATCTTCTTCGATCAGCATTCAGACCATTCTTTCTCTCAATATACAAGTATCAAAATATGCCCGTATCAAGTATATTTTCTCATAGAATTTCAGAGGCTATTTATAGGCTTAGCTTTGACTCTCTGCAGTGTGCACCCCACTTTATTGTTATGGAAATTCGGAAATGGTGGAGTGAATATTCCTTCTGTTACACGATCAATTCTGTCAGACATGCACAATGGTAAACTGTACACATGTTTGAATCCTCTGCAATTGTGTTGCTCTTTTGCATCTTCGATCGTTTGCCTGCATGCAGTGTTATTTTTTATTACCGCATGCGGTTAAAGTTGCGTTGATCGCTTAGCTCTTGATCGATTGTCGCATGCACCATCATTGCGTTGATCGTCTATTCATTTCTGAATGATTAGCGCAATGTGACGTAGATGCGTTGTTCTTTTTATCTTGAGCCATGAATGCATACGGTGACTTGATTTCCTGCAAAACAGACTTGAAATATTCTTTTCTACCATCGCAATGATGTCAGTGGGTGTATTGACGACAATTTATAATTCTTGCATTTCTTAGCTAATTACTATACAATTGACGCAACTTTTCTTTCTTTTGACCGTAATATCTAAATAAAGCAATATAAATAACTTGTATTTCTACAACTTATCAGTCCACTACTTGAATGATCAGGATCAGACCATCTGTGATAAGTCACAACGTTTGTAACAATTCCACAGAGCGGGCCGCATTCGTAGTGCACCAGGATAAGATTTTCCTCCTATATCCATATACTACAGACTATTTTGGTTGTCACTTTAGACATGATCCACTTGTATGTCACTACATATATGCTTAAGTTACATAAAGACAACCAGGGATATTAAGTTTATTAGTTTGTAATAAAATAAAAAACATCTAAATGTGCAAAGTCAAGAAGTAAAGTAAATATCATATATATTATACATCACAAGTGTTCGTACAAAGTTGTTTACAAACTACAGGACATGAGACTTTAGGGCACAAGCCCCAACAATCTCCCACTTGTCCTAAAGCAAAGTGGGGAGTACAACTAAACAGGTACAAAACAATAAACTAGGGCATAAAGCCCAGTGCAACAAAATCTCCCACTTGCCTTAGTCCAACCGTGGCGATCCCGTAGACCCATGCTCTGAAGATGACTCTCAAACACTGTAGGGTGGTAAGGGGAAAGGGAAAGCTCCTGCTAACCCGCCATCTGTCACACAAGGAGGCATTTGCTACTGGTTGAAAAAGGAAAATGTTTTCACTGCAACTAGGACAGATACTAGAAGAGGAATTGTCCTCACTGGCTGAAGGAAAGGAAGGCCTTCAAGGCTAAGGCCAATACAGACAAAGGTAAATATGATTTACTTGTACTAAAAACATGTTTAGTGGAGAATGATGATTCTGCCTAGATAATTGATTTGGGATCCACTAATCACATTTATTCTTCTTTTCAGGGGATTAGATCCTGGTGACAGTTGGAGGCTGGTGAGATGATGATGCATGTAGGTACTGGGCACGTCATTGCAGCTGTGGTAGTGGGAGGAATCCAGTTATCTTTACAGAATAAGTTTCTAGTTTTAAAAGATGTTTATGTTGTTCCTGAATTATTTAGGAACCTTATTTCTGTAAAGTGTCTATTACAATGTAAATATATGCCTTTTTTTTTAATGTGGATAGAGTGTTTATTCATAAAGATGGTGTTGAAATTTGTACAACTAAACTGGAAAGTAACTTGTATGTGCTCAGACTGTTAGCCTTAAATTCCTTCCATAACACAGAGTTGTTTAAATCTATCGTAACTCAATCTAAACGTTAACAAATTTCTCCAAAACAAAAATCCCAACTTTGGCACCTTCGATTAGGGCACATTAATTGCAATATGATTGAGAGATTGGTGAAGAATGGCGTTCTAAGTGAGTTAGAAGAAAATTCTTTACGAATGTGTGAATCTTTCCTTGAGGGTAAGATGACTAAAAGACCTTTTACTGAAAAAGGTATCGAGCCAAAGAACCTCTTGAGTTAGTACATTATGATCTTTGTGGTCCTGTGAATGTGCGAGCTCGAGGTGGCTATGAGTATTTTATCAGTTTTACTAATGATTACTCTAGGTATGGGTATGTTTATCTGATGCAATAGAAGTATGAATCTTGTGAAAAGTTCAAAGTGTTCAAGGCTGAAGTTGAAAATGCATTAGATAGACGGATTAAAACACTTTGATCAGATCGAGGTGGAGAGTTTCTGGATTCTGGGTTCCAAGGCTAGAACATGGAATCGTTTCCCAACTCTCAGCACCGGGTACACCTCAGCAGAATGGTGTAGCAGAGAGGAGAAATAGAACCTTGTTGGACAAGGTTCATTCGATGATGAGTTACGCTTCCTAACCGGACTAGCCTTGGGGTTTCATAGTGGATACTGTGGTTTACATACTCAACTGTATTCCTTCCATGAGTGTTGCAAGAACACCTATGTAGTATTCGAATAGGCATAAAGCTAGTTTACATCACTTTCGCATTTGGGGTTGCCCAATGCACGTGCTTGAGGAAAATCCCAAGAAGTTGGAACCACGGTTGAGGTTATGCCTGTTTGTAGGCTACCCCAAAGGTACACGAGGGGGTTATTTTTATGAACCGTCGAAAAATAGGGTGTCTGTTTCCACAAATGCTACTTTCCTAGAGGAGGATCATATTAGGGAGCACAGTCCATGTAGTAAAGTCGTGTTATGTGAGCTTTCCAACAAAACTACTGAAACTTCAACAAGATTTGTTGAAAGGCATGCTTCATCAGTAAGAGGTGTTGATGATAGTTCATCTAGTAGGTCAGTTCCACCTTAAGAGTTGAGGGAACCTCAACGCAGTGGGAGGGTTGCAAACCCACCCGTTCATGATCTGGGTTTCATGAAAATCCTAGCTATGGTAGCAGATGTGACGTTGAGGATCTATTGTCTTATCAGAAGGCAATGGAGTTTGTAGACCGAGATGAATAGGTCCAAGCCATGGATCTTGAGATGAAGTCGACGTGCTTCAAATTCAGTATGGGATCTTGTAGATCAGCCTGATGGGGTAAGACCTATAGGATGGAAATGGATCTACGAACGCAAACGAGATGAGAAGACTTTCTCGCTTGTTGCCATATTAAAGTTGAACTGCATCCTCCTGACCTTTGCAGCTTATTATAATTATGAGATCTGGTAAATGGACATCAAGACGGCCTTTCTGAATGGAAATCTTGAGGAGACCATTTACATGGTGCAACCCAAGGGATTCATAGCCCAAGGTCAGAGCAAAAGGTTTGCAAACTTAATCGGTCCATTGATGGGCTGAAACAGGCGTCTCGATCTTGGAACATACAGTTTGATACTACGATCAAGTCGTATGGCTTTGACCAAAACATTGATAAACTTTGTGTCTACAAGAAGATCGTCAACGGTTTAGTAGCTTTTTAGTGTTGTATGTAGACGATATACTACTCATTGGGAATTATGTAGGTCTACTGGCTGCAGTTAAGAACTGGCTAGCGACCCAATTCCAAATGAAAAATTTGGGAGAGGCTCAGTGATAACGGGCAGAAATGCACGTTATCATAGTGCTAAGTTCTTAAACAATGTTGGATTGCGTTGATGAAATATGTTAACTTACGTCCATTAAACATCGTTTTCATGATATTGCGGTTGCATGCGTTTAGCGCATTAGAATAGTTGATTTTTGTATTTTTATGCAAAAGATGCGTTAACGCAATACAAAGATCGCGAGGAATTCTTTGGTCGAGCGCAACTTCACCGCAAGGCTTTGCGTTGATCGTGCTCACAAACATTCGCCCAAGAAGGATCGCCGCAACTTGGTCAGCACGACATTTTTTTGGAGCATCTGGGTGAAAGGCCAATTAAGAGCGATGGGACAGAAAGCTGATGATAATCGAATCCAAATTAAGTTGACAGTCGATAATGGTCACAAAGTACATTCAGCTTTATCGGTGATAATTATTCGGCGCATCAGTCAGGAATTAAAGCTGTCCCATCTGTACAACCAGGAGAGAGAAGTCGCCTTTCACCATGGATGCTCTATAAATACCAAGGGCATTCTTCAGATAAGGGGTTAACAAGTTGATCAGTTCACCGTTTAGTTCACACTTCTGTCCATAGTTTTTCTTTCATTTTAAGGCGGACGCGAGGGAGAAAGTTGTGTTGGCAGATCGTTCCGGTAAGCTTGGGAGAGCGCCGGAAGCTTCAAGGATAGAGAGTGGGCCAATGCCTGCGGAAACAGGAACATCTTTAGATAAGAATAGAGATTTCAAAGTAAAAAACCTCGGTCAGCAAGGAATTGCTACCAAGCTCTCTACCTTTAACTTATATTGTCATTTTGTACTCATCTCATTTATAATAATGAAATTTCTTTCTCTATATCTATTCACTCTCTGTTATTCACGCATGAGTAGCTAAATCAGTTGAATGGGTTGAGAAGCATTTAGCTAGCACAACTAGGGAATCTTCATTCTTTGTGATTATCTTGTTTATATATGCTTCATTCGTCCATTAGAGATATTCGGGAGGGTAGTCTAAGGACAGGATCTAGATTTGGGAAGGTCAGGTTAGAATCTAGACTCGGAAGAGCCAGATTAGAATGCATAAACAAGAGATAGGCGCTTAGAAATGAGCACTATTTGTTATCAACGCATCGCATGCATCCTAGAGATAGGATATGATTGTACGCGGTCACCTTGCTTTCATGCATTTTGCATCATCACATAGGACAAGAGTAGAGACTTAGGGATGAGCTCTATGGACGTTTTGCATTCAACACATGCGTCCTAGATTTAGGAGCATCGCATTTACATTGGAAAATGACTTACTGTGCATGGTTGTAACATGATCGCATAGTCTGACACATTCCCGAGTAACACTAGCTAAAGATCTTCTCAACCCATTCATCGCATACTCATTGCATCTATCAACGCAATTGTCTTTTCTCACCTCCGCCACATTTGTTTATTTCTTTTTCATCAACGCAAACAACAAACCCAACACTTTATTCATTTATTTAGTTACCGCAAAGTCTTTATAAAAATTACTAACGCAATCTGTTTTCACAAGTCCCTGTGTTCGACCCTGGACTTACCGGGAAACTTAGAGGAATTTATACTTGAATTCTACTGGGGAAACTTGAGTGCAGAACGCAATTCCAAAAATGCATAGCATCCATATTTCCACTTCATAAATACAAGCACCACTCAGTTTGTTCTGGGATACAGATCTTTCGGGATCGTAAGAACAAAGTGCTTGCACTGTCTCAGGCATCGTACATTGACAGGATGTTGCTCAAGTACTCGATGCAGGACTCCAAAAGGGGCCTACTGCCATTTAAGCATGGAGTCACTTTGTCTAAGGACATGTGTCCTAAGACACCTCAAAAAGTTGAGGAAATGAGATAGGTCCCACATGCATCTGACTTTTCGACTGATAAGAACTCTTGGCAGTTTGATGTATGTGATGCTCTGTACTAGGCCAGACATCTGCTATGTTGTGGGAATAGTCAGTATGTATCAATCTAACCCAGGCCAAGGTCACTGGACTGTAGTGAAGAACATCCTCAAGTATCTACGGAGAACGAGGGACTACATTCTCTTGTATGGATCTAGGGCTTTGATCCTTACTAGATACACGGATTCTGACTTTTTGACTGATAAGAACTCTCGCAAGTCCACTTCAGGGTCAGTTTTTACTTTTAACGGAGGAGCTGTAGTGTGGCAAAGCACTAAGCAGGGGTGCATCGCCGACTCCACTATGGAGGCAGAGTACGTAGTGGTTTACGAAGCTGCTGAAAAATGTCTTCTGGCTCAGGAAGTTCCCGACAGAGCTGGAAGTTGTTCTAGATATGTCTAGGCTTATCACCTTATATTGTGACAATAGTGGTGTTGTGGCAAACTCCAAGGAGCCTAGGAGTCACAGGCACGACAAACACATAGAGCGAAAGTATCACCATATTCACGAGATAGTGCATCGAGGAGATGTGATCATCACGGCTACAGTGTTTGAGGGTCACCCTCGGAGCATGGGTCTACGGGACCGCCCGCGGTTGGACTAGGGCAAGTGGGAGATTTTATTGTACTAGGCCTTAGTGCCCTAGTTTATTGTTGTACTAGTTTTTGTACACTTCACTCGCTTTAGGACAAGTGGGCGATGGAATTCACTCCTTCCCCAAATGAGGGTTAAGTAGATAGATAGCTACCTTAAGGGCTGATCCTAGGGCTTGAACGATGTGGCACCACACACCTTCTCTTGGCCCAAGAGGTGTTCACACATAGTATGACTATGTTGTATTGTTCATTAGAGGGATCAGTGGTATTTAAGGAGTGAAATGTAACTATAGGGACAAAACGGTAAATTGACCCAACTATACTTACGAGAATCTGTGAAGGGTTATCGTACTAATGATTGGTTATATCTGATGGACACAAAAATATATCTGTGGTAAGAAGAGTTTAGCGATTGGTCTTTAATGGAATGCCTGGTAGTTAACAGATGGTGGATCTCGTGGCTAAAGAGTTTAGTCACCTATTCATGTACCATTGAAGCTTCGAGCCATAGATTCATAAGGTCCCCTTGGTAGCTTGGATACAAGTTGGGAATCAGTTTTTGGGTCAGTTTGAAATGTTCAAATTGACAAGAGGGAGTTCGATTATATATGATATAATGGAACTAGTTAATTATATATGATATAATTGACTAAATGTATGAGATACATTAAATTGGAGGAAATTAGATATAATTATGATTTATATCAAGTAGAGAAGAAAACACTATGGTTGATATATGTTATCAATCTATAAGTTATGAATATAATATGATTATATTTATTATTTTATTAATTGGATAGTTATGAGATAATTGCTCGGTGTTTTCTCGGTATTCATGTGTTAGTGGGAAGTTCAATTCGGTTTTCGTAACTGAAGATAAAATGAAAATGGTTTTCATTTTGCATGAGATACGCATAATTGCTCATAGTGTGATTGGCATTCTATCGCTTAGTAGTTGAGAGCATATACGATAAGCTCACGTTTGCTAAACGGCCGCACACTAGCGCTCACACTTTTATAAATAATCGCTTAGCGCCCGAGCCTTACTAAATGATCGTATAGAAGATCGCCTAATTTTTCCTACACGATCATGTAACTCGCCTAGACGATCAAGCACCTTAACTATACGATAATCTTTCCCTTCTCCCACTTACTTAAACTTTTTTACACAATTTCCTTTCCTCCTCACCTCTATCAAATCCGACAAAAGCCCACCCTTTGGATTCCCACTCCGAGAATACTGAGGGCTTCGAGTTGTGTTAACGTCCCATTTTCTTGGTGTTCGTGTGAATATGTTCGTGGTAGACGATTGAAGAGTTGCTGTACGATTTTCTGATGTTCTAGCGAGATCGCAAGGAGTCTGTTCGTGTGAGAGCGAGTTTTTTTCTGAAGAAAGTCTTCAACTGGTAAGTCCTTGCTCTTTTGTATTTTATCCTTCAAGCATGCCAGTAATTTAGTGTTGTATAATGCATATCTGTTTGTGTGAATGTATATGTGAAATTCTGTCACAATGAATTAGAAACATCTTCTTCCGCTCATAGGTACTCTTGTATAGGAGTTCCCTCAGCCTGCACCAATATTATCTTCTGAAGGATATAATTACTATGGTATATTTGTGGATGATTACAGTAGGTACACTTTGATCTATCCTTTATGCTTGAAAAGTGATACTCTAGCTGCATATCAACACTTCTCTGCTATGATTAAAAGATAATATGATGGTACTATTAACATGTTACAATCTGACAATTCGGGTGAGAATGTAAGGGTCCATTGGTTTTGTGGATAGCAAGGCACTATTTCAAGGTTCTCTTATCCTTATACGTCTGCAAAAAATGGAAAGGCTGAGAGACGGCATAGGGACATTGTTGAGAAAGGTTTCAATGCTTGCTTAAGCATCTATTCCTCTTCATCATTGGTGGGAAGCTTTTATGTATGCAACTTATCTCATTAATGGCTTACCAACTACAATTCTTCAAGGTAAGTCCCCTCTTGACCTCATATTAAATAAAAGGTTAGAATTTGAGTCTCTAAAAGTGTTCGGTTGTGCTTGTTTTCCCTATCTGAGACTGTACAATGTTCATAAGTTTAACTATCGCACTGAAAGATGTGTCTATCTTAGACCTAGCTTACATCATAAAGGGTATGAATGTTTGAATGAGTCTTAAAGAGTCTTTATTTCTCAACATGTAATTTTTAATGAACTTGACTTTCCTTTTAAGTCTAGCTTTACAGCAACAAATAGTGTAATTGCCCAACAATCAGCTCCCACCTCTTGGCTACCATTGCTCCCTGTGGTGCAACCTATAGTGACCCCTCCGCCCTACCCCAACTCTATCTTCCCAGACCCTAACAATACACCCTTACCCTGCATTCCTCTCATAAAAAACTCACAAAATTCCTCTTCCACAAATACACCAACCATGCCTTTTTCTCCCACCCACCAACCCAACCCTCCCTCTCCCTTACCAACTCAATCCACCATCCCTCAATCTGTACCTGGCCTACCAATCACAAAATCCCCTTCTCTAACTCCTTCTCCTACGGCTATTTCACTCCCTCTGACATCAACTACTCAATTGCCTCCTCTCCCTTTTCCTACACATCATGTGATTACTCATGGGAAAGTAGGCATTTTTAAACCAAGAATCCTGCTCACTCAGCCCTCAAAAGATTGGTCAACCACAGAACCTACCCGTGTCACTGATGCACTCGACACACCACAGAGGAAAAATGCAATGGATGAAGTGTATTCTGCCTTGGTGAAGAATGATACCTGGCGCCTTATGCCCTTTTCACCCTCTCTGAATGTTATTGGCACTAAGTGGGTATTTAAGATTAAATGGCATCTCAATGGTACTATCCAACGTTACAAAGAACGGATAGTTGCGAAGGGCTTTCTCCAAACTTCGGGTGTTGACTTCTTTGAAACAATCAACCCTATGGTTAAGGCATCAACTATCCGAGTGGTTATTACTCTTGCAGTAGCTCATGGCTGGAAGTTGTGGCAACTCGATTTCAATAATGCTTTTCTCAATGGCAAGCTTCAAGAAGATGTATACATGAGCCAATCACCAAGATATGTCGACCCTTATCATCCCAACCATGTGTGTAAGCTGAATAAAGCTATATATGGGCTGAAATAAGCTTCAAGGGCTTGGAATATCACCCTCAAAGAAGAACTACTGTCATGGGGATTTCACAATGCAAGGTCTGTCACTTCTTTGTTCATTCTTTGCAATGGTTCAACTCTTGTGCTGCTTCTCGTGTATGTTGAGGATGTAATTTTAACTGGTAATCATGCCTCTATGATACAAAAACTAGTCAAGATGCTAGATAGTCGCTTTACCTTAAAAGATCTTGGACATCTTCATTATTTCCTAGGCATACAGATACATTATCTAGAAAGTGGTGTTCTACTTAGCCAAGAAAAATATGTTGACGATCTTCTCACCAAATTGGATCTCCTTGATATGAAGTCTGCTCCCTCACCCAATGTCATGAATCGACATCTATCTATTGCTAGTGCCACCCCTCTTGCCGATCCATTTATCTATAGGAGTACGATTTGTGCCTTTCAGTATCTAATGAACACAAGACCAAACATAACGTTTATAGTCAACCAGCTCAGTTAGTTTGAAAAATGACCCACTGATACTTACTAGCAAGTTGTAAAACGACTCCTCCAGTATGTCAGTGGCACCAAGCATTTGGCCTATACATTAAGCCCAATTCAGATTTGTCAATCTCAATATTCTCTGATGCTGACTGGGCTGCAAACATTGATGATCGAAAGTCTATAGTAGCTTACTGCATCTTTCTTGGCAGTAGTCTTGTATCTTGGTCCTCCAAAAAGCAGTCTGTCGTAGCTTGATCAAGTATCGAGTCTGAGTATAAGGCCGTTGTTCATGCCTCAGATGAGATAATTTGGCTTCAACAGTTACTAGGAGAAATTGGTGTTGTGCAATGTGCTAAACCAGTCTTTTGGTGTGACAATCTAAATATCGATGCCTTGGTCGTCAATCTTGTTTTTCATGCTAGAACCAAGCATATTGAGATTGATGTTCATTTCGTACGAGATCAAGTTCTCAAAGTTCTCTTGGATGTGCAATATGTACCTTCCTCTGATCAAGTAGCTGATTGTCTTACAAAAACACTCACACATACACAGTTTTTTGCTTTTCGGGAAAAACTCGGGGTTGTTGCACTCCCATCTCGTTTGAGAGGGGATATTAAGGAGGAGAATAGAGTAGTCCAAGTCAGCAACAACAAAGCCACCATGATTTCACAGCTGGATATAGCCAACAAGTGATTAGGCTGAAAATTTACCTAACAGAATTGGTTAGGAAATTGTCTGATTGGTTGAGGACACTTCTCCCCATATGCCATCTGTAAATCCAAGATATTCATTTATTCATTATTATTCCTGTCCTCATTATTCTAGGTCTTTAGTGTATATAAATTGAGGTCTTACTGATTGAATAAAATATCGAATACCAAAGTATTTCTTGCCTCTTCGTTTTCTTCTTCATTAACTGTTCTTGCTTCTTTGGTTTCCTACTTTGCAATTATTAACTACTTTTGTATTTTTTTCCCTTATTTTCTTTATTTTCTATTGCTATTCATCTTTTTAATATCTAACTTACAAATGTCCTTGCAAAAATTCCCTTTTGAAGGTAGTTTATATAATGTTCCATAACTTTATTAATTTTTTTCGTATACTTCTTGTATTAATAATTTTGGAAGAGACAGCCCATGAAAGTAAAAAAGGTTAACATATTATTGCTTGTTTCAATTTTTAATATTTTTTTTTTTTGGAATTAAAAATGCATTTGATTTAGAGAGAGACAATAGTGGTGAAAGTATATATGTTAAACCTTGAAAATTGCATATATGACAATCTAATTAATTAAAACATAATCCTAAATCTAGAACCTCTTGGAAACCCATAAACTTCATCCTTAGGATTCTTTAAGAAACCCTAAAAAGATCAAGCGGACGCATGCCTTAAGGGAAACAAGCCTATTTGGACGCATAAGGATAATGAGATAGACAATAACCATGCTATAAACTCAGGTAGAGAAACCATACTTTGAGAAATAGTCCAAAAATCAAGAAATGAGGAGTTAGAGGAAAGTTGAATGCAGGGAAAGGAAAATCATGCATCCAAAGAAGCCTTGTGAGGGAAAATTAGGACACCATGCATTAAGCTGAGTATGCAAAGGACATCTCAAGCAAACTCTTATACGTTGGGAAGTTATGAAGCAATCATGAGTTGGTAGGATTACCATACCATGCATGGGAGACAAAGGAAAGAAATAGCCAAGGAAATGAGGTATGTTATGATGTGAAGGAAGCTCATTTTGAACGACAACTTGACATGAGGAGGAGCAACCTATGCGTTGGGATAGGTTTGCCTTGGAGGTTAGATTGGCTTGGAAGCATGTCATGCATTGGAAAGCCTTAACCCATCTATGCGTTGAAGGTAAAGGTGCATTCTATGAGTTGTGCAAGTTCCTATGTGGTGGGGGTGAAGAATTGGTCAGTGTTGTTGGCTATTTGACCCTCAATCTCAAATTAATTAATTAATATTTTGATGATAACAAACCTGATTTTATTTCCTAGTAATTTTATTATTTTGAATAGTTCATAGCATAAAACTTGGAAAAATGATTCCGACGCATCTTGAATCACCCAAATTAAAGTTCGGATGAAAAAAATATAGCAAAAAGAAGCATAACGAAAAAATATCCGAGATGGTCACGTGACGAATTAATCATCAAATTGGACTAATTAGAGATTGCCACTTTGAGCTACAGGGTAAGTAACACATGGGGATTTAAATTTGCAATAGGTGGATTTTAGTTTTTATTGAAAGAAAAGAGAATAAAAAATATATTTTTTTTTTGTAAGAAAATTGATTTTGTTAAATAAATAAACGAATTAAAAAATGGATTGAATATTATTTTATGTTTGTGTCTAACGTCTACTTTTTGACAAATGGTGGGCTCTTGTTTTTTTTTTCTTTTCTTTTGTTGGATTTTAAAAGAAATGATTTTAAAAGATATATATTATTATATTATTATTTTGTTTGTGTTTGACAATTAGTTGAGTTTGAATCTCCACAATTCAATTAAACTTTTTGAACAATCCAATAGTCCAAATTAAAATCCATTTTTTGTCTTACTTCCCTCTATTTTTATACTTCGTCTTCTCCAAAATTATTTTAACTTTTAATATTTTATAATCTTCAAAATTAGCAAAAAAAAAAAAAAAAACCACTATTATTACTCTCTCTACAAGCTTCCAATTTTCTTTCTTTTCATTTTATTATTGAGAGAAATTTCTATTGTATTGTGAGGATTAAAGTGTGTGAGCTCAAAGGAGATAGTTTTCTAATCGAAATACCAGGAGGCGCTTGGGAAAGAGGATATAGGTCGAGTTTGGCTGAACAACTATAAAAATTATGGTGTCTTCTCCTCTAAGTATTTACTAATTACTTTGCATTTAACTTTAATTGCATGATTTTGTTGGTTGAGATTGATCGAGTATATTGTTACATATTCTTTACCAATCTTGATAATTAGTATAAATTAGAGTTTTTATTAATTTAATTTAAAAATATCTAATTACATCAACTTGAGCATACTTTAAGAAAAAGTTTAATTAAAACCTATTCCCTCCCCCTCCCCCCTCCCCCCTCCCCCTCCCGCGCCCCATTTTCTGAGGTTGCCATACCGATCCAATAATTGGTATCGGAGCAAGGGTTGATCTCTTGAAATTTAATTTTCTTGATAATCTTTATTGTTAGAGCATTACGGAAAACCTAATAGCAAATGGAATTATTGAATGTCAATCTACTTCTAGACCTCCTTATTTTGATGGTTCAAATTATGCATATCGGAAAGTTAAATGAAAAATTATTTATAATCTATTGACTATAATTTCTGGTTAATTGTTGTTAAGAGTCCATATAAACTTATAAAAAAGGTTGATAATGTTGATAAGCCTAAATTAGAAGAAGAGTATGATGAAAATGAAATGAAAAAGTGTTCTTATAATGTCAAGGCTATAAATTGTTTGTATTATGCTTTGAGCAAAGATAAATTTAATAGAATATTCCTATGTTCTTCTCCTCATGAAATTTGGAATACTCTTCAAATTACTCATAAACAAAAAAATCAAGTTAAAGAGTCTAAAATTAGCATGCTTGTTCATAATTATGAACTACTTAAGATATCCTATGAGTCTATAATAGATCTGTTTACAGATTTACTAATATTGTCAATGCTTTGAAAGGACTTGGTAAAGTCTATACAACATTTGAAAATGTTAGGAAAATTCTTAGGTCTCTACCTAAGACTTGGGAAGCAAAGGTGACGATAATCCAAGAAGCAAAAGATCGCACCAAACTTCCATTGGAAGAATTCATTGGCTCATTCATGACCCATGGGATCACTATGAAGGAAGATTTGGAGGGATGAATCCAAAAGAAGAAGAATATTGCATTAAAGACCATCTCCTTGGAAATTAACTCCAAATATGAGGATGTCCTTGATGAAGATGACATTTCCTATTTTCACATAAGTACAAAAATTTCATCAAGAGGAAGAAGCAATTCAAGAAAAATCTATCAAGCCAAAGAAAGTCAAAAGATGAGAAGAGTAAAAAGGATGAGGTGATTGTTATGAATGCAAAAAGCCAGGTCATATAAGAACGGATTGTCCACTCCTCAAATCATCTAAGAACTCCAAGAAGAAGGCAATGAAGGTTAATTGGGATGATAGTGGTCAAAGTGAAAGTGGAAGTGATGGTGAAGAAGTGGCACACCTTGTTCTTATGGCTCATAGTGAAAAAGATGATAAACTTGATGATAAGGTAACTCTAGAATCCCCTTCTTATGATGAATTGTTTGAAGCTTTTGAAAATATGCAAAATGACTTAGAAAAACTTAGCTCAAAATATGTTGTGCTTAAGAAGAAATACAATACTTTGACTAGTGAAAATAAGTTTTTACTTGATGAAATTACTTGCATTAAAGAGAATGAGCATGTTGTGCAAATTGATGGAATAAATGCCTCTTGTAATAAGCATATTTGTGATTGTGATGAGAAAAATGCATTGCTTGATAAAGTTATGTTTCTTGAGCATGATGATTGTGAAAAGGATAATTTGATTAAATCACTTAAAGAAAAATAATTAAATGTCTTGTGAGAACTTGATAAAATGAAAGAGTCTATTAAAATGTTGACAATAGGTGCTCAAAGATTGGACAAAATAATTGAAGTAGGCAAGCCTTACGGTGATAAGAGAGGTTTAGGCTATATTGATGATTATTCTACTCCTTCATGTTCCAAAACTATATTTGTTAAATAATCTTCTATTGTGCCTAATATGCCTAATGTTGTGTCTAATTATGCTAAATCTAGTTTCATGCCTATATGTCATAATGGTGGTGTTGAAGGTCATATTAGACCTAAGTGCTTTAAATTGAAGTATGGTCACACTACTTCTTCAAGAAGAAAGTTTTCTCAAAGAGCAAAGTTTTACAATGCTCCAAGAAAGAATTTCTCCGAGAAGAGTAAAGTGCATAAACTTGTTGTTAGAGATAAATCCTTGCATAATATTGTTTGTTTTTCCTTGTGACAAACATGGACATAAAACTTATTCTGGTTACTTGTCTAGATCCAATGGTTTTAATGTTAATACAAAAATGAAATGGATCCTTACGTTAGTAAATGCTAACACTATTGGACCCAAACAAGTATGGGTACCAAATAATCAAACTTCAATATTTTGTTTGTAGGTTTGTTTGAAAGCCTTCAAGAAAAATAAGTGGTACTTGGATAGTGATTACTCAAGGCACATGACTAGAGACCGATCCAAGTTTATTTCTTTCTCCAAAAAGGATGGAGGCATGGAAACTTTTGGTGACAACAAGGAAGGTAAAATTATTGGCAAGACTAATGTAGGTAATAAATCTTCTATTTTGATTGAAAATGTGCTTCTAGTTGATGGTTTAAAGCATGATTTATTTAGTATTAGTCAATTTTGAGTTAAAGGATTTAGAATTGTGTTTGATAAAAAAAAAATCATCATTGAAAATGTTTATGATAGAAAAGTCATGTTTGTTGGAAATAGGGATGAAAACATGTATACCCTTGATTTAAATGATTGTCCTATTATTGATAAATGTCTTTCCGTGTTGCAAAATGATTCCTGGTTATGGCATAGAAGACTAAAACATGCTAGAATGCACTTAATTTCAAATATTTCAAAAAATTATTTTGTTATAGGTATTTGTTTTGTGTGAAAATAGGTGTCATTAATTCTATCTTACCCAAAACAAATGAAATTTATAATACTCTAACTACAACTAGAACTAACACGTAGTAATAGTGGAGTAAGAGGTCGATCTCAAGAGAACCACTATTAATTGGCCTAAAATAGACTACTTGAATTTCAAAATGCAAAAGGTTAAATGGGGGTTATTTGTTTTAAGAACTAGAAACTAACTAGGTAAAAAGACAAGAATTGATATAGGAAATTTATTGATGAGAGAAATAAGAGAAATTGTGAGATAAGATTCAATTGAAATGAAATCTTGGGGATTTTATGTAAACTAGGAAATTCTATCATTGACTTAACAAAGAATCATGTAATTATATTATTCAATAGTTCATCAAGAATAAATTTTTAATGCCCTAATTAGCTAATTTCACAATTAACCCTAACCTAGGTCTTAATTGCTTACTAAAGACAAATTAATCCTTAAATTACAAAAACTCATGGGTTTTCTTAACTATTCCAATCTTGAAATCAAAAGACTGAAAATTCAAGATTGATTGCACAAATATTCAAAATTAATAGATTTTTTAAAGAAAAGAGGAAAAGAAGTCCACATTTTCTATTAAAACTACTAATTCTTGCAACTATAATTACAATTTTGTTATAAAACCATGTAAATTTTGCAATAAAAAATTGATTAGTCTTGATTCGTCAATTCAATATTAATAAATTTTATTTTAAATCTTAGCAAGAACATTCAAAATAAATTAATTACATGAAAGAAAATTCATGGAAAAGTCTCAAGAAAATGCCAATTTACATAATGTTGGGAATGGTATCCTAAATCTCCTTGTAATCTCGTAGTTTGTAAACTTTGTATAAACATATTATTATTAATAAAATAAGTATTATTTTATAAGCATAAATGACACGCATATGTAATGCATATGACATAATTTTTTATGCTTCTAAGCTTGATGACATAAAATGCGATGATGCCATAAACTTGTTGACATGTATGAATATGAATGAATAAAATTAATCTTCTTATGTCATACAACGCATGGATGATTGCGATGATATGCGATACTACTTCAAGATATATGTGTTATTAATGAATGTTCTTGTAGTATGTTGTGTGTTGTCACAAGTTTCCTTGCGTTGAAACCAAGTATAATTTCACCGCAAGCTTCTCAGTATGATCCGAGGTCGAACACAGGGATTGTTTTAAGTTAATTGCATTATATTTGTGATATATGCGACCGAGAGTTTTTTCAAATTAATAAAAGTGTGGTTTGTACATGCGATAAAATAAATTGTGCAGTAAAGTAAAGATAAGTGATAAAAATGCGATAATAAAGTAAATTGCGTTAAAAGAAAAGTGAGATAAAATAAACCTAAGCTATGATGATACAAGATACAGGTTTCAGGATACAAGATATCGAGGTTGAGACTGACTGTGAAGATTATACAAAGATCGTGTTATGCGGTGGCAAGTCTTATGAGAGAAACAGAAAGAGAAAGGATAATTAATATAAACAGCGCAAGTTTCTTAATTTCGTTAAAGACATAAGTATGGTTCCGCTTTCCCTTGGCGTACACCTCTCGGTGATTGGCCGCGTTTCCCACATCTCTGTGGTGAAACAAGGACGAACGTAGTAAACGCAAGGTTTCTTCCATCTCTGAAAGCACTTCTTGCTTTAGTTAACGCATTCTTCTAACCTTCTCTCGACAGATCAGAATGGCATCT
Organism: Benincasa hispida; assembly: GCF_027475165.1. Classification (NCBI taxonomy): domain Eukaryota; kingdom Viridiplantae; phylum Streptophyta; class Magnoliopsida; order Cucurbitales; family Cucurbitaceae; genus Benincasa; species Benincasa hispida. Next base: position 39,251,565 of record NC_143483.1, on the reverse strand, counting down.
TCACTTCTGCTCTCACACGTGAAGATGCCGTCTAGCATGCTTTAGCTAAACATCTTTATTTCTTTAGCATAGATTAAGTTACTTGTTTAATTCATATTAATCATCAAGGGATTAAGAAGACATCATGGAGAAAGCAATTAATGGAGGAACGAAAATAGACAGAAATGTGGAAATGAAAGTGATCATGACATTTAATTATAAAATCAAGCGTCTGATACATGGTTGTAAATGATTTAGACTAAGACGATGAAATACAATTGATGAATAAGAGTTAGAAACAAATACAGAAGAGTGACAATGTCTTGACACCGATATGGATGGAGAGGTTGCTTACCGGCGTAGATGGAGTGAATGGAAGGATGAGCTTCCTTCTCAGGCTTGCTCAGCCGGTAGAGTTTATCTAGGTACAGAGCTTCACAGTGGGGATTTGAAATGATTTGCCCTGAGACTCACCTCTCAGCCTTGTCTCTTTTCTTCTCGGATCTTCTCTGATCAGCACTCAGATCAGCCTCTCTCTCAATAGCCTCGTATCAATTATCCCATATCAAGTATGTTTTTTCAGTGAATTCTTTGAGGGTATTTATAGATGAAAGCTTTGACTCTCTGACTTGTGGTCCCCACTTTATTGTTATGGAAATTTTGAGAAAGGTGGAATAAATATTCCTTCTGTTATGCAATCAGTCTGTCGAAAATGCACAACGGTTAGTTGTACACGTGTCAAATCCTCCGTGATTACGCTACTCATTTTCATCTTTGATCGTGTGCCCGCATGCGGTGTTGTTTTTATTACGACATGTGGTTGAAGTTTAGTTCTGGATTGATTGTCGCATGCGCTGTCATTGCGTTGATCGTCTATCCATTCTTGAATGATGGGCACAATTCGACGTAGATGCATTAATCTTTTTCTCTTGACCCATGAGTGCATACGGTGACTGGATTTCCTGTAAAACAGACTTGAAATATTCTTTTATACCATCCTAATGGTGTTAGTGAGTGTATTGACGACAATTTATAATTATTGTATTTCTTAGCTAATTTCCATATAATTGACACAACTTTCATCTCTTTTGGCCGCAATATCTAAATAAAGCAGTATGAATAACTTGTATTTCTATAAGTTATCAATATACTCAATCCAATAAACAAAGATTCGAAGTTATTTCATGTAATTTAAACAAGTACGTAGAGATATACAAGTGGATCTTTTTTAAAAATAAACCTAAACGGTTTGTAGTAGATGAATAAGGCTGGACACCTTATCCTGGTGACACTACGGATACGGCCCGCTTTATAGGTGTTACAACTATTGTAAAATGCTACAAATGATCTGATTCTGATCTTTCACATGGGGACATGCGAGCAGGGGTATCCTATACAAAGATTTTATATAAGACAAGACCACGAAATGATTAGTCTCTTTATATAATGTTGTTGAGTGAGTTGTGAACTCCTACTCATGAAGGCGGTCTTTTGATTTTTATGGGTGAGAATAGCTAGATTTCCAACTAAATAAGCCTACCATTTTAGGGATTTTTTTAACTGGGGAGTTGGGAACTCAACTACAGAAGACGAAATTCACTCCTTCCTCGATGCAGAGGCGAGTAGATAAATTGCTCCCTTAAGGTTCTGATTCCAAGTTTTGAACATAGTGGCCACACCCTCCCCTGCCCAAGAGGACTTGCTCATAGTAAGATTATGACTTATTGTTCATAAGAGGAATCACTGGTACTTGATAACGGGTAGAAATGCACGTTATTACAACGCAAAGATATAAAATAGTGAACGATTGCGACGGTAAAAATATATAAAATTGCGTCCAAAAGCATTAAGCTTAGATTATTGTGATTGCACGCGTCCATCGCATTAAAGTAGCTAAGTTGTGTATTTCATACAGAAAATGTGTTGGCGCAAGGCGGAATTGCGATCCAAGGAAATTAGCGTCCAAGCACATTAAGAGATTGAGACCACAACGCTATGTGATCATTTGCGTTCGTGAAAATCTGCTAAAAAAGGTGGCCGCATAGAGCCGACACAAAGTGAAAGCTTAATAAATCACGATGGGACAGAAAGTTGATGACGTCGAATCCGAATTTAGTTGACAAGTCGTTAACGACAGACTATAGCAAGTACACTCAACTTTTTTATGATAATTATTCGGCGCATCAGACAGAGAATTAATGACATCCCATCAGTGCTATCATTTGAGAGAAAAAGCTCTTCACCCTCGAGCTCTATAAATACCGAAGGCCACCTTCGTTAAAGGAGTTCGGAGAGTTCGATTTCGATATTCAGAATATATAGTTCTTTTTCACCATAGATAGCCGTAGTCTGTAATTTTACATACTTAGAAGAGGGAGGCGAGTGTAGAGAGAATACGCCGAAAAATCGTCCTAGTTAACTCGGAAGAGTTCCAGGAAGCGTCGAAAATAGAGAGAGAGCCGATTCTTGCGGAAGCAAGAACATTCTTTGAGTAGAGTAGAGAGGCTCAGTGTAAAAGCCTTGGGAAGCAAGAAATTGCTACCAGGCTCTCTATCCTTATTTTCCATTGTCATTTTGTATTCTGAACTCATTTATAAAATGGAATTTGCATCTCTATATTTGTTCACTTTCTTTACATTACGCATGAGTAACTAAACTGTCGAATGGGTTGAGAAGCACTTAGCTAGCATAATCTGAGATCTTCATTCTATGCGATCATCTTGTATTATGTATGCTTCATTCGTCCATTAGAGATGCTTGAGATGGTGGTCTAAGGATAGAATCTAGGCTTGGAAAAGTCATATTAGAATCTAGGCTCGGGAGAGTCAGATTAGAACCGCATAATCAAGAGTTAGAAGCTTAGGAATAAGTTTCGTTTGCTATTAACGCATCGCATGCACCCTAGAGATAGAATATGATAGTGTGCGGTCGCCTTGTACCTGTGTGCATCATTCACCACCGCATAGGCAAGAAATAGAGACTTAGGAATAATTCCTATAGACATCATCGCATACATCGCATGCGTCCTAAAACTAGGAGCTATCGCATTTCCATTGGAAAATGAATTGCTGTCGCATGTGTGTAGCATGATCGCATAGCTTGAACGCCATCTCAGGAAGTGTTAGCTAAAGACCTTCTCAACCCATTCCCCCGCATACTCATTGTATCTTTCATATTATTAACTTTTTTCTCAATTCCGTCACATAAACTCTATACCTTAAACAACATACCAACCAACGCATTGATTTATTTGTTACCGCAAAGTGATTGAAAATTACCATCGCATACTATTCCATAGTCCCTATGTTCGACCTTGACCTTACCAGGCAACTTAGTAGGGTTTATACTTGGATCTTGCTAAGAAAACTTACATGCACAACGCATATTCCACCATCGCATTCTACACAATTATTTCATCTCATTAACCATGCATCAGTACTTAAGGAATTAGATGTAACTACAAGGGCAAAATGGTATTTTGGCCCAGCTGTACTTACGAGCAATTTGTGAAGGGTCATTGCACTGTTGATTAGTTATTGAAGGAAATCAGACATGAGGATTTCCATGAGCAGCGGAAGGATTGTTTCAAATTCCATTCGAAATTGAACATAAAGAATTATAGTGCTAGCACGGAAACTAACACGTCATGTGCAACAAGAAATTACAACATGCTAACAAGATTATCAAGGGATAGAGTATGCATACCTTTGAAGAACCATTCTTCAAACTCCCTCGATCAATATCCAAGCGTGCAAGAACAACACCACAACCCTCGAACGCAGTGGCCGGTGCACAACACGAACATAACGATCACAAACCCAACAAATGACCTTCACGAATCAATGAAACCAATCGAGTTGAGTAAGGATACAACCACAATGATTACCTTGGTATTCTCAGTGTGAGAATTCACGAGTTGTGGACTCTATATGATCTTCATTTGAGGAAGAAACTGGAGGACAACAATCGTGTAGATGATCGAGCAAGTGGGAGAAAGGAAGTTGTCTATCGTATAGACGATATGGTTGATTGTATAGAAGATGGCAGCCTATCGTTTAGACAAAGCCACACGATCATTTAGCTACGACCAACTGAATGACTATCGTATAATCAATCCTCCACGATCGTTTAGTCTCTCTATGAGTTATCACTTAGTGATTCATTTGATAGCTTGACCGTGAGTAACTTTTCGAATTGAGTAACATCACTAAATTTAGAAAAAAAAATTTCCTCCACGATTACCATAAAACCACCAATTGAAGGAACTCTTAACGAAGAGCATTCACGAGCGCGTTCAGTTCTTTCGGATTTCATTGTGACCGAAATACAACACATACATTCTAACAGACAGTTATGTAATACACACTAATTATAGGCATGCTTCGAACAATAAAAATACAAAGGACAAAGTTCTCATGCCAGTTGAAGACCTTCTTCAAACATTAAACTCAGACACAATGGAAGAACCTCTATGCGAACTCTATCGCCTAGCAAACCAATCGGCTGCAGCAGCACGATTGTCTACACAAACAGCAGCAACACGAACAGTCACGAACAAGAAAGCAGCGGGGACGACACCACCAATTAGAGCCCTTGGTATTCTCGGAGTAAGAAGCCAATGTGTGGACTTTAGTGAATTTGGTAGAGGTCAGAGAAAAGATAAATCTTGTAGACGATAAGCAAGTGGGAGAGAAAGAGCAATCGTATAGCTGTGTGCTTATCATTTAGAAGAAGCTACATGATCGTGTAGGTTTTACTAAGCGATCGTTTAATAAAAGGTAGACGATCGTTTAGAAAACGCGGCACGTTATGCGATCATTTAGGAAAGCTAAACGATCGTTTAGGGACGGGCGTGCGATCGTTTAGACGATGAGCAACTATCATATAGGCACTTAAGCTAGGCGATCGTTACGTTTTCACATCGATTGCGGACTTACGAACCTTTTCCAAAATGAAACAAATTTTCATTTTATTCTTCGGTTACAATAACCGATTCTGGATTCTCCCACTAACGCACGACCGAGGAGAGTTTTTCAGCCAATTATCATATAATTAACCAATTTAATAATTAATGAATATAATCATATTATATTTTTACCCTATAGTTTAATATCACATATCTACTATAATAATTTCTCCTCCACTTAATATAAATCAATTTTGTATCTAATTTCTCTCATTTCATGTATCGCATACATTTAGTTAATTATATCATATATAATTAAACAATCCAATTATATCATATATAATCGCACTCCCTCTTGTCAATTTTGTCAATTTGAACATTTTAAACTAACCCGAACACTGATTCTCGACTTTATCCAAGCTACACAGAGGACTTAATGAACCTGTGGCTCGAAGTTCTAATAGTACGTGAATAGCTGACTAAACTCTTTAGCCACGAGATCCACCAGTCGTTAACTGCAAGGCATTCCACTAAAGATCAAGAAATAAACTATTCTTACCATGGATATATTTCTGTGTCCATCGGATATAACCAATCATGAGTACGATAACCCTTCACAGATGCTCGTAAGTACAACTGGGCCAATTTATCGTTTTGCCCCTATAGTTACATCTCACTCCTTAAGTATCACTAATTCCTCTAATGAACAATAATACATAGTCCAACTATGTGTGAACACCTCTCAGGCGAAGAGAAGGTGTGTGGCACCACATCGTTCAAACCCTGGAATTAGCCCTTAAGGGAGCTATCTATCTACTTACCCTTGCATCGAGGAAGGAGTGAATTCCATTTTGTGTAGTTGAGTTCCCAGCTCCCAAATCAGACGAATGCCTAAAATGGTAGGTTTGAATTGGTGACCTGGCCACTCACATCCATACAAATCAAAGGAACGCCCTCAATGGCAGGAGTTTCTAACTCACTCAAGATTGAGGTCATGTTACCTATGTCATCCTAGTGAAGTGAAGTCTCTGTCATGAAAGGTGTTATATAACGAGACATTAACACTTCGTGGTCAGGTCTTATACAAACTCTTTGTATAGGACGCCCCCGCTTGCATGTCCCCTACATGAATGATCAGGATCAGACCATCCGTGACAAGTCACAACACTTGTGACCACAAAGCGGGTCTCATCCGTAGCGTTACCAAGATAAGCTTTCCCTTCTATATCCATATACTACAAACCATTTTTGTTGTCACTCAAGACATGATCCACTTGTGTGTCACCACATATATGCTTAAATTACATACAGATAATCAGAGATTTTATGTTTATTTGTTTGTGGTAAAGCAAATAAAACATACAACTGAGCAAAAAACAAGATGTGAAGTAAATATCATATATTATACAACACAAGCATTCGTACAAACTATTTACAAACAACAGGATACGAGACTTTAGGGCATCAACCCCAACAATCTCCCACTTGTCCTAAAGCAAAGTGAGGTGTACATAAAAGTAGTACAAAATAATAAACTAGGGCATAAAAGCCCAGTACAAGAAAATCTCCCACTTGCCCTAGTCGAGCCACGGGCGATCCTGTAAACCCATGCTCCGTATGTGAACCTTAAACACTGTAGCCGTGAGAGCCTTCGTAAATGGGTCAGCAACATTGTGCTCTGAAGCGATCTTCGTGACGATCACGTCCCCTCGATGCACTATCTTACATATCAGATGATACTTCCGCTCTCTGTATTTGCCACGCCTGTGACTCCTCGGCTCCTTGGAGTTCGCCACTGCCCCACTATTATCATAATAAAGGGTAATGGGCCTAGACATACTAGAACAACTTCCAGTTTTGTCAAGAACTTCTTGAGCCAGACGGCCTCCTTAGCAATTTTGCAAGCCGCTACGTACTTCGCCTCCATAGTGGAGTCGGCGATGCACCCCTGCATAGTGCTTCCCCACACTACAGCTCCTTCGTTAAGAGTAAAGACTGACCCTAATGTGGAATTGAGAGAGTTCTTATCAGTCTGAAAGTCAGAATTCGTGTATCTAATAAGGATCAAATCCCTATAATCATACACGAGCATGTAGTCCCTTGTTCTCTGAAGATACTTGAGGATGTTCTTCACTGCGGTCCAGTGACCCTGGCTTGGGTTAGACTGATACCTACTGACTATACCCACAACATAGCAGATGTCTACATGAGTACAGAGCATCACATAAATCAAACTGCCAACGGCAGACGAATATGGGACCCGTCTCATCTCCTCAACCGCTTGAGGCGACTTAGGACACATGTCCTTAAACAAAGTGACTCCATGCCTAAACGGCAGTAGGCCCTTCTTGGAGTCCTACATCGAGTACTTAAGCAACATCTTGTCAATGTACGATGCCTAAGACAGTGCTACCACTTTGTTCTTACAATCCCGAAAGATCTATATACCTAGAACAAACTGAGCCTCTCCCAAATCTTTCATTTGGAATTGCGTCGCTAGCAAGTTCTTAACTGCAGTCAGTAGACCTACATCATTCCCAATGAGTAGTATATCGTCTACGTACAACACTAAGAAAACTACTGATGCGTTAATGATCTTCTTGTAGACACAAGGTTCATCAACGTTTTGGTGAAAGCCATATGATTTGATCGCAGTGTCAAGACGTATGTTCTAAGATCGAGATGCCTGTTTTAGCCTGTAAATAGACCGATTCAATTTGTAAACCTTTTGCTCTTGACCTTAGGCTATTAATCCCTCGGGTTGCACCATGTAAATGGTCTCCTCAAGATTGCCATTCAGAAAGGCCGTCTTGACGTCCATTTGCCAGATCTCATAATTATAATAAGCTATAATGGACAAGAGGATGTGGATCGACTTTAACATGGCAACAAGTGAGAAAGTCTCCTCATAGTCAACTCCCTCTACCTAGGTATAAGCCTTTGCAACAAATCGAGCTTTGAAGGACTGTACCTTCTCATCAGCACCCTGTTTACGCTTGTAGATCCATTTACAACCTATAGGTTTTACCCTATCAGGCTGATCTACAAGATCTCATACCGAGTTGAAGTACATCGACTCCATCTTGAGATCCATGGCTTTGACCCATTCATCCTGGTCTACATCCTCCATTGCCTTCTGATAAGACAATGGATCCTCAACGTCACCATTTTCTATCGTAGCAAGGATTTATGTGAAACCTAGATAGTGAACGGGCTGGTTCGCAACCCTCCTACTATGTCGAGGTTTCCTCAACTCTTGAGGTGGAACCGACATACTAGATGAACTCCCATCAACAACTTTTGTTGATGTAGCAGGCTCTTCAACAACTCTTATTGAAGTTTCAGTAGCTTCATTGGAAGGCTCACGCAACATGACTTTACTTCGTGGACTGTGCTCCCTTATATGATCCTCCTCTAGAAAAGTAGCGTTCATTAAAACAAACACCCTATTTTCCGTCGGATCATAAAAATAACCTCCTCGTGTACATTTGGGGTAGCCTACAAAGAGGCATAACCTCGACCATGGTTCCAACTTCTTGGGATTAGCTTCAAGCACATGTGTAGGGTAACCTCAAATGCGGAAGTGACGTAAACTAGCTTTACGCCCATTCCACAACTCTAGAAGTGTTCTCGCAACACTCTTAGAGGGAACACAATTGAGTATGTATACTGCAGTCTCCACTGCGAAGCCCCAAAATGAGTCTAGTAAGGAAGCGTAACTCATCATCGAGCGAACCATGTCCAACAAGGTCCTATTTCTCCTCTCCGCTACACCATTCTGCTGAGGTGTACCCAGCGTTGAAAGTTGGGAAACGATTCCATGTTCTATCAAATAGTCCTGGAATGTCGAGTCCCAAAACTCTCCACCTCGATCCGATCGAATTGTTTTAATCTGTCTATCCAATGCGGTTTTAACTTTAACCTTGAGGCTCCTTGGCTGTATAACCTTTTCCAGTAAAAGGTCGTTTAGTCATCTTACCTTCAAGGCAAGACTCGTACACTGGTAAAGAATTTTCTTCTAACTCACTTAGAAGTCGATTCTTCACATATCTCTCAATCCTATTAAGATTGATGTGTCCTAAACGTAAATGCCAAATGGGCATTTTCTTTTGGAGAAATACGTCGACGTTTTGTTTGATTTATGACAGTTTAAACATGTGTTATGGAGGGAATTAATGGCTAACGGCTTTAGCACATATAAATTAGATTCCAGATTTGCCATATAAATAAAAACACCATCTTTATAAATAAATGCTTTATCCACATTGAAAGAAATAGTGTATTTACATTGCAATAAACACTTTATAGAAATTAGGTTCCTTTTAAGTTTGGGAGCAATATATACATAATTCAAAACTAGAAACCTATTATGTAAAGCTAACTGGAGCCCTCCCACTGCCACAACTGGGACGACGTGCCCAGTGCCTACTCGCATCCTCATCTCACCAGCCTCGAGCTGTCGCCAGAATTTAATCCCCTAAAAAGAAGAACAAATGTGGTTAATAGAGCCAGAATCAATTATCCAGGCTAAATCATCATTCTCCACTAAACAAGTTTCAAAAACTAGTAAATCATATTTTCCTTTATCTGCCTTGGCCTTAGCCTTGGCAGTCTTCCTCTCTTTCAGATAGCAAGGACAGTTCCTCTTCCACTGTCCATCTTGATTGCAGTGGAAACATTTTTCCTTTTCAACCGGTGGACGCCTCCTTGGGGCGACAGGTGGTGGGTTAGCAGGCACCTTCCCTTTTCCCTTACCACTCTTCTTCTTCTTCTTCCCTTTTGCAGAGTTAGAAGTAGAAGGTGCAGACTTCGTTCCTGAGGTCGAACCTCTATGGAACGTCCTGGAGGATGAAGCAACATTTGCCTCACCCTTCTTCCTCTCCTTACTTTTCAGTAAAGATTGGTAGGTCTGCAACTCGTTGAGGAGAGTTGTAAGGTTATATTTCACTTTGTTAAGAATAACATTACTAACAAATTACATGAAGCTCTTAGGCAAAGAATGCAGGATTATGCTAATCTTGACTGCCCACATCGATGGTAGACCCATTCAACTCCGCTACATTGAAGTAGACCATCATGTTAAGCATTTGTTCACGAATAGAGGTGCCTTCTTCAATTTTGGAGTTGAATATATATTTAAGAGCCTCATGCATAAGCCGTTCAGACGGTTGTCCAAACATCCCCCGGGGCCTCCATGATCTCACGCGCAGAGACAATAGGCTCATGTTTCTTGGCCAAGACTTCATAAAGACTTGCCAAGATGTAGGCTCGAGTCTTCTCATTCGCCTGTGTCCATCACTCGTATGACTCCCGAACATTTCGAGTGACATTTGGAGCTAGAATAGGAGGACCCTATGTAAGAGCAAACATGAGATCCCCGATGATAAGGATCATCGTGATCATGTGTTTCTATGTCGAGAAATTGTCGCTAGTTAATTTTTTAGGGCTTAGTAAAGCTAACGTGGCTGTTGCTGTTTTTGAAAAAGTTGTTGCTGAAAATATGAAGAAAACTTTATTAGATTTTGCTAAAGCACATTTAACCAATTAGTTTTGCAAAACAATTTCAAGTTGAAGGATTGTATTAACAGTAGCAGAAGCACAAGGATCATCTAAGCACCCAAATTCACTAATTTTGGCAAGATATAAAGCATGCCTTTGCAGAAACAAGAAAGTTTCAACTTCAAAGCTATTTCACCAGCTGTTATCTTCTTCAAATCTTGTTATAGATCACCTGAAGATCTTCCCCACTATTCTCTTGGTTCACTAGATTGAGTTGTGGGACACAAAACAAGCTTGAATCAAGGGTAGAAGGAGAAATGCTCACTGCAGAAAATCAGCTGAACAACTATTTCTTCAAACGAAATTTTCTCTCAAAATCTCTATAGATTGCATGTCTGATTTTCACTCCAATCTCTTCATTATATTACAGATCAACATGCAAAGAAAAGAGTTGGATGAGCTGCAACTCATGCTTGGAGAAGACAAGGCAATGATAATGCCATTTGAGTGAGCTACTTGATGATGGATAATGGAAAAACCTCTTTTTTCATTTTATGTGTTTTGTTTGTTTTATTTTCCTTTTTCAATTTTATCTCAAGAAATCAAAATTTGATTTTAAAAAGAAAAATTTAATTAATTTCATAAATTAATTATTAAATAAAACTTAATTAATTTAATATCAAATATTAAATTAATTTTAACACATATCCATCTTTATATATTTAAATCATATTTAAATATATAAATTCTCCTATTCAGTTTAATTCTAAAATTAAACATATAATTATATGTCATATAATTCCTATTTCTCTTAATTCTAATTTGAACATTTCAAATTAACTTATCATGCTATTCTAAAGCTAGTCTGTTACGAGCTAGTAGGGGGACCTCGCGGACCTACAGATCATGGGCTCCAACAATCTGAGATTAATTGGCTAAACTCATTAGACCAAATTAATCCCCATTCCTTAGCTAATGGGTCACTCCACTAAAGCCCATAATTGCACTCCCTTCACTGTAGATATATTATATCCACAAGTTTTAACCATAATCAGCAAGTCGACCCTTCACAGGTTATTCGTAATAACGGCTGGGTCTAATATTTTTTTTACCCCTGAGATTACGTCTTATTCCTTAAGTCCCTACTGATCCTCTAATGAACAACTGGTTTGTGATCCAATCACTAAATCAAACTCTCTCAGACCAGTAAGAGGGTGGGGCCCTTTGTTCAAGACCTGGATTCAGTACTTGAGAGAACAACCTTTCTCCTATCCATAAATCGGGTAGGTGTAAACTACGTCTTCTACCCTATGTCCCCAACGATTTATCTGGTTTTACCCCTGAAATGTGAGTCTTATTGAGCCGGCGCTGTTGAGCCAACCCTCAACTGCATCTAAGGGCAATCCCGAATAAACAGTAGTACATAGTTAGCTGAAGATTAAGATCGAGTTACCTAGGTCATCTAGGTGAAATTGTCAGTCTTAAACAGTAAACAGCATTATAAAGTAAGAGTGACTTATTTCTTGGTCCTGATCTTATGCAAACTCATTGCATTGGATGCCCCCACTCCTCATGTCATAACATGTACGAATTAGGATCACATCATATGTAGCACTTTACAACTCTTTGTAACAACTACAGAGTAGGCCAATCCAATGGTGTTACCAGAATAAGGTACCCAACCTCATTCATGTACTATAGAACATTTTGACTATTTACTTGAACTTGATCCACTCTCATGTCTCCACATAAACCCAACACAAGTACCTTAAGTTATAGACTTCTATTTTGCAATAATGTCCAGTGAGGCAGGACAAACGTCACCGGTGGGGTAATCAGATGCCCTTCGCTGAGATGAGACATTCTCAACCATTAGGCAGAACCAACTCTTGGAACTAAACCTAATAGCCACCATTTTACGGTCCAAACCTGTTAACCTTTAATAATTTTGCTTAAGTGTGACCCATCGCTTTCGGTGTCAAAGTCCCGCCCTAATGAGCCCACCGTAGGGAAGAAGCAGATTAGGATAAGACACTAAGTAACCTAATCCTCTTACAGGAGATCAAATAAAGAAACGTGCAAAACTGCCATCCTTTAAGGGGAACACTCCCAAGGTGTCTCGAGGCGATCTGTAGTAACTTTATTCAATCCAACGAGGGAGACCGAAGGATATGTTGTCGCACTTCCCACTCCCATTTACTATGAACATTCTCTCCACCCACCTTGATATTGACCTACCCAAACACCATTCGTTAGGGGGACACGCTGAAGGTGCCTCGAGGCCAAGGGTAGATCTCATGATGTCGACTATTTAGGAAAAACATGAAAGGTTTAAGTGAAGCATCTTATACCCCAAATACCTCCCATTGAATGTTCTACCTAGAGGTTCATTAACCTAGACAATCCAGCTACTGATTTTAGTCTAAGTCATATTTTTAATTCCCGGACATAAACAACGTTTGTCTATGAAATATGAACAAGTTTAAGTAGTCACATTTAAACACTTTAATGGATTGTCCTTAACTTGCATGCATGCATCAAATCTATCTAATTCACCTTTTTAGGTAAGTTTCCAGGTAGGGGTGTTACATTTCTGTCAACTTAAATACCCCAGCCTAGACAGAACCCGCCTTAGACAAAAGGTCCTTTATAGATAGATTTGCTACACTTTAACTTTTTATTAGTCAATTTAATCTTATTAAACTGATGAAAAAGATTAAAACCTTAGGGTTGCTAATCATATTAGAATCATGATCTTAGGTCTATGTGATCCAAGTTTTAAACATTTTAAAACCATGAATTAAACCTAATTGAGCATGCATATCTTTCTTATTTCTTTTAGTTCTAATTTCTCTTTAACTTTTAAAAAGAAACAACTAAAAAACAATTGCGCACAACGAGGTGTTTATAATAATTATAAAGTAACCTATGTGTCATGCTTCATGCAATGTCCGGTCATTACTATACATAACTTTTATATAACACGTAATAACCAAACAAACATGCTATCATTCACCTTTATACTATAACAGTTATAATATAAAGATGATGCATGTCAATGCTTTTTATGCATGCATAAATATAACTCTTATATTATATGATGCATGAGCATGCTCTTACATAATTAAATCATGCTTCTCTAAATTATAACATTTACGATAATTAGATGATGCACGACCAATGCATAGCCTAAGGTGGGATTTACTATATGTGCATACCATATGACATATAAAAACCATACATCGCATGTAATAAATTAAGGATTAATGGGTCGGGATGAGCCTTTACGGAAAAAAAAAACGAAATGAAATAACCCTATCTATTACATTTTCATCGAGCAAACCGATTCACATGCAAACCGGGTCTTGAACCGCCAGGAGGACTCCATCGTGTAGTAAGCCCCGAAGGTAGATGATCGCCCAGCGCGCACTAGACGATAGGCATAAAAGCTAAGCGATCGCTTAGATGACAACGAGGCTATAAAGCCTGATCATCTAGGCAATCGCTTAATGTGGTGATAGATAAACGATTTACCTTGCATTACTAAGCGATCGTTTAAGTAGTTACTAAGCGATGAAGCTTGCTGACCTAAACGATCGTCTAGTGCGTGCGCACGTTAAACGATACATGAGCATCCCATCGTCTACAAAACCCGATACTCAACTATCGCTTTCCCATCGTCTACATGACGGGATCAACCCTTGATCGTCTCCTTCCTCAAAGAACTATAACCCTTGCTCCGATCTTCTTCATGAATGACTCAAGACTCAAACAACCATTGAATTATAGACTAGATAACGATTATTTATGCTCAAAAGCACAGGGGCCTTTACAAACAATCGAAAATGTAAAAGAATTAAATTAAACTGAGGCTAACATTCCCGAAAACATCCATTAATCCGTACATCCACAACAATTTAACGATTAAACAAAGCAGACATGCACCCACCAAGAATGTATATGTAATTCGTTACAACGATGAAATTAGAATATCAGAACCTGGCTCTGATACCAATTGAAGGAACTCTTAACGAAGAGCATCCACGAGCGGGTTTGGATCTTTTCGATTTCATTGTGACTGAAATACAACACATACATTCTAACAGACAGTTATGCAATACACACTGATTAAAGGCATGCTTCGAACAATAAAAATACAAAGGACAGAGTTCTCATGCTAGTTGAAGACCCTCTTCAAATGTTAAACTCAGACGCAGTGGAAGAACCTCTACACAAACTCTATCACCCAACAAACTAGTCGGCTGCCGTAGCACGATCGTCTACACGAACAACAGAAATACGAACAATCACGAACAAGAAAGCAGTGGGGACGACACCACCAATTCGAGCTCTTGGTATTCTCGGAGTGAGAATCCAAAGTGTGGTCTTTGGTGAATTTGGTAGAGGTCGGAGAAATGATAAATTGTGTAGACGATAAGCAAGTGGGAGAGAAAGAGCTATCGTATAATTGTGTGCTTATCGTTTAGAAGAAGCTACAGGATCGTGTAGGTTTTACTAAGCGATTGTTTAATAAAAGGTAGACGATTGTTTAGAAAACGGGGCACACAATACGATCTTTTAGGAAAGCTAAGCTTTCCTAAACGATCGTATAGTTGTGTGCTTATCGTTTAGAATAAACTACACAATCGTGTAGGTTTTACTAAGCAATCGTTTAATAAAAGGTAGACGATCATTTAGAAAACGCGGCATGCTATGTGATCGTTTAGGAAATCTAAGTGTTAATTTGGGGACGGGCATGCGATCGTTTAGGTGCTGGTGTGTGCGATCAATTAGATGATGAACAATTATCGTATAGGCTCTCAAGCTAGGCGATCGTTACGTTTTCACACTGATTGCGAACTTTCAAACCTTTTCCAAAATGAAACAAATTTTCATTTTCTTTTTCGGTTACAATAACCGATTTCAGATTCTCCCACTAACGCACATCCGAATAGAGGTTTTCGAGCAATTATCATATAATTAACCAATTTAATAATTAATGAATATAATCATATTATATTTTTACCCTATAGTTTGATATCACATATCTACTATAGTAATTTCTCCTCCACTTGATATAAATCATATTTATGTTTAATTTCCTCCATTTAATGTATCTCATACATTTAGTCAATTATATCATATATAATCGCACCCTTTCTTGTCAATTTGAACATTTCAAACTGACCCAAACACTGATTCTCAACTTTATCCAAGCTACCCAGAGGACCTAATGGACATGTGGCTCGAAGCTCCAATGGTACATGAATAGCTGACTAAACTCTTTAGCCACGAGATCCACTATCCGTTAACTGACAGGCATTCCACCGAAGACCAACAGTTGAACTCTTCTTACCATAGATATATTTCTGTGTCCATCGGATATAACCAATCATGAGTACGATGACCCTTCACAAATGCTCGTAATTACAGTTGGGCCAATTTACCCTTTTTCCTCTATAGTTACATCTCACTCCTTAAGTACCACTGATTCCTCTAATGAACAATACAACATAGTCCAACTATGTGTGAACACCTCTCGGGCCAAGAGAAGGTGTGTGGTGCCACATCGTTCAAGCCCTAGAATCAACCCTTAAGGGAGCTATTTATCTGCTTACCCCTGCATCGGGGAAGGAGTGAATTCCATCTTGTGTAGCTAAGTTCCCAGCTCTCAAATCAGACAAATCCTCAAAATGGTAGGTTTGAATCAGTGACCTGGCCACTCGCACCCATACAATTCAAAGGACCTCCCTCAATGGCAGGAGTTCCCAACTCACTCAGGATTGAGGTCATGTTACCTATGGTTATCCTAGTGAAGTGAAGTCTCTGTCATGAAAGGTGTTATATAACGAGACGTTAACACTTCGTGGTCAGGTCGTATACAAACTCTTTGTATAGAACGATCCCGCTCGCATGTCCCCTACATGAATGATCAGGATCAAACCATCTGTGAAAAGTCACGACACTTATGACTATTTCACAAAGCGGGCCGCATTCGTAGCGTTACCAGGATAAGGTTTCCCTCCAATATCCATATACTACAGACCATTTTTGTTATCACTCAAGACATGATCCACTTGAATATCACCACATACTTGCTTAAGTTACATACAGATAACCAGAGATTTTATGTTTATTGGTTTGTGCTAAAGCAAATAAAACATAAAACTGAGCAAAAAACAAGATGTGAAGTAAATATCATATATTATAGAACATAGGCGTTTGTACAAACTATTTACAAACTACAGAACACGAGACTTTAGGGCATCAACCCCAACACCAATGACCTCTCACTCAATTGGTTATTAGAGAAAAAGAGATAATTATCAAATAATTAATATTATTATAAATAAATATGATAACCAACTTACCATATTATATTTATAACCTATAGTTTTAATATTTCATCTCATGAAACACATAAACCATAGTTCTTTGTCTAGTACTTAATGTAAATCATATTTACATCAATCCTCCATTTAATGTATCTCATACATCACACCAATTATATCATATATAATTGAATTTCCTCTTGTTAATTTGAACACTTCAAACTAACTCTAAAAACTGATTCTCAACTTGAATCCATTGAGCTACCAAGGGGACCTTATGGACTTGTAGCTTGAAGCTCCAACGGTATGTGAATAACTGACTAAACTCTTTACTCACGGGATCCACCATCCGTTAACTGTCGGGCACTCCACTAAAGATGGATAGTTGTACTCTCCTCACTACAAATATATTTATATGTCCATATTAACCAATCAATAATGCGATAACTCTTCATAGATCGCTCCTAAGTACAGTTGGGCCAATTTACCATTTTGCCCCTGTAGTTACATCTAACTCCTTATGTACCACTGATTTCTCTAATGAACATAAGTCATTGTCCTACTATGATTGAGTCCTCTCTTCCAAAGAGAGGTTGTGGCTACTATGTTCAAGACTCGGAATCAGCCCTTAAGGGAGCAATCTATCTACTTACCCCTACTTCGGGGAAGGAGTGAATTCCATTTTGTGTAACTGAGTTCCTAGCTCCTTAATCAGAAAAATGCCAAAAAAGGTAGGCTTGTTGAGTTGGCAGTCTGGTCACTCTCACCTATACTAATCAAAGAACTACCCTCATAAGCAAAAGTTCCCAAAACACTTAGGATTAAGGTCATGTCACCTATGGTCGCTATAGGTGAGATGTAACTCTCAAGTATCAACAACGTTATATAAAGAGACGAATCATCTTGTTGTCTAATCTTATACAAACTCTTTGTATAGGACATCCCCGCTTGGAATGGTCAAGATCAGACCATCTGTAGTAGTTCACAACACTTGTAAACCTCTACAAAGCGGATCGTATCCGTAGTGTCACCAGGATAAGGTATCACTCCTTTAATCCTTATACTACAGACCCTTTAGGTTATTACTTAAGGCATAATCTATTTGTATATCTCATATACATGCTTAAGTTTACATACAATAATCACAAATCTTTGTTTATTGGATATGAGTAAATGCAAAATAAAATAACTCTTATTTTATTCATAACAATGTGTACAATGTTTACAAACTATGAGACTCCGATAGAATCAAGACACCAATCCCAATAGTTATATCCAATGGACACAAAAAGATATATGTAGTGCGAAGAGTGTAGCTGTCGATCTTTAGTGGAGTGACCGACAGTCATCTGATGTTGGGTAGTTTAATTAAAGATTTTAATTAACTATTCGAGTACTGTTGGAGCTTCACTCTACAGGTCCTCAAGGTCCCACTGTAGCTCAACAGGGATTTAATCTTTGGATAAATTTGAAGTGTTCAAGATACTGAGAGAATTAATTATATATGATATAATTAATTATAATGTTTTTGATACATTATGAGAGAAATTTGAATATGATTCAAATACCAATTATATGAATGAGATTTATGTAATTAAATATAAATATGATTTATATTGAGAGGAATAAAATGTTTGGATGTGATCCAAATATCAATTATATGGATGAGATCTATATAAATGGGATTTATCTTAAATGCCATATATAGTTAAGAGAGAATAAAATCTATAGTTTATGTTGTATTTGATATAATATAAAACTGAAGGCTATATGTTATATTTGATATAACATATAGTGTATATATAATAAAGTACTTATTATATATTCTATTTTATTAATTTATTTGAAATTAATAAAAGAGGAGGAGTTATAACTCCCTCCCATTATTCTCTCAATAACTAACTTGTGATAAAAGAAGTTGAGAGATCATTTTCTTCAAAGATTTCACCCACAGAGAAGTTTTATCTAAAAGAGAAAGGTTCTCTAAAGAAAACTTCCTTCTCATCCTCTCATTCTTCTTCCCCCTTCCAAGGATTCAAGCAAAGCCCACAACTCCTGCTTGATTCCTTTAATCCCAAAAGAGAATATAGAGGGTTCTCGTTTGGTAGTGTCTGTGTGTGAAGAAATAAATCCACGAAGAAGAAGTTCTATTCGTGGCTAGTACAAGGGATTAATTGAAGAAAGGTTCTTCAAAGGTGAGGTTTCATGAAACTTATTTCTTGATTAAAGCATGTTGTAACTTAATGTTAAATGCATATCTCTTGTATGTTTATTGTAAATTTTATATTCAATAATCAATGGAATTTAGACGATCCGCTTTTGCTCAAGGATCTCTTAATGTCGAGTTTCCTTCAATTGGTATTGGAGCCAGGTTGTAGGTTTCTGATTCAAAATTTCATTCTTGTATTGAATTCATTTATAATATTGGTGGGTTTTATAACCTGCATTACGTTTATGTGATAAATGTTTTGTGGATATATTGTTGATGAATGTTTCAGGATAGAATTCTCTTTTTAAGGCTTTCTTTAAATTTCATAAAGTTAGTTTGTAAGGACCCCTGCATTTTTAGGAATTAAATTGCAATTGAGTCTATATTTGTTAGTTTTGAGTCACTCGTGAAGCTTCAAAGAAGAAGGGTTGTAGTGCGTTTTGATGGAGAAGACAAAACGGTGGAACGGAGGTTACCGCATCATGTAGCTACAGTTAAAAGATCGGATAGCTTTTGTCATGCATTCGTGTAGAGTTTGCCACACGATCATACAACATTTGCTAAAGGACCACATAGCTAATGCTACACGATCGTGTTGCTTGGCTAGTTTGCTGCACGATCATATTGCTTGTGATGTGTTATTTTATGAAGTGAAATTATGGAATGAGATGTGGTGATAGAATTGCGTTGAGCAACAAGTTTTTTCAGCGGAATCCAAGTATAATCCCCACTGAGTTTCTTGGTAAGTCGAAGGTCGAACTCAGGGACTAGGAAAAATGGTATGCGGTGATAATTTTCCAAAAGACTTTGCGATAACCGGTAAATCAAATAGTTGTTTGGTGTTGTTGTTTGCAGTATAAAGTAAATGTATGCGGCGGATTTGAGAAAAGATCGATTATGCGGAGATGCACTGAGTATGCGGAGGAACGGGCTGAGGTGGTCTTTAGCTAGCATTTCTCGGGAATGCGTCAAATTATACGATCATGCTACACTCATGCAGTAGGAAATCATTTTCTAATGCAAAAGCAATACTCCTAGTTCTAGGATGCATGTATTAAATGCAATAGTGTGCATAGAGCTTATTCCTAAGTCTCTACTCTTTTCTTGTGCGATGATGCAAGATGCATACAAAGACAAGGTGACCGTACACAATCATATCCTATCTCTAGGATGCATGCGATACGTTAATAGCAAACAGTGCGTATTCCTAAGCTCCTATCTCTTGATTATGCGTTCTAATCTGACTCTCCCAAGCCTAGATTCTAACCTGACTTTTCCAAGCCTACATCCTGTCCTTAGACTACCCTCCCGAGTATCTCCAATGGACGAATGATGCATATATAATATAAGATAATCGCATAGAGTGAAGACCCTCAGTTGTGCTAGCTAAGTGCTTCTCAACCCATTCATCAGGTTTAGCTACTCATGCGTAATAAACAGAGATTGAACAAATATAAAGAAGTAAATTCCATTTCTATAGATTAGTTTAAGTACAAAATGACAATGGAAGATAAGGATAGAAAGCCTGGTAGCAATCCCTTGCTGCCCAAGGCTTTTACATTGTCGACTCTATTCTGTTCAAAAGATAATCCTGCTTCCGTAAGAGCTGGCCCTCTCTCTGATTTTGACGCTTCCGGCACTCTTCTAAGTTCATCGGAACGATCTCTCAACACAATCTCGCTTCTCTCCCTTCCGCCTTAAAATAAAAGAAAATCTAAGAACAAGGCTATTCTAACTATGGAGAAAATAATCTAAGTATCCGAACTATCTGAACTGCCGAACTTCTTTTCTGAAGGTTTCCTTTGGTATTTATAGAGCTTCGGGGTGAAAGGCGTCTTCTCTCTTATGATTGCATAGATGGGATGGTTTTAATTCTCCGACTGATGCGCTAAATATTTGTCACCGAAAAGCTGAGTGTACTTGTTATCGTTAGTGGCTTGTCAACTTAATTCGGATTCGACCGTCATCAGCTTTCTGTGCCATCGTAATTAATTATGTTTTTCACCTAGATGCGCTCACTAAGTTGCGGCGGCTCTATGTGGCAATCCTTCTCGAGCAGATGTTTGCGAGCACAAATCAGTGCAAAGCCTTGCAGTAATGCTGCGCTCGACTGTTGATTTCATGTGATCGCGCTTTCCACCTTGCGTCAACGCATATTCTGCATAAAAATACCAAAGTTAACTGTTTTTATGCGATGAACGCATGCGACTGCAATGTCATGAACTTAATGCTTTTTGGACGCAATCTTATATATTTTATCAATGCAAACCTTCATTGTTTAATAACTTAGCACTGTAATTATGTGCATTTCTGCCCGTTATCACTTGGTTGCATGATCGCACAGGTGCTTGCTTTGTAGACGATCGCACAGTATTGGATACTCAACGCATCCTTGCGTGCTAAACGATTGTGTAAACTATCATGCTCATGGCATAGTCATTAGTTACACAATAGCATATTATATGATACTCGACACATGGATGTTTACTACACGATCATGTAGACTTTCATGCTCATTACATAGTCAAAAGTTATGCGATCGCATATAAACGATCGTATACATTTGACGCCTTGTTGCTTGACGATTAGATGAATGCTTACTACATGATCGTGTAGACTATCATGCTCATCGCATGGTCATTAGCTACACGACTGCATAGTGTTGCACGCTCATCGCATGGCTGCTCGACACATAGGCATTTGCTACACGATCAGCTGTAAGGGTTCTTTGAGGAGCGGTTCATTTTGTTCTAAACAGGTGGACTACTCCTTTTTGTAATAGATAGCCTTAGTTTTTCTTGTTTAGAGAGTTTCTATCCGAGTCCATCAACATTTAGTATAAATATACATGTGATGTATGTTTTTTTTATATGTCATAATGTATACCATATAGTTTTAAAACCCACCATAGGTTATGCATTTATTTTCATGCATCATTTCATATTCTAGGTGTTATAATATACTAGTATGCATGATTTAAATTACATAAAGCATGCTCATGCATCATATAATATAAGAGTTATAGTATATGTATGCATGTATTATAGCATATCCATGCATCATTTATATTATAAGTGTCATAATATAAGGTTGAATGGTTGTATAGAATGTATGTTATAGCATGGTTCATACTTAGTTATATAAATTTATATATTAGTAATGAATGAACATTGCATGATGCATAACATTACTTTAGGTAATCTTAAAAACGTTATAATTTTATAAAGTATGTCAATGCTTGCAATGTCGGTATTAATTTGTTTCATTTACTTTATAAGAGTTATAAATGAATGAAATTAGAAATTAAAATCAATAACCAAGAGTTGCATGCATACTTAGGTAAAATCATTTTTTTAAATAATTTTAAAATATGATTGAGATGGACCTAAGTTCACAAACTTCAAAAGAGATTGGAAATTAGATTAATCTTTTAAATCGGTTTAATAGGATTAAATTGATTTCAATAAAAGATTAAATTTTTAACAAATATCTATAAGGGACCTTTTGTCTAAGGCGAGTTCTGACTAAGCTGGGGTATTGAAGCTGACGAAAATGGAACACCCTTACCTGGGAACCTACCTGGAAAGGTGAATTAGAAAGATTTGCTACAAGCATGCAATTGTTGATTAATATTTGATAAAGTGTTTAATGAATATTAATCCAAATTGTTTAACTTTCCAAAATAAGTATTACTTTTAGGAAAACTTAAACAATTACTTATTAAAAATAATTAATCGTATTTTTCCTAAGTAATAAACCCTAGGTTGTTAATACTCAATGGGAGGAAAAGATGTATATGATACATCATTTTTCCACTCACATTTCTCCCTTAATATTCACATCGTGAGACTCATGCTTGGCCTTGAGGCACCCTGGGAGCGTTCCCCTTCGAATGTTGTTTGCATGAGTCAATATCAAGGTGAATGGAGAGAGTATTTATAATAAGTGTAAGAAGAATGTGTGTCAACATGTCCTACAGTCTTTTTCATTGGTTTGCACTGTGAGACCTTCTTGTACGACCTCGATGCACCCTAGGAGCGTCCCTTATCGAATGGTTTGTACAATTGGTCAATATCAAGACAAACTCCAGAAATGGATATGGTCGCTTTAGTTTTTGCCCCAATCGGTTTTTCCCTTCGGTTGGCTCATTGGGGTTGAACTCTAAGATCTAAAATGCACACTTACAGGAAATTGTTAAAAAAGTTAATAATTTCTTGACCAAATAAATGATGATCGATCATTATAGGAATAAGAGTTATTTTGGTATAATGATTAGTTGAGAGTGTCTCAATTCAGTGAAGGAAAAATCTGACTACCCTTTGGTGGCTTTTGTCCTAAATCACTAAAGCATCATTACAAAATTAGATGTTAAATGGGGTTCATTTAGATTTTTCTAAAACTGATTGGGTTTTCTTTTAAAGAGTTATCTAAAATCTAATGCAGATCAATATATTTGTTTTTCAGCAAATATGTCAAATAGTAATTTTCAGTTAGTTGCATTTTCAAGTTTGACCGGTTTTAATTACATGACGTGGAAAGAATCCATTAAAAAAAATTTCGTGGTAAACGACCTCGAAGTTTCCATGAATGAGGATTGTCCTCAAGTCCCAACCCCTAATGCACCACAAAATGTTCGTAATGCATATGATGTGTGGTTGAAGGCTAATTCGAGGGCTCGAGTTCACATTTTTGCAAGCATACCTGAAGCATCGGCCAAAAGGTTTGAGAACATGGTCATTTCACATGAGATCATGGAATCAATGCAAAAATTGTTTGAACGTAAGTTCTCACTATTCAAGCAAAATGGGATTGATGATAATGAAACCAGTAGTGTCAATTGCCAAGATAATCTCCAGTCCATATTGAATGCAAGGGACTAACAGAGAAAGCAATTGTTGCTAACTCTGATGAAGTTCAGCTATGAAGATTTTCCTCTTAAATGAAACTTGGAGTTTATAATTTGGGTTCTGATACTGATTCCATTACTCTCCAGAAAAGGAAGAACTCCAAAAACGATAAATGTGATTTATTTGTCTTGGAGACGTGCTTAGTAGAGAATGATGATTCTACTTGGATAATTGATTCAAGGGCTACTAACCACATGTGTTCTTCCCATCAAGATTTTAGTTCCTAGAAACTGTTGGAAGCTGGAGAGATGACTCTCAGAGTCAGTACTAGTGAGGTCGTTTCAACTATTACTGTAAGCAAGCTTAAGTTATTTTTGGATAAGAAATGTTATCTATTATTAGATAACGTATATGCAGTTCCTCATATCAAGAGGAATCTCATTTCTATTTCTTGTCTGATTTAACAAAATTATTCCATTACCTTTTATGAGAATAAAGTGTTTATTTTTAAGAATGGAATGGAGTTAAGTTTTGGTTCAATGGAAAATAATTTGTATGTACTAAGGCCATTAGTCATAAAGGTTGTGCTCAATACTGAAATGTTCAAAACAACAACTGTAAAAAGACCAAGAATTTCACCTAAAGAAAATGCCCATCTTTGGTATCTAAGGTAAGGTCACATCAATCTCAATAGGATTGAAAAGTTGGTGAAAAGTGGACTTCTACTCTGTGGTCCGATGAACGTATGAGCACGAGATGGGTATGAATATTTCACCTCTTTCATAGATGATTATTCTAAAATTAGGTATTTATACTTAATACAACATAAGTCTGAAGCTCTTAAAAAGTTCAAGGAGTATAAGACTGAAGTTGAAAACTTGTTAGGTAAAAAGATAAAAACATTACGATCTGATCGTGGTGGAGAGTAGATGGAGTTAAGATTCCAGAACTATATGATAGAACATGGAATCACGTCTCAACTCTCAGCCCCAGGTACACCTCAGCAGAATGATGTATCAAAAAGGAGAAATAGAACCCTGTTGAACATGGTTTAGTCTATGATGAGTTATGCTCATCTTCCAAACTCATTTTGGGGATATGAAGTAAAGATTGCAGTTTATATTTTGAATGATGTTACCTCAAAGAGTGTTTCTTAAACACCTTTTGAGCCATGGAGAGGTCGTAAAAGTAGTCTACGCCACTTCAGGATTTGGGGATGTCCAACGCATGTGCTTATGGCAAACCCCAAAAAGTTGGAACCTCGTTCAAAAGTGTGCCTATTTGTAGGTTACCCAAGGAAACGAGAGGTGGATACTTCTATGATCCAAGTGAGAATAAAGTGTTTGTATCGAAAAATGCTACCTTATTGAAAGAAAACCCCATAAGGGATCATAAACCACGAAGTAAACTTGTTTTAAATGAGATTTCTAATGAGACTGTTGAGACTTCAACAAGAGTTGTTGAATCGGTTGATACATCGATCAGGGTTGTTGATGTCAGTTCATCTAGTCATCCATTTCAAGAGTTGAGATTGCCTCGACATAGTGGGAGGGTTATGAACCCACCTGTACGCTACATGGGTTTAATAGAAGCCCAAAACATCAATGGAGTTGAGGATCCATTGTCTTATAAGCAAGCAATGGAAGATATTGACAAGGATGAATGGATTAAAACCATAAATCAAGAAATGGAGTTTATGTACTTTAATTTTGTCTGATAGCTTGTAGATCAACCATGGAAAGGTACAGATCTTTAAAGCTAGACTTATGGCAAAGGGTTATACCCAGGTTGAGGGAGTGGATCATGAAGAAACTTTCTCACCTGTTATCATGTTAAAGTCTATCAAGATTCTCTTGTCCATAGCCACATATTATGACTATGAGATATGGAAAATGGACGTCAAGACTGTCTTTTTGAATGATAATCTTGAAGAAACCATCTACATGATTCAACCAGAAGGATTCATTGAACAAGATCAAGAGCAAAAGGTTTGCAAGCTTAATCGGTCCATTTATGGACTGAAACAAGCATCTCAATCTTGGTGAAAGGATATACTAGCATGCAATGGAAGAAAATAGAATCAATAAGCACTCTAATTACATTTAATTTGAGTTCTAAAGATGCATATTCAAGTGGATTTCAAATTACATACCTTTTGTGATGAAATCTCCAAATCCAAGCTACTCTTTACTCAAATTCAGCTCCAAATCAGTGTGTGAACCACCAAGAGATCTTCTCTACTATTCTTAACCTTGAATTTGAGTGGTGGAGCTCATATTTGAGTGAATTTGGTGACGATTTTTGTGGGTTTGAAGAGGAAGAAGAAGCTGAAGCATAAACTCACTTTCTGCCTTAAATTTTCAATTCATTCCCCTTATCTCAGCCAATTTGATGTGTTTTTATTACTCAACTACATGTAGGTAACCTTAGTAATGGAATTGGCCAGCAACTACTTCAATTGGTGAGTAGATTTGTGTGAAGATGCATGAGTTACACCTCATGCTTCAAGATGAAAGTGGGAAAACCCATTTTCATGTTTTTCCAATTTCCAATTTCTTTTCCTTTTAATTAATTCTTAATTAATCAAATATAAAATTAAAAATCCAATTTCTTAAATTGAATTTTAAAACTGGAAATTAATTTTATTTTTAATTAATTAAACATATTTAATTAACTAATTTAATATCAAATATCAAATTAACCACACATTTAATTTAAAACATGAATCTAATTCATGTAATTAATATTTAAATCAACATTTAAATATTATACACTCTCCAATTTCGTTTAATTTCAACAAATTAAATGCTTAATTATATTGAATATAATTAAGCAAACCCTAATTTGATTTAGAACTAATTCAAACTCAAAGCCCTAATTTTAATTTGAACAATTTCAAATTCAATTTGAACAATTCAAATTGATATCATTCTAAATTCACTCAATTTAATGATTTAAGGAGTTCATGTTTTACGAGCTAGTAGAGGGATCTTATGGACCTACAGATCATGAGCTCCAACAATTAGATTAATTGCATAAACTCATTAGTCCAAATTAATCAGTATTCATTAACTATCGAGTCACACTGCTATAGCTCGATAGTTGCACTTTCCTCACGGTAGATATATTTGTGTCCACACAATATAACCATAACTAGTAAGTCGACCCTTCACAGGTTGTTCGTAATACCGACTAGGTCAATGTGCTATTTTACCCTCGATATTATGTCTTGTTCCTTATGTTCCAACTAATCCTCTAATGAACAATTGTTTTGTGATCCAGTCACTAAACCAGATTCCTCTCAGCCCAGTGAGAGGGTGGAGCCCCTTGTTTAAGACATGGATTTAATGCTTAAGAGAAGAACCTTTCTTCAATCCCTAAATCGAGTAGGCGTGAATTTCGTCTTGCACCCTATGTTCCCAGCTATCTACTCGATCTTACCCTTGAAATGGGAGGTTTATTGAGCCGGCATTGTTGAGCCAACCCTCACCTATGAAAATCTAAGGATAATCCTGAATAAACATTATAAAGTAAGAATTACTTATTTCTTGGTCCGATCTTATGCAAACTCATTGCATAGGACACCCCCACTCCTCGTGTCATTATATGAACGAATATGGATCACTTCATTTGTAGTATCTTTACAACTCTTTATAACAACTACAGAGTAGGCCGCATCCAATAGTGTTACCAGAATAAGGTACCCAACCTTAATCATGTACTATAGACCGTTTTGGCTGTTTACTCAAACTTGATCCATCTTTATGTCTCCATATAATGTTCAAGTATTCATATAATAGCCATGGATTTTAGTTTATTGGATTTAGACTTTTACATATGTAATTTATAAAATCAATAATAAGTTTATTGATTATAGAATATGTTTATCTTTCACAAACTGCGAGTTTTAGGACATAAAACCCAACACTTAAAATATAAGATTTGATAATACGATGAAATCTTATGACATTGATCAAAATGTTGATGAGCCTTATGTTTACAAGAAAATCATCATCAACTCAGTAGCTTTCCTCATGCTGTATGTGAAAGATCTCATATCTAAGAGTTCCATGAGTACGTTTGGATCGCTCCAATCTCACAGTGACCGAAATACATAATATACATTCAACACACAGTTATGCAAACAAATACTAATTATCGGCATGCTAAGAACAAGATAAATAAAAAGGGAGAGAGTTCCACACCAGTTGAAAACGTTCTTCACACTCCAGAACTTCAACGCAGCGGAACCCTCCAAGCATTCTACCAACGGCCTACAGAAGCGTCGACTGTAGCAGCACGAACAACCACTAACATGAACACTATGGGGACGACACCACCACTAAAGAGCCCCAGGTATTCTCGAAGTGAAAACACAAACGGTGGTCTTTGGTGAATTTGGTAGAGGAATGAGGAAACACGAATCGTGTAGGCGATAAGTAAATGGGAGGGAAAAAAACGCTATCGCATAGCAGACTGCTTATCATTTAGGAGAAGCTACACGATCGTGTAGGATTTACTGAACGATCGTTTAGGAAAAGGTATACGATCATTTAGATAAATCGGCACACTATACGATCGTTTAGAGAAACTATCCGATCATGTAGGAAATATTGTGCGATTATTTAGGTGCATGGAGGACGATCGTTTAGGCTGAAAGGACTATTGTATAAGCTCTCGAAAAGCTTAAGCGATCGTTTAGTATGTTCACCAATGCACACTCTCTCTTTTTCTCTTCAGGCGATCGATTGAACTCTTAAAAAATGAAAACAATTTTCATTTTTACTCATCGGTTACAATAACCAACGTTGCCCCACTAACCCACGTCCGAACGTGAATTTTGGATTAATTATCATATAATTAACCAACTAATTAGTTAATTAATTAATATAATCATATTATATTTTTAACCTATAGTTTGATATCATATATCTATTATAGTATTTTCTCCTCTACTTAATATAATTCATATTTGTATCTAATTTCCTCCAAAATAATGTATCTCATACATTTAGCCAATTATATCATATATAATTAACCAATCCAATTATATCATATATAATCAAACTTCCTCTTGTCAATTTGAATATTTCAAATTAACCCAAATACTGGTTCTTGACTTTATCCAAGCTACCTAGGAGATCCAATGGACCTGTGGCTCAAAGCTCTAATGGTCCGTGAATAGCTGACTAAACTATTTAGCCACAAGATCCACCATCCGTTAACTGTCAGGCATTCCACTAAAGACCAACAGCCGAACTCTTCTTACCACAGATATATTTCTGTGTCGATTGGATATAACCAATCATGAGTACAATGACCCTTCACAGATGCTCGTAAGTACAGTTGGGCCAAATTACTGTTATGCCCCTGTAGTTACATCTCACTCCTTAAGTACGACTGATTCCTCTAATGAACAATACAATATAGTCCAACTATGTGTGAACACCTCTCGAGCCAAGAGAAGTTGTGTGGCGCCACATCATTCAAGCCCCGGAATCAGCCCTTAAGGGGCTATCTATCTACTTACCCCTGTCTCGGGGAAGGAGTGAATTCCATCTTGTGTAACTGAGTTCCCAGCTCCCAAATCAGACAAATCCACAAAATGGTAGGTTTGAATCGGCGAGCTGACCACTCGCACCCATACAAACCAAAGGACCTCCCTCAATGGTAGGAGTTCCAACTCACTCAGGATTGAGGTCATGTTACCTATGGTCATCCTAGTGAAGCGAAGTGTCTATCATGAACCGTGTTATATAACGAGACATTAATACTTCGTGGTCAGGTCTTATACAAACTCTTTGTATAGGACGCCCCCCCTCGCATGTCCCCAACACGAATGATCAAGATTAGACCATCTGTGACAAGTCACAACTCTTATGACCATTCCAGAAAGCGGGCCGCGTCCGTAGCGTTACTAGGATAAGGTTTCCCTCCTATATCCATATACTACATACCATTTTGGTTGTCACGCAAGACATGATCCACTTGTATGTCACCACATACATGTTTGAGTCACATACAAATAACTAAGGATTTTATGTTTATTGGTTTGTGGTAAAGCAAATAAAATAAGTAACTGAGCAAAATACAAGATGTGAAGTAAATATCATCTATTAACAACACAAGTGTTCGTACAAACTGTTTATAAACTACAGGACATGAGACTTTAGGGCATCAACTCCAACAGTATGTGGATGATATCCTACTCATTTGGAATGATGTAGGTTTTCTGACTGATGTGAAGAAATGGTTGGCTGCCCAGTTCCAAATGAAAGATTTAGGAGAGGTGCAGTTTGTTCTAAGGATCCAGATTATAAGAGATCGTAAGAACAAAAGGTTGCCTTATCTCAAGCATCGTATATTGACAAGATGCTTGTCAGAAATTCGATGAAGAATTCCAAGAAGGGTTTATTACCTTTTAGGCATGGAATTGTATTATCTAAGGAACAATGTCCTAAGAATCTTCAAGAGGTTGAGGAAATGAGACAGATTCCCTATGCATCGGCTATTGGTAGCCTTATGTATGCAATGTTATGTACTAGACCTAACATTTTCTATGCATTAGGGATTGTCAGTCAATATCAGTCAATCTAGGATTAGATCACTGAACGACGGTCAAAACGATCCTTAAGTATCTTCAGAGAACGAGAGAATATATGCTCGTGTATGGAGATAAGAATTTGATCCTTACAGGAAACACAAACTCTAAATTTCAGAATTATCAGGATTCTCGGAAATCCACATCAAGGTCAGTGTTCACTCTAAATGGTGGAGCTATGTATGGCGAAGCATCAAGCAAGGATGCATCGCGAACTCCACTATGGAAGCCGAATACATAGCTGCTTGTGAAGGTGCTAAAGTGGTTGTTTGGCTTAAGAAGTTCCTTACTGATTTGGAAGTTGTTCCAAATATGTCTTTGCCCATTACACTTTATTGTGATAATAGTGGTGTTGTGGAAAATTCTAAGGAACCTATAAATCATAGAAAAGGCAAGCACATAGAACAACAATATAATTTGATTCAGGAGATTGTGCATCGCGGTGATGTGATTGTCAAGAAGGTCGTGTTGGAGCACAACGTTGTTGATCCGTTTACAAAGGCTCTTATGGCTAAAGTGTTCGAGGGTCATCTAGAAAGTCTAGGTGTACGAGATATGCGACACATTGTGTAGGGCAAGTGGGAGATGTTCCTGGGGTATAGTGCATGCCCTAGTTTATTGTATTTTATTATTTATTTGTATTGTACATTAGTCTCCCTAAGCTTTAAGGCAAGTGGGAGATTGTTGAGAATGTTGTCTTAAATCTCCTTGTAATCTCGTAGTTTGTAAACTCTGTATAAACATATTGTTGTTAATAAAATAAATTTTATTTTATAAGCATATACTCAATCCAATAAACTAAGATCCACAGTTATTTCATGTGATTTAAACAAGTATGTAGAGACACACAAGTGGATCTTGTTTCAATAATAACCTAAACAGTCTGTAGTAGATAGATAAGGCTGGATACCTTATCCTAGTGACATTATGGATACGGCTCGCTTTGTAGGTGTTACAAGTGTTGTATTCATGTGGAGACATGCGAGCGAAGGTATCCTATACAAAGAGTTGTGTAAGACCGGACCACAAAATGATTACTCTCTTTATATAACACCGTTGATAATAGAGACTTACATTTCACTAGGATGACCATAGGTGACATGACCTGAATCCTAAATGAGTTATGAACTCCTGCTCATAATGGCGGTCCTTTGATTTGTATGGGTGAGAATGGCCAGATTGCCAACTCAACAATCCTACCACTTTGAGGATTTGTCTGACTGGGGAGTTGAGAACTGAACTAAGAATTTCACTCCTTCCCAGAAGCAGGGGCAAGTAGATAAATTGCTCCCTTAAGGGCTGATTTCGGGTCTTGAACATAGTACCCACACCCTTTCCTTGCCCGAGAGGACTTGGTCATAATAGAACTATGACTTATTGTTCATTAGAGGAATCAATGGTACTTAAGGAGTTAGATGTAACTATAGGGGCAAAATGGTAGTTTTGCCCAACCGTACTTATAAGCAATTTATGAAGGGTCATCGTACTGTTGATTGGTTATATCCAATGGACACAGCAATTTATCTGTAGTGCGAAGAGTATAGCAATCGGTCTTTAGTGGAGTGACTGAAATTTAACAGATGTTGGATAATTTATTGTTTATGTTGTATTTGAGGCAATTATTTGAGTACCGTTGGAGCTTCACTCTACAGGTCCTTAAGGTTCCCATTTTAGCTCAACAGGGATTTAATCTTTGGATAAATTTGAAGTGTTCAAATTAATTGAGAGAATTAATTATGTATGATATAATGTATTTGATATATTATGAGTGAAATTTGAATATGATTCAAATACCAATTATATGAATGAGATTCATGTAATTAAATATAAATATGATTTATATTGAGAAGGATAAAATGTTTAGATATGATCAAAATATCCTTTATATCGATGAAATTCATAAAAATGGATTTAATATAAATGTGATTTATATTAAATGCCATGTATAGTTGAGAGAGAATAAAATATGTAGTTTATGCTATATTTGTTGCAATATAAAACTATAGGCTATATGTTATATTTGATATAACATATAATGTATATATAATAAAGTAGCTATTATATATTATATTTTATTAATTTATTTGAAATTAATAAAAGGGAATGAGTTATAACTATCTTCCATTATTCTCTCAATAACCAACTTATGATAAAAGAAGTTGAGAAATCATCTTCTTCCAAGATTTCACACACAAAGAAGTTTTATCTGAAAGAGAAAGGTTCTCTGAAGAAAACTTCCTTCTCATCCTATTCACCTTCCCTCTTCCAAGGATTCAAGAAAAGCCCACAACTCCTACTTGAATTCTTTAATCCGAAAGAGAATAAAGAGGGTTCTCGCTTGGTAGTGTCCATGTGTGAAGAAGGAGATCCATGAAGAAGAAGTTTTGTTCGTGGCTAGTACGAGGAATTAGTTGAAGAAAGGTTCTTCAAATGTGAGGTTTCTTGAAACTTGTTTCTTGTTTAAATCATGTTTTAACTTAATGTTACAATTTTATATTCAATAATCATGGAATTTGGACGATCTACTTCCGCTCAAGGATCTCCTAACGTCGAGTTTCCTTCACATAATTACCCAAGAAAAAGGATTACCTACTAATGGATGATGAAATTCTTCAAGAAATCCATTAATCGTTGCATATTCATACAAAGTCTGAATACAAATCGACTGAATCTAAAAAAAAAAAAATTCAAGAATCACTCTGTATATTCAAAATTCCTCTCTAAAAAATGGGTTTTTCTTCTTTGAAGTTTCTCTCTCTGAAAAAATGATCTCTTGTCGAAGTTTTTTTTTCTAAAAATCATATATTCTCTTTTGCTGAAGAACTGAACCAAAATTTATACCAGCAACATAACGTCGTGAGGCGCGGGGATGAATCACGTCAAAATCCAAAAAAAAGAATGAACGCATCGAGTTTCTGCAGTTTAAAAAGCGAGCTTCCTGACTTATACTCGATCCTCGATGCACGATGATACTTTACTCAATGCTTAATGCTGGATGGCCTTTACTTGATAGCTTTTATGTTGGGAATGGTGTCTTAAATCTACTGGTAGTCTCATAGTTTGTAAACTCTGTGAACATATTGTTATTAATAAAATATATGTTATTTTATAAGCATTTACTAAGGTCCAATAAACTAAGATCCGAGGTTATTTTATGTAACTTAAGCATGTATGTGGAGACATACAATTGGATCGTGTCTTAAGTGATAACCTAAATGGTCTATAGTATATGGATAATGGAGGGATACCTTATCCTGGTGACACTACGGATATGGCCCGCTTTGTAGATGTTACAAGTGTTGTAAAGTGCTACAAATGATCTAATCCTGGTCATTCATGTAGAGACATGCGAGCAGGGTATCCTATACAAAGAGTTTGTATAAGACGGGACCATGAAATGATTAACCTCTTTATATAACGTCATTGATAATTGAGACTTACATTTCAATAGGATGACCATTGGTGACATGACTTGAATCTTGAGTGAGTTGGGAACTTCTGCCTATGAGAGCGGTCCTTTGATTTGTATGGGTGAGAGTGGTCAGATTGCCAACTCAACAAGCCTACCATTTTGGGGATTCGTCTGATTAGGGAGTTGGGAACTCAACTACAAAACACGGAATTCACTCCTTCCCCGAAGTAGAGGTAAGTAGATAAATTTCTCTCTTAAGAGTTGATTCCAGGTCTTGAATATAGTGGCCACACATTCTCTTGGGAAGAGAGGACTCAGTCATAGTGAGACTATGACTTATTGTTCATTATAGGAATCAGTGGTATTTAAGGAGTTAGATGTAACTACAAGGGCAAAACGGTAAATTGGCCTAGCTGTACTTACGAGCGATTTGTGAAGGGTCATCGAACTGTTAATTGGTTATATCCAATGGATATATAAATATATCTGTAGTGTAAAGAGTGCAACTGCCGGTCTTTAGTGGAGTGTCTGACAGTTAATGGATGGTGAATATCGTGATTAAAGAGTTTAGTCAGTTATTCATGTACTGTTGGAGCTTCAAGCTACTGGTCCATAAAGTCCCCTTGGTAGCTCAATAGGTTCAAGTTGAGAATCAGATTTTAGGTTAGTTTGAAGTGTTCAAATTAACAAAAGGGAATTTGATTATATATGATAAATTGATTCAATTATATATGATATAATTGATATAATGTAGTTGATACATTATTTGATTGGAAGATTTAATATAAATGTGACTTATATTAAGTTCCATAAAATAGAAAAAGAACTATGGTTTATATGTTTCATATGATGCAATATTAAAACTATAGGTTATAAATATAATATGATAAGTTCGTTATTGTATTTATTTATAATTTATTAATTATATGATGATTAATAATTCTTTTTCTCAATAGCCGACTTAAGTAGGAGGTTATTTGCGGTTTTATGGTAACCGTGTGATAAAAAGAAAAAAATATTTTTCAAATCATTGAGTGCAAATTCTATTTGAAACATCTCACAGAAAAACTATCGAATAAAAGGTGTTTTACCAAACGATAGCTTAAAGAGCATAAACAATCGAGCTTTGAGTTACTATAGGATAGTACTCGTTTACTACATGATCGAGTATCAAGCCTATATCGTAGGCTTCTTCTTTTACACGATCGTTTGATCGCATACTCGATCGTTTACTTCCTCCATTCCTCTATCTAAAATCATACAGAGCCCACTATTCTTGGATTCTCACACCGAGAATACCAAGGTAATCTTGTGGTGGTGTCTTGTTTACTCGCTGGTGTTCGAGGATCGAGTTTTACTCTACGAGGATCGAAGATTGAGTTTGATCGAGGATCTTTCAGTTGCTTGTTGACATCGAGTTCTGATCGTTGCGTTCATGTTGTTTGGATGCGGTCGAGTTTGATCGAGGGAAATACGTGAAGAAAGAGTTCTTCAAAGGTATTATACGCGACCCCCTTGTATTTACTTAAGAAGCATGCTATAATTTATTCTCTATGCATAACTGTTTCTGTTTGACTGTAAATGTATGTGTTCTTTCTCAATGAAACTTGGAACGATCCCCTCCCACTCACTGGTTCTCTAGATTTAGAGTTCCTTCATTTTACTCGATGGAATTCGATGATACTTGATAACACTTGATTACTCGATGGTCGATTACTCAATGATATTCACTGGCATTTACTTAATGCATTACTCAATTGTATGAAATATAGAATACTCGATGCTTGATAGCCTTTATTCGATGGTATTTGATAGTATTCTGCTAATACTCGATGCTCAATTACTTAATAGCCTTACTCGATGGCCTTCTTGGTATTTACTCGATTCTCTTCAATTTGTTGATTTTCTTGGTCATATTGGATCCTTTTGGCCCGATTTTCTTGTAATGACTCCTAAAAGCCTCAGGGACTGAAACCTATAAAATTAGCATTTAAAGAAAATAATCAACACAATTTTGGAGAAATTACCATAGAAAATATACATCCTTTAAAAACCTAACAAAACACTCCCAACTTAGCTCTTGGTCGTCCCGAGCAAGTCTAAACTAGAAATATGCATACATTCAAGAAAAAATGGATTGTTTATTGTTTATTCAAAGCTTCATTTTTTTATTCAAAATTGAAAAATTTAAGTTGGCACATTTTTATCTTCACATCCTAATGGTCTATACATTCAAATGTTTTTACACGTTGAATTGATTCTCATCTCTTTTCTCAACAATCGAGGAAGTAAGGATATAAGCAAGCATTTAGAAATTCAAAGTTTTGCTAACAAAAGGTTAAAGCTTATTTTTAAAAGAAAATGTATTTTTCTTGCAAAATCATAAAAGAAAAGACTATCTAGTTTTAGTTTACTCAAAGGCCTAAACTAAAAGAAAGGAGACATCCAACTTTCAATTCTTTTTCGCCCTACACTGGCCCGATTATCGGTCTATGATATACCTAACTTGCATTGGATAGAGGCAATTCTAATACAAGGGTGCCCTTGTTTTTTAAACTCACTCACATGAAACGTAATTGGTATTTCTTTTACTTAGAGAGATAAATTCAAATTTGCTTCCATACTTGCACCGCCGAGAATTTATCACTCTTTTCTCGCGGGCCCTAACATAAACACGATGAAGGTAGCACTTTTCACCTCTACCCATGCACTCACACACGTTAGTGAATGTTATGTTAAATTGGCAAATTTGCTTCTTTTTTTGTTTGTGCTAGCAAATTATATATATATATATATATATACTAGGCCCTTTTTACTCCTCTATGCCTAGACGTCTCTAAAACAAGATGGTTGTTCTTAGATCAAAGTTTGTACCTTTGGGGTAACAAAGAAAATTAAGTATATATGAAATTTCTAAGAGTTTAAAAGTTCTAAATAAATCTAAAGACTAAGTATTCGATTTTTTTATGATGTTAAGAAAAACAAAATTTCTTTTGAAAAATTATTTTTGTTTGAAAAGCTTTGAAGATGTAAAATGTTTTTTGTATCCTTACTTCAAAGAGTGTGTCATCAAAATTTCATCAATAAGAATCAAGAGATTGAGTAAAAACAGATGATGCATATGAAGGAACTCTTACCAAAGAGTGCCTCTGAGTAGAAGAAGAATCGTTCCAAACTCATTGGGACAGAAATACCGCATTCACAATCAAACATACTAGTTACAAAGGAACGAGATACATACCAGTTGAAGAATTCTTCTTCGCATTAAATCTCGCTCTCGTTAATCTAGCCAATCTCACTGCCGCCTATCCACGAACGGACTCGTCACGAAAAAGGCAACAATGGACGACACGACCACTCGGAAACCTCGGTATTCTCAGAGTGAGAATCCAGGAGGTGTGGGCTCTATTGGATTTGGTAGAGGGAAGGAGGAAGGAACGATCGTTTACCATGACCAAGCAAGTGGGAGAAATCTGAAGTCTATCATATAG
Source organism: Benincasa hispida (assembly GCF_027475165.1). NCBI lineage: Eukaryota > Viridiplantae > Streptophyta > Magnoliopsida > Cucurbitales > Cucurbitaceae > Benincasa > Benincasa hispida. Next base: position 39,214,289 of record NC_143483.1, on the reverse strand, counting down.
ACGACTACTTGATTGTTTAATAAAAGGTGCACGATCGTGTAGTAAAAGAGGCTTGATCGTATAGACGATCGTTTAGTAAAACGCTCGAGCATGCGATCACTTAGAAAAAGCTAGACAATCGTTCAGGTAAGACTATGCGATCATTTAGGAAAAGCGCGCGTGTAGACGATCATTTAGTAAACTTTAAGCTATCGTGTATGCTCTCATTTGCTAAGCGATGGGCAGTATACTAATCAGGGAGCGATTGTCTGATGTATTGCAAAATGAAAACCATTTTCATTGTATTCTTTAGTTACAAAAATTGAATGTAACCTCCCACTATCTCATTTGGTTACGGAGAAAAAAATCGCCAACAATTATCTTATAATTGTTTAATTAAAAAATAAATATAATCATATTATATTTATAACCTATAGTTTCATATCACATCAAATGTAACACATAAACCTATTGGGTTTTATGTCCTAAAACTCGCAGTTTGTAAAATGATAAACATTTTCTATAATTAATATATGTATTATTGATTTCATAAATTGTATGAAAGTCTAAATCCAATAAACTAAGACCCATTACTATTGTATGAGTACTTGAACTTTATGTGGAAACATAAAAGTGGATCAGGTTCAAGTAAATAGTCAAAATGATCTATGGTACATGAATAAGGTTGGGTACCTTATTCTGGTAACACCATTGGATGTGGCCTACTCTGTAGTTGTTATAAAGTGTTGTAAAGTGCTACATACGATGTAATCCTAATTCGTACATGTTCTGACATGAGGAGTGGGGTTTTCCTATGCAATGAGTTCGCATAAGATCAAGACCAAGAAAGAAGTCACTCTTACTTTATAACGTTGTTTACTATTTAAGACTGACTATTTCACCTAGATGACCTAGGTAACTCGATCTTAACCCCGAGCTAACTATGAACTCTTGTTTATTAGAGATTGTCCTTAGATTTGCATAGGTGAGGGTTGGCTCAACAGCGCCAGCTCAATAAGACTCCCATTCTAGGGGTAAGACTGGATAGATAGTGAAGGACTTAGGGTGCAAGACGAAGTTCATGCCTACCCGATTTAGGGATAGAAGAAAGGTTGTTCTCTCAAGCACTGAATCTAAGTCTTAAACAAGGGGCCACACTCTCTCACTGGGCTGAGAGAGTTTGGTTTAGTGATTGTATCACAAACCAGTTGTTCACTAGAGGATCAGTAGGGACTTGAGGAATAAGACGTAATCTCAGGGGTAAAATAGATATTTGACCCAGCCGTTATTACGAACAACCTATGAAGGGTCGACTTGCTGATTATGGTTAAATCATGTGGACATAATATATCTACAGTGACAGGAGTGCAACTATGGGCTTTAGTGGAATGACCCATTAGTTAACGAATGAGGATTAATTTGGTCTAATGAGTTTAGCCAACTAATCTCGGATCGTTGGAGCCCATAATCTATAAGTCCGCGAGGTCCCCCTACTAGCTCATAACTCACTAACTTTAGAATAGCGTGATAAGTTAATTTGAAGCGTTCAAATTAGAATTAAGGGAATTAGTAATTATATAATACATAATTACATGTTTAATTTGAGAATTAAACGGAATAGGAGAATTTATATATTTAAATATGATTTAAATATATAAAGAAGGATGTGTGTTAAAATTAATTTAATATTTGATATTAAATTAATTAAGTTTTATTTAATAATTAATTTATGAAATTAATTATTTTTTCAGTTTTAAAATCAAATTTTGATGTTTGAGATAAAATTGAAAAAGAGAAAACAAAAACACACAAAATGGAAAAAGAAGATTTTCCATTATCCATCACCTAAGTTTCTCACACAAAATGCATTCAACTTTGCCTTGTCTTCTCTAAGCATGAGTTGCAATTCATGCAACTCTCTTCTTTGCATGTTGATCGACAATATAGTGAAGAGATTGGAGTGAAATTCGGGCATGCAATCTATAGAGAATTTTAGAGAAAATTCGGGTTGAAGAAAGTCTTCAACAAGATTACTGTAGTGAGCATTTCTCCTTCATCCCTTGATTCAAGCTTGTTTTGAGTCCCACCACTCAATCTAGAGCACCAAGAGAAAAGTGGAGAAGATCTTGAGGTGGTCTACAACAAGATTCAGAGAAGATAGCACTTAGAGAAGGAGCTTTGAAGAAGTTCTACAAGAGGTATGTCTTGAAACTCATTTGTTTTCTGCAAGAGCATACTTTATATTTTGCCAAAATTAGTGAATTTGAGTGTTTAGATGATCCTTGTGCTTCCGCTGTTGCTGATACAATACTACAATTGGTATCAGAGCATCATATAAGCATTCAATTCAGTTTAATTTTGGTTTGGTGGGTGTTTTAATGAGAAATATTAAACTGATGCACTGATATGGTTTTCTGAGTTACATCTAACTCTTTAAGTACCATTGATCCCTCTAATGAACAATACAACATAGTCCTACTATGTGTGGACACCTCTCAGGCCATGAGAAGATGTGTGATGTGACATTGTTCAAGCCCCAGAACCAACCCTTAAGGAAGTAATCTATCTACTTACCCCTGCTTCCGGGAAGGAGTGAATTCAATCTTGTGTAGCTAAGTTCCCAGCACCCAAATCAGACGAATCCCCAAAGTGGTGGGTTTGAGTCGACGATCTGGCCACTCGCACCCATGAAAATCAAAGGGCCCCCTCAAAGGCAGAAGTTCCCAACTCACTCAAGATTGAGATCATGTTACCTATGGTCATCTTAGTGAAGTGAAGTCTCTGTCATGAACGATCGTTTACCACGACTAAGCAAGTGGGAGAAATCTGAAGTCTATCGTATAGACAACTGCTTGATCGTTTAGTAAAAGGTGCATGATCATGTAATAAAAGGGGCTTGATCGTATAGACGTTCGTTTAATAAAATTATCGGGATCGCGATCGCTTAGAAAAAGCTAGACGATCATTTAGGTAAGACTATACGATCTTTTAAGAAAAGCGTGCGTGTACACGATCGTTTAGTAAACTTTGAGCTATCATGTATGCTCTCGTTGGCTAGGCAATGGGCAGTGTACTAATCGAGGAGCGATTATCTGAGGTATTGCAGAATGAAAACCATTTTCATTTTATTCTTCAGTTATGAAAACTGAATGCAACCTCTCACTATCTCATTCGGTTACGGAGAAAAAAATCGCAAACAATTATCTTATAATTGTTTAATTAAAAAATAAATATAAACATATTATATTTATAAACTATAGTTTAATATCACAACAAATACAACACATAAACCATAGTTCTTTTCTCTTCCACTAGATATAAATCATATTTATATCCTTTTCCTCCAATTAATGTATCTCATACATCATGTCAACCATATCATATATAATTGACCAGTTCAATCATATCATATATAATCGAACTCTCTCTTGTCAATTTGAACACTTCAAACTGACCCAAAAAGTGATTCTCAACTTGAATCCATTGAGCTACCAAGGGGACCTTATGGACCCGCGCTCGAAGCTCCAACGATACGTGAATAGCTGGCTAAACTCTTTAGCCACAAGATCCACCATCTATTAACTTCTAGGCATTCCACTAAACAGTGACAGCTGCACTTTTCTCACCACAGATATATTTCTGTGTCCAAAGGATATAACCAATCAACAATACGATAACCTTTCATAGATGCTCGTAAGTATAGCTGGACCAATTTACCCTTTTTTCCCTGTAGTTACATCTAACTCCTTAAGTACCACTGATCCCTTTAATGAACTAACATAGTCCTACTATGTGTGGATACCTTTCGTGCCATGAGAAGATGTGTGGCGCCACATCGTTCAAGCCCTGGAATCAGCCCTTAAGGAAGTAATCTATCTATTTACCCCTACTTCAGGGAAAGAGTGAATTCCATCTTGTATAGCTGAGTTCCCAGCTCCCAAATCAGAAGAATCCCCAAAGTGGTAGGTTTGAGTTGGCGATCTAGCCACTCGCACCCATGTAAATCAAAGGATCGCCCTCAAAGGCAGGAGTTCCCAATTCACTCAGGATTGATGTCATGTTACCTATGGTTATCTTAGTGAAGTGAAGTCTCTATTATGAATGATGTTATATAACGAGACTATAACACTTCGTGGTCCGGTCCTACATAAACTCCTTTGTATAGGACGCCCCCGCTCGCATGTCTCCACATGAATAATCAGGGTCAGACCATCTGTAACAAATCTCAACACTTAGTAACTATTCTACAAAGCGGGCCACATCCGTAGCATTACCAGGATAAGATTTCCCTCCTATATCCATATACTACAAACCATTTTGGTTGTCACTTAAGGCATGATCTACCTGTATGTCTCTACATACATGCTTATGTTACAATGAAAACCAGAGATCTTAGTATATTGATTTGTGGTAAAGCAATTAAAACATCTGATGTTTCATAGACAATAGTGAAGAAAAATATCATATATTATTACATCACAAGCGTTTGTTCAATACAATGTTTACAAACTATGGGACCTAACGAGTATTTAGGGTATCATCCCCAACAGCATAAAATCAAAGTGAATGAGATTTTTGAATGTGCAAACATGAATTTATTGCGTTCAAGGAAAAAATGGTATTTTGAAGAATAAATAATTCAATAGACATGTTTTTCAAAGAATCAAAATTATACCGTTGAGATGAATCAGAGCCTCAAATTTATTCAGATATATCATAGCAAAATCGCAAAATCTATGTACTCAATATAAGTAATCATCAATCTATTAACCTGAGCTCAGATGCTCAAGGGTTCCAGACATACAAAAAAATTTTAGAAGGGTATTTTTATTTTTAAAGCTAATCAAAGAATACTCAAAAGAAATAACAAATTTGTCCTCAATGCTTAGAATAAGAAAATGAATTCAAGAAACAAAAAGGAAGGGATGTAGAGAGAAACTTCCTTGGTTTTGTTGTTGATCGTTTATTTGCTTGAGAGAGAATTCCCTTGCATTTTTTTTATTTGAGAGCTTATTTTTCTTTTATCGAGTAAATCACCTACAAAGAAAAAGAAAAGAATCAATTATTCTTTTATTTGAAATGCTAAAAGTATGAAAGAAAGAAAAAAATGAAACAAATGAGAAAATAAAGAAGAAAAATGAAAATTAAAAGAAAGAAAAAGAAATGAAAATTTGTCATGTTGCAAATCTTTACCGTCGTTTGCTCGACGTTGGTGAAGAGGGGTGTAAAGTATATGAAGGATTAGCTAAACGCAAGCCCAATAAATATGTGTCCATGGAGCAAAGAGAATAATATTCCTCCGGAAATCTCATGGCGTCATAAATAATGTTGAAGGATTTTACCTCTCCGTCAAATTCTACTGATAAAGACCCTTTATCTACATCAATTATCGTCTTTCCAGTTTTCATGAAGGGTCTACCAAGTAAAATACTAGAGGAAGAAGTAGAGTATGGTTCATCCATTTTTAAAATGTAAACATCAACAGGAAAAATTAATTCTCCAACACTCAACAAAACATCTTCTACTACACCTAGGGGTTGAATATATGACCTATCCGCTAGTTGTATGCAAACAGTCGTCTTTTGTAGGCCATTCAATTTAAGATCTTCATAATGTTGGGATTGGTGTCATAATTCTCTCGCAGTCTCATAGTTTGTAAACACTATACACATTGTTATGAATAAAATAAAAGTTATTTTATTTTGCATTTACTTATATCCAATAAACAATGATCCGTGGTTATTGTATGTAAACTTAAGCATGTATATAAGATATAAAAATGGATCATGCCTTAAGTAATAACCTAAAAAGGTCTGTAGTATAAGGATTAAAGGAGGGATACTTTATCCTGCTGACACTACGAATACAGTCAGCTTTGTAGACATTTACAAGTGTTGTGAACTACTACAGATGGTCTGATCCGAACCCTTCATGTGGAGACATGCGAGTAGAGGTGTCCTACATAAAGATTTTTTATAAGAACAAACCACGAGATGATTTGTCTCTTTATATAACACTGTTGATACTTGAGACTTACATCTCACCTAAACGACCATAGGTGATATGACCTTAATCCTGAGTGTTTTGGGAATTCCTGCCTTTGAGGGCGGCCCTTTGATTATATGGGTGAGTGTTGCAAGATTGCCAACTCAAAAAGCATACCTTTTTGAGGATTTGTCTGATTGGGGAGTTGAAAACTCAATTACACAAGACGAAATTCACTCATTCTCCGAAGTAGGGGTAAGTAGATAGATTGCTCCCTTAAGGGCTAATATCGGTCTTGAACATAGTAGCCACATACTTTCTTTGGAAGAGAGGACTCAATCCTAGTAGGACTATGACTTATGTTCATTAGAAGAATTAGTGGTACTTAAGGAGTTAGATGTAACTACATGGGCAAAATGGTAAATTGGCCCAATTGTACTTACAAGTGATCTATGAAGGTTTATTGCACTGTTGATTGGTTGATATGGACACAATATATATCTGTCGTAAGGAGAGTGTAGCTGTCGATCTTTAGTGAAGTGTCCGATAGTTAACGGATGGTGGATCCCGTGACTAAAGAGTTTAGTCAGTTATTGGCATACCGTTGAAGCTTCAAGCTACAGATCCATAAGGTCCCCTTGGTACTCAATGGATTCATGTTGAGAATCAGTTCTTGGTGTTGATTTGAAATGTTCAAATTGACAAGAGGAAATTCAATTATATATAATATAATTGGTATGATGTATGAGATACATCAGGTGGAGTACTAGATCTCTACATTTTTTGGGCATATCTTTTTTTAACAAAGTAGAGACATTCTTACTAAAAGTTATTCTCTTCTCTTCCTTCCCTTTTCTTTTCTTAGTGCACAAGTTCTTTAAGAATTTAGCATACCTAGGTATTTGTTGAATAGTATTAAGCAAAGGGATATTAATTTGTACCTTTTTGAACATTTCAATTAGCTCATGGTCAGTATCTTCTACCCTTAGGTCTTGCTAATCTATTTAGGAGGAGAGTAGTTATGTACCTCAGGAAAAATAGGAGTCTCCTTTGGCTCACTTACCTTACTCTCTTGTTCTTTCATTACCTTTTCTTGCTTCTTGGGAAAAGATTGAACCAGGTTTTCATCTTGAGAGGAAGAGGGAATTTTCTTACCGCTTCTTAGAGTGATTGTGCATACATTTGCATGCTCTGGTTGAGCAGGAAGATTTCTAGATGATTTACTCTCAACCTTGCTTACCATGGTTGCAAGTTGTGTGATTTGTGTACTTTTGAGAGCTTCCACTTCCAAAATCCACCCCGACTTATCATTAGATCTTCACCGGAGCAAGAGCTTGAGAAGGTCTTCTCTACTTCACACTATCATTTTGTCACCAGTAGCCTCGACATTACACTTGTTGGAAGCAAGAAATTGCTAAAAACTGCCCTTTCCTTTACTCCCTTGTACTCTTTTACTGTTGTATTGCATTTGAGACTAAAAGATTATTCACTTTGGCAAATAAAAAGTCTATTTTTATCTTTATATCATAATGTCTACGTCCATGAACTCCTCTCTCTTTACTTCCTCTTTTCTTTCATTCATCATGAGTAACTAATCACAATGGGGTAAGGAGGAGCTTAATGATATGAACTAAGTTGAGTCTCTAAGGGTTAATCCTATTTGCTTAGTGTGTGAATATTTAAATACTTGCCTATGATCACTCATTGAGTCAAGTAGCTATAACCAACTGCTCGAGATGGTAATTAATTCTTGACTTAAAATGATTTCAAAAATCATTTTATTTTGTAATTTAAATTAGTTTTATAAGATTAATTAAAAATAATTAATTTAAATAAAACTAATTTTAGTTAGTTTTTTAATTCAACTTTTTAATTAAAATAAAATTAATTTAATATCTTAATAATAAATCAATATAATATCAATTTCACCAATAGATCAATTTTATATTTAAATCATAATTTAAGAATTAATCGATTTTCCAATCTCGTTTAATTTCAATTAAATTAAATGTTTTTAATTGTATCATATACAATCAATCGAAAGCCCTAAAATTGAATTTGAACATTTCAAATTCATAACCCTGATTTCATACATCAATACTAAATTTGTTATTCCAATTTAAGAGCTAGTAGAGGGACCTAATGGACGTACAGATCATGAGCTCCAATGATCTGTAATTAATTCGTTAAAACTATTTAATCGAATTGATTACTATTTGTTAACTACCAAGACACACCACTATAGCTCTATAGTTGCACGCTCCTCACTATAGATATATTTCTATTTATATAAACCATAATTAGTAAGTTGATCCTTCACAAGCCATTTGTAATTACAACTGGGTCAAAATTACCGTTTTACCCCTATAAATACATATTGTTCCTTAAGTTTTCACTGACCCTCTAATGAACAATTTGATTCATAATACTACTTATGAATCATGTCTTTCTCTATCATGAGAAGGCAGGGCCCCGATTATTCAAGACCTAGAATCAGCACTTAAGAGAACAACCTATCTGCTAACCTTAAAATGGGTAGGAGTGAATTCTATCTTGCAGAGCCATGTCCCTAGCTATCCATCTGGTCTTATCCCAAAAATGGAAGGTTTATTGAGCAGTGCTGTTGAACTACTCTCATCCATGCAGATTAAAGGATAATCCCGAATAAACAGGAGTTCATAGTTAGCCCAGGATTAAGATCGAGCTATCCTAGGTTACTTTAGTATGAAATAGTCAGTTTTAACAGTAAATGGTCGTTATAAAGAAAAGTGACTATTTCATTGTCTAGTCTATATGTAAATTCATTGCATAGGATGCCCCCACTCACATATCTCTATATGAATGATCTGTGGACCACATCATTGGTATTACCAAATGGGTTGCATCCAATAGTGCTACCAGGATGAGATACCCAATTTCATCCATATACTTATAGATCATTTAGGCTATATACTATTAACTTGTTCCCGTTTATAACACCACATAAAGATAAACTATTCATACTATAGCCATGGATATGTTTATTGGATTTTCATAATAGAATGCAAAATCAACAACTTTATTGAATAAAATACTCAATAATATTTTATTGATAAATAGAATGTTTAACACAAAATTTACGAACTACGAGTTCTAGGACATTCTCAATAGTATTGACGTCGAGAGATTGGTCAGGAGAAATCCATTGGGAATATAACTCCTGACACCAAAAAAGGACCATCGAGAGTTGTTCACCAACATTCAACACTGGACATAGGGAACCAAGAGTTATTGAAACTTCCAACAGGTAATATATGTCAACGGGAGTTTGTATAACTCCCAACGGACTCTTCCATTCGTCGGGAGTTCAATGAGCTGAGTTCCAGGAACTCCCAATGGTACCTTCTTTACGTCGGGAGTTCCTTTAACTCTTGACGATCCCTTCTATGCATCAGGAGTTCAATTTTAATGGTTGAATATTGACTTTTAAAATTATTTAATTTCTAATTTTAATTTTTTTAATTTGATCTGAACCGTCTGTAAAACATCATAACCAACTCAAATAGATTCACATAATAAATAAAATAAACAAACGAAGTTCATACTATAACAAATAAAAGAAAAGTTACGAGATAGTTTATAAAAGAAATTTTTCTCCAGAAATACAAAGAAATAAGATGAAAACAACGTAAAAAAATATGTCTTCAGAAATACAGAAACGAAAACAACGTCAACAACGTCTGGAACACAGCATCTTCAACGATCGTCCAACTTCATTTTCGAACAGCATCCTACAACAAAAAAAAAACATTCAAATATCATAAACTTCCATAAACAAATAAAAAACTCCAAGTTTAACTCCAAAACGAGTATCATGAAACTTAACCCACCCCGACAACACGTTCAAACTTCATAAATTTCCATAAACACACAAAAACTCCAAGTTCAATGGCAAAACGAGTATGACCAAACTCTACCCACCCCCTATGACATTCCCGACGCTCATAAACATTAAAAAACACAAAAAAACCCTAAAAGTTAAACTCTGAAATAATTATAACCAAACTCTACCCACCCCCACAACCTTCAAAATTCATAAACATCAACAAACCCACAAAAAACTAAAACCTTCCCCCCAAAACAATCTAAACTAAACTCGACTCACCCCGCACAACATGTTCAAACTTCATAAACATCCATAAACACACAAAAACTCCAAGTTCAATGGAAAAATGAGCAAAACACTACCCATCCCCAATGACATTCTCGACATTAATAGACAAACACTCAATAACGATAAAAGACACATCAAAATCCAGTTGTTTGGCTACAATAATTGCAGAATAGCCAACAATTTTTTATCATAAAGCTACTAGTAAGACATACCTACTTTGCTACCCTAACTGCAAGATAGAAATATATTAGACAACTAAATATTAAAGTAATCATACCTAATTCGATGGCCCTACTCTCTGTGATCGTATCACGTCTTCAATCAATTTTTTTTTCATTTCTTCCATTTGTTTTGCATGATCCTCTCTCATTTGTCTTTGAACGTTTTTAAGTTCCTTAATCCTCGACTGAGACTGTTCAAAATTGGCTCTCAATTCCCTCACCTTCCTATCCGTTCCTTGAGTAGATGACGAACTCGATGAGCTGCTACCCCTTATTGACTTAGGTTTAGGGTGCCAACTTAGGCCTTTTGAATATCCGGGTTGTCTACCCAAAACCGTCTCATAAATTTCATCCCCTTGTTACTGGTTGGGAACCTTCTAGAGGGGGGTTGGATTGTAATTCTAACATTTGATTCTGGACATATTAATTAAATGTGTAAGTACAAGTGATTGAAGTTAGAAATGAAAAACAAGACAAAGTAAAACAAAAATGGTTACATGTGCATTTTTAGCTGCCTAATTCACAAATTTGTCATCTTTAGAGTGTGTTTCCCTAAATAGGTCAACATGTCCTATTTCTCAACCTTCCTTTGCCTACAGCTCTGATTGAATTTGCAGGAATGACTTTGATCTGCCTACGTGGTCGAACGATAATTTCTCTCTATTTTTCCTGTTCGTCTCTGAAATTTCCTACATTCGAACACAAAAATAAAAAGATATTCTATAATAGTAAATGAAGTAAATGATACACGCCCTAAATTATTCTAACCTGAAACGCTTCACTCTCAAAGCGGTCACATAAAAAATATCAATCTTCTGGTTTATTCTTAAGCCAGCTAGGCAAGTTGGCACATGCTTACTGAGGATTGCAACATTTCCTGTAATGTCTGTGCAAATCTGCTATAAATTCTTTAAAAGAGTTTTACATTTGATGTTCTATAAAATGATTATGTGGTTGACTAGATAAATCAAGCACGAAATGAGAATACAAAAGAATGAAGGAATAATTAGTATATATGATGTTCATGACTCTTAGCCGATAATTGACTCTAAAAGAATAAACTTATAACTTGCCAACAGTTGACTCTTAGCCAATTCTATAAACATGTTTGGAACCTCAGCAAAAGTACACATCGTACTAGAAATGCAGATCTGATGGTGACATCAATCGCATTACTAAATCGTACCGAATGTTGAGAAATCGGCTTCGTCTCCCTCTCATTTATCATGATCAGAATTCTCCCATGTTTTTAGATGTATTTGTCCAACTCGATGTTCCACAAATGCTCGCATTTCCTTCGAGTGGTTGTTGAGCTACTATCTGAATAATAAAAAATTTAAAATAGTTTAGGATGTACTTCAGTCAACTGAATATATTTCAAAATAGACTAACCAGAAGTGTCACCCACAGAAGATCTCGTATTGCCTAGATATATCTCCTGCTCCTGGAATTCTTCATCAGCCTCCTGTTGCCTATTAGGGGGTTGACATCATATCTATACAAACACAAAAAGACAAAGCAGTATAAAATTAATATAAAATACATGTAAACAGAGAAAGAGAATTGAGTAGAGACATGATTACTCATCATCATCATCTAAATCAAATTATTGATCAACACCTGAACTGTTATTGGGAGATAATTGCTCTTCATCATCGTTTATGAAGTCATCATTGTTTATAAGTCATCATTGCCATGTCGAATAATTGGCCTGTCCACAACTATAGGATCAACGTCAACTCTGCATAAAGTAACCTCCTCAATGGTTTCATCCAGTCAGACTCCACCAAAAATTTCTAGTAAATCTAATTGTTCATTTTCAACATCATCCACTTCTGGTACATCCCACATTCTTTTTTTTAGACTACTTGAACAGCTTTCCAATTGGTACCATATTTTCTATCATCAAGGTAAAAGACTTGTTGTACTTGGATAGCAAAGATGAAAGGCTCATCAACATAACAACAATTCAATGTATTGATCAATTTGTATCTAAAATCCACACATGTCCTATTACTTTTGTTGTTATTTGTGTCAAACCATCTACACTTGAACATAAAAACACGTCTTCTGTTTTCATATTGGAAATCTAATATTTTATCTATGACACCGTAGAAATTGTTATCCACACTTCCATTCCCACTAATCTCCCCGGCCACTAGGACTCCACTATTTTGTGTAGATCAAAGATTATCACGCTCTACAGTGTGAAATCGTACCCCATTAACAATGCATCCATTGTAAGAGCGCATCTCAGACGAAGGTCCCATTGTAAGTGAAAAGAAATATCAGACGAAGATCTTCTCTCTCATACCGTTGTAGAACTTAATAATTAATTATACAAAAAATGAATCATCTCTCAACTTCCAATATTATGTATACCTGATATCTGAACTAATCGAAAAATAGATAACTGGCAGAAATGCCAGTTATCATAAGCCTTTTATTAAGAATCATGAGGGCCAATAAGTAGAAATGCGGTAATAATACTTAGAATTTGCGAAAAATTGAGTTTTGCGTCAATTAGCACCCCTAAATCTTCACTGACCCCAATGTTATGCGTTACTCCATGCCAAAGTGTCTATTTTTGTAGCTATCGCAGGAATCAAACGCATGCGTTTGAAATAAGCAATCGCAGACAAACGCATTCACTAAAGTCAGGCGATCGGAAAGACAAACCCATACGCTGAAAGTTGCAGTGATTGCATGCGTCCATCGCATGAAAGTTGCAATGATCACATGCGTCCATCGCATGGAATTTATGGTGATTGCATGCGTCCATCGCATGGAAGTTGTGGTGATCGAATGCGTCCATTGCATGAAAATTGCGGTGATCAAGCGAATGCGGCGATCAAGTGGGAATTACGGCCACAGAGTGACAACCATAATATAAGGATGATCACAAGATGGGTAGAATGTGTTGATGCTTCTGTTGAATAAAGCTCAGACGCATACCTTGGGAGTATCAACAAGATAAGACGATGTGACATTGCCTATACTGCGACAAAAGTAGCAATGAACCATAATGCAATCATGATAGCTGTTGGCGTTTAAACTTTTCAAATAGCCTTTTGGACCTTCAATTCAAAACATTTGGACTTCTGCCTCAAGGCAGAGGTTTATGATCACAGATGAGAGCTTGAACAAGATTTTCAGTGAGAATTCTTCACCTCTACAAACCAGACCAAGTGACGACCAGAGCTTTCGTCGAAGATAGAGCTCGAGATAGACATCTCCACCATTCATCCATGGCACCACCGGCAACCTTGACGCAAAGTCCTTCATTTCTCTTCTAATCTCTGTATTGTATTACATTTTAGCTTAAGATATTAAGACATTTTGTGATCAATGCAATTCTTGATTCCTTCATTGTCGTCTTCTTCATCATCTTTATCTTTATCATTGTTTATCTTCAGTGTTTATTTATCAAAGGCGATCACATGCTTAATCGTGTAGCCTAGAGATAGGACGCATGTAGCAACCCACCGAGAGGTGTGCATTGTGCGAGTATAGTGAGTTAATCCTCTTTGCTTGGTGAAAGGCTGTAGCAATGCTTGTCTATGGGATGTTGCATTGCTTGTCTATAAGTTAAATAGTCGCGTCTAACTACCTGAGAAGGTAAGAGATGGAATGCACTAAAGCAAAGTTCGCATTGTTCCTAGAGATAGGCACAATCTTATGCTCGATGCAACCATGCACTATAGAGATATAGTCATGCGGCTGACTACCGAGAGGTGTGCGATGCATTAGTGCAATGAGCTGGGATTACTCTGGGGATTTAAGATAATAAACATTACTATGTGTTAATGGTTGTTGTGTCTCTACCTATTCTCATTACAAGTCTTCTATTGCTTAATCTGTTTAGTTAGGAGTAGGAGTAGTGTGTAAATCCATTAAACTTTTTATTTTTATTTTTATTCATCGCCTCAAATGCATTGCTTCACAAACATTATTGAGTGACAAGTAACTGTGTTCGACCTCGGATTACCCGAGAAACTTGCATCTGCGTTATACTTGGCACGAGCGTAAGAAAAATTGTGATAGGAATGCGTGGTCATTGCATATTAGATTAACGCATCTTCATTCAGACGCATGACCTCAGACGCATGGGTGCAAAAACATAAGCCATGTCTAACGCATGATTACATGTACAACCTCATCCGTCCTTAATAATAATAATAATCTTTCCAACCAACACTTATATATAAGTTAGAGGTTTTTTGAGCTTTACAATGAAATAACCTCAAGTGTTGTCTAGAAAATTGATGATTTGAAGAATTTATCTTAGAACTTAGAAATTTAAAAAGTTTGAAACATACTTGCGATAATCTGTGATTTTCTTACAATTGTTGAGAATGTACCAATGTGCGATACGCTTTTCCTCCACCGATAGTGTCTGTAAAGTTGACATCCCTAATGGTCGTACCCTCTGCCTAAATAATTCAAATTCACCAAATATCTCATGATCGAGAATGTTATCATCATTTCATTCATTCTTATTGAATCTCGTTTCAATCCCACTTAGATATCGACCTCTATAGACCCCACAGGACGTGCTTTATTCAGTACAAATTGTTTTAATGTTCATAAAATTCTTTAAATAGGATACATCCAATTGTAACTAACCAGACCCACTACTTTGGTTTCATATGGTAGATGAACAACAAGGTGTACCATTACACTGAAGAAGGCAGGCGAGAATATTTTCTCCAATTTACAAAGCATGACTATGATGTCTACTTGTAGTATGCTCAAATCACTTACACGTATTGTTTTTGCACATAAGTCGTGAAAGAATGTACGTAATTCAACAATAGCAGTGGATACATTCTTCGGTAGGTATGCTCAAATACCAATAAGAAGAGTAGTCTATGAAGCAACAGATGACAGTCATGTGTTTTTAGCCCCAATACTTTTCCATCTCTGTCATTCACACATCGTGATATGTTAGACATGAATCCTTCAAGAAATTTCACTAATTTTAAATACTTACAAAACGAAATCCATTCACTATTAGTTAATGTGTACGTTGCATGTGGTTTTTGAAATATGTTATTGACCCGTATCAAGTACAGGTCCTTTCTTATCTTCAAATATTGTAAGTCTAATTGAGCGTTCATTGTATCCTTTGTCTTTCCTTCAATATTTAATGATGTGCCCACCAAATTTTCACATATGTTTTTTTCAATATGCATTACATCCAATTTATGTCGTAACAATAGTCTGGACCAATATGGAAGTTGGAAAAAAAATACTTTTCTTAGTCCAGTTTAGAATTCGTTTTCTTTTTTTATCTTGCTTTGATGGATGTTTGCTGATAACGGGCAGAAATGCACGTTATTACAGTGCTAAGTTATTAAACAATGAAGGTTTGCGTTGATAAAATATGTCTGATTTCGTCCAAAAAACATTAAGTTCATAACATTGCGGTCGCATGAGTTCATCGCATAAAAATAGTTAACTTTTGTATTTTTATGTGGAATATGCATTGACGTAAGGCGAAAAGTACAATCACAAGAAATCAACGGTTGAGTGCAGCATTACCGCAAGGCATTGCGGTGATTTTTGTTAACAAACATCCGCTCAAGAAGGATTGTCGCATAGAGCCGGCACAAGTTGATGGGTGCATCTGGGTGAAAAGTATAATTAATCACGATGGGACAGAAAGCTGATGACGGTCGAGTCCGAATTAAGTTGACAAACCGCTAACGATAACAAGTACACTCAGCTTTTTGGTGACAAATATTCGACGCATCAGTCAGAGAATTAAAGTCATCCCATCTATGCCATCATAAGAGATAAGTCACCTTTCACCCCAGAGCTCTATAAATACCGAAGGCAACCTTCAGAAAAAGTTCAGCGAGTTCGAACACTTAGAGAATTTTTCCTTAGATAAAGTAGCCTTGTTCTTAGTTTTTTTATTTTATTTGAAGGCGGAGCGAGAGAAGGGAAGAGACGCCAGAAGATCGCTCAGGGCAACTCGAGAGAGAACCCAGAGGTGTGGAAAAGTAGAGAGCGGGTCGACTCTCGCGAGAGCGAGACTATCTTTTGAACAGAGTAGAAAAAACAATGTAAAAGCCTTGGAAAGCAAGAGATTGCTACCGGGCTCTTTATTCTCATCTTGCATTGTTATTTTGTATATCAACTCAATATCTATACAATGGAATTTCTTTATCTACATCTGTTCACTCTCTTGAAAGCACGCATGAGTAGCTAAATTTATAGAATGGGTTGAGAAGAACTAAGCTAACATGGTCTAGAATCTTCATCACATGCGATTATCTTGTTTTATGTTATGCCTAACACTTATTTAGAGCTACTCGAGAGAAAGTTTAAAGAAAGAGACTAAGACTTGAGAGAGCTATATTAGAATCTAGACTCGAGAGAGCAAGATTAGATCTATATAAGCAAGTAGGGACTTAGAGATAAGCTTTGTTTGCCAATCTGCATCGCATGCACCCTAGAGATAGGTATGATATTATGTGGTTGCCTTATTTGTGTGTGCTTCCTTTTGTCATCGCATAAATAAGAATAGAGGCTTATGTGTAGGTCCTATAGACTTATCGCATATATCGCATGCGTTCTAGTATTAGAAGCCATAGCATTTGCATCGAGAGATGGTTTGCTATTGTATGTGTGTTGCATGATCGCATAACATGAACGCATCCTAGGAAGTATTAGCCGAACCCCTTCTCAACCCGTTCACCGCATACTCATCACATTTTTCGTATTATCAACTCTTTTCAAAACTCTGCCGCATTTATTTATTTTATACTGTAAACAACAACACCAAACAACTATTTTATTTACCGATTACCACAATGTCTTTTGAAAAATTATCACCGCATACCGTTTTCCCTAATCCCTGAGTTCGACCCTGGATTTACCAGAAAACTCAGTGGGGTTTATACTTGGATTCCATTGAGAAAACTTGTTGCTCAACGCATTTCCATCACCGCATTTCATTCCATAATTTCACATTATAAAATAACGCATCATTTGTTAAGCACGAAAAAGTTTAACATATTTATTTGTTGTAAGATCTCTTCTCCATTCATTACGATTGGAGGAGGTCTACATTCAACTTTTCCATCATGTTGCCTACTTCAGCACCAACTATAATTCTCTAGAAGATAACATCGATGTCCCATAAATGATATTTGCCCTCTTATCCCGAAGGCTCGAATTATCTTCTTTGCATATGGGACATGCTTGATAACCTTTTATACTCAACCCAGACAGGTTATCGTATGCAGGGAAGTCATTAATAGTCCATAATAAGGTGGCATATAGTTGAAAAAAATCACTAGTACTAGAATCATAAGTTCGCAGACCAATTGTCCATAACTCTTTCAACTCTTTAATCAACGACTGCAAGTAAACATTAATTTCCTTTCTAGGAGATTTTGGACCAAGTATGAGCAAAGACATGAAGAAGTTTGTTTCCTTCATGAATTTTCAAGTGGGCAAATTATAAGGAATTATCACCACAAGCCACATAGTTTAAGAAGTACCATATTTCCAAACAGATTGAACTCATCTGAAGCTAATCCCAAACGAAGTTTTTAGGGATCTAAAGTGAAATGAGGAAATTCACGATCAAAATGTTTCTGCCCCTCTGCATCAGCTAGATGTCGTAATACATCCTCCATTTCAACTCACTTATCTTTTTGCCATCTCATATCAGAAGCGTTTTCTTTTTATGCAAACAATCGTTTTAATATCAGTATAATGGAAAATGATGCAATATCTTATGTGGTATTTTTTTACCCTTGCCATCATTAACTTTGTACCGAGACTCATAAAAAATAGGGCATTATTGCAAATCTGCAAATTCTTTCGGATACATTACACAATCATATTTGCATGCATGAATAGACTCATAACCTAGGCCTAAATCACGCAATTTTCATTTAGCTTCATAAAAGGAAGTAGGTATAGCGGTGCCATCTAGAAACGTTGCTTTTAACAATTCTAGCAACATGTCAAACGATTTGTTACTTCAGTCGTTGAGAATTTTGATATACATCAACTTCACGAAAAGTTCAAGGACAAAAATTACGAACAACTAGGGTATAGTTCATTACGTGCTTTGGTCATTAAATCCTCAAATAAGTTCGTGGTATCTCTTTCTTGACCATTAAAGGACATTTCATTCTCAATCCCTTCTTCATTTTCTTCTTCGTTTTCAATTTGAACTTGTAGATCGTTTATAAGATTCAACATCTCATTTTCTTCGATAATATTACCCTCTATACTATCTACTTCAACATTGTTTATTGAATGAGTTATATGACTTTCAAAACCTTTAAATAAGTTTACTGGCTATCTATGATATACCCATTCACAATATGAGGGAGATATTCCATATGTTAATAGATGTCACTCCACGATATCTAATTTTTAGATGTCACTCCACGATATCTAATTTTTCCCAAATTGAATTCATATAATTCTTGCATGGACATCTTATTGGTCTAGAATCATTAACATGAAACTTCGGCACATCTAAAAACTGGGATACTCCTTTTCTATACTCCACCGATAACTTATTCCTTAGTTTGATCTATTCTTTATTCATCCTTAAAAATAAATATTTTTTAACCAACTTGTAATCCAAAACAATAACCTGTATTAGAGGACAAAGGACAACGCCTTTATTAAGCATGAATTTTTATTAATAAACAATTCCAAGTTGGTTTAGAGAATTTAAAATTTAAATGACCTCTAAAAAAAATCTTAATCATCAATATGTTAAAACTACCTTCAATTATGCAATATATTAAGTTCTTATCTAAAATCCTTCCTTTATTAAGCACGAAATTTGATTAGTTTAATAAACAATTTGTCTAAGAGATAATAGGCTTTACGCATATACAACCATGAATGGTCATACAAATAATCAACCACGACATTCAATTAATCAAAACGGTATTAAGTCTAATAGTTATATTAATCCCTAAAATAAAGAGTTTAGCCTTTCTAAAAAAAAAAAAAAAAAAGTAAAGAGTTTAGCCACTCATGTTCACCATACTAAATCTAAAACTTAAGTAAAATTCATACTCTTTGCAACTTGTAGATAGATTTTTAAAAAATGATTTTCATACAATTATTTTAATATTTGGTTTTATACTTTTAATCTAAAATACTTCTTTTATGAAGTTTTTCAATTCTGCAAACCAACTTGGAATTGAATGTGTCCAAATTTGATCATGTTTTCTAGATCATGCTTTTCTAGACCATACTCTTTGCAACTTGTAGATAGATTTTCATAACTTCCAAAAACATCTCTATCGGTGGGGATGGAGGACAACAATTGCAAAAACTTTTCAGAAATGTCAGTGGGGATTGAGGACAAACAATTGCACAAACAATAGCTTTCAACTTGAAATATTGCACAAATAAACAATAGCATCCAACTTGAAACAATTGCACAAACAAACAATAGTTTCAACTTTAAACAATATGTCTAATTTTATACTAAAAGAACCAATATTCAAGGACATCCACTATTGAAGGATATTTTGAGATATCAAATATAGTTCATTAAATAAATCAATAAATTTTCATTCCAAATCTCTATGATTAAATCCTGACCCAATGATAATTGAATTCAAAAGAAACATAAAATAAACAGAAAAATTTTACATTAATGTCTAAGATGTATGTAAATAAAAAGTAGTATGTGAAATTCTGATTAACGTTCAAATTCTTCTAAATAATTCAATATATTCTTAGTTAGACAACATGTGAGGATGAAAAATTAATTAACAAGTTGAGTTATGCCTACGTTGAGGCAAATAATTCAATTAAATTAACTAATTTTTTCCTTAATTATTCTTAAGTGGGATCCATCCCATTCAACATTTTAATGGTGGATAGATGCTAGTTGTTGAATTAACTCATAATGGTAGGCATATCACCATTGTTGATGATATATATATATATATATATATATTAGGGGAAGGGGGGAGTGGTTGTACATAAATAAGTAAAAATCTGAAAATGCCTCTAAAATAAGAGGAGGAAGAGAGGTGAGAAGATTTGAGTAGAAATGGTAAAAATTCAAAAACCCATTTTTTGTATAGTGTTTTAATGAGCTATAACAAAGATGAGAGAAAATTTTGAAATTATCTTTTAAGGATATTCTTTTTTATCTTCAATCAGTAGCGAATGACGGTGGTGAAACTATCTTTATCGGCGGTGGACGACGGAATCCCTGTGGATGCTGCTATCGACAGCGAATGACGGGATCCCTCTCCAGAGCGGTTGCAATTGGAATCCCTCTCGCTAGCTAGGGTTTCAATTCGGGAAAGAAGAGAGGCAATCGATCTCCCTTCTGCCCGATCTGGGTTTTATACCAGATCTCCCGACGGTTATTGAGGGCCGTCGGGAGATCCGTCAGAAGCTAAAGGAACTCCTGACGAATAAATAACTCGTCAAAGTTAGTAACTCCCAACGAGTAATGTCCCCCCTTCGGGAGATAATTCCAATCTCCCGACGAATAGTATACATCATCGGGAGTTCTTTCTAACTCCCGACGTGTCCCTTACGTCGTCGAGAGAGACCCTATGTCCCGACTCATTCCTTACGTCGTCGAAAGAGACCCTATCTCAAGAAGATCGATCTCCAGATGACGGATTTAAGCATCAGGAGAGTGGCAGGGTCGACGGATTTATTGTCGTTTGTAAACCCGCGCCTACGAAAATAATATTTATAAATCGCCAAACTAACTACTTATACTAACTGGTAGTACAAGCGGCAAGTCTGGGATCGAACCTCAAGGAAACACGGAAGATTAGTTCATCAAGTTTGTTTTCAGTTAAAGTGATAAATGGGGAGATTGGTATGGTTGGATAATTGAAATTGCGTGAAAATAAAAATGTAAAAAAAGTAAAGACAGAAGCGCAATTAATCGAGATGTCTTAGTTTAAAGGAATGAATTTACTCAATGTAATTTAGATCATCGATCCAATTTATGACTTAAACTTCTTGTTTATGCTTAGCCCAATCGATCGGGATCCAACCAATGGTCCTAATTATCTAATTAGTCAAAATGCACAGAAAACGAATCTGCTCCATACAAATCAATGAATTGCATTAAGATCTATGGACTACCTAAGATGAGTGTTAATTTCCAACCTTTAATTAAACAATCAATATGGTTTTTCTCTAGATTGCTAGAAACAGTCATTTTTGCCTAACAACCTATTGCTTCCTATGGGATTATCCTATAAATACGTGTCTGATATTATAAGGAAATCTCAAAAGCATTAAAATTATATGACAAAATTATTGGGTGTCAATCAACTATCAAAATCATGCAATTCATACATATAGATTCAGACCAAAACCATTAAAATTTCATAAATTACATCGAGTTCCTCGGAATCCCTAAACTAAGAAACCAAAATCTTACCTTCCCATGGGGATGAGAAGTTACAATCTGGTACTATTTGATCAACTACCAAAGAAACGCCCTAAAATACAAGTGCGTGAGGGAAAAGAAGGGGAAAATCGGCTGGAAGCTGAAGGTGGGCGTCCTTATTCTGACCTAAAAGAGGAAGAACTTATATAGGGCAAGGTCACAGTGTTGCAACGCTGCCTTTTTTCATCCAATACAGGCAGCTACTACCTTATAGCGTTGCACAATGCTCGTTTGAGCATTGCAACGCTCCATCTAGGCATGTTTTTGTCCATTTGCGTCCCTTTGGAGTCCGGTTGCTCGAATTAGCTCCTAATTGCTCCAAATTAACCCCAAATAACTCGTAACGATCGATTCTAGCTCCAAGATGTTTGATACCTACAAAATCATAATGACCGAGAATTAAGCAGAGGAAAATAGCACATTTTCAGTGCTATCAGAGAGCCTCTTTTTCTTGTAGTGCTCGAAGATTTCTTTACCTTTTTAGATAATTTAATCACATAATTTCTTACACTCTTACAATTATTTAAATTTTTGCCACATGCACGTACTTTCCAAACATTCACAGTACAAATCCTTGAGTTCTTCTCGGCTCACATCAAGAAACTTGTAGGTTGTTTATACTTAGCAATATAAGAAAACTTATGACCAGTGCGTGATTAACTACAAACTGGACGTATAATTAGTTCAAGGCATAGTTATTCTAGTGTAGTTCATGTTAACCGCATCGAATGCAACACCTTCCATAAATCAAAGTCAGATTTTCCATTAAACTTTTCTATCTCATACCTAACCACAACCATTCTTGAATTTCAAGAATTTTTTTCTTGAATTTGGGCTAGCTCTGATACCACTGTTATAATTTTTAACAGGTATGAAAACAATCCGTTAACACTTATGATGCTCAAAAAACACCACGACTTCACACATTTGCATGAAGAATGCCCAAAGATCGAATTATCCTCACAGGAAAAAATCTAAAGAGAAATGTTAAGAAAGAAATCTGAGATGAAGCGAAGAATAAGGAAGGACACCAAAATTAAAGTGGTTTGGCCAAAGATTAGCCTACATCCACTATGGAATCGAGATCAAGACTTTATTATTAAGAGGAGATGCAAGAATTACATAAGATTTTCAGATTACAGATAAGTCCTAACATCTATTTTTACAGCTCTTTTACATTACCACTTTTTAACTATTTACCCCAGGTTTTACAGTGCAATTTGAAGATAAGAGGGGAGCAATTGACTTCAATACCTCAACAATAAGATTCTGACTTCCCTTTAACAACAATTTATCTTTTTTAATTTTAAATTTTTTTTGTTACATTTGTAACTTTCTTTGTTCTTTGTTCTTTTTTTTTTTTTTTTTTTGTTTCTTTTTTCTCTAATAGTTTTACTCCCTTAATTTCAAATATTTTGCTCTCCTAAATCTCGAATATTCGTTTTTTCTTTTTCCAGTTGACATTGTTTTCATTTTCCTTATTATTCTCAAGCGCTTTTTTTTTTTTTTTTTTTTTTTTCTTCTTCTTCTCAATCTAGTGGTGAAATTTTGAAATTATGATATTTTTCTTTTTCGGTTTTTTTAGTTTATTTAATCAATTTATTTAGTTTAGGGATGTTAGATAAAAGCCATTAATTTCTTTTGCTGGTGACTAGGCTACTAATGAGTTTTGGCTATAGTTTTTGTCATCATAATTATAATAATAATAATAAACGAGTTCTAGCTTTTGTTCTTCATTCTATTTTATGAGTAAAAAGCATAAAATAATAAATTTATTCTTTTTTTTTTTAGAAAAAACTGGAAATGATATGGAAATAAGAAAAAAGGATTTTTGTTTCTAAACTGTGTCTATAATTTAGAAACCAATAAAATATGAAATACGAAAAATTAAAACAATTTTTAATTCTAACAACAATAACATCAGATATAAGAAAATAAAAGGCAATTATCAAACACACTTTGTTGAACTTAAGAGGAAAAAAACCATTTCCATTCCCATTAATAATAGTTAATGACAAGATATATGACCCACAACCAAGAATGCTATTTCAAAAAGAAACATAAAAGACAAGAATGCTGCCCAAAATGTGGTCTTGTTTTAGCCTGCACTCTTTAACTTGATCTTTGTTGCAGTACTTTTAGGCCAACATACCTGCAACACATTTTTTAAATTTTTAGTTTATGGAAATAAAAGATAATGAAAAAGAAACCTTACTAATACATAAACTGTACAATTATTTTCAAATATTAAAAAAATAATCAAAATTTTTATAAATATAACAAAATATCACTGTCTATCAGAAATACACACGGATAGACTAATAACATCTATCCCTAATAGAAACTGATAGATACTAATAGATGCCTATTAGCTTTTATCCATGTCTATCGCGGATAAACGGTGATATTTTGCTATATTTAAAAATATTTTTAGTAATTTATCGTATAAATAATTTTTCTTTAACTGTAGTATTTTGTTTCTAAGAAATTTTTATGCACTTGTTACTTATTTAAAAATAATTCTTCAAATCTTTTCTTTAGTATTTTTTTTCCTCTAAAACATACCTCTATGTTTTAAGAATCTTTATTCACGATTAAAAAAAACCGTCATTTCAAGATTTCAAGGTCATGAAGGCTTGAAATATTTTGAAATTTAGACTATATCTAATAGATCTTTAAACTAACTAAACAAACATGCCTATGATTTTTCATACAAAAATCTAAAAAAATTACTATTTTTAGACCTAGTAGATTAACCTATCATATACATTTTCTTAAAAATTTATGAATCTTCATTTTATATCTAATCAAGTATTCAACCTTTCAATTTTTATCTAATAATGATTTATACAAGTATGGATTTTAATATTAATAATGATTTATAACAATTTTACAAAACTGATTATAATTAAAAAATTTAATTCAAAACACTTAGTGTGAAAACAACTTTTAATTTTGATGGTACAAAAATCACTTTTTAAAGTATAGAACTAAATATTAAAAGAATAATTGTTTTAAATAGCAAAGCAGGTAGAAATATTTTCAAATATTACAAAATATCATTATGTATTAGTGATAGACAATGACATTTTTATATATTTATAAATAAATTTACTCATTTTCTTATACATAGAAAACAATCCATATTATGAAATCAGTTTTTAACAAATAAATCACTGGTTAATAAATCAGTTTTCATAAAATCAGTATGTGTGAGAGAGAGATATGCCATGTGTATATATTTAATAACTCACCGGCCGAGCATCATGAGGGTGGCCATAGGATTAGTTCCCGGTGAGACAGAGAAAGTGGAGCCATCAACTACACGTAAATTTTCAATTCCGATGACTTTGTGGTTATGGTCGACCACTTTTCCAACCAAACATCCTCCATGATAATGCCAATAAGTCGTCACCGTCTTCTGACAATATTCTTCAACGGCGCTATCATTCCACAAATTTTCCGGCAAGGGAAGCCCTAAAAACTGAAATCCTTTATTACCCTCCAAATCTTGGTTCTTAATCTTTTCCATAGTTTGAGTTTTAAGCAAATCTCCCACTTTTCTTACTCCTCTGACACATCGAGCAAGATCATCATGATTTGAATAATAATTAAATCGAACAATGGGACTCTCCTTCACATCAATGGAGGAATTCAATCGGAGTGATCCCTCAGAAAGGACATCAGAGAATTTTCCAACAAAAATAGCTAAGCTGGGGATGATGGAAGTGGATTGAGGAGGGAGAAGACTAAAAGACGGTGGAGCAAAAAATGGTAAAGGGCTAGCAAATGACTGTAAATGGATATTGTTGGCTAATGTTCCAACCACTTGTGCAGATGAAGCAACTAGTTGGAATGGAAGAACGATTGTGGGACTGAAACGGGGATTGTCGGACATGAATTCGCCCACATGTGGTTGGTGGAGGACGACAGGTAGTTTTAAGGATGAAAGATGATATTTTGGGCCAACCCCACTTAGAAGGAGAAGTTGAGGGCTTCCAATGGCTCCAGCGCTTAGAATTATCTCACCTTTCTCACGGATGAATGCTGTATGCAACTTTCCTTTTGGATCAGAATATGAAACCCCACTTGCTGATAAACCTATCAATTCAGAATAGTGATCGAAAACAATAATGTTAAAATTAATTTAACTATTGTGGAGAGACTCCTTATAGATTAGAAACAATCTACATGTTTGTATCTACACGTCACATAATAACCACTCATACAAACTTGAGATAATTTTATTGTTTGTCTCTTATGCACCAGTAGAATAAATTTGCTAATTACATTGTGGTGATCTTTATAAAATTGTGATAGCCTCTTGAACAATTTTTCTTCGATATATAAATATAGCAAGAATGAATTTTGAATTGTGACAAAAAAAACCTATATAAGTTTCAAAAATAGATTATTTTTCTAAGAAGTTCAATACTTAATTAGCATGCTAATGTTTGGAAACTAAAATGGTTTATTTGGAAATTTTCATTAACAAACATAAAGTTTAACCCAAAGATTTGTTAGGAGCTAACCAGTGAAGATGATTCTTTCGACTATGGCCTGAGTTCCAACTTTAAGGTTTTGGGGTTCAGCCTTGTTGAGAAGTTCTACAGCTCCATGTCTGTTTCCTTTGTTATCGAAGATGGATCCTCCAGTTTTAGTTCCAACAAGATGCTTTAAATCAAATCCATTATCAGGGCCAACCCCAGCTTCTAATAATGCACCCCTAAAAGCAGACTGCCAAGCACTCAAACTAGGCCTAGATACCACAGTTTGTTCAACCCATTGATAAGCCTTCTCCACCAATTCCATATCCCAATCAACACCTGCAGTTTCAAAGAACTCACGATGACCCCTCGAGTAGAAGCCAGCATTGATCATGCTACCACCGCCAAGAACACGCCCTCTTATGTTCTCTACACCATCCTCAGAGATGAAATGTTGAAAGGGATTTTGGCCATCATCTTCCGCAACAAAAGCATTCAATAGGCCTTGTTCATTTAACACAGAGGGATATTTGTTAGGGTCACTGCCTCGTTCAAGAAGGAGAACTGAATATTTTGATGACAATGTCGCAGCTAATGGGCATCCTGCTGTTCCTCCTCCTATTATTATGTAATCATATTCCCCTGTTTCTGGTAACTCATTGGCTTCGTGTACAAACTTCAAGTAACTAGTATCTGGGTAAGAAAAGTTCCAAACACAATAGGAATTGTTAATTCTCCCTCACTTGTAGCTCGAAAAAGACCCATCAAGTGAGATTAATTGGGGAAGAAATGTACTCAAGACTCCTGTTCCAATCAACTCAAATCTTAAATAATAAAAAGAATGAGAGAGAGGATTGTTAATTACCTTGATCGGGGATAGTGTGGGAGGAGAAGACCCCTAATTGAAATATAGAGATGAGGATGATTAGGAGAATGGTAGCCATAGAACGTTTCATACTTGATTTAATTTTTTTCTCGTTATCCAGTTTGCAACCCTTTGATGGTATTTATATAGATACAAGGTTTGATTCTTATTTTGGATTTGATTCAAGTATGTTATTTGTCAAATTTATCAATTTATTATTATTATTATTATCTACCTAAACTAGTCTGTTCTTGTGTGCCGACAATTTTCTAATTGTAAGCTTTTTTAATTGACCTTTACTTTTCTTTTGTTCAAAATGTTGACATTTTTCCAAAATAAATTTGAACTCGTTTTTTGAATTTTATTGTTCCAAATTTTTAAGCGAATGAGACCTTTTACAATATATAAAAGGTGACCAAAATGATTTTCATTATCCAAAATAAATTTGAACTCATTTCAATGATTTTATATATATTGTTTCAAATTCTTAAGCAACCTCAACTTTAATTATAAGGAAGATATTTTGCAACATATTTGACAATATCAATCTCTAACCTTGAGATCAATAAGACAATTATGTCACTTGAATTATGTTCCTTCAATATTAGTATATTTATATAAATTTGGCATGAGTATAGGTCAACCGACATAAAGTATATATCTTCATCTAAAAGTCTTAATCATCCAACTAAATATATATAAGTGACATTCTTTACCTACTCTATTTATCCTTAACTTAATATATACACATTTTAATAATTGAATATTAATAGTTCATTTTAAATTTTAACTCAACGAAAAATAGAAGAGAGTAACTACCGCACATACATTCAATTCAAATGCACAGGCGCTTTAGTTGACTTTCATTATCAAGCTTCAGAGCACGATATTCCGCCTTCCAAAAAAATTAAATAATTATAATAGAACTCAAACCAATTCGAAGCAATCGGAATTTATTATTAACTTTAAAATATTTTATTTTGTTATTTATAATACGATTATTTATACATATATTGATTTTAATTTTATTTAATTTTAATATTTTAAGAATAATTTATTCTTTAACAACTCTTAAATGTAGTTTTTTTTCACTTTAGAAAGAAAATTTTCGAAATTGAAATTGAGTTGAATCTTAATTCAATATATGAAAATAATTAAATTAGATTTTTACATATTTACGTTTTGCTATCTCAAACCATGGTTGAGTTGGGTTGGATTCATTTTTTAATAGGAGTTATTTGGATTGAAGAAATTTACCACCTGAACAATTGGATTGAGTTAAAAAAGTCTTTCAACCCAACCTAATCCAACCCATGAACGCCCTTAGATATTCTTATCAAAGCGAGCATAACTTTATTAACATACTAATATATTAGTGATCAATATGTATGTGGTTCGAATTTACTTACCCTTCTTATACTTAAAATAAAAAAGTGGAGTACTCTCATTCTGCAGTTGGAGTTATTATTGAAAATTTTTATGTTAGAATAGATGATATCTTAAGTTTTTTTTGTCATATTTCTCTAGTAATTTTGACATCTTTTTAAAAGTGTTATTTGATCTAGAAAAATATTTTTTTTTCGATAACATTTTTGTGGTTAGACGATTGTTCTTTAAGTGGCGTTCTTCTTATAAAAAATAATAAGGGTTGGGTCCTAATTTGACGCCCACCATCACATCACCTTGTCATCTTGTTATAATCACCTTGTCATCTTGTTATAATTTGGGTCTCTCTTTCCTTTTCTTTATATAATAATAATAAAAAGTACTTTCAAATCTATCATAATTTTGATATACTAATACAAAAGTTTCAACTTAAAAGTTATTATAATTTTTTTTAAAAAAATATAATATATGTTCAAATTCAAAGCTTAAAAAAGGGAAAAAAAATCCTCAAACTTCTCTAGTATATGGCTCAACGATACCGATAAATAATTTAAAAATCATCGTAAATTAATGTTTTTTTTTTTTTTTTGTTAAAACTTATTTTAATCTTTGAATTTTTATGGTCATACACAATTTAGTCCTTAAAATTAGTTGGTAACGATTTAATGTTAGATATTTGTAATAGATAGAGAATAAGAGAAAAAATCTAAAAATATATTACATCCTTAAAATATTTGAAAATATGGATGAGTTGACTAGTCAATCTATGAATTTTTTTAATTTTTTCAATTGGGCTCTCTTGTCTTATTTTGTTACACACTTTTTTTAATCTTTTTATTTTATTTTTTTCTTCAATTTTTGCTTCTTTCCTCCTTTTTTTTTCATTTTTTTCATTTTCTTTTTTTCTCCATTTTTTTTTTCTTCTTCTTTTATTTTATTCTTTCTTTTATCCAATTTTTGCTTCTTTCCTTTATTTTTTTTTTTATTTTCTATCATTTCTTTTTTTCCTTTTTTTAATTTTCTTGTTTTTACTCTCTTTTTTCTTTTTAATTTTCTTTCCTTTCTTCAGTTTTTGCTTCTTCTCTTTCTCTTATTTTTAAATATTTTCTTTCCTTTATTTGAATATTTTCTTATTCTCTTTCTTTTTTTTATTTTACAAAAATTATGAGATTGAGTTTCGTACCCAAAACTTGAAAATACTCCATTCATAAATGACTTAACACCAACAAGTCAATCATTAAGTTTGATTCTAATTGATGAAAATCTATCAGTGATAGCGATTGATATCTACTATCAGTGATAGTATGATAAAAGATTATAAGTGATAGCTACTATGATAATCAAAGTTGTTCTTCTTTTAAAGTTGATCACTATTTATAAATCTATCATTGATATCCACTGATAGTTTTAAGTATTGATATTTCAAGGATGATTCCAATTGATAAAAGTGAATTAATGATTGCTACTGACAATTGATAGCAAATTGAAAGCTATTGCTGACAGCAACTATCATCGATAGCAATTGATAGAAACTATAGGTGATAGTAGCTGATAGCAGCTATAAGTGACTATCACTGATAGCAGCTTTTAATTTGAGAAAACTGGGAAGAAGCAAGTAAAATGGTGGCTAGGCATGAGTTTTTAAGTCTTTTACCATTTTTTTTTATTTATATATGCAATTATTTTATCCTTGTACTACATATTCTATTGTTTTGTGCTTGAATTCCATTTATGCAATTAGCCCTTTAATCTTTGTACATTTCAGTTTGAACAATTTGGTTCACCAAGATCAATAAATAACAAGTTAGTCTTTTACTTTACAATTAGTAACATTTTAGTACCATTGAGATTTGAGTATTACTCTAATTTTGTTTCCAGATATCAAGATCTACACTTCTAAGATTAAGTTTCACTAAATACTCACATGTTTAGGGTTAACATCTATAAATTAATTTTGAACAATTATAATTATAATTAATTATATTTTACTATTTATCATCATTGTTAAAATTAATTTTAAAATCTATTTTCATAATTATTTAAATTAATTAGTAGACACCCATTCTAAAATGGAAAGCAAATACGTCCTAGAAAAGTTTAAAAGTGCTTTTTTAACCTATAAAAAATATTGTAAATTTTTAAAAAATCACGTTATCCTACAATATTGTACTTTTCTTCAAATTAGTTTACTTAATATTGTTATTTTAAGCAAAGAATCTAATGTCAGAAGAATAGTTGCCATCTCCATTTCGGGAAGAATATGTTTAAAAATATTGCTAAAATGTCAATCTGATTGATATTTTAACTCATAAAAAAAAAAAAAAGAGATTTTGAAAAATAGAAAAACAAGGGAAATTATTTACACAAAATAATTAAATTACAATATTTTTTTATAGAGATGGATAAAAATCGATAGAAGTTTAACAGTGTCTATTCATGATAGAAACGGATAGAAATCTATCAACAATAAAACTGATAAAAGTCTATCAGTGTCAACCAATTTTTTTTTATTATTATTTTTGTAAATAGTTTGACTTTTTCTATCAGTAAATTTTTTTATAAAAAATTCGATATTTTTAAAATATTAAAAACTACTTTTGTTTTAAAAAAAATAATAAATCTTTTAATGTTATTTATGTAGGTTTTCTTTACATATTAACTTTATTATATTTTGTTGATATTTTATCTAATGTTATAAAAAAAATTTATGCTACAATAGAGATGAAGGAGATCTACTTTCTATTTGATCTTTAGATTACAAAATGTTATATTTTGGTCTTTTAAGTTTTCATTTGGATTTCATTGTAGCCCCTGGTTTCAAATTGTTAAAATTATCTTACGTTTGATATTTGAGTTTTTTTTCTTCAATTTGATCCTTAGGTTACAAGATTTACACTTAGAACCTATATTTTTCACTAATATTCATTTCAGCCATGATGTTGATGTTATTAATTAATTTATAAATTATGAGGTAAAAATTTAAATTAATTTTAATAGTGATGAAAAGATAGTGAAACTTAACTAAATATAATATTCTTCTAATTTTTTCTAAATAAACCTGAAAACATTAGAGACCAAAAATAAGTACTTAACAAAAAGTCAATAGTAAAATTGATAGTAAGAAGTATTTGAGCAAACAGAAGAAACACAAAATTTTGAGCAAACTAAAGACCAAGTATTTGAGCAAACTAAAGACCAAGTATTTGAGCAAACTAAAGAAGTATTTGAGCAAACTAAAGACCAAGTATCATTCACATTTAGTGAATACATTTTCTCATTCATGGCTTCTATCTAATCCCTTGCATTAGCACAACTTGTTGCTTCTTCAAAGGTTGTTGGTTCTTGGTTAGTAGGAGCCACAACAACATTTAGAACTAAATTCATATAGTTCATTTCAGTATATCTTGCTAGAGGGGTAATTGTTCTCCTTTGTCTATCCATAACTAAGACATATTAACTCAAGTTTGGCTATTCATTAGCAATCTCCTCTTGTTCCCCTAAAGCTTCCTCAACTTTTCTTATGTCACTAGGTAGGTTAAGTTCCATTGGTTGTCAGTAAGTAACTCCACCTCAATTCCCGTGGTAGATGACTCAGCTCCATTCTCATGTCTTTTCTCCTTTTGCATAAACATCTCCTCTTCTTTAAAGGTGATGTCTTTGCTAATTATGAACTTCCTCTCTACTGAATGCCACATTTTATATCCTTTGACCCCCTCTATAAAGCCTACAAACATGCACTTAACTGCTCTGGCTTTCAACTTTCCCTTATTTTGGTGAACAGACCTTACATACCCAAAACCTTAAGGTTTTCTAGATTATGAGGATGATTAGTCCACTTTTCCTCAAGGAAAAACAACTCTAGAGATGTGTGAGGGCACCTATTTAAGGTATACACTGTGCAGGCTGCAGCTTCTACCGAATAGTTTTCACTTATGATAGCATCAGAAAGAAAACATCTTACACTTTCCATTATAGTTCTATTTCACCTCTCAACAACCTCATTCTAGAGATGTGTGAGGGCACCTATTTAAGGTATACACTGTGCAGGCTGCAGCTTCTACCGAATAGTTTTCACTTATGATAGCATCAGAAAGAAAACATCTTACACTTTCCATTATAGTTCTATTTCACCTCTCAACAACCTCATTCTGTTGAGGTGTATACCTCACAGTTCTATGCCTAGTTATACCGTCAAAGTATTCATTGCAAAACTCAAGCCCATTATCAGTTCTAAAGTATTTTAATCTTTTAGATGTTTGTGTTCCTATCATAGCTTTCCATTCTTTAAACTTCCCAAAGACTTGGTCTTTAGTTTTAAGAAAGTATATCCAGCTCTTCCTAGAAAAGACATCTGTAAAGGTTAGAAAACACCTTGAGCCACTAAGGCTTGGTGTAGGAGATGGTCTCCATATGTTACAATGAACATAATCCAATATTTCTTTGGTGGTATGCTGAGATTTTGTGAAGCTTTGTCTGGTAGCTTGGGCAGTACACCCTATTTGTGAAGCTTTCCCTAGAATACAGTGTTCATAGAAGGAAAGATGCTCACTGATCCCTTTAGGCAGTATACCATGTTTAGACAGTGCTTACATCCATTTTTCACTGATATGAGATAGTCTTTTGTGCCATAAGCCTGCCTCTATCAAGTTTGTTATTGAAATAGTGTAGGCACTAATCATCATCTCTACTCTTCTTACTATATAGAGATCATTAACCTTTTCACCAATCAACACTACATTAGAATCCTTAATCACTTCTAGGATTCCATCATTTCCTCTACTCACACCCAATGGAATTAAGCATACCCAGAGATATCAAATTTCTCTTCAGTAAAGGTATATGTCTCACTTTTCTGAGAAGCTTGATTGATCCATCCTTTAGCTTTAAGGATATTAAACCAACTTCTTTAATTTTGTAGGCTTCATTGTTCCCCATGTACACAGATTCTCCATCCACATCCTTGTAGATATTAAACCAAGGTATAAAGGATGTCATATGATAGGTACAACCAATATCAAGTACTTAGTCATGCTTCCCGAGAGGACTTATTTGGTTGGTTTTGTTTCTAGTAGAGGCTAAGGCATCAGAATAGAAGTAGGACTTTTCAACCACTAATACTTCTAGCAATTTTCCTATCTGATCCTTCTCTTTTTCTTGATTTTTCTGTTTTAAGTTGTAGTGATCCCTCATTAAGTGTCCTTTCTTCTTGCAATAATTATATCTCAGTTTTGTTTTTGGTTTGTGCTTTTCAGTAGACTGATTTTTAATCCCTTTAGAATTATTCTGCTTGTTCTTGCCCTTGAAAAATAGCCTTTCTACACCATGCTGTTCCATTTTGACTAGATGAAGCTCCAACTCTCTAGATCGTAATACTGAAATAATGGTATCAACGGTAATTGACTCTCTGCCATATTTCAAGGCATTTTTTACCTCCTTATAGACTTCAGGTAGAGAGTTCAACAAAACAAAAGCTTCATTCTCATCGACAATCTTTTCGCCAAGGCTCTTGAACTCATAAACTATCTTTTTAAACTCATCCAGATTGTCTGATAGTGGTTTAGCAGAATTCATCTTAAAAGTGAAGAACTTTTCCCTTAAGAACATCTTGTTGGGGAGATCCTTAGTTGCATGGAGACCTTCTAGCTTGACCCACTTCATGTAATCCATGTCTTAATCGATCACCTGTCTCAAGATGATATCATTGAGATTAAGAACTAAAGTTCCATAGGTAGTAAGTTCCATATATTCTCTTTCTTGAACTGTAAACGTAGGTGGCAGAGTCGATGGGTCTAAAAGGGCTTTATGAGCTCTCCATTGTCCAAGAATAACCTTGATTTTGGCCTTCCAAAAACCCAAATCACCTTTTCCATCGAAATCTTCTATCTCAAATCTAGCAACAACCATCTTCGACCTAATAGAATATCGATAATGGTTTTCTTGAGTATCTTGATACTTAAAGAATGCTGATCTTGATGATCTTCAAATGCTTTAATACCAGAAATTGTTGGGTTAATCAATCTTTTCTAAGCTCAATTAATCAAGATCAACACTAAGATTGTGTAGAAATGGCTGAGAAAGGCTCTATTAACTATTCGATGCTAGATACTCGATACTCGATAGAAATTTCCTTATATCCTTGATGAGTTTCTATCCATTGCTCGATGGAACATGATAAGTGTTGATTGATACTTCACTTTACTCAATGAGTATTAATCTTTACTCGAAGCAACTCGAAGACGAAAAATCTCAACTATCACAAAAAGTTGCAACTGTCACAATCACACTTTTAGAAGCTTCCCTTAGTGATTGTGCAACACTTATTTCCGCTCACAAACAAGTCAGCCAATTCGAAAACGGAACGTTGATGGCACATCGTGTGCCTCTTGCAATCTCCACCCCCATTTTAGAAAAACGGGTTTGGAGAAAAAGGTTTTTGCAAACGTTTTGAATGTATGAATAGAGAAGAGAAAGATTGTAGTAGACTAGAAAGCAAAAAGCAACAACAACGACTTTATAGCATACCATTCCGGGTATGGGGAAGTGATGGTTACAACAAGTATTTAGTTGCAATCGGTTTTATAAATTTCGTTTTGATTAAGGGTTGTTGAGAATCTCACCTTGGAAAAAATAAGGGACCTCACACTTCTTATAAGATAGATGAGCTACTTCTCTCATTGCTAATTGGTTTTGAAATGGAACTCCATATTATTTCAATACCCATTATCAGATTGGCTAAGTTGTCCCTTAACTTGTCATTCTTTTACATGTTGATCTTTATTGATTTATTATTTTCTAATAGTGGATTTTTAAGAATAGAAAAAAAAAACTATTTACACAAAATAGTAAAATTTTAATCTTTTTTTATAGAAGTCTATTAGTGTCTATAATAATTTTTTTTTCTTTTTTTACTATTTCTATAAATAGTTTGATATTTTTTTATCGGTAAAATTTTTTCTTTTTAATAGATTTTAAATGTATTTTTTTTTTCCCTCGAATAACTTATCTTTATTGTATCTAAATTGAAACACTTATCTTTATTGATCTGGATCTCACTCTGTCATTTTATCTCCAAAGATAAAAGGAAAGATCATGAAAACCGGCCTTTCAATTGGGACCCTTTTGTTTTGTTTATTTTCCCTTGAATTATTGGCACGTGGCGAATTAGAAATTTTCCTATCGGAATATTTAATTTCATATAAGAACGTTTCCATCCAGATGTGCAAAGAAGAAAAATTCCGCCATATTATGAAAATAATTATGAAAAAATTGACGAAATATTGGAATAGGAGTACAACAAATTGTCACTTAATTAATGTAAATATGATATAAATAATAGGGATAGTTAAAAATATTACATCCAGACTTAAAAATATTAGTAGATATTGTACAATACAAACAAAATTTACCAATATAACAAATTTTAGTTCTAGTTCTCGAAATTTATCAATGATAAAGTCTATCGTTGATAGGAATTTGTCATCAATAGTCTCTATAAGGATAGATTTTGCTATATTTTCATTCTTTATAAATATTTCTATATACTTGAGCATATAGATGAGATTTTCTGTGTCTAGATCGACAAATCAATATAGTATGTTTATACTATGCCACATGGATATAAATTACATTTTAAAAATTTGCATGTCACCATTTAGGCAGGTTAATTAACTAATGATTGAAGTCTTGTTTAGAATATAAATTGACGCAGAGAGAATTTTTCTTCTTTCTTCTTTTCTTTGCATTTTTTTTTTTTTTTTTTTTATAAAACTGATTGTTTAGGCATTTTATTGTATATTTTTATATTTTTAAAAAATTGTGCATATGTTTATATAATTCTTGAGGTAATATTTAATTTTTAGCAAATTTGTTTGTTTTTATTTAGAAATACAAGTTTTTTCAAACAAATATATATATATTGTTTTCAAATTTTGACATAGATTTTTAAAATATTACTAGAAATTAAAAAATAAAACGAAGAAATTAATGAGTTGAATTAGTGTTTATAAATTTAGTTGTCAAAAGTCACATGGTTATGGATTCTTGAATTATGTTGATTTGCAAAATTTGGTTAAGGCAGAGCCACCACTATATTTGGCTTTCATGTAAATTCTGGTTTATTTACTGATAATTTTTTCTTTCTTTTATCTGTCAATATTTGCAACGAAAGGTTTGAAAATCTTATTGTTATAGGTATTTTTGGATCTAAGAAAATGATCAAGAAAGGAAGCCAAAGTTTGAAGGTAAAATCAGGAAATTATCTCATCCCAAAATGACATAAGATGGGTAGGAAATAAGCCTAGGTGAGATATAACTAGTTAGTTGGTCGAAGCAGATTTCGTCGTCCACATTTGACCCAAATAATTTTACTGTATCTACTCAAAACTAATGTAATAGTGGTAGTACGGGTCGAACTAAGGGAGCTCTCGAATTTTTGGATCAAATAGTTTGTGGTTCACAGTAACCATAGGGGAAGGGGGTTGAAATTTGTTGATACAAGAAAACTAAATTGCACCAAATTAAATTTAGAAATTGTGATAACAATTAGAAAAATGCCTAGTTTGGGTTTTAACAGAATTTCTCTATTAACTGTAAACTTGATCATCGAAATTCTCATAACATTAATTTAGTATTTATTGTACTTAACCGAATTCATTGGGAAAGCCAATTAATCATCCAATTTATCTTATTAAATCAAGTCGAATTAAATGAAAAGCATACGAATCCAATTGGTCTAATAGCATCAAGTTCAAAATGAAAAGTTAAGTCGAATATCTAACATGAAAAGCCTTAATTAAATATTCGTTCAACTCAATCCTAGGTTGATTAGAGCAATGCTTTTCGTTATCGACTCACAAGTTAAACTAACCTATTTCTTCTTGCAGGTTAACATATAATTGAATGTCATGTATCATATATCAATCAAAAAGCAAAAATCATACGGTCCCCAAGCATCCGAAAATATGATAAAATTCTATTAAATCAGAATTGAGTCCAAGAAATAATAAATTTAAGTTCAAATACTCACAAACACAGGTAAAAAAAAATCCTAAAACCCAAACTAGATTAAGTACCTTAGTCCATAATTGACATCATGGACACCAAGAAATTGTTTTGATACATAAACTGACCAAAAAGAGGTAGGAAATGGAGAGAGGTCATGGTTGAAGTCGGCTGGAATCCAAGTATTCTGACCTAGGTGGCTAAAAAAAGTATTTATAAAATCATGATAGCGCTGTAGTGTCATAGGGCAACATCATGACACTAATAGAAATCTATGCGCATCTGAAGTTAGCACTGCCGCGCGACAGGGAAACGACGTGATGCTACAAAAAAATCTATGCTACTTGAAAAAGCGTCAGGCCCTAGCACCGCTGCACTGTGCATTATGCACTATGCCTCCAAGGCAATTTTGGACATTTTGGTTTTATCTTTCCCGATTGATACAATTAAGCTTCATTTTGGCCTGTTTTAACTCAATTTTGTCACTATCGACCTGTTCTACCTCTTAAGTGCTCAAAACCTATAAAATAGTCAAATAATCACATAAAATCCAAGAACAGACTCGAATTAAGTAGATCTAAATAGCACATTGGTGCTATCATTAGTGGATAAGGGGAGTGGACCACCATGTCCCAAAGGGCCCCTCTTGGTCGAGGCTGATGCCCGCTACCTCCAGCTAGTTTCCCGACAAGCTCGATCCAATCTTTTGGAGTCCAATTCATAAGAAGATGAAAGAAACCTTAGGTTTAATTTCACTATATAAGAACAAGATAAATCTATAATAGTTAGCTAATTGATTTCCCCTCTAAAAGCTTGCTTTGATCATCGTGTTGAAAACTCAGTTAAACATCAAAGTCTTTATGACAAGTATCACACAGATTTGTAATTCTAATTGTTTTGCAAGTAACTGTTGGTGGCACATGAAAGTCAAGTATGTTCTCTTGGTTGGATTTTCCTACCACCAATTGTAATTCCAATTGATCTCATCTCATCATTTTTTCCTTGAATTTATTTTTTTGTTGCTATTATAAATATTGTAAACATAAATAGATGTCTGTTGTTTAGTGTCTTAAAAGCCATGTGTCAATCTTCATGTTGTCCATGTGTCTTGTAGTTATTCATGTTTGGTGTTCATGTAAGACCACATCATACTTGCCACTTTGTCTATAAATAGTGGCATTTGGTAGATCTTAAAATCACATACATTGGTGAGAAACTCACTTCAAATTCCCATTAAATTTTCATAATTTTAGTTGTTTTATAATTTGGATATTTTATTTTATTATTATATTATATTTTCTCCATATACATTGTACTCTGTTATGCTCCTCAATTTCAAAACACGTTATCGCCATGAGTTCCTATTGCTTCCATCGTTGAAGGTAGGTCCTAAAAGTAGATTGATTTTTTCCTCTTTATTAAAATTAATAAATTAAATGTTATTTTTCAGATTTAGTACATATTAAATTTCTAATATAAATACAATATTTTGTGATAGTGTTGCTATGAAAAGCCTTACAAAATTATAATTCACAGCCCTTGACATTAATAACAATAATTATTTGCCATCGGTGTTCGATGCCGAAATTCACTTGGATGCTATGAACATGGGAGAAACAATTAAAGAAGAAAATATGACATCCAGTCAAGACAAAGAAATAATATTCTAAACTAATTTCATGTCTTCTCGTGGTCGAACAAAATAATGAGTTATTGATAAAGAATTACGAATCTCAACCAACTAGAACAACACCATTCCTCGAAGTGAATACTGTGAATGTTAATAATCGTAGTTGAGGTCGTGGTCGTGATCAAGGTCGTGACCGTGGCAGAGGAAGAAATAATTAATATTTTTATGGTGGTCATTTTAATCATTCAAGTTGATAATGCTGAAAGCAAAAGTAAATATAATATTATGTTTTGCAAACTTGATCAAAGGTTTTGGAAAAGAAAATATTATTTTGCCAAGAGGAACAAAATTTACAATTGACAGTGCATTGTTCTCTAGTCAATCAAAGAGAAATCTTCTAAGTTTTAAAGATATATATTGCAATGGTTATCATATTGAGACTGATAGTAAAAGAACGTGGAATATCTATATATTATCTTTACTGTCTTAAATGAAAAATGTATATTGGAAAAGTTACCTGCTTTATCTTCTGGATTGTATTATACTCATATACGAGTAATTGAAACATATGCAACAATGAACCTGG
This sequence comes from Benincasa hispida, assembly GCF_027475165.1. Classification (NCBI taxonomy): domain Eukaryota; kingdom Viridiplantae; phylum Streptophyta; class Magnoliopsida; order Cucurbitales; family Cucurbitaceae; genus Benincasa; species Benincasa hispida. The sequence goes on along the minus strand of NC_143483.1, from coordinate 39,174,569 downwards.
AGTTCATGAATCCAGATATATTTGTTATTTTATATGATATATTGGGTTATCCAGGGTATATAATGATGAGAAGAATTATTAAGAATTCAAGTGGACACCCATGAAGAGCCAGAAGATTCTTCAATCTAATGAATTATCATGTGATGTTTGCTCTTAAGGCAAATTAATAATTAGACTATAAACAGCTAAAGTGAGAACTAAATCACTTGCATTTTTAGAACTAATTTATGGTGATATATGTGGACCTATTAAACCACCAAGTGGACCATTTAAATATTTTATGGTGTTAATAGATGCATCCAGTAGATGGGCCGGGCCACACATGTGCTTATTATCAAGTCAAAATTTTGCATTTGCAAGATTACTTGCTTAAATAATTAAGTTAAGAGTACAATTTTTTGATTATACAATTAAGACCATTCATTTCAATAATGTTGGTGAATTTATATCTCAAGCTTTTGATAATTATTATATGTCAATTGGAATAAGTGTTGTACATCCTGTAGGGTTTAGCATAATCATTTATAAAACGTTTGCCATTAATTGCAAGACCATTACTTATGAGAGCTAAGTTTTCTTCATCTGTACGGGTACATGGCAACGTCACTTGTACGCATTAGGCCAATAGTTTATCATAAGTACTCGCCATTATAATTAGCTTATGGTCATGAGCCAAATATTACCCATTTGAGAATTTTTAGATGTGCAGTATATGTTCCAATTGCTCCACTGTAAGATGGGTCCTCAAATGAGGTTATGAATATATGTTGGATATGATTCCTTATCAATTATTAAATATCTTGAACCCCTGACGAGTGATGTATTTACTACACGATTTGCTAATTGTCATTTTAATGAGATAAATTTTCCAACATTAGAAGGGGGAATTAAGAAATTGAAAAAAAAAAATTACATGGAATGCATCATTATTGTCTAATTTAAATCCCCACAGAGATCAATGTAAACTTGAATGTCAGAAAAAAATTCATTTGTAAAATATAGCAAATCAATTACCAAATGCATTTATAGATGCAAAGAAAGTAACAAAGTCACATATACTAGCTTCAAATGTTTCATCAAAAAATGATATCCCAACACAATAAATTGTGACCTATGAGTCTGGAACACGCCAAAAATGTGGTAGACCCGTGGGTTCCAAAGATAAAAATCCTCGAAAATGAAAAATAATTAACAATAAAAAAGACTTGGTTGAGGATGTAAATACCCATGAATAAATCCTCGACATAATTAGTGAAAAAGGTGAAATACCTAAAGATAATAATAAGATTTCAATAAACTATGTCATGATAGAAAAAAATGGAATTGAACTAATGTAGTTATTGATAATATTTTTGCGTATAATATTTCTCTTGATATTATATCTTAAAATGGGGATCATGAACCAAAATCTGTTGAAGAATATTGACATAGAAAAAATTGGCTTCAGTAGGAAGAAGCAATTAAGGTAGAATTAAACTCACTGTCAAAATGGCAGGTTTTGGGACCAGTAATCCGAACACGAGAAGGTGTCAAACCCGTGAGATGTAAATGGGTATTTGTGAAAAAAAAGAAAATAATAAGGTCACAAGATACAAAGAAAGACTAGTTGCACAAAGTTTTCATAAAGGCCTAGTATTGATTATGAGGAGACATATTCTCCAGTGATGGATGCAACTATACTAAGATATTTAATTGGTATGATTGTATATGAAAGTCTAGATATACATCTTATGTATGTAGTCACAACATATTTATATGGATCTCTTGATAATGATATTTATAGATACCCATTACTTAGTATCCTAAAAGTCATCTGTCAATCTTCATGTTGTCCATGTGCCTTGTAGTTCACTACAAAAAAATACAAGGAACTCTCCCAATGACTAAAACAACCGTAAAAATAGGTCATTGGGAGAGAGTCTATCTCCCGATGACGTAAGGGTGCCATCGGAAGTGTTGAATAATTCCCAGCATGGTATGGGGACGGAGGGTGTCAGGTGTTCGACAAAACTCTCGACGCCTCACCATACCCATCGGACATTGGGGAGGAAGGGCAATCTAGATGGTCCAAACTCCCGACAAATTAAATAATTCCTTGGGAGTTATTACACAACTCCTGACGATTATGATAGCCCATTGGGAGTTTCGATTTAAATCCCAAAATCGAAAACCCCATTTCAGAATGTGCTTTCATCTTCTTCCTTTCTTCCTTCTAACCCTAACACACAACACTGCTCAAATCATCCAGTTTTTCATCCTTTCTTCGTTCTAACTCATTGATCGCGTCCTTCAATCGTCTAGTCATCATCCATCCATTCGTCCATCCTCCTTCAATCATTTGTTCGTCCATGAGTCGTTCGTCACTGAAATCATCCGGTTGTTCGTCTGTGCATCGATTTGGGTACACTCCGCATTGCTCAAATAAAAACAAAACTCAGGACTAAAAATATAATATTCTGTAATCTAGGTAAAAAAAAAAAAAACTTAACTTTTCTCGTAATCTTATATACACTTGCCCCAAACAAATATTTTTAGATCAACCACTGGATAGTTGGTTTGATGACAAATTTTATTATTTTAATATATATAAATATGAGTTTGGAGAGGGGAGATAGGGAGAGCATGGTAGCCACATTCGGTTGACAGGAGAGAAGAGAGGAGAGAAGAGGGAACTACAGCAGTCGGAGGTGGTGACCGACTCTGGCGACGAGGCTCTGGACTCTGGAAAATCTACACCCTACCATACATTTTAAAAAAAAGAACTGGTAGTTCGATCGATTGGTCGGTTTTGCCATTGATTGTTTTTTAGTTACCTAATGATGTCAATTCGATTGGTCGTGTGAGTTTTTTAGCCTTTTGTGAATATCCTATTAAAAGCTACAACAATTTTAAACTAAATTCAACTCTATTCTCCAATGACTTAAAACCTAATTTTAAATTTCATGAACCAATTATTAATCAACTTTAAATTTATGTGAAAAAATGGTTTGTTTTTAAATCTCTTTACAAAACCTCTCATAAAAACAAAACTCAAATTTGAAGGACCAAGTGATTTGTTTTAAAATCACTTTAAAAAATAAGAAAAAAAATTAGTTTGTGTTAAAATGTTACGTAGAGACCAAATAAAAATTCATTACAACTCTTTTAACACCAAAATAAATTATATGAGATAATATCGTGGGTCTAGACTGTAATCCACAAGAACGATTTCTATGATGGCATTTCTCACATGAGCTAAGTCAATTGCTCCTAATATCATGGGAAAAAAATCAAATCAAATCTCTTATGATAAAAAATTGCTAAAAATTTTAAGAAAAAAAGAATGACGATGTTAGAGCTAAATTGTTGGTTGAAATTTGTGAATTTTGGCTTCATTTAATAAATTTTTTTTATTTGAAAAACTTGATTCAATGAAATATTTGATATTATCGTCTTCATAAAGATTTCTACTATTTTTAAAGTCAAAATTGGAGATTGAAATACTATAAACTAAATCGGTGATAATACTTATATAATTTTAAGATCTAATTGGATGAAATTGAAATTTTAGAATAAAAATTAATAACCAAACAAATTTAATAATAACAATGTACTTTTTCATATCTTTTTATTTATTACATAGCTTTTTATAAGAGAGCAATACTTCGGTAGATACACCTATACATCTCACCTAATAGATATATCTATGCATCTCACTCTCACACACATAAATAATGAATTAAAATATTTAAAAAATATAATAAAAATTTGACATATGTTAAATAATGATTTTGACAATTTAATAGGATGCCAGCCTATAATATACCTAAATATTTTCTAATAATCGAATCGATGATATATAGACATTTGACTTAGAGGATCCATATCTTATCAATAATATTACAAACAATTATTGTGTACGTCTTGCTACTTGTCCAACACGAAAGAAAAAGAAATAATAATATAAAATATATAAATAATGATCCCATTCAATCAATTTTCACATAAATTTTTAAGACCATTTATTTTTTGGAAAGGTAGATAATCGGAATCTTAGATGCCTGGAATTATAGATATTAGAAATTATAGATGTCTAACATCTTTAAATTACTATGTTTATTTTGTAGGAATATTTTTTGTAGATACTAAGAAATATTTGATTAACTGTGTTTGTTTCGTAAGATTTCTACTTAGGAATGTTTTCAATTTACATAATGTTCTAAGAATGCCCTTACGACTATTTATTAATTTATAAGTAATTTGATATAATTTGAACTTATATAACATATTTGTTTTTTATCCATTTAAATTTCTTTTAAAATTAATACAATTTCTATTGTTTTTATATATATTTTTCTCAACAAAATAATATATCATAATTTAAATTTTTTTATAAAATAAATATTCATTTAAATTTAAATTTATTGCTAAAAATGAATAATAATTACGATATAACTAAAAATTTATAATATATGTGGTTGACAGTATTTATTTTATATATATATATATATATATATATATACATATATATATATAATGAAATAAAAAGGAAGAATGAAAATGAAAAATGGGACCTTCAATCCGGAAATCTGAAAAATCCATCTTTTAGGAGGGCATTCTACCATACCGCAAAAGAAACATGGTAATCCTGATGCTCACTCTATTATCTATGATGCCTACGAAACAAACGGTCCCTAAGTTTTACCAAATTTATAACATAGTTAGTTAAATGTTACATTCATTTCTAGTCCTTATTCAATTTTTGCTATTTCACTTATAGATTTAAAATGAAAAAAAGAAAAAAGGAAAAAACATATTATTTTGGTCATGATTTTGGATTCTAAATTTTTTTTTTGTCTCTAGATTTCAAAATATTATATTTTTATGCCATAATTATTTCCATCTTAACTTAATCAATGGTAATATAAGAAGTTGTACTCAATTAATTACATTTGTGGCTGTTTACCAATATTATGTAATCGTAATAATCACCCCCCAAAAAAAGAGTCTCCAATCAAATTACCTTTGATAATTAAAGTAGGATCACACCATTTTTTTTTACTAACTTGCCATGATTTTTTACCCTTTCTCCCTAGATCCTTATATTCATATCAGTATTAGTATAGAATAGGTAATCAATATTAGTATAGGTAATCTATATCAGTAATCAGTATCAATATTAATACTCATAATTAAGTATTAGTATCGGTACTCATTATTCTATATCAATGATCAATATTAGTATCAATATTTATACCCAATACTAATATGGATAATCGATATCAATACTGGTAATCAATAATCTATATCAATGATTAGTATGATCAATATCAATTATGTAATTAGTATTAGTATCTGTATTAAGTAATAGTATCGAGGATTAGAATCAAGAATTCGTATCAATAATGTAATCTATATCAATAATTTGTATTAATAATCTACATCGAATATCTATAATTAAAAGATTAATATATATATATTATTGATTTTATCCGCTATCGATATCCATAATTAATGTTTACAAGAATGACAAGCAAGATAGGATTGCGTGATTTTTTGCCATTTTCTTCACACATTAGCAGGAAGAATATTTTTTTCTCCTATATGTGATTTTTGGATTATAGTTTGTTACAAAAATGTAATTTAAAAATAAATTAAATAATATTACCTTATTAAATCAACTAATTGTAGATTTTGTTTGGAAATTTTTTTCTTTTTTAATATATTTATATGAAGATTATGTGTCCTTCTTTTAAAGAAATCTTGTCTTTTTCTACTTTAAAATTTGAATTTAGTGTTTTATTTTTTATAATGACAAAAATTTTAATTTTAACTGAAATGTAAGTTTTTTAAATATAAAATTTTGAATAAGTAAATAAAAACGATAAAGTGTTTTCAATTCTTATAGTAGCATATATATTATTTAGTTACCATATTTAATTAATTAGAAATGTAAAGGGGCATTTTGGAAATCATATACATTTTATTGTAACTAAATAATACCAACAAATTTTTTTAATTACAATTACATCCAATTTTGTAGTAAACACCCATCAAAGGATTAGCATTACCATTGGATCAGATTTCCGTTCCAGTAAATAAACGTCCTTAAGTTTGGAGGTTGATTTTAACTTAGTTCCTTAAAATTTTAAATCTACATTTTTAACCATAATTTTTTAACTAGATACTCACATTTCATCTAGAGTGTTTATGTCTATTAAATTAATTTAAAAGAATAGAAGAATTATAATTATTAATTAAATTAATATCACTATTTTTTCATCATTATTGAAATTAAATTTAAATTTTACTTCATAATTAATAAAAATTAATGCTAAACTCTTGAAAGTGTGTATTTAGTGAAAAATCAAGGTTAAAAATGTAAATTATAAAATTTAAGGATCAAAATAAAACAAAAATAAAATTTCATGAATAAAATGGTAATATTTTAAAACCTAGAGAACAATTCAAGGTGTATCATTTTAAAATAAAGGACTGAACGATATCGAGACCCATACTACAAAAACTAATTTTTCCGAACAAAAACAATGTAATTTTAGCAATATTAAATTCTGCACAAATTTCAGTTTGATTAATAAAATTTAAATAAATTTATTCAAACTCACAAAATTTTAACAAAAAATTATCTGCTAATCATGCGATTTTTCTTTAGAAAATTTAGAGTAAAAAAGGATTTTTTTTCCCGATTAAATTTGACCAACTATTTACATCAGTGTCAAGGGAATTCTCAATTTTAGATTCAAACTCCCGTACTATATATATAAATATATTCAAGCAGGCTTCTCTACATAAAAAATTTGAAAAACATGGAGCACCGTCGTCCTATGGCTGCCTTTCTGCTATTCTTTCTTGTGTCTATGCTGCTTCACTTTCAATTGGGAGTCTCCCTCTCCTCAAACACAAACCCTAATGAAGGTAAATAAAAGCCCTCTATTTCTCTTAACATCATTTAACAATGGTTTCCCTCTAATAGTCTTGTTTCATTTGTTTTGAAGATGTTAGATACATGAAGTTTGTACATGATGCTAGTGAGTTACCTAAAAAAGAAGAATATGACTATATCATAATTGGAGGAGGAACAGCAGGGTGTCCGTTAGCTGCAACCTTATCATCAAATTTCTCAGTTCTCCTTCTTGAAAGAGGCAGTGAACCCACGAAATATCCTACTGTATTGAGTGAACAAACTTTCACGAACGTCTTCACTATTGAAGATGATGGCAAAAATCCTTTCCAACGATTTGTCTCTGAGGATGGCGTGGAGAATTTAAGAGGACGAGTCCTTGGTGGTACTAGTATGCTCAATGGTGGCTTCTATTCAAGGGGACATCGAGAGTTTTTTGAAACTGCAGGGGTTAACTGGGACATGAAATTGGTGGAAAAGGCTTATGAATGGGTTGAAGAGAGTGTGGTGTTTCAAGCAAGTTTGAATAATGGTTGGCAGTATGCTTTTAGAAAGGGATTGTTGGAGGCTGGAGTTGGCCCTGATAATGGATTTGATTTGAGGCATTCTGTGGGGACTAAAATTGGAGGCTCCATCTTCGATAAGGAAGGAAACAGACATGGAGCTGTGGAGCTTCTAAATAAGGCTGAACCCAACAATCTTAAAGTTGCAATCCAAGCCACAGTACAGAAAATCCTCTTTTCTGGTTAGTGCTAAATGAAATGAATCTCACCTTATTTCAAGTCTAGTGAAATATGAATATGATAACTAATAACAAGATCTTAACCAAGATTGGAAGTAAAATCAACATATTTATTAATTTAAATATATTCTTTTTAGAAATTTCATTATTTCCATCAATCTACATATAAAATTAAAATGTCTATATTGACATTTTAATCCTAGTTATAAACACATTATTGATTTGATAGAGTAGTGACTTCCTCAATTTTTTTTATTTCACATTGATTTCTTTTCTTCCAACTCATGTAGGTTTATCTGCCAGTGGGGTTTCTTATTCAGATTCAAAAGGAAAGTTACATAGAGCATTCGTTCGCAAGAAAGGTGAGATAATTCTAAGCGCTGGAGCCATTGGAAGCCCTCAACTTCTCCTTCTAAGTGGGGTTGGCCCAAAATCTCATCTTTCATCCTTGAAAGTACCTGTTGTACTTAACCAACACCATGTCGGACAATTCATGTCGGACAATCCTCGTTACACAGTCAATATTCTGCTTCCATTTCCATTAGTTACCACAGCTGTAAAAGTGGTTGGAACTTTAGAAAACAATATCCATCTACAATCAATCACAAGTTATTTACCATTTTCAGTGCCGCTGTCATTTAGCCTTATTCCTCATGGATTTGATTCCGTCAATTTAAGCCTAGCCACCATCGCTGGAAAATTCTCTGAGGTTCTTTCTGATGGTTACTTACATTTGACTTCTACTGATGTAAAGAAAAGTCCCACTGTTAGATTCAATTACTATTCTCACCCTGATGATCTTGCTAAATGTGTTAGAGGAGTAAGAAAAATTGGAGATTTTCTTAAAACCCAAACAATTGAAAATATTAAGATCCAAGATTTTGAGGGTAGAAAAGGATTCGAGTTTTTGGGACCTCGGTTGCCCCAAAATTTGTCGGATGTTAGTTCGGTTGAAGAGTATTGTAAGAAAACAGTGACAACTTATTGGCATTATCATGGAGGATGTTTGGTCGGAAAAGTTGTCGACGGAAATTACAGAGTCATCGGAATTAAAAATTTGCGTGTAGTTGACGGCTCCACCTTCTCCGAGTCACCTGGAACCAATCCTATGGCCACTCTCTTGATGCTTGGCCGGTGAGTTTTTATAACTATTTCGTTTTATATTTTTTATTTTTTAAAATTAAGTCTATAAATATTACTTTTATTACTAAATTATTTCTTTTGTTAATTACTTTTTATCAAATATTAAGTCAAATTTTGAAAAAAAAATAACTTTTGAAAACTTTTTTTTTTTTTAGAATTTGACTGACAATTCAATCATTATATTTAATAAATATGTAAATTATTGTAAGAAATTAAGAGGGGAATAATTTTAAAAAAAATCAAAAACAAAAAGAAAATGGTTATTAAATTGAATCTAAAATTATTTTTAATTATTTTTTGTTTTATTCTTCAAACAGTTTCTGAAACTATAGATGTAATGTTCACCCGAAAAGAAATTTATTGCGCAAAATGTTTGAAAAGTTACGTTTTTTTTTTTAAAAAAAAATATTATTAGCAATAGAATTGATAAAATCTTGAGCTTTTTAGTTTAAGATACATATTTTAGGCAAAATATTAGCCAAAAGGTACATATTTTAGGACAATTAAGTTATGTTTAGATTATTTTACTTTTTTTTTAAAAAAAATTCTTTGTATTGACAATGGTAGAATTATTTTGCAGATATGTTGGGCTTAATATACTGCGAGAAAGATCAAGTTAAAAGAGTTTAAACTACCCGAGGCCGTTTCATAACAATCTTGCTCACGGGGTCTTGTATCTTATTTCCGATTTCTAATGAATAAATGTGGTTACTAATTGTTTATTGGATAATTGCAGTTGATAACATTTTTAAGAATAATAGCCAAGTGTATAACATAATTTTAAAAAGATTGCAAATATAGACAATTATCCGTTACAAATATAGAAATCTATCGTTGATAGACTATTACTAGTGATGCCAATAATATGGTTTATCACTCATAGATTATTTAAATTTGACCATATTTATAATTTTTTTATATTATATTATATTGACTAATATTTTTGGTCTAATGTCTATATTTACAATTGTCTCTTGTTTATTAAGGGAGAAAAAAAAGACTTACTACTACTAGCCATGGGCAGCAGATAAATAAAAATTCAATCAAAATTATCGATAACAGGAATAACGAGATGCATTTGGAGCCATCCTAATTCATGTGGCCATAAAATATATATAAATCTACCAAAATAAGTATACCTAGTGGAGTACCTACACTATCAATCCTTAAAGTTGAAGGTTCTAATTTTTATATCCTTATAAATTAAGATACGTTGGATCTATAACTTAGGATATGTTTGGAATACATTTTCAAGTATTTAATTTAAAAAATAAGTCATTTTAAAAGAAATTAGAGTATTTGTACTACAAGAAATAATGGACACGATGGCTAACGAAAAATGCTATAAAATACCTGTTATAGTTTTTTTCGAAGGTTCTGACAGTCCATGTTATTAAAAGTTTGAGACTTTTTATAGCGTTTTTGTAGAGCTATATTAGATGCTATATTAAAGTATGAATGTATAGCTTATTTACTTTGATATAAAAACATTTAATAGTGTCTTTTATTAAAACTATAATATGTTTATATAGCTAAAATAATATGTTATCTTTAACTTCTAATAGCACTTTTTTAATGCTATACTATAGTATTTATAGCTTTAATCTTATGCTATAGTAAGGTTATTTAGTCTTTTTTAAAGTTATAATTACTATAATAATCTTTTGATAGCACTTTTTCTTCACTATAATAATATTTCGTTATAGCTATACTCATTGGTTATAAAAGGTACAATTTGTTTTTCTCAACAAGAATAATTTGTATATTATTCTTCATATTTGTGTTAAAATAAACTCGTGACTCAAGCTCAACCCACACATATTGAATACTTCATAACACATTAAATACCATGACTTTCATTCATAACTGAAATTTTATAAATCTATTAACCTTACCAATAAAAACAATGTAATAATTTCCTAGACCAAAATATACAAATGATACTAAATAAAGTAATGTATCTTTCATGTTTATTTTTGCAAGTAAATAAAATATTTTGCAAATATTTTTTTGTTCACTTGTAATTCTTAAAATTTTCTTGATCTCTCAATGGACATTTCTTTAGACGATTGATTTGTACCTTTTGATAGATACCTATTAAACAAAAAAAGCATAGACACATATTAAATAAACAAACATAACAAAAGAAACCGTATTGAATTAATAGCACAAGTCATTTAAAGATCCACTGACACCAAACCCAACACATCTTTTTTAACACTTAAAACTCCAACAAAATGGGAATATTAAAATGCTCATAATAATCTTTCCACAAAACACATGCCATCGCTCCAAATATATTGTAAAACTCTTAATCGAGTATGTCATCACTCATTTAACAATCTCATACAGTTTTATTATCTATACAGTAACAACTTAAATTAATTATTATTGACAAAATCTTGCATCTCTACTTTTTACCATTCAAGTACAAGGCCAAATCTAAGTTGTTCCTGCTTCCATCATGCCGGCTATCAGAGTCTTGAACTTGGTTTTTATCAATTTGTATTCCTCTTCTTTCATTTCAAGGCCTTCTACTAATTATGCCCCTATGCTTCCCTTCACAACAAAATTCAACTATAATCATTCGAAATTAAAGGAATTAAATAGTGGTCATATGCATAAAAACTCATTTTGATTGGGAACAAGAGGGAAACTACTTGTCGTAGAATATAGAATCTAACCTCTAGTTTATACAGAAGGAAGCATCAACGAAGATAAAATGCGAGCTCTTGATTGGGGAAAAACATCAATAATTGTTCCTTTAATGTATGTCAAATTGAAAAGACCTTAAACTAAACTATGCCTAGGAAGAAAAGAAACTATGATGATGTGAATAGAATTCTAAAAACAAGAGGGAGAGAGAAACATGCTAACAAGAATGCAATACATAATAATGCAATTGAATCAAATTAAGAGATACACAATCGTTTCAAAATTACATATTGTAACTTATCAAGAAAAACATTGTCCAAAATAATATATTATAACTTATCACCAAGTTATAGAGCAATCATGGAGATTACTTCGATTAGTGCAAAGTGCAAACCAATCAAGCAATGCAACTTACCATCTTAAACCAATAGTATGTATTGACATGAACTAGACTTCAAACATCACAAGAAATCTCTAGCCACTTATAAATTTTCCTTTTATTCCTAACTTATTGCTTCAAAGTATAAAAACAAAAGAAAAAAGAAAAGAAAAAGAGATAGACTATTAAAGAATCCATCATTTCTCTATCTTCAAGCATATAGAGCAGGACACCTCCTATTGTACTAGTGAGCCAGTATGAATTAATGTTATATTGCATTATATCACTTGAAAGATCTAGACTTCTAGCAAATCAAGAAAATGATTGTTTTGTGGAGGATGTTATAGATGCAAAGCTTGCTGCATTGACGAGGAAATTTTCATCTCAATTGTTGTTCTAACCAACAAATATATATTCATGTATGTGGAGCATCTTGTGTTGTCATTACATTAAACAGAGATTTGGTCACCGACTGTTTAAGAAGTTCAAGCTTTCCCAAAAGAATTTCAAGGCATGTTGTTGTTCAAGCCATTCGTGTAACTAATCAATGTATGAATCATTCCATTTTGGTTCAATTTTAGAGATAATCAAGTTCTCAAACTAAAACCAATATTGGACACGTAAACTAACAGGTTGATCATCAATTATTTTCTATATTAATGTACAAAATGATTGAAATACATACTAGTTTTATTAATGGTGTTTAATCTTTAAAGTCTTGGGATCTGTACTCTTTTCATTCTTACAACTTTTGGACTTTGTTTGATTTCTTCACTATTTATATTTTTGTGATGAAGAACCGATCAAACCAATAGCTGGACAAAAATGTGAAAATAGAAAGAAGGATACCCAATATAGGGTAAATATAATGTAATTTTTTATTGTTACTCGACAAATTTGCGTACTAAAGAAAAGGTAGGCAGTGGGCTATCACGAGGCTTGTCATTCTAATCTTGCAAGCAACCTGTTATGTTCTAAATAATAAATGACATTTCGCATAACAAAGTAAAGAGAAAGGTTGATGTTGATGTTGAACAATTATCCTAAACAGTTTTACAATCAAATCAAGTACAATTTTGTTTCTTCCTATTTAAAAGGAGATCAAGAAATCTGTTCTTACTTTTTAGAATAATTTTAAGCTTTGAATTTATGGAGTAAATTGAGAGAGTTGTGTACCTTGTAATCTATCATCATCAAACATTCTTGATTGCTATACCTAGTGCAACACAGACCTAAGAAGAGAGACAAAGAAGTAGAAATTAGAAACTTCTTCACAGTGATAATTCTGGCAAGTAAGTGCACATCATATATTCTCATGTTTCTCGTGGTTTTGGATAACCCTTTATTTTTGGTACATTACTTCTCAGCCACCAATTTTCAAAGACCTAAAGTAGCAGATCTGGCCAAGAAGAAAGGAGAGTGAATCAATGAGATATAAAATAAAACCATTGGGAAATAAGAGTTTATTTTTTTTTATTTTTATTTTTATTTTTTATTTTTTGTGGCTTGCTAGGGGAAGGTAGAAAAGAAATAATCGACCAGATTGCTTTGGAAATGATCTTTGGAGCTTTTTCTCCCCTCTACCAAATTATTGAAAAAAGGGTAGAAGAGAGAAAAGACACAGAGTTACGTGGAAACCCTAGATCAGGGATAAAAACCACGATGAGAGATTTTTATTCTTAATTTTCTGATACACAGTACTCAACATAGGACATATATAAATAACCAAACTGAGAGAAACCCTAGACAGTAGATGCTAAGTAAAAGACTAAAATGCCCTTAGGGCTAAATAACAATTTCAACACTCCCCCTCAAGTTGGGGCGTAAATATCAATGAGGCCCAACTTGCTAATACAAGTGTCCGTCTATCTAGGTAACCCCTTGGTCAGGACATCCGCAATATGTTGACTGGATGGGACATAGGGGATACAAATGCTACCGTTGTCTAGTTTCTCTTTGATGAAATGTCGGTCTATCTCAACATGTTTGGTTCTATCATGCTGAATGGGGTTATTGGCAATATTAATGGTAGCCTTGTTGTCATAGTAGAGTCTCATTGGGTGATGACTCTCTTGATGAAGATCTACTAATACCTTCTTCAACCAAATTTCCTCACAAATGCCCAAGTTCATAGCCCCGTATTCAGCTTCGGCACTGCTTCTAGCCACGACACCCTGTTTCTTACTCCTCCATGTGACTAAATTTCCCCATACAAAGGTACAATATCTCGAAGTTGACTTCCTATCAGTAACAGAACCGGCCCAGTCTGAGTCTGTGTATGCTTCGATGCATCTTCTATCATTTTTCCTGAACACCAAGCCCTTTCTAGGTGTCGACTTTAGATATCTCAGAATTTGAGTAACAGCCTCCATGTGTCTCACATATGGGGACTGGATAAACTGGCTCACTAAACTGATTGCATATGAAATATCAAGTCTAGTGTGTGAGAGATATATCAGTTTCCCTAGAAGTCGTTGATATCTTTTCTTGTTCACTGGAATGTCGTCTACTGATTCTACCAGATTGTTGTTAACCTCTACAGGTGTATCTGTAGGTTTACATCTAGTCATCCCAATCTCTCGTAACAGGTCTAGTGTATATTTCCTCTTAGATACTGAGATCCCTTCCTTTGATCTCGCTACCTCCATGCCTAAGAAATATCTCAAATTACCGAGATCTTTAATCCCAAACTCTTCTGCCATCTTCTGTTTCAACTTGTCAATTTCTATAGAATCATTCCCTGATAGAATAATATCGTTAACATATACAATTAACACAACTACTTTCCTTGGAGCTGATTTCTTAGTGAAAAATGTGTGCTCAGAATACCCCTGAATTTATCCCTGGGTTTTGACAAAGGTTGTGAACCGATCGAACCAAGCTCTAGAGGATTGTTTCAGACCATACAGTGACTTCTTTAACTTGCAAACCTGAATCCCAATGCGCTTCAAAACCTGGAGGAGGAGTCATATATACTTCTTCTTCCAGTTCACCATTTAGAAACGCATTTTTCACGTCCAACGGATGTAGGGGCTAGTCTAGGTTCATAGCAACAGAGAGGAGAACCCAAATAGTATTGAGTTTTGCCATCGGCGATAAGGTTTCTGAGTAATCCACCCCATATGTCTGAGTGAATCCTTTTGCAACCAATCTGGCTTTATATCTATCGAGAGTCCCATCGGACTTGTATTTGATGGTGAACACCCATTTGCACCCGACTGTTCTGTGACCGTTCGAAAGAGCAACTAGATCCCACATTTTGTTGGTCTTGAGGGCTCGCATCTCTTCCATAACTGCAGCTCGCCATTCAGGGATCTCTAGAGCCTTGTACACATTTCCTAGAATTATCACGGTGTTCAGACTAGTGGTGAAGGCCTTGAATCTTGTTGAAAGGCTATTGTAAGATAAGAAGCTTTTCATAGAATACTTGGTTCATGACCTCATTCCCTTTCATAGAGCAATCGGGAAGTCCAGGGTAGCATCAATCTCACTGGTCCTATCAACATTTTCCTCTATATTCATCTACTGCACATTTTCAATTTCCTGTGCATCATCAGGTGGAAATTCATTGCTCTCATCCTCTCCAACTTCGCCAGAGTTCGTTGCATCGCCAGAGTTCACTGCATTACTTTCAACATATTTATTATCATCAAGAGTATGGTTACCTTGAGCTGGCTCTGGTTCCGACTCTTGAACACCTACCGAATGAGCAACATGGGGAACTATTTTGGGGACTATTTCCTTTTGGAGATTCTTCCGATAGTAGGTTATCTAAGGAACTTGTTTTGTAGGAAGGATATGATCATTAGTGTCGGGAATGGGTTCAGGAAACAGGTCTATGGGAATGGAATAAGTGGACAACGTGTTAGCCTATGCACTCGGAGTCTCCCCCTGAAGAGGACTAACGGGAAAGAAAGGTTTGTCTTCTTGAAAGGTGGCATCTATGGTAACAAAGTACTTTCGAGAAGAAGGTTGGTAACACTTGTAACCTCGTCGATGGAGCGGATACCCAACAAAGACACATTTTTGGGCCCTAGGAGCGAACTTACTCTAGGTACCGTGATTATGGACAAAAATAGTGCACCCAAACACCCGAAGAGGAACATTTGGGAAAAAACGGGTAGAAGAGATGGACTCTTTGAAATGAGCTAAGAGAGTTTGGAACTTGACCACACGGGAAGGCATCCGATTTATGAGATGGGCTGCAGTGAGTACAACATCTCCCCACAGGTATGAGGGTAGGGACACAAGGATGATAAGGGCCCGAGCAACCTCAATAAGGTGACGATTTTTCTGTTCAGTCACTCTGTATAGGCACAGAAGTTCTGGTGGATGGTACCTTTAGAGACTAAAAAATCACGGAGGGACTGGTTAACAAACTCACGATCATTGTCACTCTGAAGGATAGCAATTTTGGCATTGAACTGGGTTTCGATGGTGGTGTAAAATTGCTCAAAGACTGTAGTCACTTCAGACTTATCTGTAGGAAGAAACATGTAAAACCCGGATTTCCATTTTTCCTACTTAAACAGGAAATAAAAGGGATTAACTAAGTATAAGTTAAATCCTATGTTAAAGAGTAGGAAAATTCTAAGTGTTTAAATAGATTGTTTAGTAGCTTTGAAATAAGCCATAACTAGTGAAAATTTGGTTAAGTATGAATCCAAAAAGAACTATGTGTTAGAGGCTAGAAAAAAATAGCTAAGTATTAGACAATGCGTTGGCCTTGTGCTAAGCGTTTGTGTTGTGCCATGCGTTGGCCATTAGAATTTGAGAGGTTATTTGGGTATTGAAAGA
Organism: Benincasa hispida; assembly: GCF_027475165.1. Classification (NCBI taxonomy): domain Eukaryota; kingdom Viridiplantae; phylum Streptophyta; class Magnoliopsida; order Cucurbitales; family Cucurbitaceae; genus Benincasa; species Benincasa hispida. The sequence goes on along the minus strand of NC_143483.1, from coordinate 39,157,952 downwards.
GGCTAAAGTGTGGCCGAGAGGAAAGGCTATGCAGGGACAAGCATGCGACAACCAATGTCTTAAGAGGTTAGCAAAACATGCGGTAGCCTCAAGTTACGCGGACATGGGTGCTGGGCGTTGGAGTTGCGCGCGCTTGTTGATCGTGTAGTAAATAAGCTGTGCTACACGATGAGGTAGACGATTGTGTAGCAAATTAGCAGCGCTACACGATGAGGTATGCGATCGTATAGTAAGTGAGCGACGCTACACGATGAGGTAGGCGATCGTGTAGGCGAGCACTGAAAATCGTATAGCAAATGCATGGAACTAAGCGATGCGGTAGGCAATCGTGTGGAATGGTGCGGCGCTAGACGATGCGGGGAGTCGCACTAAACGATAGCGCTATGCGATGATGCGCTAGGTGATAGCTATGATGCACTAGACGATAGCGATAATGCACTACACGATGATACGCTAGGCGATAGCGATGATGCACTAGACGATAGCCATGATGCACTACACGATGGGCATCAGCGCTACACGATGAGCAAGAGCTGTGCGATAGACTGTGTGTTATGCGATAGGAGCAGGCACTATGCGATGGTGCTATGCGGTAGTATTACTAGACTATGAGCTAGGCGATAGGACAAGCCATGATGGACACATGGTGAAATGTCTTTGCGGTGCATAAGGCTTATGATGTTTGTTTGCGTTTGTCTTAAGCAAGAGACTAAGGACGCTGACAAGCAACAAGGACATACATGTGTTGGTCATAAAGGATGCGTTAGCAAGAGCCTAGGTGATGGTAAGCTATACCATAAGGTGGTGAGTTGAGAACTAGTTTGACCCAAAGGTTGTTATGCGTTGGTGATGTGCTATGTGCCAAGGACATCTGAGGGCATGTGAACGCATAAGATATGGCTAATAGTATGCGTTTGAAGTGTTAGTCATAATCATATTGAGCGCATAGGGCAAAGGTAAGACATACGAATTTGAGGATAGTTTGACGCAAAGGCCATACGAGGGAGCGTTTGGCCAAGATGGCTTGTGACCATAAGGAGGTGGAATGTGCCCATGTTGATGCTAAAGCATCCGGACATGTGGCTTGTTGGGGAGAAATCTTGGGCTCCAAGCAAGTTAGGTGGATGCACAAGAAGACATGTAAATTTGAGCGTTATGTGTTTGCTAAAGAAGAGGAAGACACCTTAGATTTCAATGGCCTGAAGGTTGCGTTAATAGTGTAGGGAAAGGACACCTGGACATGTGGCCAAGCAGGAGGTGTCGTGTTAGGGAGATTTTGGACGCCTATAAATAGTGCCAAGGACTTCTCTTCAGATCATAAGTTGAATTCTCTTCAAAGGACATTAGGAAGGGTGTATGAGGACTAATTGGGATGAGACTATGCGTTGATGAAGGAATGCATGCGTTGGTAGCCAAACCATGCGTCGGTCATGAAGCTCTAAGAAGAGGAGATGCTGTCAGACAATGAAGTCTAGAAGTAGCATCAACTTGGAACGAGAATATCTCCCAGAATACTCGTGCGTTTGGAGTGATTCTAAAGCCACCTAAAGGTTCTAAGAGTCTAGTTTTCATATTAGGGCTGTCGGAGAATAAGCTCCAAGGAATCGGGCTGAATAATGTGAAAAAGACAGAAGGGTTGAGCTATCAGGTAAGCTTGGGCCAGCCTTGATGTTTTGATGATTCCGGCCAAACCACGAGAATTTCTGAGCTAAGATTTTAGGGTAATCTTCCTAATACATTTTAGAACATGTTTTCAGAAGGAAGTATCTTAAAATAAGGTCTGTAACTATGAGTAATCTAAGCTGATAATTGAATCTAGAATTTAGGGTTCAAAAGGAAAACCAAGGAAACTTAAGGAACTTCGGAAAGGAAAGTTCCTGACCAACCAAGGTGAGTGTTTGTTCCATCGTTTGTATGGTTGATTTCTATATATATATGTGTGTGTGATTATATATAGGTTGTATTTGAAATATTGGCATGACCGGGAAATATGTTTGTCTAGATATTTGATTTGTGTTGTTGTCACGATGCGTGTATATTTGCATTAGGAAATGGGATTCATACCCAAGATATTGTTAGCGTGCTTGGTGGGACGCTTGGTTGGGATTGTCAGCGTATTCAAACATAGCTAACAAGAAATGTCGACATGTGCAAAGTCGACGGGTTATAGGGTATTGAGCTTGTGTCCACGTTGGTCATCACGGGTCATTCACAAAGAATACCGGGGAAAAATACATAATCATGCCAGGGTTGTCCAGCTGATAGGCTGGGGAGATTACATTTTACTATGTGATTATTTTTTATTTTGGAATTATTTTCCCAAAGATGAATTTCTAAAATTAAACTTATGTTTGTTTAAAACTACCACTCACTGAGCTTTGTAGCTCGCGTTTTTTTATGTTTTATGTCTTCCCTCCCCTCCCCCCCAGATAGCGGAAGGTGAGGAGTTCCAGGGTGCTTCTAAGGTCAAGGTCTACGACAAGCCACAATTACACTTCCGGAGGGTTTTAAAAATGGTTGTTGTAAACTTTGTAATTAAGTCTTGGAGTTGTATGAACATTACATTGTTGTAATATAAAATGGGCCTACTTAATCAGTTGTTGTTATTTCCTTGACTTAAAGTTTATTTAGTGTAGTAAAAAGTTTCAGTTGGACAGTAGGTATCACAAAAGGGTGGTATTTGCGGTCCTTCACGCCTCTCCTCGGGCTCAGGAATGCGGGCACGGGGTGGGGTGTGACAGAACACCCATGTAAGACGAGTTAATCATCTATGAAGGTGACAAACCACCGTTTACCTGACACAGTTGTGATATTAGATGGGCCCCACACGTTACTATGTATCAGGTGGAAAGACCGGGAAGATTTGTAAGGTTATGAAGTAAAAGACACCCGAGGTTGTTTTGCATGAACACACACATCGCAAGATAAAGATGAAACATTAACATTACGAAACAAATGAGGCAACAAATACTTCATATAATGAAAATTTGGATGTCCAAGGCGAAAATGCCATAATAAGAAATCAGTTTCAGAAATAGTAAGCGAAGACAATAAACAAGTGCTAGATGAACTTCTAGAGAAAGCATCCTTCGAGAGGAAGTAGAGCCCCCTATTGGCCGGGCAGTGCCAATCGTCTTCCCTGAGCTCAGATCCTGAAACAAAACATTTTCAGGTGAGAAAACGACATTGCAATTCAAATCTCTGGTTATTTTATGGATGAACAACAGGTTATAAGATACCTTTGGCACATGCAAGACATTTTGTAAAATTAACCCTTGAATTGGAGATAAGTGACCCTTTCTAGCAACGGATGTAAAGGACCCATTTGCAATTCATATTCTCTCGTTCCCCATACTTGGATAATAAGAGAGGAATTGATCAGATGATCCAGTTAGATGGTATGTTACTCCTGAGTCAAGAATCAAGGATTCATCTCCTTCCAAGAAGCTAAAAGACTGATAAGTACCTGATTGTACGACATTGCAAGTTCCAATTGTACCACCTAGTTGGTGACTGATGATGTACCATCCCCTGTTTCACTGACAATGGCTCGACCAGTTTTAGACTTATCATTCGGAAGGTGTCGCTTGCCATTCGGTAAACGACCGTGTAACATCTAGCACTTATCTTTGGTGTGCCACGGTTTCTTACAGTGTTCACAGATTGGTGGTGACTTTCCGTTCTGTTTATCACTCTCTGATCCAGAAAACTTGACCCTAAATGCAGTAGAGTCTAAGTGGGTGGTGCTAGTGCCACTCATAGCATTGGTTCTGTCCTCTTCTAATATGAATTTTGAGCACACTTCCATTAGGGACAGTATTGGTCTTTGTCCCAAAATTTGACTTCGGACACCATCAAATTTAGGGTTTAAGCCAGCCAGAAAATCATATACACGGTCCGCCTCCTTAATCTTTGAGTACTGAACCCCGTTGATTGGACAATTTCATATGACATTGCGGCACAAATCCATTTCTTGCCACAGCAGGGACAATTTATTGAAATAAGACGTTACGTCAAATGTCCCTTGTTTGCACTCCTGTACATGTTTCCTCAGGGTATAAAAATGTGAGGCATTTTACCTCTTCGAATATAGCTTCTGGATAGCTTCCAAAATATCCCGAGCGGAATCTGGGGTTCCATGTTGTTTATCAGAATCGAGCGAAGAAGAGAATCCTCCCCTTTCCATATACGTTCCTAGGGATCCCTAGGGTTCGGTCTTGGTATCTCTCCAGTTAGATACCTGAACTTATGTCTTCCCTCCAGGACCATTTTCATCGATTGGGACCAAGAGAAGTAATTTTGGCCGTTAAGTTTTTTGCCAATAGAAATCCCTGCAGAGTTCCCTACAGAACTAGACATAATATTTGGTACAAATAAAGTAGAATAAGCATTTACTGATGTTTTTTAGCATAAAGAGAAGTCTGAATGTGTATGTGGATGAAAGCCAGTCGAAGGACTTGTCGTGGATCTAACCGCTGTCCCAATTGTCGATATCTACTGCTTTAAGTTTGCTAGTTGTAGTTGAAAACCAGCAGTTCCACCAAAATTTGTCGTAGGTTGGTTTTGCCCATAAATCCCAGAAAAAGTGGTCTCATTTTGGCTGGAGGATGGACCAAAGGAGGGGCTAGGTTGGAATGGCACAGTCTGAATATGCTGGTTCGGCTGGGCTGGGTTTCGTTGGATCGAGCTCGGTTGGATCAGGTTGAACTGGATTAGTTGGTATGATTGGACCACTGGATCGGCTGAGACGACAGGAAGGTTTGGGTCATCCATGCGACGATGGATCAGTCTAGAAGAAGGGTTGTGGCTGGCGGCTGATTCGCGAACTGGGATTGTAGATCGAAGATTGGCATCTGGGTCGCGAAACGGGCTACGAGAAAAAACTCTTGGCTAGCGACTGCATCGTGATCGATGGCTCTGAGGTGGAGTTTCCCTATGCTGACTGGATTTGAGGAGAACCGACATGCAAGGGATCGGTCGGGTCGTAAGCAAAGGAGTTGCGATTGACGGCTGCGTAGGGGAGGGACGCTGATGGTTGGATCGCGACGCTGGAGCTCGGATCCGTGTGACTAGAGCTTTGATTGGCTCTGTGGGCTTGACCAGTCGGGTCGGCTGAGGATGGAAAACGACTGGAGCTCGGATTTGACACTGATTGGATGATTTGAGGGAGTGCGATGTGGAGATAATGCTCAACGGCTTCTCGTATAGCTGTGCCAACTTCGGCGTTCATGGCTCCACCCATTCCAATGAAGGTTGCTATCAGAGTCTCAGGTTCATTCTCATCGGTGATGCCCAGGGTTTCGTCGCCACGCTTTGATACCATATTGAAAAAAGGATAGAAGAGAGAAAAGACACAGAGTTACGTGGAAACCCTAGATCAGGGAGAAAAACCACGATGAGAGATTTTTATTCTTAATTTTCTGATACACAGTACTCAATAAAGGATAGGTATAAATAACCAAACTAAGAGAAACCCTAGACAGTAGAGGCTAAGTAAAAGATTAAAATGCCCTTAGGGCTAAATAACAATTTCAACACAAATAATATGTGAAAGAGTGTTGTGGGGACGAAAGAGATAGAGGGAGTCAGATATGCAAGATTGACAAAGCGTAAGATAATGAGTTGGAAAGAGATGAAGTGTTTCTATAATTGATTTACACTCAAGTCCTAAGAAACATTTCAATTAACTAATAAAAATACAAAGTAGGTTCAAAAAAGTTAATATCATACACCCATGTAGATTTCCCATTCAGCTTTAGTAAAGGAAAATAAGTCCACCAAAGAAATTGTCCAAATCTTTGATTGTAAGCTGAAAATTCTACAAGTAAAAATGAAACCAAGTAGACTTGTTATGGTGAAAGTAAAAATAGGATAATAGTATATTAATACTAACAAACAACGATTTATTCCTCATTCTATTACAATTAGTTTCAAGTAGCCTTTTACAATTAGTTTTATTAAGGTAGCAATATTTTTATCGAATCTCTTTAAAGTTCAGGATTCTGTTACTACACATTTTGCAAAATTGAATGTCACACCCCCTCCCAGATTACCCTTTTATTCTGGAAGAGGATATGACCGTGCTAGCTACTAGCCCTACTGCCAGCACTGACCACCCAAACCTTCAAACCTAGATACCAACCTGTTCATCTTTATTAGTAATATACGCAAACAACTAACCTTCCTTAAGTTCTTACGAAGATTACATAATTACAAGCATACAGCCAAGACATTACTTTTATAGAAAAATATTCATAGGTGGCCCAAACATTCCTACAGAAACCCTAGTCCCTCACAAAACATGTGTACATAAACAAATTATCAACCAATGTCTTTTAATAAGTCGAGTCTTTCGGTGGCAAGCAGCAGTAGGATCAACCTTGAGGAAACTGACCGCTAGGGATACACATTCTCCTCTCTTTTTCTAGCACACTGTCTGCTCCTAGTTGAAAGTCAACCCTGATGCCCTTATTCACATCATCAGCAATCTTCTGAAAATCAAGGTCTTCCAACTGATCCCGCTTAAGGTTTTCTACTAAGGTCGGCCTTATCTGAAAAGTAACTATCATTCCTCCTGACGGTTCCACTAATAAGGCGATTATGGAATTCCTGAACTCCTACAATAGGATTCCTCTTATTGAACCAATAATGGCCTTGGGTCCCGAGGATTTCCTACTCAGTGCATTTGCCACAACATTAGCCTTACCAGGGTGGTATTCAATGGAACAGTCCTAATCTTTAATCAATTCAATCCATCTTCGTTGTCTTAGATTCAACTCCTTATGATCAAAGATATATTTTAAGCTTTTGTGATCTGTAAATATCCTGCAGCGCTCTTCAAATAGGTAATGTCTCCACAACTTCAGAGCTAAAACAACTGCCGCTAATTCCAGATCATGCATGGGATAAATGCCCTCGTGTTTCTTAAGTTGATGAGAGGCATATGCAATCACCTTCCCATCTTGCATCAACACACATCTCAATCCTTGTCAGGATGCATCGCAATAAATCTCAAATTCCTTACCTGGAATAGGCAAGGTAAGCACTAGTGCTGATACTAGTTTACGTTTCAGCTCCTGGAAACTATGGTCACACTCCAACGACCATTCAAACCTCACACCTTTCTTGGTCAGGTTCGTCAACGGAAGGGCTATCTTAGAGAAACCCTCCACAAACCTCCGATAATAACCTGCCAACCGTAGGAAACTGCATATTTCTGAAATGGTTGTGGGTCGTTCCCAATTAACTATTGCTTCTGTCTTCTGGGTATCTACACTAATGCCCTCTTTTGAAACGACATGTCTAAGAAATACTACCCGATCTAACCAAAAATCGTATTTATTGAATTTAGCATACAACTATCTATCTCACAACGTCTTCAATACTATCCTCAGGTGGGTAATATGATCCTCCCTACTACCAAAATACACCAGTATATCATCAATGAATACTATCACGAACTGGTCTAAGTAGGGATGAAATATCCTGTTCATGAGATCCATGAATACCGCAGGGGCATTTGTCAATACGAAAGGCATTACCCGGAATTTATAATGTTCATATCTCGTTCTAAATGCGGTTTTAGGGATATCGACTTCTCTCACTTTCAGTTGATGATAACCCGATCTCAGGTCTATCTTCGAAAACACCGTGGCTCCTCTTAACTGATCAAAAAAATCATCAATGCGTGGTAACGGATATTTATTCTTAATCGTTACCTTATTCAGCTGCCTATAGTTGATACACAATCTAAGTGTACCATCTTTCTTCCTCACAAACAATACCAGAGCTCCCCAAGGCGATACACTAGGTCGAATGTATCCCTTGTCAATTAACTCTTGCAACTGAACCTTTAATTCTTTCAACTCAGCCGGCGCCATTCTATACGGTGCTTGCGATATGGGAGTTGTTCTTGGAACTAAGTCAATAGTAAACTCTACCTCCCTATCGGGTGGTAATCCCGATAGTTCTTCAGGAAATACATCCCAAAATTCATTTACCATTGGGACATCTTCTAGGTTCAACTCTTTCCCTTGAGTAACCATCACATGAGCAAGATAGGCTTTACATCCCTTGCTCAATAGCTTCCGAGCTTTCACTGTCGATATCAAATTCCCCACGACTAATCGTTTGCTTCCTGTCAGCATTGCATCTTGGCCATTTGATTTTCTGAACACTACCTTCTTCTTATAACAGTCTACTGAAGCATGATCCTTACTTAGAAAATCCATCCTCAGGATAGCATCAAACTCCAACAGTTCTAAAGGAAGTAAATTAGCATAGAATTTTTGACCATTGATCAGTATCTCATAATGATTATAGCATCTATCTATTACTATCACGTCTTCTATAGAGGTAGAGATAAATAACTCTTCAGGCATAGGATTAACCAATCTACCTATACTAAGTGCATACATGCTAGATATAAATGAATGTGTGGCACCAGAATCAAATAAAACATTAGCAGACTGCCCATATAACATAACATTACCGGTCACAACATCTGGAGACTCAGCTGCCTTCTGGTGTGTCACGACATACACTCGCCCCTACTACTGGGGTCGACCTACGACATTCTTCTGCTTGGCACCACTTGACCCTTCGCCTCGATTTCCGGCACTCTTTGGTTGGTTAACTATCTGGGAGTCGGCTGTTGTGCTGTTGGAACATCCCTGTTCATCTGGGAACAGTCCCTCTTGAAATGCCCTGTTTGTCCGCATTGGAAACATGCACCTTTGCCACTATAACATGCCCCAAAACTCCTCTTGCCATAACTAGGGCATGTCGGTCTCTTGTCTGTGCTGGCTACCGACTCACCAGCTCGTTGCATCTCTGACTGGCTAACTGCACTGACCGAGGTTTCGTTTTCCTTTTCTTGGATCCTTGCCAACTGGTTCCCCTGAAATGGCTTCCACTAGTCTGGGTTGCCACTGGAGTTCGGAATCCCCTGTCTCTAGGCCTTACCACGGCCTCACTACCTCTTGGAAACTGCTCAACATCTGCCAAACTCCGCTCGACTCGTGTTGTTGTTTCTACTAACTAGTTAAAATCTAGCCAATTAACTGTAGACGTCACCGGAGTTCTGATTTCCTTCCTCAAACCTTGTTCAAATTTCCTGCATCTATCTCTTTCCTCAGCAATAATCGGTAAGGCATACTATGATAACTCTGTAAATTTCTGCTCATATTCTGCCACCAACATCGTTCCCTTTGTTAATATGAGGAACTCATCCCTTTTTGCATCCCGAAACGAGCTGGGGTAATACTTATCTTCAAAGACCTTCCTGAACTCAGGCCATAACATCACATCTATACTGGCCCGTCTGGCGGATATCACTTTCCACCATTTCTCTGCTCCTTTCTGTAGTAGAAAGGTGGCTAATCCCACTTTCTTGTCCTCTGGACAACTCATAATATTGAAACATTTTTCAACTACATCGAGCCACAACTTAGCTTCAGCTGGATCTGTGTTACCTTCAAATGTCACAGCCCCTAGGGCTTTAAACCTCTTAATACCATATTTCTTTTTTGGGCTAGCTCGTGCAGAGCCCACACTGGCTGCTAACCTCTGCACTATCCTGTCAAACACTGCATCTTCTAATTGCATATATGCACTTGCTTGGGGAGTACTAGACTCTCCCTCGGACATCGTCTCCTGACCCACTAGATCATTCACCTTCTTTTTGCCACCCGGTGGGTTCTCTCTAACCTCCGGGCCTCTATTGGTAGGGTCAGTGTTCCTGCCACCTGTTTGCTTACTCAGTCTGCCATGTTGCCTCGACATTTACCAAATACAATGTACACATGTTAGGGACTCACACTTAGGGACTTAGACTTATGCATAAACTTCCCTCTCATTCCCAAAACCTCATACTTTGATACCAACTTGTCACACCCCCTCCCAGATTACCCTTTTATTCTAGAAGAGGATATGACCGTGCTAGCTACTAGCCCTAAAGTCAGCACTCACCACCCAAACCTTCTAATCTAGATACAAATCTATTCATCTTTATTAGTAATATACGCAAACAACTAACCTTCCTTAAGTTCTTACGAAGATTACATAATTACAAGCATACAACCAAGACATTACTTTTATAGAAAAATATTCACATGTGGCCCAAACATTCCTACAGAAACCCTAGTCCCTCACAAAACATGTGTACATAAACAGATTATTAACCTAAGCCTTTTAATAACCCGAGTCTTTCAGTGGCAAGCAGCAGGATCAACCTTGAGGAAACTGACTACTACCTGAAAAGGGAAAACACGGAAAATTCTGTGAGCTAAAAGCTCAGTGAGTGACTATAAAATTGTAAAGCAACAAGCATAGCATCACTATATATACATAAATATACCAATGAGTAAACTCAAGCAATTGTCTCTATATGTAGCTGTAAACCACTCTCAGACATCATTAAACATTATTATTCCCTAGTTGAGAACGCCTAAACGCTCTAGCTCCCAAATGTTTATTACTAACCAAGAGACCCATAGTTCGATCTCTCATTCATAACTGCCTACATGCACGTGGCCATACTAAGTACCATCATATTTTAGGTACTTTCGCTAAGATACCTTCTCAAATTTGTCCTTCAGTATTGAACTACTATGATACCTTCTCATATGTCCTTCGGTATCAAATTGGCCAGATACCTTCTCAAATGTCCTTCGGTATCAAATTGGCCAGGTACCTTCTCAAATGTCCTTCAGTACCGAATTTGTTAGATACCTTCTCAACGTCCTTCGGTATTTAATGTATATTTTGTAACATAAAATTGAGTTCTATTGCCTAGTATTTACACAAGAGTTGTTCCATTGCCACTCATTTACACAGGAACTCATTCTCTCATAGCTTTCCTCTAAAAAGCATATAACAAAATCAGAAACATAGCTTTTGTAATGGTTACACAACATACTTTGGCCTGTGTTACACACATACAAGCCGGGAAACATACATTAAGTTATTCTCCAACCATTTTTTGCTTGAGGAAGTATAAATACACCATTAATGTCACTATGCTTTACTTGATCATATATGCATGAGTATTGGAAACCTTAAGTTTACTGAGTCACTCACCGTTCGTCAGGCTCTTATTGGTTTATACGCTTCCCTTAGCTCTTTTTGGCCTGAAAAGATATAATTTTCGATTAAACTACTTAGAATTCCTAGTAAAATATCTCAAATAATTCATTTATTAAAGGAACTTCCATCAATATAGACAGCTTTACTGGCAAGATCCCCCTGAGCGAGGTCAGCGAGATCTCCCCTGAGCGATGCCAGCGAGATCCCCCCTGAGCGAAACTAGCGAGATCCCCTAGAGTGATGCTAGCGAGATCCTCTAGAGCGATGCTAGCGAGATCCTTCAAAGCGATACCAGCGAGATCCTCTAGAGTGAGATCAAGCTTTTCCTGTGAAATTCTTAGCGATACCCACCCCAATTCCTAGCGAGATCCTCCTTACAAAATCAGCGAAATTTCCTTTATAAACGAGATCCTTATGCCCAAGTCTCGCTATAATTCTCCATGATGAACTACTTGCTTGTTCCTCACAAGCAGCTGTTTGCCTATGCACCAATTCCCTATTATAACTTCAAAAATTCATAACTCAAAATCCAGAGCTCTTTTCAAGAAACTTCCTTCTACAAACTTGTTTAGATTTGAGTTAACTTCCTTACCTTAAAATTTCAGCCCACTTTATAGTTTGGCTTGGAACTTCCAAAATTCACCTTGGGCCCTGATTAATCCGTGGTTCTGCCTCTTCTGAAAATTCTCCACTTTTGTTCTTCTCCTCTTGCAATCTTTCTTCAGCAGGACAACCTTGAAAACTAGATTCTCCTAGCTTTCAAATGGCACCGAATTCTCTAAATTTGCTCTTTTCAATTTCCAAAACCATGCTTTTGAAGTTTCATTCCCCTTTTTAATCTTTCTGCCGCTTCCTGAGTTCAAAGAATAAATTTCCACGTCACCCCCACACTTAGTGCCTCCAGCCAGACTAATGATTGAGTTTCTTCTTTTGATATATTTTCCTTCCCTTCCTTCATAATCCCTATAAACAACATGAATTTCTATTTAACAAATATGTAATATAACATTTCTTTGGCTAAACATGCTTATCTAGGGAACCTAAGTTCGGGGTTTACATTGAATACCTTATTGAATGAATTATCTTCTTCTTGTTCGGTTGTTCCTGTGGACGATGCAACTATGGTGGAGTCAAGGATCTTGTTCAATATCATTAGACAAATCACGTTATGGCTTTCTTAGTGGGACTGAATGATTCACTTAATCAGATTTGTACTCATATTTTGTTGATGGAGCCTGAGCCTACGATTAATCGTGGTTTTCCCCTCACCGTCCAAGAAATCGAACAACGTGCAATTTATTTTTTTCTACTGTTATTGAACCTGATGTTTAGAATTCTACTGCTCTTTTGGTTAAGAGCTCCACTCCTTCTAATTCTCATTCTCAACCAACCTTTAATAGAAAGAAGGATTGTCCTATTCATAATAATTGTAGAATATCAGGCCATGTTGTTGATCGATGCTATAAGTGTCACGATTATCCACCTAGACCTCGATTTTATCAGAAGCCTTCTATCACTAAACCTTCATTTAATGCTTCTTCCTCGACTACTATTGATTCTTTGGGATCGTTGAGTGCTGATTAATGTCAAGGTCTATAATCTATGTTATAGTCGCATCTTGCCAAAGTTAAGGTTGATTCCACTTCACCAGTGTCTGGTACTTCTCCCGTGGCAGGTATTTGCACCTCTTTCCCTATTTTTACTCCATATTTGAATACTTGGATATTTGACTTTGGGTCTTCTACATATATATGTTGTAAACGTGAGTTGTTTGCATCTCTTATTGCTATTTCGGATGCTTCAATTACTTTGCCAAATAAGTTGTGAATTGTTGTTGAATTTATTAACACTATTTGTATTTCAGACAACCTTGTTCTTAAGAGTTTCCTATTCTTACCATCTTTTAATTTGAACCTATTCTCTATTAGCTCTTTAACTGTAAACTTACAAGTAATTGTCAAGTTTCTTGGTGATTCTTGTTTTATCCAGGACAAGTACTCTTCAAGGATGATTGGCAAAGCTAGGCTATGGTAGGGCTTATATCTTCTGCAGTCTAATCACAGTTTGCCTCTTGTTTCTATTTGTTCTAAGTTTACCGATACAGTTGTTTGTAATAGTTCTTTGAAATCTTATTATGCGCATATCTGACATAATCGTTTGGGACATCCATCACATAAACATTTGAATGCATTACAGAATATATTGTGTTTTTCTTCTTCAAAGAATGATGTTTCTTCTTGCTTAGTATATCATTTTGCTAAACAAAAAAGATTATCTTTTATTTCTCACAATTGTCTTGCAAATAAAAAGTTTGACTTGATTCACTATGACACTTGGGGTCTTTATCAGATCTTGACACATAATGGTTACAAATTTTTTCTCACCATTGTGGATGACTATTCACGTTACATTTGGGTTTTACTGATGAAACAAAAATTTGATGCCTTGGCTATTGCTCCAAAATTTTTCACTTTTGTTGAAACTAAATTGGTTGTTCTATTAAGTCTTTCCGATCTGATAATGCTCATGAAATGTTCTTCACAATTTTGTTTCCTTTTCTAAAGGAGTTCTTCACCAATTCAATTGTGTAGAAAGACCAGAACAAAATTTTGTTGTTGAAAGAAAGCATCAACATTTGTTGAATGTTCACCGAGCTCTTATGTTTCAATGCAGGGACCTTATTCAATTTTGGAGATAGTGTGTTTTGACTACTACTTTCATCATCAACCGAACTCCTTCTTTCTTCCTTGATTGGCAAACCCCTTATTACAAACTACACAAGTATATTGTAGATTACTCTTCCTTGTGCACTTTTGGGTGTCTTTGTTTTGTCTCTACATTGTCTTCTCATTGCTCAAAGTTTCATCCTCGTGCAGTAACATATGTCGCGAAAAAATGTTAAGTTTCATAACGGAAATGGGGATTGATCCAATTTTTAATTTTTTTTTATAGAATACAAATTTTACATAACCAAAATTGAAAATTATGTACTCATTATAAATTTACAACATGTGTTTAAAGCGGAAAAGGGAGAAGAAATTACATACCCTTGAAGATCACATATCTTCACGAAATCTCCTTCTCCACGAACAATCATGAACAAGAAAACCTCGATCCAAGAAACTAAGACACCACCGCAAAATCGTCCTCTATATTCTCCTTAAGATAAGCTGAGAATAGCAAGATGTGTGAGCTTTACAGAATTTTGGAAGAGGGAAAGAGTTTGAGAGGGGAATTTTTTTTAGAGAGAAAAATTACATAAGATCTCTTCTCACTTTCTGTAAAATCCAACGTGAAGAAGATGAAGACTCCCTCAAAACTGAACCCCCACCACGTAAAAAATAGAGAGAATAATGGGGAGAGAAGTTATTTTGTTCCCTTTCAATTTCAAGATTAAATTAAAATTAATAAATTATTTTAATTTAAATAATAATAATTATATATATATATATATATATAATAACTACGTTATTATATGTATATATATAACTATATGTTATATCAAATATAACAAAAAAACCTATAGTTTTTATATTGTATCAAATACAATATAACCTATAGTTTTTAATTCTCTTAATCATTTATGGTATTTAATATAAATCACAATTATAATAAATCTATTTATATGAATCCAATCTATATAATTAATATTTGAATCATATTCAAATATTTATTTCCTCTCAAATAAACTTTATATTATAATGTATCTAATACATTATATTAATTATATCACATATATAATTAATTTAGTTATCACATATAATTAATTTGAACAATTCAAATTAATCCAAAATTTATTCTCAATAATCCCTATTGAGCTATGGAGGGACTCTTATGGAACTGTAGATCGAAGCTCCAATAGTACTTGGATAATTAATTAAACCCTTTAATTAAATTACCCAACATCCATTAATTATCGGTCACTTTAGTAAAGACCAACAACTACACCCTTCGCACTACAGATATACTTCTTTGTCCATTGGATATAACCAATCAACGGTATGATAACCCATCACAAATTACTCGTAAGTACAGCTAGGCCAAAATTACCGTGTTTCCTCTGTAGTTTTGTCTAACTCCTTAAGTACCATTGATCCCTCTAATGATCAATAAGTCATAGTCCAACTATGACCAAACCACTCTCGGCCCAAGAGAGGGTGTGACACCATATTTTTCAATCTCCGGAATTAGCCCCTAAGGGAGTAATTTATCTACTTACCTAGACGTTAGGGAAGGAGTGAATTCCGTTTTATGTAGTTGTGTTCCTTGCTCCCTAAACAGACGAAACCCCAAAATGGTAGATTTATTGAGTCAGCAATCTAGCCACTCTCACCATACAAATCAAAGGATCGCCTTCATAGGCAGGAGTTCATAACTCACTCAGGATTCAAGTCATATCACCTATGGTCATCCTGATATAATGTAAGTCTCTATTATAAATGGTGTTTTATAATGAGACTAGTCATTTTGTAGTCCGGTCTTATACAAACTCCTTTGTATAGAATACCCTTGCTCACATGTCTCTACATGAATAATCAGGATCAGATCATTTGTAGTACTTTACAACAATTGTAACATCTACAAAGCGGGTCATATTTGTAGTATCACCAGGATAAGGTACCCAACCTTATTCATCTACTACAAACCATTTGGGTTATCACTTAAACATGATCCACCTATATGTCTCTACATACATATTTAAGCTACCTATGATAACCTTGGATTATAGTGTATTGGTTTTTGGGCTAATGCTACTAAATATTGAATAACACATCTTATATTTTATTAAATAAATAAAATGTTTGCAGATTACAATTACAAACGATAGAACCCATGAGATTTAAGGCATCAACCCCAACAATCTCCCACTTGTCCTAAAGCTAGTGGAGTGTACATCATAAAAGTCATACTATTATGTACACATAAAACAATAAAGTAGGGAATAATACGCCACAGTACAAAATATCCTACTTGCCCTAGACTAAATGTGAACTGTCTCGTAGACTCACGCTCTTTAGGTGACCCTCAAACACCTTAGCCGTGAGGGCCTTCGTAAATGGATCAACAACATTGTGCTCTGAAGCTATTTGTGTGACGATCACGTCCCCTCGATGCATAGTCTCTTGAATGAGATGATACTTCCGCTCTATGTGATTTTCGTGCTTGTGACTGCTAGGCTCTTGAGAATTAACCACAACACCACTATTATTACAATAATGAGTGATGGTCTTTGACATGTCTGGAACTACTTCCAGACTTGTCAAAAAAATTTTGGGCCATACAATTTTCTTAGCAGCTTCACAAGCCGTTACGTAATTAGCCTTCATACTGAAGCTAGCAATGCACCCCTGCTTGGTGCTCTTCTAGACTACTACTCCTCCATTAAGAGTGAACACTAATCCTGATGTGTATTTCCTCGAATCCTTATCAGTCTAAAAATCAGAGTACATGTATCCTGTAAGGATCAGATCCTTAGAGCCATACAGAGAATGTAGTCCTTCATTCTCTATAGATACTTGAGGATGTTCTTAACGGTGGTCCAGTGATCAAATCCTGGATTACATTGATATTTACTGACTATCTCTACTGCATAACAAATGTCAGGTCTAGTACATAATATTGCATACATAATGCTACCAACAACCGATGTATAGGGGATCCATCTCATTTCTTCAACTTCTTGAAGTGTCTTAAGACACAGTTCTTTAGACAATATAACTCCATTTCTGAATGGGAGTAAACCTCTATTGGAGTTCTGCATCGAGAACTTAACAAATATCTTGTTAATGTACGATACATGAGATAGGGCTAACTTTATGTTCTTTTGATCTCTAAAGATCTAAATGCCAAGAACAAACTGCGTCTCTCCTAAGTCTTTCATTTGAAATTGAGTTGCTAGCCAATTCTTAATTTCAGTCAATAGACTTACATCATTCCCAATGAGTAGGATATCATCTACATACAATACTAGCAAAGTTACCAAACTGTTGATAATTCTCTTGTATACACAAGGCTCATCAACATCTTGATCAAAATAATAAGATTTGATCACAGTATCAAATCTTATATTCCAAGATCGAGAAACTTGATTTAATCCATAAATATACCGATTAAGTTTGCAAACCTTTTGCTCTTGATTTTAGGTTATGAATCCCTTAAGCTGATCCATATAAGTGGTCTCCTCAGGATTGCCATTCAGAAAGGCAGTCTTGACGTCTATTTGCAAAATCTCACAGTTATAATATGAGGCAATGGACAGGAGGATCCAGATAGACTTCAACATGGCAATAGGTGAGAAAGTGTCCTCATAGTCGACTCCTTAAACTTGGGTATATTCCTTTGCCACAAGTCTAGCCTTGAAGGTTTGCACCTTTCCATCAGCACTTAGTTTTCTTTTGTAGATCCTCTTGCAACCTATAGGTTTAACACCATCAGGCTGATTTACAAGATCCCAAACAAAATTGGTACATAGACTCCATTTTGAGATCCATAGCTTTGATCTACTCATCTTTGTCAACATCCTTCATTGCTTTCTTGTAAGACAATAGATCAAGACAATAGATCCTCAACTTCTCCATCATCTATGATAGTTAGGGTTTTTATTAAACCCATATAACAAACAGGTGGGTTTGCAACCCTCTCATTATATCGAGGCTCCCTCGATACTTGAGGTGGACTTGACCTACAAGATGATCGAAGTTCAACAACTCTTGTTGAAGGTTCAATAGTTTCATTGGAAAGTTCACTCAACACAATTTTAATGCAGAGGATGAGCTCGCCTATGTGATCTTCTTCTAAAAAGGTAGCATTTATCAATACAAATATCTTATTATCCTTAGAATCATATAAGTAGTCATCTCTCATTCCTTTAGGGTAACCTACAAAGAGGCATAATTTTGAACGATGATCCAATTTCTAGGGATTTGCCTCCAACGCATGTGTTGCGCAACCTTAGATCTTGAAATGGTGTAAACTACCTTTACAGCCATTCCATAATTCCAAAGGTGTTCTAGTAACACTTTTGGACGGAACACAGTTGAAAATGTAAGTTGCAGTCTGTATTGTATAACCTAAAATGAGTCCGATAGGGAAGCATAACTCATCATAGACCGAACCATATCCAACAGAGTTCAATTTCTCCTTTCTGATACACTATTCTATTGAGTTGTACTAGTTGCAAGAGTTGGGATATAATTCAATGTTCTATCAAATAGTTTTGGAATTTAAGATCCAAATACTCTTCACCTTAATCAGATTGAAATGTTCTAATAGTTTTATTTAATGTGTTTTTAACTTTAGCCTTGAACTAGAATTTTTCAAGGGCTTCAGACTTATGTTGCATTAAATAAACATACCCATATCTAGAATAATCATTGGTAAAAGTGATGAAATATTCAAACCCTTCTCTTGTCTTAACATTCATCAAACCACAAAAGTCTGAATGTACAAGTTCTAAGGGTTCTTTGGCCCTGTGACCTTTTCCAGTAAAATATCTTTTAGTTGTTTTGCCTTCAAGACATGACTTACATACGGGTAAAGAATTTTCTTCTAACTCGCTTAGAAGTCCATTCTTGACCAGTCTCTTAATCCTATTGAGATTTATGTTTCCTAATCTCAGGTGCCAAAGATAGGCATTTTCCTTAGGAGAAATTTTAAATATTTTATTCTTTGTTATAGTAGTTTTAAAAAGATTTGTATTTAGGAAGGCTTTAGTTGCTAACGGTCTTAGCATATAAAGATTATCTTCTAGCTTTGCAGAACACAGTTCTATATCATTCTTATAAATAGACGCTTTATTCATAGAAAAATATACAGAATATTGTGGTTCAATTAAACACTTTATAGAAATTAAGT
Organism: Benincasa hispida; assembly: GCF_027475165.1. NCBI lineage: Eukaryota > Viridiplantae > Streptophyta > Magnoliopsida > Cucurbitales > Cucurbitaceae > Benincasa > Benincasa hispida. The sequence goes on along the minus strand of NC_143483.1, from coordinate 39,139,013 downwards.
TCATCTTTAAATTAGGAATACAAATACATTTTCTAATAATATATATATCTATTTTGTAAAGTAAGCCAAAGTCTTTCCACTACCACAGCTGAGACGACGTGGCCAGTTCTAACATGCATCGTCATCTCCCCAGCCTCCAGTTGTCGTCAGTAACCAATTCCTTAAAATGAAAAACAAACATGGTTAGTAGCATCTGAATCTTTATCTAGACTGAATCATCATTCTCCACTAAAAAAGTCTCCAAAATAAGTAAATCACATTTACCTTGCTTGGCCTTCTTCTTTTCTGCCAAGTATTTAGGACAATTCCTCTTCCAATGTCCCTCACGGTTGTAATGGAAGCAGATTCCCTTTATAGCCTTGGCCTTATTGCCATTATGGGTAGCAGCTGATGGATTAGCTTTCCCGTTTCCACCTTTCTTCTTCTTCCACTTTTTGGTGTCAGAAGAAGAAGACATAGACTTAGTTTCAGAGGATGAACGTCTATAGAACTTCTTAGAGGATGAAGCAACATTTGCATCACCCTTTTGTTCCTTGGTTTTCCTCAAGAATTGGAAAGTCTATAGCTCAATGAGCAAAGTTGTTAGGTTGTAGTCAATCTTGTTCGTAACAACATTGCTACAGAACTGCAAGAAACTTTTAGATAAAGATTCCAATATGAAGCTAACATGTCTGGCTTCATCGATGAAAGACCCATTCATATCCGCCACGTTGAAGTGGACCATCAAGTTGAAAATGTGTTCTTTAACAGATGCTCCTTCTTGCATACGAGCATTGAAGATGTTTTCTAGAGTGTCATGCTTGAGTTGTGCGGACGGTTGTCTGAACATCCCCCATAGGGACTCCATGATATCATGGGCTCATTCTTCTTGGCCAAAACTTTAGAAAGGCTTGCCAAGATATACGTTCGGTCCTTTTCATTTGCCCTTATCTAACGTTCATATGCCCCCCGAACGTTTCAAGAAGCATTTTGAGCAGAAACAGGAGGGCGATCCACCATCAAGATAAATCTTAGGTCATCAATAATTAAAATTGTGTTGATTGTTGATAACTGGTAGAAATACAAGTTATTATAGCTTAAATAAGTATAAAAATGAGAGAATGTGACGATAAAATAAGCAATATCATGTAGGAAAGCATTACACTGAAAGGAATTGTGATCGCAAGCGCCCATCACATAAAAACAGTTAATTTACGTATTTTGTGCAGGAACAATGCAATGGCGCATATGAAATTTCAATCCAAAGGAACAAGGCATCAGTGCGCTTGAAGATTGCGATCGTAAGACATCGATCATCAAAAGTTTCTTAAAAAGGCGGCCGCATAAAGACTGCATATCCAGGAACAATGCGACCGCAAGTCATGCGATCGTGGGAAGCTTCTTAAAAAGGTGGCCGCATAAAGATTGCGTATCAAGGTGACAACATAATAAATCATGATGGGACGGAAAGCTGATAACGGTCAAATTCGAATTTAGTTGACAAGCCGTTAAAGCCACATTGTAGCAAGTACACTCAACTTTCGGTGACCACTAATCGTTGCATCAGAGCAGGGGAATTCATAAAACATTTCTATAATTTAACGATCTACCAGTTTTCCTTCAAAACTATTTTTATGAAATTTTCTAAGTCCATCGCATGAGTTATTTCGTCTATCAGCAATGAAGACAATGTTGTGTGTAAATTTGGGGGTGCTAGTATTGTTATTTTCAACCTTATTATTTAAATATTTTTTTTTATTATAATATAACGTTGAGATCAGATCCTGCTTGTAGTTGGATGTCCGCATGACACCCGTGGGGACAAGCAAAAACAAAGGTGGGAATCGTGATCAACTCATAAATAAAGTGATCGCTACTCTGCTGCCAAATAAAGAGATGGGCATGAGTTTTGACTGAGAAAGATTACCTTGCTCGTAGTTGGATGCCTGCATGACACCCGTGGGGGCAAGCCAAAATGAAGGCGAGACACTTGGATCGGCACAAGATAACAAAAAGATTATCTGAATCACGCAAGGGTAAAAATCACTTGGAACACCTCGATTGGAGAAAGTTAAAAATAAATCATGCGATGCCCTGGAAACCAGTAAAGTTTTTTTTTAAGGTTAAACCTGCGGTCCCTAAAGAGTATAAATATTTTAGGAAAAGATCAGGAGAGAAATTAAGAAGGCATTGGTTCATGAAATTTGAATAAGGCACATTGAGAAGTCTAGGTAGCGTAAAGGCAGTTGACTTTTTAAAGAAAATCTTTAGTTTTTTCTTGAGGACAAGCATTGTTTTAAATCTGGGGTTGTGATAACTGGTAGAAATACACGTTATTACAGCTCAAAGAAGTAAAACAATGAGAGAATGCAATGGTAAAATAAGCAATATTATGTCCGAAAGCACTAAACTGAAAGGAATTGCGATCGCAAGCGCCCATCGTATAAAAACAGTTAATTTATGTATTTTGTGCAGGAACATTGTGATGGCGCATATGAAATTGTGGTCCAAAGGAACAAGACATCAGTGCGCTTAAAGATTGGGATCGCAAGACATAAGATCGTGAGAAGTTTCTTAAAAAGGCAGCCGCATAAAGACTGCATATCAAGGAACAATGCGACCGCAAGTCATGCGATCGTGCGAAACTTCTTAAAAAGGTGGCCGCATAAAGATTGCGCATCAAGGTGACAGCATAATAAATCATGATGGGACGGAAAGCTAATAACGGTCGAATCCGAATTTAGTTGACAAGCCGTTAAAGCCACACTGTAGCAAGTACACTCAACTTTCAGTGACCACTAATCGGCGAATCAGAGCAGGGGAATTAATGATGCCCATCATTGCAATCATTAGCAAGAAAAGCTGCTTCACCTTGAGCTCTATAAATACCGAAGGTCACTAGTGTAAATGGGTTAACGAGCTTAGGAGTAGAGAATCAGTTAGTTTGTTCACGCACATACTCATACATATACTTAGAGCACGAAGAAGAGCAAGGAGATGAGGAAACCGAGAGATCATTCCCAGACAGATCGAGAGACTATCGATAAGCATTACAAAGGAGAGAGGGCCAACACTAGCGAGAGCAAGAATACACATTTTTAACAGAGTTGGAGTGAACAAGAGCAATGTAAAAGGCCACAGGAAGCAAGACATTACTTACCAGACTTCTTATCTCTCAAATCTATTTGTTATTTTTTATTCAGTTCTTTATTTACAAAAAATAGAAATCTCATTTCAATCTATGTTCAATCTCTCCATACCACGCATGAGTAGCTAAATTTCTGAATGGGTTGAGAAGTACTTAGCTAGCATGACTTAAGATTTACATTTTATGCGATCATCTTGTCTTATGTATGCGTCATTCATCATTTGAACATACTTGAGAGAGTAATCTAAAGATAGAATCTAGGCTTGAAAGAGTCAGATTAGAATCCAGGCTTGGGAGAGTCATATTAAAATCACATAAGCAAGAAATAGGGACTTAGACATAAGCTTTATTGCTATATACACATCCATGCACCCTAGAAATAGGAATGATTGTATTCGGTCACCTTGTTTTATGTGTGCATTATTCATCATCACATAGACAAGAGTAGAGGCTTAGAAATAAGTCCTATCGACTGTTTCGTATACATATCACATGTGTCCTAGAAATAAGAATAATGGCATCTGCATTGAGAATTGTAGTATTAATATTTGTGTGTAGGAAATGTTAGCTAAACCCCTTCTCAACCCCTTCATCGCATACTCATTGTAACTCTACGCTTTCATCAACTACGCGTTCAACTCCGTCGCATATGAAAATTCTCAATCAAAACACTATCCACTTCATTTACTTACCACCGCAATAGAATCAAAGAGTATGCCGCATATTTACTTAGTAGTCCCTGTGTTCAACCCTGGACTTACCAGGAAACCTAAAAAGGTTTATCCTTGGGTCTTGTTAGGAAAACTCGCATGATCACCGCATAACATATCACCGCAAACTCACACCATAACGCCTCACAATTTACACACATCAATTGTGTTTTTCCAAGTTAAATTGCAAATTCAATGGACATTCCTCTGAATTTGGCTTCGTTTTCTCCAGAATCCCATCGAATAATCACGAACGATACAAGACAATGAACTGCATACTCTATAACTTTAATTATGTCCAAAACATCGAGCCCTTACAAATCAAAATTTGTAAAAATAAAGCAAAAAAACCAAAATCCAATCCTAAAACATCAAAAAATTGCATCATATTCATTTCTTATAGTCATCAACATATTGAATGCAAAACCCATCAGTTCTATAAAAATAATTCTAAAAAATGGAAAAATTTGGATAAAAAACCTGCACTCTAATACCAATTGAAGGAACTATGATGTTTCGTAGTGGAAGTGGGTATCGGCCCAATTTTCAATTTTTTTATAGAATACAATTTTTACAGAACCAAAATAGAAAATTATGCATTCATTCTAAATTTAAATATTGTGTTTAAAGAGGAAAATAGAGAAGAAATTACATACCGTTGAAGATCACAAATCTTCACGAAATCCCATTCTCCATGAATGATCACGAACAAGAAAACCTTGATCCAAGATTCCACCACAAAATCATCCTCTGTATTCTCCTTAGGGTAGGGTGAGAATAGCAAGAGGTGTGGGCTTTGCATAATTTTGGATGAGAAAGAGGGGAATTTTTTGGAGAAATTACAGAACATCTCTTCTCACTTTCTGTAAAAAACAACGCGAAGAAGATGAAGACACCCTCAAAATTGTAACCTTCACCACTTAAAAAACTGAGAGAATAATGAGGAGGGAAGTTATTTCCCTCCCTTTCAATTTCAAAATTAAATTAAAATTAATAAATAATTTTAATTAAAATAATATATATATATATATAACTATATGTTATATCAAATATAACACATAACCTATAGTTTTTATATTGTATCAAATACAATATAACCTATAGTTTTTAATTCTCTCAATCATTTGTGGTATTTAATATAAATTATATTTATACTAAATTTAATTATATGAAACCAATCCATATAATTAATATTTGAATCATATTCAAATATTTATTTCCTCTAAAAAAAACTTTATATTATAATGTTCAAATACATTATATTAATTGTATCACATATATAATTAATTTAATTATATCATATATAATTAATTTAATTATATCATATATAATTAATTTCAAAAATTCAAATCAATCCAAAATTAATTCCCAATAATCCTTGTTGAGCTATAGATGGGACTTTATGGACCTATAGATTGAAACTCTAATGGTACTTAGATAATTAATTAAACTCTTTAATTAAATTACCCAACATCCATTAACTGTCGGTCACTCCACTAAAGACCAACAACTGCACTCTTCGGACTATGTATTTTTGTGTTCATTGGATATAACCAATCAACAATGTTATAACCCTTCACAAATTGCCTATAAGTACAACTAGGCCAAAGTTACCGTTTTGCCTCTATAGTTACATCGAACTCCTTAAGTACCATGCATCCCTCTAATGAACAATAAATCATAGTCCAACTATGACCAAACTCCTCTCGAGCCAAGAGAAGGTGTGGCGCTACAGTGTTCAAGTCCCGGAATCAACCCCTAAGGGAGCAATTTATCAATTTACCCAGACGTTAAGGAAGGTGTGAAATCCATCTTGTATAGCTGTGTTCCCAACTCCCTAATCAGACGAATCCCCGAAATGGTAAGCTTATTGAGTCAATGATCTGGCCACTCTAACCTATACAAATCAAAGGAACGCTTTCATAGGCAAGAGTTCACAACTCACTCAGGATTCAAGTCATGCCACCTATGGTCATCCTCGTGAAATGTATGTCTTTATTATGAACGGTATTATATAACAGGACTAGTCATTTCATTGTCCAGTCTTATTAAAACTTCTTTGTATTGAACACCCTGACTCACATGTCTCTACATGAATTATCAGGATTTGACTATTTGTAACATTTTACAATAATTGTAACATCTATAAAGCGGGTCATATTTGTAATGTCACCAAGATAAGGTACTTGGTCTTATCCATCTACTATAGACCATTTGGGTTATCACTTATATATGATCCACCTGTATGTCTCTACATACATGTTTAAGCTACAGATGATAACCTTGGATATTGGTTTATTGGTTTGTGGATTAATGCTACTAAATATTGAATAAAATATATCATATTTCATTAAATAAATTAAATGTTTGTATATTACAATTACAAGCTACAAGACTCACGAAATTCAAGACATCAACCTCAACAGTGTCGGTGTTTAGGTTTCAAAGTATATGACATAGAAAAACATAAATTCATGATTTCTTGAGATGTTTTTCACTAAACTATGTTCCCCCTTCACTAGGTTACATTACAAAGCCAGACTTCTAATTGTTTCATGTCTTAGATTTGTAAACTTCTTTTGATTTCAATGGTACTTGTCCACCTGTTGATCGATTTTCAGCACCTACTCATGATAAGATCGTTCAGTTCTAACTCATGTTGCTATTTATTTGAGTTTTGTTCCTTCACAAAATGACGACCAGTCTTCCCCTTCAAATGTTGGCAATACTATTGTAAACCTTGGTCATCCACCTGTTTCAACTTAGTTGATATTGCTACGGACACTATTGATAATGGTGGCAACACTATTATGCCTTCCATCGAAAGAGTTCTCTCCATTCCTCCTCGTCGGTCTTCAAGACAACTTAAACAACCATCTTATTTAAGAGATTATCATTTTAATCTCTTACTTGGAATTTCTAGTCCTTCTGACTTGCCTCCAAAATTTTCTTTGTGAAATGTTTTGAGCTACGATGGGTTAACTACTGATTTTCATCATTTTGTTATAAATGTGTCAGTTGTTTTCGAGCCTTCTTTTTATCACCAGGTTGTTTCTCATGCTCATTGGAGACAAGCTATTCATAATGAGCTTCTTGTTATGGAGAAAAACAATACATGGTCTGTTGTTCCTATACCCATTAGTAAACATACAATTGGATGTAAATGGCCGGTTGATATATCTCACCGTTATTCGTCTTTATATCACTTTTGCTGTGCATAAACTTAGTCAATTTATAGCTAAGTCGAGATACTCTGATCTTGTTACCGCACATGGCCTTCTTAGGTATCTCAAGGGCTCTCCAGGACAAGGACTTTTCCTTAAGAAGTCTGATTCTTTTCAACTTAAGACCTTTACTTGGGGCTCTTGTTTGGATTCTCATAAGTCTACTACTGGTGTTTACATCTTCTTAGGTGAGTCTCTTGTTACTTGGAAGGCTAAAAAGCAAAATACTGTTTCTCGATCTTCTGCAGAAGCCGAGTACCGTGCATTAGCTGCAACAATGAGTGAGTTTATTTGGCTGAATCAATTACTTATAGAGTTGCATATTACATTGCATTCTCCTTTGATTTTTTGTGATAATACTAGTGTTGTACGTATTGCTACTAACCTATTTTTTCATGAGTGGACAAAGAATATTCTATTAGATTTTTATTTTTTTCGGGAGCGGATTGTTCAAGGCAATGTGAAGTTGTTGTCCATTCGGACTCATCTTCAATTGGCTGATTTGTTTACAAAGCCACTGCCTGTTACATCGTTTACTGGTTTGTTTGGGAGTAATCAATTTATTACTATCATCTTGAGGGGAGTATTATGATGTATTTTTACTGATGTATAGTTATATTTTTTTCTTCTCTGTATTTCCTTGGGTATATATATCCCTTACTTCATAAATAAAATGGCAAGGTTAATTTAGACTTCGAGTCATACTAGTTTTATAACTGCCCACAAAATTTACGCTCCTTTTCTTTTTAAAGAGCTCCCAAGAAATAGGACAAAAACTAAGATAACGAAGGTTTTTAATTAATAAGGTGATAACATGTCACCTATCATCCATGGGAGATAGTATTAGTGCCCACCACAATGACCAACTGATCCATGTAAATAAAAAAACAAAATAGAAATGATCCACACACAATGTTAAAAGAAAAAAAAAATAAAAAAATAAAAGAGAAGAGTTAAAGGGGTTCCAAAGCATTGAAGACCATGACAGTCAAAAGGAAATTTATGATTAAGTTGAATGATAAATAATACCCATAACGTTGTCATTTGTTTTTTTTAAAAAAATCCTTAAATAAGATCGTGAGGTTAATCTTGATTAAGGAAATTTATTATATAATCTGAATTTCATCTCCAAATTAATTGACTGTTATAAACATTGTGAGGTCCTTTTAATTTTTCTTAATGTTAAAACCTAAACGTACCCTTCAAGATGATACCTATTTTGAATTCATTCTTGAGATTAGATGGCAATTTTTCCATTTTTAAAATAAATGACATTTTGGGCTTTATGGATTCTAATTCAAATTGAACTTGGGATTAAACCTCACGTTATCTAATAATCCATGAAAGTTAAACAAATATTTGGAGAAAAACCAAAAATTGAAATCCAATCCAAGAATGATGAAGGCACTCAAAGAGGCACCATATCTTGATGGAACTGAGTTGAGGATCTCACATTAAAATGAATCAAGAAATCTTACACTCTTTATAAGGTAAATGGGTTGATCTTTTCATTGTCAATTGATTATTTGAGATGAAACTCCATGTTATTTAATAATTCTTTCGAGATTCTTTTATGTTACCGTCATTTCAAGTCTCAACATCCCTGGAAAGTTTTAAATACATTTATTTTAATTATAGTTTTGAAACATTTTGGGAAAGATTAAAAAAAGGTTAAAAGAGTTATATTGCTATATCTATATTTAAATAAGATTACTTTTCAACTAAATTTTTATTTTTATTATTATTTTAACGGATCGTTTCCCATTAAAAAAAAAAAATAATAATAATAAAATAAAATAATATTTTTATTAAAAATAATCAATCATCACACAAGTGTATTGATAGAGAATCACTGTCTTCATTGGCAAACATCATAACTTTAGTAAGAAACTAATTTTAGATATATCAAAATAGATTTTATTATCATTTCAAGATAGGTTGTTTTTAAATATAATGAACCAACTAATTTATAAATATAGTAAAATGTCATTGGTTTATCAGTGATAGACATTTATCAGTGTTTGTGACATTGATATACACTGATAGAGTATCTATCATTGATAAACAGTGATATTTTGCTATATTTAAAAATATTTTTAACAATTTTCTCATTTAAAACAATTACACTTTCAAAATCACTATGACCAATTATCATTTCGAAACATATCCTAATTATGATGATAACGAATTCATCTTTTTAAATTTTTAAATATTTAAATATTGAAACTTGATTGTTTAATTTTAAAAGATAAGTTTGTCACAAATCTCAAATCTAAGAGATCGAAAGTGATTTCAAATTGTGTATTATTAATAATTACAAAATATATTAAAATACTAATGCTTAATTTCACCATAGTTCTGTTAACCTCGGTGTGTGCCTCTAGTTTTCTTTCCTCTGGCCACTCCTTCGTATTCACCAAATTTTCGATGAGGCTCTTATGTTGTTTGTTATTATTTAGAAAAAGAGATTTTGAACATTTAGGTATTGTTTAGATCTTCAACTTCGACTAGGTGGAGCCACTCTATGTTTACAACTCCAATTATAATAATTAGTGTTTCTAACTATTATAAATTACAATTAACTATAACATTACTAATTCAAATATCTTTTGTTACAATATTTATTATTTCCTACTCATTTTCTTTTTTTTCTTTTATTATAATGTTTATTATTTTCTATTTAAACTGAAATAATTTGTATTCCAAACATAAGTTATTATAATCAAGATTAAAATAGTCTGGATCTCAAACACAAACTATTATAATCTACAAATTATAATAATTATTTTCTGCAATAATTAACTCACCACCCAAAACATTCTCTCGGTTCTGGCCATGTTGTGTATATCTTGTATCAGGGTGGACATCATTGCAATTTATGAAGGTCTTTGTGGGGAGGAGAGGATGGGTCTTCAAAGGGTAACAATATACTGTAACTCTCGAATGCTTTGAGTTGGATGTTTTAAACTAGATATCCATTCACATTGGAGATATTTTAAAGTCAACTTCATTCCAAGAAATGGTCTTTCGTCACTTGCCACATTTGGAGAATCAGTCAGGCTCATCATCGTGCAAAGAGGGGCTTCTTTGGTTTCCCGAATTTGTGACCCCCGATTATTTATTTTTATCTCTTTCTTTTGAATTTTCAGTCTCGTATTCTAATGATGCATGTTTCTTTTCTTGTAGCCCATGGGGTGGTTTAGTTTAGTTTAAATATATATCTGGTTAAAAAATGAAAATACTCATTGTGATGTTTATCGAAGGCAAGGTCCCGAGCCTAAGGGGTAGGGGGAAAGGGCATAGGGATTGTGCTTCCGAAAAGATAAATGTTAGTGTCTTGGGATTTGGGGTTTGGGGTTTGGGATTTGGCAACTAGATAATATATACAAATCGAGAAATAAACGAGCCAAGGTTGGACTGGCACCTTACAACTTCAAGCACCTGAAACGTTCTTGACACCTCTGCCGTCACACGTAACCATAGCCGTATCTAAGAGGATAAACTTATAAATAGCCCATTCCACCACCTCAAAGAGGGGAGTAATTAATCTCAAAATTAGGAAAGACCTGACCTTACTTTTACTCATGCTTAGCTAAATTAGCCACTCATTATACTAACTTAAACATCAAAGTGTAGTAGGCTCGACACCACATCAATGCAAGGATCTCTTACGTAGGTTAGCTCGGAAGATGTCAAGACCAAACTGTTAGAGCTTTGATTTGGTTATATTGGTTTAAGGGTGATTGATGCTTGTTGGTTTGCTGGTTATCTCAAGAAATCTCTTACAGAATGTCTCTTAGGTTGTTGTTTCTACAAATATTTTCTTTTCTTATCTGTTTTTTCTTGCGATCCTATTTTTCTGAGGATTCTTTTTTTTATTCATGCTCAATTAAATGGGTCTAATTTCCTTTTTCACCGTGCCTTTTTAAGAGCAAAGTGTTGTTTTGCTAGAGTTACCGCTCTTGAGTATTGTTTCTTGAAGGGTTATGTTTTCATGAGGGCTGAATGTGAGAGCCGTGTGTTAATATCATTGTTGATCTTGAAGTTGCTTTTATGATCATTGTTGAAGTAAGCTTCCTGAGAAGGTTGTTCTTGGTTTTAGGAGGAGCCTAAGATTTTGTCATTACTTGAGAAGAGATTCTCTAACTTAAGGGAAGCCTAAGTGTTAGAAATAATAATATTGGCTAAATATATTTGTTCAATATTTTTGGCATTATTTTCTTGGGCTTTCTAAAGTTGTCTCTACTCTTGTTTTTGATGGATCTTGTCTCAAAGGTTGCTCTTTTAGTTGCAAAATTTGCAGAATATTTATTTCTTTATTTATCGTATTCTACAAAATATGTTATTCGGACTATATTTCCTTTCTGGTGTGTTGATGCTTTTGTGTGGAAATATTTTCCATCGTTCCGTTGTGCTTATTTAAGCTTAAGAAATTCTCATGTCAGGGTTGTCGCTTCTATTATTGTGCGAGCTCTACCGATTTCTTGCAAGCTCTACATTGTTCTTCAAGAAGATTTTCTTTGTGCTTTTTATGATGGCATATTCTTTACTTATTCTTTTTACAATTCACGAAGGTTAATCTGACTTAGGGGGAGCCCAAGACTTTGTTCATTGAGAAGGATTTTTCAAGCTCTAAGAGGAGCCTAAGGTGTTATTCATTGAGAAGAAAGTTTTCATTTTTTAGGGAGAGCCTAAGTTCACATGTGAAGGGAGTTCACAAGTAAAAGAAAATATATGGGAGTTTCACACACTTAGGAGGAGCCTAGATGTTTCGACACTAATATTTACATACTTAGAGGGAGCCTAAGTTCAAGAGAAAGAGTTTCACACATAAGGGGAACCTAGAAGCACAACAAAGTCAGGCTAAATGTGTGTCACTGTAATTATTATTAATTTACAAATAAGTACAATCTTGTAATCACTTGACATTCATATACTAGTGAATTATCTTTTTTGAGCATACTGTCCCCAAGCGTAGGTGTTCTATCACCAAAATTGGTTACCAACTGTGATGTGTTTTACTGTTGTCTTTGAATGTGCTAGGACTTCGTGTGAGATAGTCATAAAGTGCGAGTAACTACTTTCCAAAATTTTAATTAGTATCAGAGCAAGTCAGCTTTATCTCGGGTGCTTTGATCTTGGAAGGTATTAAAGAAGATAGTTCCACTACGCATCCTTCTATGCTTGATAGAAAAAATTACTTGTACTAGAAAGTCAGAATGACAGCTTTCTTGAAGTCAATTGACAACAAAACCTGGAAGGCTATTATAATAGGATGGTCTCCTCCCACTATGAAAAATGTTGATGACAAAGAAGTTTTGAAACCAGAGATCCAGTAGTCTGAAGCTGAAGATGAAGCCTACTTGGGGAATTATCATGCCTTAAATGTTATATTTAATGGAGTGGATCACAACATATTTCATCTGACCAATGCTTGATGGGATTGATATCTTCAATCTAGTGTATCTCGTGGTTTGTAGTTATGTTAACACAAATTATTTATCTAATAAAATCAGAGGTATTCTATTTGACGATTATATTGCATTAATTCAATCAAATAAACTAGGATCCAAGGTTATTTCATGAAACTTAAACATGTATGTGGAGACATACAGGTGGATCATGTTTTAATAATCTAAATGGTATGTAGTAGATAGATAAGGTTGGGTACCTTATCCTTGTGATACTACAAATACGACCCGCTTTGTAAATGTTATAATTGTTGTAAAGTACTACAAATGATCTGATCCTAATCGTTCATGTGGAGACATGCGAGCGGGAGTATTATATACAAAGGGTTTGTATAAGATCAAATCATGAAATGAATAGACTCTCTATATAACACCGTTACTAGAAGAGACTTACATTTCACTAGGATGACCATAGGAGACTTAACCTTAATCCTAAGTGGGTTATGAACTCCTGTTTATTATGGCAGTCCTTTGATCTGTATGGGTGAGAGTGGTCATGATAGCCGACTTAATAAGCCTACCAATTTTGGGATTTGTTTGATTAGGGAGCTGGGAACATGGTTACATAATATGAAATTCACACCTTCCCATTCTTTGGAAAAGTAGATAAATTGCTCCCTTAATAGCTGGTTCTGGGTCTTGAACAATGAGGCCTCAACCTGTTCTGGGTCTTGAACAATGAGGCCTCAACCTTTCATTGGCCTGAAAGGTGTTAGTTTATAGTTAGACTATAAACTATTTGTTCATTAGAGGAATCAATGGTACTTAAGGAGATAGATGTAACTGTAGGGGTAAAACGATATTTTGATCCAGCTGTAGTTGTGAGCATTTGTAAAGGGGCATTACTCTGTTGACTTGTTATATCCATAGACACATAAATAAATCTATAGTGCGAAGAGTACACCTATCGGTCTTTAGTTGAGTGTCCGGTAGTTAATGAATATTGACGAATTGGATTAAAGAAGTTTAATCAATTAATCTCATATCATTGGAGCTTCTAATCTGTAGGTCCATAAGGTCCCCTCAATAGCTCAATAAAGAAAATACAAGAGGAATGATTTGAATTGTTCAAATAAATTGATGGAATAACATATTAATGAGATTAATACGATATGGTTAATTATAGATTTGATATATATTTAAGAGAGAAATATTTGAATAGGATTCAAATAATGAATTTTTTTATAAATCAAATTCATAAGAAATTAGTTAATTTTGAGACATGGAGGCAAATAAACATAGGATGTTTATTTAATTAATTAACTATGTACATTAAATTAGATTTAATATATATAGTTGTTTATTAGGTTTTCTAATTAATCAAATAAATGTTATTTGATTAACTAAGCCCTAATGGCAAAAATGGAAATATTGGAGAAGGGAAAAACCTTTTTCCATATAAATTGTTTCTTTTATCCAAATTAAAGAAAGAAATTAGTGAAAACCTAGCCTCCAAAGTTCTCCCAAAATTCTCTCAATATTTTCTCCTTTCCACCATTCCTCCTTCAAGGGTTAGGACCACTCTTCTACCCTTAGGCTCCAAAAGAATATCAAGGTCTTTCTTATAGTGGTGTTCATTGTTCGTTAGAGATCTGTTGCGAAGAAAAAGCTTGGGATCTTCGTGAAGTCAGAGGGATCTACAAAGGTAAGAAAATATTCTTCTTCCCTTTTCTTCTTATTAAAAGGTATGTTAAATGTATAAGCATGATTTATCCTCTGTTTTTGTTTTATTATTTTCTAATTTTGTTTCATAAAAATTGAAAAATCAAAATGCAAGGCGTTCACATGCTTTCGCTTGGGATTCGATCCCTTTAATTAGTATCAGAGCCAATTTTCTTGTATTTTCGATTTTTCGTTTGGTTTTTTTGAACAAAATCTAGCTTACAGGTGGGTTTAATGTTCTGCAGTTCAAATGTTTGAATGTCGGTTTGTAATATTATATATTTATGATTTTTGGAACATAGATTTTGTATTTTATTTTGATTAAAATGTAAAGGTCCGGTGTCTTTTGGCATTTAATTTCTTGCTTTGAGTCTGTAAGCCCATGTCGATCAAAAGAGAAACAGTTGCTGAGGAGATCGGGGAGAAACTGAGGCTTTCAAAGATGTTTGAAGCTGAAAATCGCAAAATCTAGGGCATTCTACTTTGTAGCGTCGCGATGCTGCTATCGCAACATTGCAACGCTGCGAAGGCAAGGCGGCATGCAACATTCGTAGCATCGTGATGATGAACCCTCAGTGTTGCAACGCTCCGAGGACCAGATGACCATGTGCGACGTGTGAGGAGCTAATGAAGGTTGTTGTCTTTTGCCCTAATTTGCTTATATAACTTAATTTTAATTAATTAAGTAAATTAATATAAATGTTATATTAATTTAATTAATTAATTCTTTCTAGGGTGCAAAAATTCGATCTAATTAATTGCTGTTTAATTTAATTACGCATGAGATATATGATTTAAATTAGTGTTGAATGGTGCATAATATATACCATTTAGATTAAAATCCCACCTTAGGATAAACATATTCATGCATCATATTAAACTATAAATGTTACATTTTTTGATGCATAATTAAATTAGCATGCTCATGTATCTTAATATAAATGTTATCTTATTTAGATGTATGGCAAATTAAGCATGTTCATGCATCATGCAATATTATAATTGTTATAATGTATGATGACAAAATGTTGGATGATGCTTAATGATTGTTTAATAGAAAGTTATATTTTACAATGAAAAGGGAATTTGTATTGCGCATGACATTACTTAGATTAATATAAGCGTTATTTTTTTAATCAATGTCACCAAATGCAAACTTATAGATTTTATTTTCAATTGTTTTTTAATGGTTATAAAAGTAATGAAATTAGAATTAAAATCTATAATCAAGAGTTGCATGCAAACATATGTCAAAATTAATTTTAAAAGGTTGAAAATTAATTCACCTAGACTTATGTTAAATGCATTAGAAATCGGTTAATCTTTTGATTCGTTTTAATAGGATTAAAATGAACTTCGATTAAAAGATTAAATTTATAAAATAATTGTCCATAAGAAACCTTTGTCTAAGGAACATTTTGTCTAGGCTGAGGTTTTTAAGCTGAACACCTCTACCTGGGAACCGACCTAGAAGGTGAATTTGACAAATATTTTATAAGCATACACTAAGTGAACAATTTTGTTTAAGAGTTTAGTGAATGAGATCAGATATTGTTAAAATATTCAATATCAGTGTGATATTGAGCAAATTGACATGGGCTTAGCTAAAAATTGATTGGCCGGATTTTACTAAGTTAATAAACTCATCTTTTGCAAAACACTTTGTGAGAGAAAAAGATGTATATGATATGTAGTTTCTCCACCCACGCTCTCCCTAAAAGTTCACAAGGTGAAATTCATGCTCGACCTTGTGGTGCCTTGGGCACACCCTCCCTTAGGAAGGTATTTGCATGGGTCAATATTGAGGTGAATGGAGAAAGTGTTTATAGTAAGTGGGAGAATGACGTGTATCAATACATCTTGCAGTCTCCTTCATTGGTTTGAAACGCCATTTACATGCTTGGCCTCGTGGCACCTTGGGAGTGTCCCCCCTTAGAAAGGTGTTTGTATGGGAAAGGGACGTATCAAACTCCAAAAATGGATAAGATCACTATAATTAATTGTTCCAATCATGTTCTTCCCTAAGGCGGACTGGTTGGGGCAGGGTTATAGGGTTGAAAATGAAGGATTACACTTATTATAAAGCATTAAGGGAGTTAATGATTTATTAACCAAATAAATGGTAATTAAATATTATATGAGTAAGGGGTTATTTTGGGATAATATTTGATTGAGAGTGTCTCACTTCAGTGATAAGGAATAACTGTACACCCTGAGGTGACATTTATTTCAAATCACTGAATGTATCATTGTAAAATAGATAATGTTGGGTTCATTATTTCTTTTTATTAAACTTATTGGATTAAAATGAAAAATGAATTTTTGCACAAGTGTCTAATATAAGTAATTTGTTTTGTATAAGCATGTCTAGTTCAATCATCACTTTTCTCGTGTAGAAAAATTAACTGGAGAAAATTATACAACTTGAAAAAATACGATGAATATGGTTTTAGTAGTGGATGACCTCAAATTCGTTCTCACGGAGGAATGTCCTCCCGCCCTCAGACACAACGCATCACGAAGTGTTCGTGATGCTTATGAGAGGTGGACCAAGACAAATGATAAAGCAAAGGTCTATATTTTGGCAGGTTTATTTGAAGTTCTGGCCAAAAAGTATGAGACCAAGATCATTACATGCCAGATAATGGAATCATTGTGTGACATGTTTGGAAAACCTTCCTCACAAGCCATGCATAATGCTCTTAAGTTCACTTTAGTTCGTGGATGGTTGAAGGATTGTCTATTAGAGAACATGTCCTTAACATGATAAACTATTTCAATATTGCTAAGATGAATGGAATTCTCATAAATAAGCCCTGTCAGGTGAGCTTTATCATGAAATCACTGCCGGACAGCTTTCTGCAATTTCGTTGCTATTGTGTTATGAACAAAATTGACTACAACCTTACCACCCCTCCTTAACGAGCTATAGACTTTTTAGTCTTTAATGAAAGCCAAAAGAAATAATGGTGAGGAAAATGTTGCCTTCTCCAGCAAGAAAAAGTTCATGGAGGTTTGACCTTTGGAACTAAATTTGTGTCTCCCTCTTCATTCAGTGTGAAGAAGTGGAAAAAGAAGAATGGTGGAAAGGGGAATAAAACCACTATTTCTATTGCTGCACAAAAGAGTAAGAAGGTCAAGGTTGTAAAAGGAATCTGTTATCATTGCAACCAAGATGGACATTGCAAAAGAAAATGCCCAAAATATTTGAACGAGAAAAAGAAAGAAAATGAAGGTAAATATGATTTACTAGTTCTGGAAACGTGTTTGGTGGAAAATGATAACCATATCGGGATACTTGATTTAGGAGTCACTAACCATGCTTGTACTTCTTTGTAGAAAACTAATTCCTGGAAACAGCTGGCAATGGGAGAGAACATGAGAGGTTGTCTCGATGATTGTAATTGAAAGTTTGAAGTTGTTTTTTGAATCAAAGTTTATGTTGTTAGACAATGTTTACTATGTTCCTATTTTTAAAAAGAAACTTGATTTCAGTTTCATGTTTGTTAGAAATACTCTTTTAGAGTATCTTTTATTCGGGATAAAGCGTTTGTCTCGAAAAATGGTATTGATATTTGTTCTGCAACAAACGAAAGCAACTTATATGTACTAAGGTTGTTAGTATCTAAAATGCTCCACAATATTGAAATGTTCAACTCTACAACCACTAAAACTAAGAAAAGAAAAATTTTTCCTAAAGATAATACTCATCTTTGGCATCTAAGACTAGATCACATTAATCTCAATAGAATTGAGAGGTTAGTTAAGAATGGATTTCTAAACAAGTTAGAAGAAATTTTTTTACCTATATGTAAATATTGTCTAAAGGGAAAAATGGCAAAATGACCTTTTACTAGAAAATGTTATAGATCCAAAGAACCCATAGAGCTTATACATTCAGATCTTTGTGGTCTGATGAGTGTAAAAGTTAGAGAAAGATTTGAATATTTTTTCAATTTTACTGAAGATTATTCAAGATATGAGCATGTTTATCTAATACAACATAATATTTAAAAAGTTCAAGGAGTATAAGGCTGAAGTTGAAAATTTGTTAGGTAAAAATATTAAAAAACTCCGCTCAAATCGAGGTGGAGAGTACATGGATATTGAATTCCATAACTATATGATAAAACATGGAATCGCATCTCAACTCTCAACACCTAGTACACCTCAACAAAATAATGTATCGGAAAGGAGAAATATAACCTTGTTGGACATGGTTCGCTCTATGATGAGCTATGCTTCTCTACTTATCTCATTTTAGGGTTATGAAATGGAGGCTGTAATTTACTTTTTAAACCAGGTTCCATCAAAGAAGGTTAGTAGAACAACTTTTGAATTAGTCGTAAGATTAGTTTATGACATCTCAGGATTTTGGGATGTCCGACACATGTGCTTGTGGAAAATCCAAAGAAACTGGATCTACATTCAAGATTATACCTATTTTTAGGTTATTCTAAATAAACGAGAGGCGGTATGTTCTTTGATTGAAAACAAACAAAGTATTTGTATCGACAAATACTACTTTCTTATAAGAAAACCACATTAGAGAACATAAGCCAATGAGCCAAATCGTATTAAATGAAATTTCTAGAGAAACTACTGAAGCTATAACAAAAGTCGTTAATGTTGCTTCATCTAATCAAACACATGATTCTCAAGTGTTGAAAGAGCTTCGACGTAGTGGGAGGATTGTAACTCAACCTACTCGCTATTTGAGTTTAATAGAAACTCAAACCGTCATATTAGATGATAAGGTTGAGGATCCATCATCTTACAAAAAGGAAATGGTTGATGTTGACAAAGATGAATGGATTAAAGCCATAGATCAAGAAATGGAGTCTATGCACTCCAATTATGTTTTGGGAAGTTGTAGATTAACCTGATGGAGTTAATCCCATAGGTTACAAATGAATCTACAAGAGGAAACTTGGTGTAGATGAAAAGGTGCAAAACTTTAAGACTAGACTAGTGACAAAGGGTTGTACCTAGGGTAAGGGAGTGGACTATTAAATGAAATTTCTAGAGAAACTACTGAAGCTATAACAAAAGTCGTTAATGTTGCTTCATCTAATCAAACATATCATTCTCAAGTGTTGAGAGAGCTTCGACGCAGTGGGAGGATTGTAACTCAACCTTCTTGCTATTTAAGTTTAATAGAATCTCAAACCGTCATATTAGATGATAAGGTTGAGGATTCATCATCTTACAAAAAGGAAATGGTTGATGTTGACAAAGATGAATGGATCAAAGCCATAGATCAAGAAATGGTGTCTATGCACTCCCATTATGTTTTGGGAAGTTGTAGATTAACCTGATGGAGTTAATCCCATAGGTTACAAATGGATCTACAAGAGGAAACTTGGTGTAGATGAAAAGGTGCAAAACTTTAAGACTAGACTAGTGACAAAGGGTTGTACCTAGGGTAAGGAAGTGGACTACGAAGAAACTTTCTCACCTATTGCTATGTCTAAGTCTATCAAATTCTCTTATCTATTGCAACATATATGACTATGAGATATGGAAAAAATGGATTTCAAGACTGCCTTTCTGAATGGTAATCTAGACGAAACCATCTTACATGACCCAACTAGATGAATTAATCGAACAAGATCAAGAGCAAGAGGTTTGCAAGCTTAATCAATCCATTTATGAATTGAAACAAGCATCTTGATCACAAAATATAAGGTTTGATTCTTCAGTCAAATCTTATAGCTTTGATCAAAATGTGATAAGCCTTATATTTATAAGAAGATCATCAATAGTTCAGTAGTTTTTCTTGTGTTGTATGTGGATGATATCCTACTCATTGGAAATGATGTATATTACCTTATTACCATTAAAGGATGGTTAGTTGCTCAATTCCAAATAAAAGATTTATGTGAAGCACAATTTGTTCTAGGGATCCAAATTATAAGGGATCAAAATAAAAAATCACTAGCTTTATCTCAGGCATCCTATATTGATAAAGTGCTTATCAGATATTCGATACAAAATTCCAAAAAGGGTTTGTTACCTTTCAGGCATGGAATATTCTTGTCTAAAGAACAGTGTCCTAAGACACCTCAAGAGGTTAAGAATATGAGACAGATTCCCTATGCATCTGTAGTGGGTAGCCTTATGTATGTCATGCTGTGTACTAAACCCAACATCTGCCATGTAATGGGAGTAGTCAGTAGATATCAATCCAATCCAGGATTTGATCACTAGACAACAGTTAAAGTTATTATAGAGAGTCTTAGGAGAACGAGAAACTATGCTTGTGTATGGCTCTAGGGATTTGATCCTTACAAGATACATTGACTCTGATTTTTAGACTAACAAGGATTCAAAGAAATCCACATTAGGATTGACGTTCACTCTAAATGAAGGAGCTATAGTATGGCGTAACATTAAGCAAGGTTGTATTATGGATTCCAACATGGAGGCTGAGTATGTAGCTACCTGTGAAGCTATTATAGAAGCCGTTTGACTCATAAAACTTCTCACAGATTTGGAAGTTATTCCAAATATGTCATTGCTCATCACACCTTATTTTGATAACAGTGGTGTTATGGGAAACTCCAAGGATCCTTGTAGCCACAAACGTGGAAAGCATATAGAGCACAAGTATCATCTTATCATAGAGATTGTACAGCAATGAGATGTGATCGTAAAAGAGATTGCCTCAAAGCACAATATTGCTGATCCATTGACAAAGGCTCTCACACCTAAAGTCTTTTAGGATCACCTAGAGGGTATGGGTCTATGAGATATGGGTCATCTAAGCTAGGGCAAGTAGGAGATTTTATTGGGTATATTGTATACTCCAGTTTATTGTATTATATGTTGATACTTTACCTTACTTTGTATATTGATACTTTACATTCCCACTAGTCTTTTATTGTATTTAATACATTTCACTAGCTTTGGACAAGTGGAAGATTGTTGGGATTGATGTCCTAAATCTAGTGTATCTCGTGGTTTATAGTTTTGTTAACAAAAATTATTTATCTAATAAAATCATAGGTATTTTATTTAATATTTAGACAACATTAATTCAATCTAATAAACTAAGATTCAAGGTTATATGATGTCACTTGAACAGTACGTGGTTGACATATAAGTGGTTCATATTTAAGTAATAACCTAAATGGTCTGTAGTAAATGGATGAAGGTTGGGTACTTTATCTTAGTAACACTGCGGATACGACCCACTTTGTAATTGTTACATGAGATGTAAGCGTATAAACAATATGAACCATACTTTCATGTAAAGACATGTGAGTGGAGGTATCCTGTATAAGAGTTTATACATAGATTGGACTACAAAATAATTATTTTCTCTTTATAACACCATTACTTGAGGAAAAAAATATTTCACTAGGATGACCATAGGAGACTTGACTTTAATCTTTAGTAAGTTGTGAACTTCTGTTTATGAAGACAGTCATTTGATCTGTATGGGTGAGAGTGACCATAATAGCCGACTAAATGAGCCTACCATTTTGGGGATTTGTTTGATTAGGGAGTTGGGAACACAGCTACATAAGATGAAATTCACTTTTTCCCATTCCTTGGGAATGTAGGTAAATTGCTCCCTTAATAGTTAGTTCCGGGTCTTGAACAATGAGGCCTCAACCTCTCACTGGCTCGAGAGATGTTAGTTTATAGTTAGACTACAAACTGTTTGTTCATTAGAAGAATCAGTGGTACTTCATGAGTTAGATGTAACTGCAGGTGTAAAAACGATATTTTGACCCAACTATAATTATGAGCATTTGTGAAGGGTCATCACTCTGTTGATTGGTTATATCCATGGATAGAGAAATATATCTATAGTGTGAATAGTACACCTACCGATCTTTGGTGGAGTAATTAGTAGTTAATGAATATTGATTAATTGAATTAAAGGAGTTTAATCAATTAATCTCATATCATTGGATCTTCTAATCTTTAGGTTCATAAGGTCCACTTGTTAGCTCACAATTGTTCAAATCAAATGATGAA
Source organism: Benincasa hispida (assembly GCF_027475165.1). Classification (NCBI taxonomy): domain Eukaryota; kingdom Viridiplantae; phylum Streptophyta; class Magnoliopsida; order Cucurbitales; family Cucurbitaceae; genus Benincasa; species Benincasa hispida. The sequence continues at coordinate 39,116,830 of NC_143483.1, read as the reverse complement.
AGTTTATATTAATGAGATTAATATATAATGGTTAATTATAGATATGATCTATAATCCAAATTACGTAAGAGAGATATATTTGAATAAGATATTAGATTCATATGAATTGGATTTATAAAGAGATGTATACATATAAATATGTGATATTCATATGTTAATTAACTCCATATTAAATAAAATTTAATATATTTATTTAATTGGTTAATTAATTGATTAAGAAATAATAAAGATTGGAGGTTAGTATAAATATATGATATTTATGATAATTAATTAAATGTATATTAAATGGGATTTAATATATAGTTATTTAACTAATGTGTCAATTAATTAAATAAGGGTTATTTAATTAATTAGCACTAAGGGTATAATTGAAAGTTCTTGGAACCATTCTCCTTATAAATATATCCTTATAGCCCATTTAGGAAAAAAAAGGATTTTTGTTACACCAAAAACTTACCCTCCAAACCTTCACCTTCTCTCTAACTTATCTCTAGAAATTCTTACACTTTTCCCGCTCAAAAAAGTTCTTGGAGACCACTATTCCATGTTATTTGAAATCCTAGAGAATAACAAGGGAACTTTGTTGGGGGTATCTTTCTTCATTGGAGAAGTTCGAGATCGTTGATAACGGTGAAAGAGGAAAGTTAGAGAAATCAACAAAGGTGAGTTTTGATTTCTTCTCTTTTTCCTCTTTTCTAGCATGTTTATGGTTTTATTTGAAAGTTTATCCTACAAATGCATCTTTTATTCTACTGCTTTTGTTTTTATAAAAAAACGAATGTCTAAATGTAAGGCATTCACATGCTTCCATGGAAATTCAGTTCCATCATTTAGGTAGTGGGAAAAGTACGAATGCCTTACCACTTGGCTATACTCCATACGACCTTAACCCTAAATCCCAGTTTGAATTTAAATTTCATAAATTTAAATTAAAATGGTTTTAGTTTAATTTTAAATTTCAATATTATAAATCCAAATTTTAATTTTACTTAAAATTAAATGCAAATAATTAATTTTAAATCAAACTAATTCAAATAATTAATTTTATATCAAACTAATTTCTTTTAAAAGAATTTTAAACAAAATTAATTCTAGTAATTAATTTTAAATAGTTAATGAAACAAATTAATTAATTAAATTAAATTAATATCAAATACTAAATTAATTAAAACACCAATCCAACCATGAATTGTTATTCATGTGTAATATTTAAATCACATGTAAATATTCTCCAACTCTCTAACTTTTTAATTCGACAATTAAACATCAATTAATTATCACATATAATTAACAATAATTTCCTAAACTAAATTAGAACGTTTCAAATTCTCTCATTACACTGTCCTAAGATTTAGTCTGATATGAGCTAGTTGGAAGACCTAATGGACCTATAGATCATTAGCTCCAATATTCGTTAAGTATCGGGACACTCCACTAAAGACCAGTAGTTGTACTCTCCTAACTGTAGATATATTTTTATCCACTTGATTTAACTATTATTAGTAAGTCGATCCTTCACAGGTTTCTCGTAATTACAACTGGGTCAAAGTTACCATTTTACCCATATAATTACATCTTGCTCCTTAAGTCTCACTAATCCTGTAATGAACAATTGGTTTGTGATCCAACCACTAAACTACATCCCACTCGAGCCAATGAGAGGGTAGGTTCCTTTGTTCAAGATCCGAAGTCAGCACTTAAGAGAACAACCTATCTACTATCTCTAGAATCAAGTAGGAGTGAATTTCATCTTGTAGGATTATGTCCCCAGCTATTTACTAGTCTTACCCCTAAAATGGAAGTCTCATTGAGTCGATAATATTGAGCCACTCTCACCCATGCAGATTAAAAGAAAATCCCAAATAAATAGGAGTTCATAGTTAGCTCAAGATTAAGATTGAGTTACCTAGGTCATCAAATTGAAATAGTCAGTCTTATCAGTAAATGATGTTATAAAGTAAAAGTGATTATTTTGTGGTCCGGTCTTATGCAAACTCATTTCATAGGATGCCTCCACTCACATGTCTCCACATGAACGATTCAAGATCACATCATTTGTATTAAATACAAAGTGGACTACATCCATAGTGTCCCCAGGTTAAGATACCCAGTCTTATCCCTATACTATAGATCGTTGTGGCTATTACTCGAACTTGATCCACTTTTATGTCTCCACATAAAGTTCAAATATACATATTATAACTAGGGGTTCTTAGGTTATTGGATTTAGGATTAAGAGGATGCGATATACATATTCAGTAACATTTTTACTAAATAACCTCAATAAAATAGAATATATTTAATGTTTACAAACCACGAGTTTTAGAACATACAGCCCAACAAACTCCCACTTAGACTAAAACTTCAGTGGGGTGATATATATACAATGTTGACTGTGGGAGAGAAAAAACATAAATATAATAAACTAAGGCATCACATACCCATGACTTCTCCCACTTGCCCTAGATTTACATAACTCGTAGTCATAGATTCACTAGGTGACCCTCAAACACTTTAGCCGAGAAGGCCTTAGTAAACAGATTAGCAATGTTGTCTTTTGAGGCTATCTGCATAACGATCACGTCTCCTCGATGTACTATCTCCCTGATGAGATGGTATTTAGGCTCAATATGCTTTTTGCATTTATGGCTTCTATGTTCTTTAGAATTAGCAACTACTCCCCTGTTATCATAATAGAGGGTGAAAGGCAAATGCATATTTGGAACCACTTCCAAATCGATTAAGAACTTTCCTAGTCATACTACTTCTTTTATCACTTCGCATGCAGCCATGTACTCCACTTCTATGGTGGAGTCAGCAATACTGCTTTTCCTTATACTCCTTCAAACTATAGCTCTTGCGTTTAAAGTGAACACTGCTCCCGGAGTTGATTTCTTCGAATCTATATCGGTCTGAAAATCAGAGCCAGTGTATCCTGTAAAGATCAGATAATTACCGCCATACACCAGCATATAGTCCTTCGTTCTTTGAAGATACTTGAGTATATTCTTAATGGCAGTCAAATGATCATATTTTGGATTGAACTGAAACCTGTTAATGATTCCTACTACATAGCATATGTCCGGTCGTGTACACAAATATGGCATACATCAGACTACCAACTCCTGATGCATGGGGAATACGTTTCATATCCTCAACTTCTTGAGGTGTCTTAGGACATTGTTCTTTTGATAGATGAATTCCATTCCTGAAAGGTAACAAACCCCTCTTGAAATTTTGCGTCTTATATCTAGATAACATCTTGTCTATGATGCTTGAGACATGGCTAACGTTTTGTTCTTGCGATTCTAAACATTTTGGATTCCAAGAACAAACTGAGCTTCTTCTAGATCTTTCATTTGGAATTGTATTGCTAGCCACTACTTAACCTCAGTTAGGTATCCTACATCATTCTCAATGAGTAGGATGTCATCAACATACAACACCAGGAATGCTACAGTTTTGTTGACAATTTTTTTGTAGACACAAGGTTCGTCAACATTTTGTTCATAGCCGTAAGATTTGATTTTAGTGTCAAATTTTATATTCCAGGATCTAGATACTTGTTTCAACCCATAAATGAATCATTTTAACTTGCAAATCTTTTGCTCCTAACCCTGTTCAATGAACCTTTCTAGTTGAGCCATATAGATACTCTTCAAGATTGCCATTTAGAAAGGTTGTCTTAACATCTATTTGCCAAATTTCATAATCATAAAAAGCGGCTATGGACAAGAGTATTCTAACCGACTTCATAGTCCACCCCCTCTCTTTGGATATAATCTTTTGCTACCAGTTAAGCCTTAAAGGTCCGTACCTTACCAGCTTGGTCTCATTTCTCTTGTAGATCCATTTACAGCCAATAGGTTTTACCCCATCCTACTGATCTACAATTTACCAAACCGAATTATAGTAAATAGACTCTATTTCGAGGTCCGTGGCTTTGATCCACTGGTCTCGGTCTACATCATTCATTTCCTGTTTATAAGTTAATGGATTCTCTACGACATCATCAGGCATGATGACTTGAGTTTTTATTAAATCCATATACCGGTGGGTTGTTGAACAACTCTTATACTACGTCGAAGCACTCTCAACTCTTGATAAGGATGTGACTTACTAGAAGTACCCTTTCCATCAACAACTCTTGTTGAACGACCGACCTGATCAACAACTCTTTTTTGTTTATCTATAGCGTCTTTGAAATTTCATTCAATACTAGTTTACTGTGAGGTTGATAATCTCTCATGTGGTCTTTCTCTAAGAATATATCGTTTGTTGATACAAATACTTTATCATTTTAAGGATCATAAAATAGACCACTTTTCATTTCTTTAGGATATCTTACAAATAGACACAATTTTGAATGACGTTTTAACTTCTTTGGATTTTTCACTAACACGTGTGTCGGGCATTCCCGAATCCTGAAGTGATGTAAACTACCTTTATGCCCTCTCCATAATTCATAAGGTCTTTTAGAAATACTTTTTGAAGGAACCATGTTCAAAATGTATATCATAGTTTGTACTATATCCTCATAACGAATTAGGAAAATGAGCATAAGTCATCATTGAACCAACCATGTCTAACAGGGTTCTATTTCTCCTTTCTGATACACCATTCTTCTGAGGTTAAGGTACCCAACCATGTCTGATAGTAAATAGACTCAATTTCGAGGTTCATGGCTTTGATTCACCACCTCGATTTGATCGAAGTCTTTTAATTGCTTTACCTAACAGGTTCGCAACCTCAACCTTATATTCTTTGGACCTTTCAAGAGTTTCTGACTTATGATGCATTAGGTAAACATAGCCATACCTGAATAATTATCAATAAATATGATGAAATATTCACACCCTTCTCGTGCTTTAACATTCATCGGACCATAGAGGTCTGAATACACAAATTCTAAAGGTTCTTTCGCTCTAAGACCTTTTCCTCTAAAAGATCTTTTGATCATCCTACCCTCAAGATAAGACTCACACAGAGGTAAAGAGTTGTATTCTAACTGACTTAGGAGTCAACTCATAACAAATCTTTCAATTCGATTGAGATTAATATGGCCAAGTCTTAAGTGCCAAAGATGGGTATTAGGAGAAACTTTTTGCCTTTTATTCTGAGTCTCAACTGTATTAAACATCTCAATGTTCAAAATAGCTTTTGCCTCTATTGGTTTTAACACATATAAGTTGTTTTCAAGTTTTACAGAACATATTTGAACACCTCTTGTGCTAATGAACACTTCATTAATATCAAAAGATACTTTATACAATTGTTCTAACAAATAGGAGATAGATATTAAATTCCTTCTCATATTAGTAACATAAAATACATTTTCAAGAATAAATCTATCTCTAAAAATAACTTCAGGTCTCCTACTACTTTAGTTAAGACAACTTCTCCAATTCCAATCTTGAAAGTCGTCTCACCCTTTACAAGAGGTCTCTAGGAACTAGTTTCCTGAATAAAAGTACAAATATGATTAGTGACCCCTGAATCAAGTATCCAGATAGAGTTATCATTTTCCGCTAAACATGTTTCAATAATGAGTAAATCATATTCACCTTTTTTGTCTCTTCAGCTTTCTTCTCAGCAAGATATTTATGGTAGTTCTTTTTCCAATGTTTGTCTTCATTGTAGTGGAAACATTTTCCTTTTTTTGCAACTTTTCCGTTGCCTTTACGTTTCGCAGGAACCTTTTTTTTCCCTTTATCCTTCTTCTTCATTGGAATACCCTTATTATGTGAAGTGGAGGTCCAAGCTTAATTTTGAGGATGATCCTTTTTGGATCTTTTTAGAGGTAACAACATTTGCTTCTCCTTTATGTCTCTTACTTTTCATAAGAGACTGGTAAGTCTAAAGCGCGTTTAAAAGAGTTTTCAGACTATATTCAATTTTGTTCATCATTTCATTCATACGGATTTGCAGGAAGCTCTTCAGAAGAGATTTCGTGATGAAAATGACTTGACACTTTTCATTTATGACAGTGCCATTTGCCTCCGCCACATTGAAGTGGACCATCATATCCAGAACATGTTCTCTAATAGAGGATCCTTCCTTCCTGCGATAGTTGCAAACGTACTTAAGAGCATCCTACCTGATAGATGTAGATGGTTATCCGAACATCGCTCGCAACAAATCCATGATTGCCTTAGCGATGACAATGCTCTCGTGTGTTTTAGTCAAGACATCAGATACTCTTGCTAAAATATAGGCTTCGCCCTTTTCATTTGTCATTACCCATCTTTCATAGGGATCCCAAACATTTTTTCTTATTAACGAGCCAATAACTGAAGGACATTCCTCCATTAAAACGAACCTCAGATAATTAATTACTTGTAACCTGTTTATATTTGATTTCCATATCGAGTAATTGTGACCGTTAAACTTATCCAAATTGAGTAGTTGAATTATTGAGTTTGATATGCTAAAAATGTAAACAAATTCTATTAGTGAAATGCTATTGAATCTAAACAAGTTTTAGCAAAAGTAATAAGGTACCCATATCTTATTAATTTGCCATGATACTTCAGTGAGTCAGAATAACTACTACTGAGGGGTAGTCAACTCCTTCACTAAATCAAAACATTCTTGACTAAATACTAATACCAGAACAACTCTTATTCCTATAGCATTTAATTATCGCTTTTTGGTCAGGAATTTACTAACACTTAGTAATTCTTGTAAGTGTAACCCTCCATTTTCAAATCCCAGAAATCAATATCAACAAGCTACTAAGGGGCATACAATTTTGAAGATGGATTTAAGAGACCCTATCGATTTATGGAGTTTGCGTTATTTTAATCCCCAAGTCACAACCCTTTGAATGGGTGGTCGCCTAAAAATGACACGCAGGCAGAACATGGGAATCTCATGGTGAAACCTAATGGTAGAAACTGTAGGATGTGTTGATACACTTCCTTCTCCAACTTACTATGAACAACTTCCCCTATTCACCTTGTTATTGACCCATGCAAACACATTCTGAATGAAGCGGTCGCCTAAATCCGACACGAAGCCAAGCATGAATCTCACGGTGTGAACTCTTAGGGATGTGAGAGCTAAAATTAATATATCATATATATCATGAATTTCCCACTGAAGTGTTCTAGACGGATTGGGCAAACTTTTACATAGGTATATTCTAGCAAATTAAAACAACCTAAGTCTAGGTGTTTATCCGAATATAACTTTTATACTGGATTTAACCTATGATGTCTAAGTGATAAACCATTTATTACCTCACATCGCTCACACATGCTAATAAAATTGGGTTAACAAAACTCAAGAACCGACTCAATCCTCAGGTAGCAAGTGTTTTATACACCATCAACTTAAGTACCTCCAGCCTTAGACAGGATCTTGTCAAGTGAGTTTGTAACCATAGTTTTATAAAATAATGACTTATTTTAACTATTAAAACAAGTTGTCATTTGTTAACCCAATGTGAGCATGAACTTATCTTTGTTATAGATTTTAAGTGTCTAATTCATTTTATAACACTTATAACTTAGACATTTTTCATAACATACATCATGGATTTTATAATTTAATATAGCAACTTATATTAAAACTCATGAAATCCTACACGTGCATACTATATATATTATAACACCTATAACATATATTCATTCCTATGGTGGGATTTTAAATCCACATGGCATACTTTATGCATAAATAAGATTTAATTTAATTAAAAGATACATTCATAATGCATAATTAGTTAAACAAATACTGAAGTAGACTAGTTTTGTCTTCCTAAGCAAGCAAATAGCTAAATTATTACAATAATAATTAAGAAACAACACTGAACCACTCCTGAACACTTCGAATCGGCCCAAATCAACTAAAAACCTCTTGAACAGGACCTCCAAGGCATCAAAGAGGATTGAACGGGACCAAAATGACTTCGACCAGACCAAAATGGTCCCGTTGAACCGGCTGACCTTGCATGCACACGTTTCGAAAATGCTGAAGAATAGCATTGCGATGCTATTGAAGGAGCGTCGTGCTACTGTCGCGATTTTGGGCTTGCTGAATAACAGCATCGCAGTGTTGTTGAAGGAGCACCACGACGTCGCTTGACAGAAGCAGCTTCCAACTGCTTTTCCTACTTTATCTTGCTCCAAAAACTTCTAATTACAATCAAATTACAACTCTAATGACTCTAGCAAAATTACAGACTATTCTTCACACATTAAAGCCCATAAACAAGGGGCCAATTATAATAATTAGAACTGAATTGAAGGTAAATTTAGATGTCAAAATTATAATATATCCATTTCAGCCATCACAACATTCATCACATGAATTAACACCCATCAAGCCAAAATTAATACGAATTGAGTATTTAAATCATGCTCTGATACTAATTGAAAGAGTTAACAACGTGCATGTAGAAGTGATTAGGATCATAAGTACTCTAACTACATTAATTTTGAGGATTCATAATAAGAAAATAGAGTTTGAGATTACAACTTTTGTAGAAACTAAAAATTGATGTAACTCCTTGATTAATTTTGATCACGAACACATCGTGGACCATCGCTAGAGTCTTTCCTAGTATTCTCCAGCCTTAAAACGGATTGTGGGATATGATTTATAGTGAGATTGAAAGGAATTTTGAGAGATTTGAAAGTTTTGGTGTATGAATGGTGAAGAACAATTTCTTCTCCATGCATCCAAATTGCATGATCTTTTTGTCAAATAAAAATCTTCTATTTAAAGAAGATTTCATGCAAAAGGAAATTATTCTCCAAATGACACCAATTAAGCGCTATAACGAATAGTATTGTTCCTATTTGTTAGATGTCCAATCAATTGGGCTAGGCATAATTAAGAACCACAAGATTGCAATGGAGTCTTGTACCACATGGGTATTCTAAGAAGGGTATTATGGTCATTTGGAGAATGAGCCTCACCATTCTTGGTGGGAGGAGTCTTTTTACCATGGATACTTAGGATGGAAGTAGAGCTTAGACAACCAAGATTTTATAGCACCACACTAGTCGACTCATGCTCAGTCTTCAGGGTCAGGTAAGTCTTTAGATGATTTGGTTATGGAGCTTGGGGATAGTATTTTTTAACTTCAACATGACACCCTCCATAAGTAGTAGGAGTTTGAGTGCTTCCAGCCGGATAGTCTTTGCCACGAGGCAGAGGCTAGAACTAACTTTCAAAGTCTAAGTGACCTTGTTGTTTAGCTTGCAACTTCAGTTAGGAGGCTGGACAAGCTGTTTCCAGAGCATTCCTTGGATTTTCCAGAGGCTCAGAAGTATGAGGTAGTCCATGTGAACGCGATGGTGGAAGAGGAACCAGTTCCTAGAAATTCGTTGGTATGACTTTGGAGTTCTTAGTTTATGAACTTGCTAATAGATCTCTTCAGTTTCAGCAGGATGTTCAAGCTCAGTTGCAAAGCATGACCAACCATGTTGCCTAGCTGATAGAGGTTGTACAGAGATTGGAAAGCGTACCAAAATAGCCCATTATCTATACCTCAGAGGCTGACTTTCTTGCGAAGTGCTACTATTCCAGTGATGATGAGGACGACATGCCATGTTTCCCAATTTGTGAGGCTAAGGAGGATCCTGAGCCTAAACCAGATGACATCCAGGTGATAGAGTTAGAAGTCGAATGACTTCACCTTGTTCTAACTCCTGGTATTTCATATGTTTTTAATTCTCCTCCTCTAGTCTTTGCGAGTCTGTTTTTTTTTAGACAGGTGGCCTTTAAGTTTATTGCTTTTAACGATTGGAAGGTTATGTTCTGCCATAGCAGGAAATTATTCCTGTCCAGTTTAATGGAGGTCACTTGGTTGAGAAAGTTTGTAAAGATGAGGTTCCCGATAGATTGAGTGCCAAAACATACTTGATAATTACTTCTTTCAGCAGCTTCCTTTTGTGCTTCTGTCTCACCTTGGGTTGTCTCCTTTAAAGGGTCGTTGATAGTGGATGAGGATGATGAGGCATTGGCCATGGTCACAACTCTGATACATATGTTTGGTCTCGTTCTCTGGTGTGATAACATAAGTGCTGCTACCTTAGCTTACAATCCGGTTTTCCATCCTCACACCAAACATATTGACTTGATGCTCATTTCATTCGCGACCAAGTCTTAGCCCACTGCCTTGAAATTTGACATGTTCCCTTGCATGATCAGCTCGCTAACTATCTCACTAAACTGTTACTACTCGATCACTATCAATTCCTTCGAGACAAACTCGGCCTTCGATTTGCCCCTTCGTCTCGTTTGCGAGGGGCTATTAAGAGTTAACTTGTCAACCTTCTCTTCCTTTCATTGTTGGCATGTGTTGTTTATTTACTCAACATTTATTATTAAGATTTTGCTCACCTAATAATATAAATCTCTTATTAGGTTGAAGTCATCATATTTTTTCCCTTGATTTTTGTTCCCTTCTCCTGTTTAAGGATCATATTGGTTGAAATTATTCAATGAGAAAAACCTAAGCAATTGCTTCTTAACAAAATTAAAGAATATTTTCAATTCAAGATATAAAATTCGGTAACTATTTTCTAAACGGGTGTAGTAGGGTGTCAACACCTTTCCCACACACAAACGACTCTCGAACGCAACTCTAGTTCCATAGACCAGTTTTGTTTATTTTTATTTAGAAATTTTTTATTTTATTTTGGTGTTCAATCACACCATAAAAAAGATTGGTAGGGACTCATTTTTTATTTTCTTTTAAAATTAACCGTTTTTTAGGACTCGATTGCTCTGCGCCGTCTCAGATACGTGGCAACAACTTGGTGACTCCACTAGGGATATGAAGTTCTACCTCGGGAGTTTGGCCATTTTTCCTTTATCTTGAATTGTTTTATTCTTTAATTATGTTTTGAAATTATTGTATGTATTTCTTGTCTATTTTATTATTGCACACACAATTATAAGCCCCCTATCTAGGCTTTACCTAATAGTATTTGAAATGAGAACGGAGTAGTGTTGTCCTTTGAGGAGCTTATGCTCCCATGCAGGTATACGAAAAATTCTCACTTAATTTGGTCATTTTATCATGTATGACTTTTGATCAATTTGAGGGGCTTCTTAATATAGGACTTTCGAACAAACCTCACTTTGTTTGGAGCTTTATGCCGATTTTATTGTTTAATTACATTACTTCACACACTATCACGAGTCTTCTACTCAGGCATTATCCAATAGGTTTAGAATTGAGGACGTAGTAAGATTGACCTTCAAGAAGCTTATACTTTCGACAGGTACACGAAATGTTTTCACTCAATTTTGTCATTCTATCATGTGCGACTTTTTGACCAATTCAGTGTCTTTTGTCATTAAGAGCCCTAGAATTAACCTCACTTCTCTGTAGCTTTCATATCATGTATTTTGTTACCATGTTTATTATGCTATATTTTTGTGACGTGATTTTTACAGTTTTTTATTTATTTATTTGTGTCATTTGATCATCTTCATATTCCTTCATTTGCATGTATATATCTTATCATTTTGAATAGTCATTTCATTATCACACACTCATTTGATTTAATGTTGTATCAATATTAGAATTCATTCTTAAAAAAAAAAAATCTTTTTGCATGTACATACTAGGCTTGCATAATCTAGTAATCAAACATTTAATTTACTTTGGGTTTACACATCATACCAATAAAAAGGACACATTTTTTTACTTGTTAATAATGTAATTTTATATTTTTTTATTACGGATTTTCTTTCTGATTGAATCGCTTTATAATCATATTTTCTCTTGATTTTCCGAAAAACTACTTGAGGATTTGTGGTTGAATGCTTGGGATTATCTAGTAATATGTGACATGAAATTGTTAGTGAGTCCATAAGATGTAAAAGGTTAGATAGGCTTGCGATTTCTTGTCTACAACAAATAGTATTGTTCCTATTGACCTAGGGACAACTATATTGATTGTTTGGTTAGATGACGGAATCTAAATATTCATCCTAGCATAAGTCCTAGAGCGTAATGCAGTTAGGAAAACGTCTTTAGTATGGATTCATCTGGCATGTTTAACTAATTTGGTAATTAGGACCATTGGTTGGATGTCCAATCAATTGTGCTAGGCATAATTAAGAACCACAAAATTGCATTCTAATACTTCGATGGACAATATTACATTGAGTCATTCTGATATTCGTCCTCTAAATTAGAGTGTCTCTATTAATTGCATTTCTATATTTTATTTCATTACAATTTGACTTATCCAATCCACGCCAACCCCCCCCAATTTTACTACTTTACCTTAAAATATTCTTCGAGGAACAAATCTTTCATGCTACCCTGAGGTTCGACCTTGGAATTGCCGCTTGTAATACTAGTTAGTATAAGTAGTTTGTTCGGTAATTTATAAATATTATTTGATTGGCGGTCTTTTGGGAGTGACACCAAAAAGATACGTTCATCAGTTGCACTGGTAGTTGGTATTAAGAAATTCAATACACAATGCAGAAGGCTTAAATCTCCTTAAAGAGAGCGAGATATTTGTGCCTCAACCTAATTGTTTACGTGTCTGTTTCTCAATATGTGCTTGGTCAATGACAAAATGGTCAACTGCCCCACTAATCCATTATCTTTTTCTCATATTTAGCCAAGATCGGTCAAAACTGTGTTATGTGCCATTCCAGAGCGTTAATCGCGTCATGTGCCAATAGAAGTTAATTGTGTCATGTGCGTAGAAGACTATTCATTTCATAGTTTATCAATTTTTAGATTTCATATAACACATGCAAATCTTAGATAAAGTCACATTAAATCACAATTCATGCTAAAATAGTATACATACTTGTCAATCATAAATTTACCTAATCAATCACATAAAAGGACATGCTTAATCAACATTCATATACATATACAAAATATTGTCACAAAAATTTTGCTTTCTTCAAGGACATTCTAAAAGTAGTATCACCTATCTCTAAAGTAAGTCCGAATATTTCTATCCAAGCAATCAATCTCCCTTTCAGCTTTTATAATTTCTTAATTGGTAATCACTTTTTTAAATGTTGTGTTAGAGGTGCTAGAACCTTCTTATTAATCCTGACCTACTTTTATTATCATTATATAGATTAATTAGGACCTTCAACTTCAAAGTTTGATGGTGCAAGTAATCCGCTAGCTATACTCACCTTCAAAGATTTATATATAGATTTCGGCCAATTTAATTTGGATGGCTCAAAATGCATCTCTTTGTTCCTATTATTAATAATTTTGATTTAATTTTTATTTATCTGCCAAACATGGCTTCTTTCAAGTTTTTTTTCTCCTCTTAACGATAAGTTTTCTTTTTCACCCTCAAGTTAAATCACATTTATTCATTTTTTAATGAAATACTAGATGAGAGTGATCCTAGATACAATAAGACATCTCAATTAGGTTATACATCCGAATTACATTTATTTATTAAAAATTGGAAATAAGATACAAGAATCGCCAAGATTGTTATGAAACGCCCACGAGTAGTTTAAACTCTTTCGACTTCATCTTTCTTACGATATATTAAGCCCGATATACTTGCTAAAAATTTTGATCTTTCTTGCAATATTTACGCCCAACATATCTGCAAAACAATTTAAAAATTCTGTTATTAAACAAGTTAAGCAAAATTCAACTGTCTTAAATATATATCTTGAGAAGAAATTAAAGGTTCAAATTCCTTACACATATATCATTAAACTTAAAAGCAACTCAGAGTAATAATCTCAAGAATAACGAGTACTAGAAGCTCTCTATTAGTGGGGTATATTTAATAACTTTCTCGTTTCTATTCTCTGCTACCTATTTCTCTTTTTTTAACAAACTGACCTGTTTGATAACTATTCATATTTTTTGTTTCTAAACTTTCGAGAATAAAAAATAAATAATTAAATTACTGTTTTGTAACCATTTGACTTTTTTTAAAAAAAAAATAAGATCATAAAAGCTAATTTCTATTATAAAATTAAGATCATAAATGAAAAAACTGCTTAGAATATTTTTAAATATAACAAAATGTCACGTGTATTAGTGATTGCTAATGATAGACATCTATCAGTGTCTATCATTATCTATAACTCGTAGACAGTGGAATGTTACTATATTGAAATATATATATATATATTAGTTTCTATATTTAAAACAACTCATATCTACCTTCTAACAATCTTTTAAATATCTAAACTAAAGTTTGAATCTAAAAAAATGTCTTTAAGAGAGGTTAAAACTATCCTAACGAAGGGTAAAGTCCAAAAAGTCAATTTATAATTTTTTTTCCACCACACTTTTAGTACGTCTAGTTTGGGCCGCACTGAATGTTAAAAAAAAAAAAAAAAAAAACAATTAAACATTTCAAAATGCAAAATTAGAAACCAAACCATTATCAAAACAGAGTAAAATCAATGGGAGAGAAGATATAATAAACTGAAAACAGAGAAAATATGTATTTTAAAAACTCACCGGCCGAGCATCATAAGAGTGGCCATAGGATTGGTTCCAGGTGAATCATTGAAAGTTGAACCATCCACTACACGAAGATTTTTAATTCCGATGACTCTGTAATTACCGTCGACAACTTTTCCGACTAAACATCCTCCATGGTAATGCCAATAAGTTGTCACTGTCTTTTTACAGTACTCTTCAACCAAACTAACATCCGACAAATTTTCAGGCAACTGAGGTTCCAAAAATGCGAATCTTTTATTACCCTCAAAATCTTGATCTTAATCTTTTCCATTGCTGGGGTTTTAAGAACATCTCCCATTTTTCTTACTCCTCTAACACATTTAGCAAGATCATCAGGATGAGAATAGTAATTAAAACTGACAGTGGGATTTTGGTTTACATCAGTGGAAGAAGTCAGATGTAACGACCCCTCAGAAAGAACCTCGGAGAATTTTCCAACGATGCTGGCTAGGCTCAAACTGACGGAATCTAATCCAGGAGGAACAAGGCTAGATGACGGTGGCAGTGAAAATGGTAAATAACATGTGATAGACTGAAGATGGATATTGTTCTCTAAAGTCCTACAGCTTTTACAGCCGATACAGCCATTGGATATGGAAGCACAACGTGGATAGTGAAACGAGGATTGTCCGACATGGATTGTCCGACATGTGATTTGTCAAGGACGACAGGTAGTTTTAAGGATGAAAGATGAGATTTTGGACCAACCCCACTTAGAAGGAGATGTTGAGGGCTTCCAACGGTTTCGGCACTTACAATTATCTCACCTTTCTGTCGGATGGATGCTGTATGCAACTTTCCGTTCGAGTCTGAATACAAAACCCCACTTGCAGATAAACCTACACAAGTTGAAGAAAAGAAATCAACGTGAAAATGTTTCAGGAAGTCACTATTCTCTTTGGAATATCAATAGTGCGTTTAGAACGAGGATTAAAATGAATTTAATGTGTAGATGGATGTATATATCAAGAAAATATATATTGATGGAAATAAAGAAATTTCTATAAAATATACTTAAATTAATAAATAGATTTTACTTCTAAACCTAGTTAAAGATCCTGTTATTAGTTATCATATTCATATTCAAAATCGATGTTTCTTTATGTTTTGTATTGCTCTATTTATATACCTAAGTATTGCTCTATTTATAACTCATATAAGTATTTTTTAAATGTGTAAGTTAAAAGCCATTTCATGGAGACTTGAAATGAGGTGAGATTCATTTCATTTAGCACTAACCAGAAAAGAGGATTTTCTGTACTGTGGCTTGGATTGCAACTTTAGGATTGTTGGGTTCAGCCTTATTTGGAAGCTCCACAGCTCCATGTCTGTTTCCTTCTTTATCAAAGATGGAGCCTCCAATTTTAGTCCCCATACGATGCTTCAAATCAAACCCATTATAAGGGCCAACACCAGCTCCCAACAATGCCTTTCTAAAAGCGTATTGCCAACCATTATTCAAATTTGCCTGAAACACCACACACTCTTCAACCCATTCATAAGCCTCTTCCACCAATTTCATGTCCCAATTAACTCCTGCATTTTCAAAATACTCAGGATGCCCTCTTGAGTAGAAGCCAGCATTGAGCATACTAGAACCACCAAGGACTCGTCCTCTTATAATCTCTACACCATCCTCAGAGACAAATCGTTGGAAAGGATTTTTGCCATCATCTTCAATAGTGAAGACGTTCGGGAAAGTTTGTTCACTCAATACAGTAGGATATTTAGTGGGTTCACTGCCTCTTTCAAGAAGGAGAACTGAGAAATTTGATGATAAGGTTGCAGCTAATGGACACCCTGCTGTTCCTCCTCCTATTATGATATAGTCGTAATCTCCCTTTACTGGTAACTCACTAGCATCTTGTAAAATTCATGTATCTAACATCTGAAGAAAGGAAAAAAAAAGTATATTTACAATAAAACTATTAGAGGCAACCGTTATTAAATGATGTTGAGAGAAAGAGGTTTTTTTTATTACCTTCATTGGGGTTAGTGTTTGAGGAGAGGGGGACTCCCAATTGAAAGTGAAGCATAGACATAAGAATGAATAGCAGAAAGGCAGCCATAAGACTGTGCTCCATGTATTTCAAATTTCTTTATGTGGTGAGGCCCGTTTGATTAAACATATATATATATATATATATATATAAAACACGCGAATTTGAATCTGAAAATGAGAATTATCGTCATGGATGTAAATAGTTGGTCAAGATTAATCGGAAAAAAAATCAGTTTTTCTTAAAAGTGTGTGGGTTTGAATATACTTATTTTATGGTTTATTAATCAAACTTAAATTTGTGCAATTTTTTTTTTTTTGCTTTTTCTCAAAAATGGGTAGGGGATTCAAAGATGGACCTTTTGGAACTAGCACATCCATATATCATTTGAGTAATACTCGTTTCGACGAAATAATAATGATAATTTGCTAATTTAATAAGAATTTAGGAGACAAGTAATATTTTTTCGTTAATCATAAATGTAATTAAATGAAAATAACTAAGAATCATTCAATCACTAACAAATGTCTTAGTTGATTCACTCAGGAAAGATTTGAATTTTGATAGATACAATCTAAAAAGTTTAAGGGTCATATTGTAAATTAATACTGATGTCAGCATAATTTAATTGACAAAATTGTATATCAATGATAAATGAAGTTTAAGGTTCTAATTTCTTCACTCTATGCTGAACTTGAAGAGAAAAAAACAGTTTTTGAGCTCAAAGAAATCAAAAGGTCATTCCACCCATTGTCTCTTTGATATTAAGGATATTATGTTGGTCATAAAATGTTGTGTTCCAATCTATCCTTAAAAAGTTAACCATTCCAATTCATGATTGTCGAGATATTGAGGCCTTAATTTATGTATTATACATATATTTAGGCTATAATTAGGTTATTTTCCTTTCTATAAATTTCTTATGTAAATCTCAAGTTAATACACATAAATTATTTATTCAAATAATGTTTTTACATGGTATTAGAGCCGAATTCCTAGGGTTTTCTAATTTTCAGACTTTTCTCCAATCTCTACCTCCGTTGATGGTCGATCGACAGAGGCAGATCTAGCATAAATCATCATCAATCTGTAGTCTAGGTTGCGAGCGACCCTCACAATTTTGGCCGTCGACGTCCCCTAGTCCAATCGCTCCTCAGATCTCTATTTTCGCACCATTAGACGAACCCCTGCACAGCCCTCGGACATAGACTCAACCCTCAATCTCCACTGTGAAGAACGCGATCTGGTCCAGAACTCGATCTGCTTCAAAACATAATCCTCTATCGAACTCGATCCAGGTCTTGATCTGGTTCAGAAGTCGATCCTCAATCGAACTCGATTCAAGTCTTGATCCGATCCAAAACTCGATCCTCGATCAACTTGATCCAAGTCTTGATTCGGTCAAGAACTCGATTTCCAGTCCAGAAGTCGACCTTCAATCCTCAATGCCTGGTCTAGAACTCGACCCTCGATCTCCGATTCTCGATCTAGAACTTAACCCTCGATCTTTGGTCCAGAACTCAACACTCAAATCTCCGATTTTCGATCCTCGATCTGGTCCAAAACTCCATATCCTAGGGTTGCCCAATCACGTCTTCCGCTCAACCATATCCATCTACTCCATCAAAGCTATGGTTTCACAAATACTCTTGATTCATTTCACTCCATCAGTTCGGTTCAGTCGGTCCGGTTTAGTCATTTAGGTATGGTTTGATCAGCCCAAACAGGCTCAGTTCTTTTAATTTGGTTCAGTTCAGCCAGTCAAGTTAGTTTAATTTAGTCACCAAGTTTGGTTCATTTTGGTTCAGTTTGGTTCTTAGTTGATTCCTTTTTAGTTTCAGTCAGTTTTCAGATTTTCTAGATTCTCTATTTCCTTTTATTCTTTATTTTCTAATCTTTGCGTAGATTTCTGTTTTCGGCTCTGAAGTTTGTGGGTTTTGTTCTAGATCTTTATGAAGGTTTCTGTTTACAACCTAGAAGTTTGTGAGTTTCTGTTTCCAGCCTAGAAGTTCTATGTGTTTTAGTTTTTCATGGGTTTCTACTTCCCGCCCAGATCTACAGCGTGTTGATTTATAATTACTTCTTCAGTTTTTGTTATCCAGTTTCTTCAGTTTATCCACTCACAAACTCAAGTTGTTTCTATTACCTTGAGTTTGAGGGAGAGTGTTAAGATATTTAAACCTTAATTTATGTATTACGCATATATTTAGGCTATAATTAGGTTATCGTTATTTTTATAAATTCCCTATATAAATATCAAGTTAATACACAAAAATTATTCATTTAAATATTGTTTTCACGATGACATTGTGAATTTATTTTCACTTTTAATTGAGAAAACAAATATTATTAAGCCAAACCCTTGTGGAATTTAGAAGTGGGATATTGTGGAGAAAACTATCTTGGAAGCTCTACCTAACAGACAAATTGAAGGCACATTAGAAAAACATAAATACGGAGGATCGGATCACACGTATGTTTTTATGGCTTATATCGGTTTATTAAAATTAGAAATAACGTTTAAAAATGGCAATGTCTATCAAAATATTATGGCCTTAATTTTACTTGAATGTTGATTAAAAAGAAAGAAAGAAAAAGGATGGATTTCTATATATATTTCTCAAAAATAATTTTTTTAAAAAGCACATAAGTTTTTTTTTTTTTTAATATTTTCATAATTAAGCACATAAAAAAACACATAAAAAAGTATTAAATTACAATAGACTCACAACCCAAGGTCGAGGTACCAAAACAAAAAGAAAAAAATCCAAAGAATCAGGAAAAACAAACCATTGGAATCAAAGCACACCTCATTACACAAACAGAGGAAAAAAAACAATATACACAACACAAGAAAACATATATGTATCAAGGAGGAAAATCTACTTGAGTTCCCTCAATCGAGCCACCAAAAAGTTTTATACAACTAGCACACTTTGCCCAATGAACTAAGTCATCTAGAACCACATTTTCAGTTAATGATTATATTTAATTTCAGACTTATCAATATTTTAATCAATTTTTTTTTATATATTTTCATAATTAAGTCCAATATAATATTGATATAACAAGTGAATTAATATAAGAGTATAAAGTTTTTTTTCTTTTTAGTAATATAAATGATGATATAAAGGAAATGTAAATTCAGTTTTTATATCAATATATAACTTAATCATGAAAATATAAAATTATGGATGAAAAGGTTAATATGCTGAAGTTAAATGTCACCATTATATCGCATAGCATATTGGAAAATGCAATTAAATCATATTCGAAGATCTCAAAATGTGGTTGCAGATGACTTACCTCATTAGGTAAAGGATGGGTTTTGTTTCCATTTGTCGTGGAAAAATTATCCCGATTGGTTATATCATTCAGAGGAGACGAATATGGCCTCTTCATCTATTTCATTTATTAACCTAATTTAGATGACCAAACAGAACGTAAACAATCACCAAAAATAAAACGAAAGAACACCAAGATAGTGATTCGACCAGATTGGTCTACATCCACTTTGAGATCCAGCTTGAATTAATTTATTAATGAGCAATAAAGGAATTTTACAAATTACAGATAATCAACGAAATCACCAATCTGTAATTTTAAGTATCCACTGATACCGAGAGATCTGCACACAACGTCGCCTCTGATAACTGAGAACAACCCGCTGTAAAGAACAGCCCAAAAAAAGTGTACTATCGCCTCTGACCGGCGAACCACACGCAGACCCGCGCATATCTCTCACTGACAAGGGTCCTGAACCAACCGCTGCCAGATGCAGCCACCACGGCGAACCGCCGCCTCTACGGATGCAAGCCCACGCCGCTGCTCAAATCGGCGAAGTCTGACCAAACTCCAACCGGCGCTGATGGAAACCAACGCTCACGCTCACGCTGCGGACGTCCTATTTTTCCTTCTTCAGCGGCTTCAACACCCAGGCAACTTCCCTTCTTCTGTTCAGTTTTGCAGCCCCTCACAAGAGTCACACGATTTTCAGCCCTATTTTGGAGAAAAAAGGGATATTACAAAAATGTCACTACTCATTATTTACAAGAATACCATTGGACCTTTAAATTTTCAAAAAATCTAATAAAATCCACTTAAATACCTTGTTATTTCCTACAATTTGGTATTTGATAAGACAATTATCAATTTAGGACGTGACAATAATTCAAGAAGAAAAAAACAAAACAGAAAGGTCCACATATGGCTCTTGAGAATTGGAAATTCATCATCTTTCTTCCTTTGTTGAAAATCAACATTAAAAAAGAATATTCACAATTCTACACGTGACAATAATATAACTAAAAAACAAAAATGTCCACATAACCTTTTTCAGAGATCGGAATTTATTATCTTTCTTCCTTTATTGAATATCACAATTAAAAAATAGTATTTACTATTCAACACGTGAAAATAATACAAATAAAAAAGGGAAAAAAAAAAAAAAAAAAAAAAGACAAACGTTCACATTCTTGAAAGGTCGGAGCTCTTTGTCTTTTCTCATCTTTATAAAACGACAGAGTGAAATCTAGAGCAAACTAGAGCAATCAAGAGAAGATGAATATTGAAGGGAAAAAAGAAATTACATTGAAAAAATAATAGATAATAATACATTAGTAATGATCATTAATCAAAGTAGGAAAGTTATTGATCGACGACATTTTATTAATATTTAAGTAATTCAATTATAAGCATGCTTACCATTATGTGACTAATTAGCGATTGTCACAAATATAATGATGTACTTTTTAATTAGTTCAACGTGGGAATGGGAGAAAAATTAGAATCTCAGATTTCTTTGTTCAAGATTGTAATATAAATGTTTCTGATGAATATTGAAGTGAAAAACAGAACCAAAATCAACATGCAACCAAAAGAAATTAAACAGGAGTACATAAAGAGAACATAAAAATATTAGTTGTACGACCGATGCCTACATCCAATGTTGAATCTGGCGAGCTAGAGCTTCGTTGATGGTGGTTTTTGAATGGGTTGGTTGCACTATTAGCAAAAGAAGATTATAAAAGTAAAGTATGTGACTTCATATTTTCATGTTTTCGAAATTGGCCAAAAAAAAAAAAACATAACCCAATTACTTGAATGTTGATTAGTATTAGATATACTAATGATACACTTGAAATATGACTATTGTTAGATGTACTACTTATACATTCAAATCTTACTTCAAGTATTTCACTACAGAAAAAGTTACTTCCAGTGACTGTTTCTTAGCGACGCACACATTTTTTGTGAGTAAAAGGTCATGTTGAGTTATTCAATCTTCTCTAGGTCCAATTACTCAAGATCAACACTGGGAAGATGAAGAAATGGCTGAGAAAGACTCTATCAAATCCTCGATGCTAGATACTCGATGCTCAATGAGAATTCCCTTCAATCCTTGACAAGTTTTTGTTCAATCCTCGATGGAGCTCGATTAATGCTGAACGATACTCGATCTTACTCGATGAGTCTTGATCTTTACTTAGTGGAACTCGAAGGTGAAAACGAATAACTCGAAGCAACTCGATAGACGAAATCGATTCACGATTAAACTCAATACTCTGGAATTCAATACGATTTGAAAGCAAGATTGTTTTGCACGTGATTTGCAGAAATATTGCAGTCGATCGAACAAAGAAGATAAAGAGAAGAAGAAGAAACATACAGGTTTACGTGGTTAGGCCAAGATGCCTACGTCCACGAGAAGATTCACATTCTTTTCACTTAGAAGATTGCTTACAACTTTTGTTTGTTTACAGAAAAATAGGAAAATGATGAACTTAACTCTGCTCTGTTTTTTTTATCAGAGGTATTTATAAAATATCACAATTGATCGTTTATAAGATAAAGTTAGTTATAAACAAAAAATAGCTGAGGTATTTGAGTCACAATTTCTTTAAATTCTCTACTTCACTCTAATGCCTTGCAATGTTTTAATCTTCCAGATTATGACCATTCTGTTTACCTTGTGTCTGGAAGTTCGAAACCAACCTGTTCTAGACATTTAACCAATTTAAGCTTTGAAACAGGCTTTGTCAACATGTCAGCTGCATTGTTTGATGTGTGAACCTTTAGGATTTCTATTTCCCCGGTCTCTACTTTGTCTTTGATGAAATGATACTTGATATCAATGTGTTTAGTTCTAGTGTGGTATTGTAGATTTCAGGATAAATGGAGAGCACTTTGGTTGTCACAATAGAGTTTTACCACTGTTTGATCTATTCCAATGTCTTTCAGCAATTCCTTAAGCCACAATGCCTATTTGATTACTTCTATTAAAGCCATATATTCAGCTTCGGTTGTAGATAAGGCTACTATAGGCTGTAGTGTTGCTTTCCAACTGATTAGATTAGGACCATAAAGGAACAGGTAACCTGCTAAGAATCTCTTTTTGTCCAAATCACTAGCATAGTTAGAATCCACATATCCATATAGCTCTAAGTTTGGTTCAACTGATTTTTAGTAGAGTAGTCTTGAGCTTTTAGACCAAACTAAATACCTTAGGATCCATTTAGTAGCCACCCAGTGTCTCTTACTAGTGTTAGACATATATCCACCAATAAGGTTAGTTGAATATGAGAGATCAGGTCTGGTAGAAATCATTAAATACATTAGGCTTCTGACTGCCTAACTATAGGGTATGACAGACATCTTTTTTTTATGTTATTGGTCAGAATATTTAGGAGAGTTAGCTGAGGATAGCTTGAAGTGCTGAGCAATAGGTAAGCTTACAGGTTTAGCATCACTCATATTGAACCTTTTTAGGATCTTCTCACAATCGTTAGACTACTTGATGTTTATAACAGAATCCTCCTTGTTCCTTAGGATTTCAATATCTACGACCTTGTTTGCTTCTCCCAAGTCCTTCATATC
Organism: Benincasa hispida; assembly: GCF_027475165.1. NCBI lineage: Eukaryota > Viridiplantae > Streptophyta > Magnoliopsida > Cucurbitales > Cucurbitaceae > Benincasa > Benincasa hispida. Next base: position 39,093,508 of record NC_143483.1, on the reverse strand, counting down.
AAACTCCCTTTTTAAGAGGTTTTTAACATAGGTTAGATCTTCCTTGGAACTTCCTGCCAGTAAAATATCATCTACATATATGAGTACGTAAACCTTGTCCTTATAGGAACCTGTATTTACATAAACACATATGTTAAATGAACTTCTTTTGAATCCAATGCTAGAAATGTAGTCCTTGAACCTTCTATACCAACACCTAGGTGATTTATTTAACCCATAGATTGACTTGTTGAGTAAGCAATAGAGGTTTTCTTTTCCTTTAACTTCAAATCCTTTAGGTTGCGTCATATAGATTATCTCTTCTAGATGTCCATGAAGGAAGTCAGTTTTCACATCTAATTGATACAATTCTAAGTTATTTTGAGCAACTAAGAACAAAAGAAGTCTTATTGAAGTTTGTTTGATAACTGGAGAGAAAAATCTCTGAGTAGTCTATTACTTCCCTTTGAGTAAACCCCTTTGCAACCAACTTTGCTTTATACCTAGGTTTTTATCATAGGATGCACTTTCCTTAAGTTTGAAACCCCATTTAGAGGCAACTAGGTTATAACCCTTAGGCAGAGGAACTAGAGACCAAGTGTCATTCACTTTTAGTGAATGCATTTCCTCATTCATCTCTTCTATCCAATCCTTGCATCAGCACAACTTGTTGCTTCTTCAAAGGTTGTTGGTTCTTGGTTAGTAGAAGCCACAACAACATTCAAAACTAAATTCATATAGTTCATTTCAGTATATCTAGCTGGAGGGGTAATGGTTCTCCTTTGTTTATCCCTAGTTAAGACATACTGACTCAAATCAGGTTGCTCATTTACAATCTCCTCTTGTTTCTCAGCATCTTCCTCAACTTCTCCTGTATCACTAAGTTGGTTCGATTTTGTTGGTTGCTCAGTGGGTATCTCTACCTCAATTCCTATGGAGGATGACTCACCTTCATCCTCAAGTCTTTTCTCCTTTTGCATAAACATCTCCTCATCTCTAAATATGATGTCTCTGTTAATTATGAACTTCCTTTCTACTGGATGCCACATTTTATATCCTTTGACACCCTCTGTAAAGCCTACAAACATGCACTTAACTGCTCTGGCTTTCAATTTTCCCTTATTTTGGTGAACAAACCCTACACATCAAGAGACCTTGAGGTTATCTTGATTAGTAGGATGATTAGTCCATTTCTTCTTAGGGTAAGCAACTCTAGAGATGTGCGAGGGCACCTATTCATGGTATACACTATGTAGGTTGTAGTTTCTGCCCAATAATTTTCACTTAGGATAGCATCAGAAAGGAAACATCTAACCTTTCCATCATTGTTCTGTTTAACCTTATAGCAACCCCATTCTATTGCGGTGTATACCTCACAATTCTATGCCTAGTTATACCATTCTCTCACTACAATATTTTTCAAAGTATTCATTGAAAAACTCAAGCCCATTGTCGGTTTTAAAGTATTTTAATCTTTTAGATGTTTGATTTTCTATCATAGCTTTCCCTTCCTTAAAGTTCCCAAAAACTTGGTCATTAGTTTTAAGAAAGTATATCCAGCTCTTCCTAGAAAAGTCATCTATAAAGGTTAGAAAATACCTTTAGCCACTAAGGTTTGGTGTAGGAGATGGTCCCCATAGGTTAGAATGGACATAATCGATGAAGGAACTCTTATTCAAGAGAACGAATGAACGGAAGCAAGATTTTTTCAAGTCCATTGTGAAAGAATTAAAGGCATTCACAAACATACAAAATAGCTATGCATCTTAGAACAAATTACAACATGCTTAAGAAATCAAATACAAAAGGGAATGAGAGACATACCTTTGAAGAACACTTCTTCTATAAATCTCTCGCTCTCATGAAGAATTGGACAACAACCTCTTGCTTTCATTCAAATCGCCTGCACAATCGTCTAGTAATCACGAACGGTCTTCTTGACGAACAAACACTTTTCGACACCACCACTCAGCAACCTTGGTATTCTTGAAGTGAGAATCTAGGAGGTGTGGGCTCTGTGTGAATTTGGTAGAGGGATGGAGGGAGGAAACGATCAAACTACACGATCAAGTAAATGGGAAAAGGCACTGTCTATCCATAGACTGTGAATGCTTGATTGTTTAGTAAATCTCAAAGGTACACAATCATTTAGTAAAACACTATGGATCGTTTACACGATCATTTAGTAAATCTCACTTAGCATGCGATCGTTTAATAAATCACTTTACACGATCGTTTAGTAAATTGCTTTATACGATCGTTTAGGCTCTCGCTTGAAGGATATCATGTAGTCTCTCGTGAGCTAAACGATTACTAATGCAACTATAAAGCGATTTTTTTACAAAATGAAAACCCTTTTCATTTTATCCTTTAGTTATTCAAAACTGAAAATAACCTCCCACTTTCACGGTTAATGGAGAAAATAACTAACCACAATTATCATTTTTAATTATAAATAAATATAATAACTAACTTATCATATTATATTTATAACATATAGTTTTAATATCACATCATATGTAATATTTAAACCATAGTTTCCTTCTCCTTTATTTAATATAACTCATATCTATATCAATTCCTCCAATTAATGTATCTCATACATCATATCAATTATATCATATATAATTGAACCAGTTTAATTATATCATATATAATCAAACTCCCTCTTGTTAATTTGAACACTTCAAACTAACCCAAAAAATTGATTCTAAACTTGAATCCATTGAGCTACCAAGGGGACCTTATGAACCTGTAACAGCTCCAACGACACGTAAATAACTGACTAAACTCTTTAATCACGAAATCCACCATCCATTAATTGTCGGGCACTCCATTAAAGATCGATAGTTATACTCTTCTCACTACAGATATATTTTTGTGCCCATTGGATATAACCAATCAATAGTACGATAACCCTTCACAGATCGCTCTTAAGTACAATTGGGCCAATTTACCGTTTTTCCTCTGTAGTTACATCTAACTGTTTATGTACCACTGATTTCTCTAATGAACAATACATCATAGTCCTATTATGAGTGAAACCTCTCGGGCCATGAGAAAGTGTGTGGCATTATGGGTTTTATGTCCTAAAACTTGTAATTTGTAAACAATAGAACTTATTCTGAAAATTCAAAAAGTTGTTATTGAATATATTGTTTTTCGAAATCCAATAAACCTAAATTCCTTTCACTATTACATGAGTACTTGAACTTTATGTGGAGACATACAAATGGATCAGGTTCAATTAAATAGTCAAAATAATCTATAGTATATGAATAAGGTTGGGTGCCTTATTCTGATAACACTATTGGATGCGGTCTACTCTGTAGTTGTTACAAAGAGTTGTAAAGTGCTACATATGAAATGATCCTAATTCGTTCATGTTATGACATGAAGAGTGGGGGCGTCCTGTGCAAATGAGTTTTGTACAAGATCGGACCACGAAACTAGTCACTCTTAATTTATAACGTTGTTTACTGTTTAACACTGACTATTTCAAAGCGATTACCTAGGTAACTTGACCTTAATCCTGAGCTAACTATGAACTTCTTTTTGTTCGGGATTATCCTTTGATCTGCAAACGATGAGGGTAGACCAACATTTCTACTCAATAAGCCTGCCATTTTGGGGATAAGACCGGATGAATAGCTGGGGACATAGGGTGCAAGACAGAATTCACTCCTATCCGGTTAGAATTAATAGAGAGGTTGTTCCCTTTAAGTGCCGATTTTGGGTCTTGAACAAGTGGCTTCACCCTCTCATTGGTCCGAGAGGGATTCGATTTGTTGATTGGATCACAAATCAATTGTTCATGAGGGGATCGGTGGGACTTAAGAAATAAGAGGTAATTTCGGGGATAAAACAAAGATTCGACCCAACCGTTATTACGAACAACTTATGAAGGGTTAACTTACTAATCATGGTTATATCGAGTGGACATAATATATCTACAGTGAGGGGAGTTCAGCTATGGGCGTTAGTGGAATCACCCATTAGTTAACGAATGAGGGTTAATTCGGTCTAATGAGTTTAGCCGATTAATCTCGGATCGTTGAAACCCATGATCTGTAGCTCCACGAGGTCCCCCTACTAGCTCGTAAATGGATTAGCTCTAGAATAACGTGAAAAGTTAATTTTAAATGTTCAAATTAGAATTAAACGAAATTGGAGAAATAATATTTAAATATGATTTAAATATTTGAAGACGGAATTGTGTAAAATTAATTTAATATTTGATATTAAATTAATTAGAATTATTTAAATTGTTTAAATAATTATTAATTTTATTAAGAAAATTAATTTATGAAATTAATTTTGTAAAATTAATAATATTTTCAATTTTATTAAATAAATTGATTTATGAAATCAATATTTCAAAAATTGAAAAAGAAGAAAAAAAAAGTGGAAAATAAATATTTTCCATTACTTCGTCAAGTAGCTCACTAATAACCCATCAACTTAGTCTTCATTTACTCCAAGCATGAGCTGCATCTCATGCAGCTAATCTCTTTGTCCCCAGCTATTCATTCGGTCTTATCCCCAAAATGGGAGGCTTATTGAGCAGAGACATTGGTCTACTCTCACCATTTGCAGATCAAAGGATAATCTTGAACAAATAGGAGTTCATCGTTAGCTCAAGATTAAGGTCAAGTTACCTAGGTGATGCTTTGAAATAGTAAGTCGCAAACAGTAAACAACGTTATAAAGTAAGAGTGATTGGTTTTGAGGTCCGATATTCTACAAAGTTCATTTCCACAGGACACCTCCACTTCTCATGTCATAACATGAACGAATTAGAATCACTTCGTTTGTAGCACTTTCCAACTCTTTGTAATAACTACAGAGTAGGCTGCATCGAATAGTGTTACCAGAATAAGACACCCAACCTTTTTCATATACTATAGATCATTTTGACTATTTACTCGAACCTAATCCACTTGTATGTCTCCATATAAAGTTCAAGTACTCATGTAATAGTCAAAGGACTTTAGGTTTATTGGATTTCTAAGAAACAAAATATATTCAATAACAACTTATTTAAATAATTATTAATTTTGTTAAGAAAACTAATTTATGAAATTAATTTTGTAAAATTAATAATATTTTCAGTTTTATTAAATAAATTCATTTATGAAATCAATATTTGAAAAAGAAGAAAAAGAAGAAAAAAAAAACACAAAAGTGGAAAGTAAGCATTTTCCATCACTTCTTCAAGTAGCTCACTAACAACCCATCAACTTAGTCTTCATTTACTCCAAGCATGAGTTGTATCTCATGCAACTAATCTCTTTGCATGAGTGTCTGCAATATATTGAAGAGATCGGAGTGTTTTTTAGGCAATGCAACCGAAAGAATTTTTCTGAAAAAATTGTGAGAAGAAGGGTGTTCTTCATTTTTGGGTTGCTGCTGTGAGCATTCTCCAACTTTCCTTAATTCAGGCTTATTTTGAGTCCCACTACTCAATCTAGAGCACCAAGAGGATAGTAGGAAAGATCTTAGGGTGGTCTACAATAAGTTTCAAACTAGATTTGCAGCTGGAATTCAAGCTTTGAGGAAGTTCTACAAAGGTATGTCATAAAAACCATTTATTTTAGCTGAAACATGCTTTCTTTTTTGCCAAAATTAATGAATTAGAGTGCTTATGGATCTTGGTCTCCTATGCTGCGTGATGGTATGTTCCAACAACTAGTATTAGAGCATCATATAAGTATTCAATTCGATTTAACTTTGGTTTGGTGGGTGTTCTATATGAGAAATATGAAACTGTTGTACTGATATGGTTGTTTGAGTTTTGGCTTTTAATTTCTCTTTGATTTCTCAATTAAATTTGTAATTGGATCTTGCCTGATGAGCTTATATGTGTTCCCAAGAGTCTGTAATTTATTTGGAGTAATTAGAATTGAAATCAAGATGTAAATCGAAGAAACAAGCGAAGAGGCCGAGTTGCAGATTCCAGTTTATTAGCCTCTGTTTATGTCGTCATTGAGCTTCAGTAGCTAGACAATCATTTAGCTTCATGCGTTAGATGATGTTAAGAAAAGCTAAACAATCGTATAGTTTTGGGTGTTGATCGTTGAGGAGTTGTGCACAAGACGATTGTGTACCCACGGGAGCTAAACGATGCGTTATATTGCTATACGATGGCACTACACGATCGTTTAGCTTTGCGTGAGAGCTAAACGATGCGTTGTATTGATATGTGATGACACTACACGATCGTGTAGCTTCGGGTGGAAGCTAAGCGATGTGTTGAAGAGCTATGTGATAACACTACACGATCGTTTACCTCTATGTGACAGCTGTGTGATGCATTGAGAGCTATGCGATAGCACTAAATGATCGCTTACCTTGTGCACACGCTAAACGATCAAGTTGAGGCGTTAGACGATGGCGTTAAGCGATCGTGTAGTATATGTCTGGTGCTAAATGATAGAGCTGCACGATAGTATTGGACACTGAGCGATTGTGTAGCGTCCTGAGGCACTAGACGATGATACTATGCGAAGGAAAACACTACATGATCGTATATCTTGGTAAGGCGCCATGCGTTGGTGCTAAACAATCACGCAAACACTAAACGATCAGGCAAACGCATGACGATGGTCATCAATGCTAAACGATCAGCCTTAGCGAGATTTTGAGCATGGAGCTAGAGCAGCCGGTTCGACCAGTTCTCTTGGGGTTTGGTCCAGTTCAACCTCGAATGGTTTTTGGCTGGTCCAGTTCAGACGGTTCGGGTCCGGTTTAAGCTATTTGAGTTCATTTGGGAGCGATTCGAGCGGTCCGAAAGCGGTTTAGAAGCTTTTTTTTAATAATTAGGTTTTTATTTGCTAGTTTTTGCCAAAACTAAAACCATATCAATTAGTGTTTAATTATTTATGCATTTGATGTATGTTATAATTAAATAAATCTTATATGTGCATACAGTATGTCATGTACATTTAAAATCTCACCATAGGAAGCATGTTACATGTATTGAAAGTATGTTATAAAATGTTATAATATATAGTATGCATGTTAGGGTTTCTTTAATTTAATATAATAGTTATATTAGATAGTGAATGTCTTTGTTGTTTGTTGTGGATGTTTAGCATGTCTAAAATTTTGTAAGCTGTTATAAAATTTGGTTAGACGTTTAAAATCCATAACAAAGAATAGTTGCTTGCTCACTTAGGTTAACCACTTGTTTTAATAGTTAAAATAGGTCGTTAAATTCATAAAACTAGGGTTATAAACTCAACCAATATATAATCCTATCGAAGGTTGGGGGTACTTAAGTTGACGGTCTACGGAACACCTCCTACCTGGGGATTATGGGCGAATAATTGAGCGTTGGTAACCAGTTTTATGAACATTCATGAGCAATGTGAGGTAATAAAAACGGTTTATTACCTAGACATCATAGATTTTAGGTTTAAATCCATTTATAAGTGTTATACTTGGATAAACCATCTAGACTTAGGGTTGTTTTTATTAGCCAAAAAGAACCTAAGTATAAATTTACTCAAACATTTAGAACACTTCAGTAAGAGAATAAAAGTTATTAGCTCTCATGTCCTCAAGAGTTCACACCGTGAAATCCATGCTCGACTTCGTGACAATTTTACCTCGACTACTCCATTCGAAAAGTGTTTTCATGGGTCAATAACAAGGTGAATGAGGGAAGTGGTTCATAGTAAATGGGTGAAGGAAATGTGTCAACATTGTCCTATGGTCTTCTCCATTAGTTTGAACCGTGAGATTCCTATGTTGCATCTGCTGTCATTTTTAGACAGCACTAGCTAGTTGTTAATGGCGGCGATCCCCATGGAAGGTTGTAACATAGGATTCAGAACAACCTAGACTTTAGTAAAATGAATAGGGTCTTATAGTTTCGTCTTGGGTATTGTCTTCTATTTCGGAGGTATACTCATATCGTTCTATAAGATCTGAAAATGGCGACTCTACACTTATAAGAATTACTAAGTATTAGTAAAGATCTTGACTGAAAACGATAACTAAATGACTATCAGAATATGAGTTATTCTGGTGATAGTATTTGGTCAAGAACTGTCTTGCTTCGGTGAAGGAGTTCTTGACTGCCCCTCGGTAGCAATTGTTCTAAATCACTTAAGTATCATTGCAAAAATAATGATTATGAGTACATTATCACTTTGCTAAAACTTGATTGGATTTAAAAGCAATTCACTTATAGAATTTGTTTATAATTTCATAATGACGAGTTCAATTATACCATTGTTGGCATTGGACAAACTAATCGAGGATAACTATGTGACATGGAAATCAAATTAGAACACGATACTTACGACAGACGATTTGCAATTTGTCTTAATAGAGGAATGTCGTCCCGTTCTTAACTCTAATTCCAACCGAACTGTTCGGGAAGCATTTGATAGATAGATCAAGACGAATGATAAAGCCCGTGCTTATATTCTCGCCAAATTATCTGATGTTTTGGCGAAAAACACGGGAATATGAGTAGTGCCAAATAGATTATAGAATCTCTCAAAGGGATGTTTGGACAACCATCCTTCACCCTTAGGCATGATACTATCAAATACATTTATAACAGCCGCATGAAAGAGGGGACCTCAGTTCGTGAACATGTTTTGGACATGATGGTCCACTCTAATGTGGCAGAAGTAAACATCGTTGTTATGGATGAGAGAAGTCAAGTTGATTTTATTCCAGAATCTCTTCCGAATAGTTTTCTGCAATTTTGTACGAATGCATTGATGAATAGAATTGAATACAACTTGACTACTGTACTGAACGAGTTGCAGGCTTTCAAGACTATGTTGAGAACTAAGGGTCTGAAATGAGAAGTAAATGTTGCTTCTGTTGAGAAGAGAGGAACATCCTTCAAGCCTGATGTTGCCTCTTCTTTGCAGAGTAAGAGTATTCCTGCAAAGAAACACAAAGGGAAAGGGAAGAAGAAGCCTACTGGTAAGAAAAGCATGAAAATCACTACAGAGAAAGGGAAATATTTCCACTGCAACGAAGAAGGGCACTAGAAGAAAAATTGCTCTAAATATCCTACTGAGAAGAAAGCAGAGAAAGTTAAAGAGGCAACTTAGTACCTGAAGACCGCTTACTCAGCTTGACCAGTGGGAGAAGTTGCTGCTGATGATGATGTTACTTGTTTTGTTATCATGTAATGAACATATTGTTCATATTTTGTTGCGAATGAAATGTTCATTTTCAGAAATTATGTTTGTTCGATCTCAAAGAAACTTCTGTTAAGAATGAAATTGTTAAAAGCTATTTGCAAATATTCAGATATTTAAATAGCTAAGATCAAAGTATAATAAGTTTAAAGATTTCTAGATCTGATTGTTAACAAGAGTTGTTAAGACAGGTCAGACGCATCTTACTCAAAAAGTTGAGAGTACCTCAATGTAGTGGGAGGAAAGTGTGCAAGGTCATTATTGAGAATTAGATGGAATCCCCATACAGTTTAATTAAAGCCTATTGTATACTAATATGTTTACAATGATTCTCTCGGCTAAAATGTTAGAGAATCACCTAGTAAGACTAGAAATACTAGATTAAATAACCTAGGGAAAGTGGGAGAAATATCATGTATGGGATACCGAATAATAAACCATAGGGATGGAATGCCCTAGTTTATTGTATTTCTGTATAAAACTTAGAAACTTAGTCTTATCTATCAGATATATAAGTTACCACAGGAGTTTTAGTCCAAGTGGGAGTTTGTTGGGGAGTTTTTGTAAACAAAAGAACTTATTCTAAAAATTCAATAAGTTGTTATTGAATATATTGTTTTTCGAAATCCAATAAACCTAAAGTCCCTTGACTATTACATGAGTACTTAAACTTTATGTGGAGACATACAAGTGGATCAGGTTCGAGAAATAGTCAAAATAATTTATAGTATATGAATAAGGTTGGGTGCCTTATTTTGATAACACTATTGGATGCGACCTACTCTGAAGTTGTTACTGATAACGAGCAGAAATGCACGTTATTACAGCGCAAAGTTATAAAACAATGCAGGATTGCAATGGTAAAAATATACAATATTGCGTCCAAAAGCATTAAGTTCAAAACATTGCGATCGCATGCGTCCATCGCATTAAAATAGCTAACTTATGTATTTTTGGACATAAAATGCATTGGCGCAAGGCGGAAATGCGATCCAAAGAAATTAACGTCCGAGCGCATTAAGAGATTACGACTGCAAGGTTATGCGATCATCTACGCTCGAAAATCTACTAAAAAAGGTGGCCGTATAGAGCCAGCGCATCAAGGTGGGCGCATCTGGGTAAAAGCTTAATAAATCAAGATGGGACAGAAAGCTGATGACGGTCGATTCCGACTTAAGTTGACAAGCCGTTAACGACATACTGTAGCAAGTACACTCAACTTTTCGATGACAATTATTCGACACATCAAACAGAGAATTAATGCCATCCCATCAGTGCAATCATAAGAGAGAAAAAGCGTTAATAGCAAACAGTGCTTATTCCTTAGCTCCTACCTCTTGATTATGTGTTCTAATCTGACTCTCCCAAGCCTAAATTCTAACCTGGCTTTTTCAAGCCTAGATCCTGTCCTTAAACTACTCTCCCAAGTATCCTTAATGGACGAATGATGCATACATAATACAAGATAACCGCATAGAATGAAGATTCTCAGTCATACTAGCTAAGTGTTTCTCAACCCATTCGACATATTTAGCTACTCATGCGTAATAAATAGAGAGTGAATAGATATAAAGAAGTGAGTTCCATTTCTATAGATGAGTTTAAGTACAAAACAACAAAAGAAGATAAGGATAGAGAGCCTGGTAGCAATCCCTTACTTTCTAAGGCTTTTACACTGTCACTCTATTCTGTTCAAAAGATAATCCTACTTCCGCAGGAGCTGGCCCTCTCTCTGATCTTGAAGCTTCTGGCACTCTCCCAAGTTCACCGAAACGATCTATTGGCAAAATCTCGCTTCTCTCACTTCCACCTTTAAATAAAAGAAAATCTAAGAACAAAACTATTCTAACTATGGGAAAATTATCTAAGTATTCAAACTTGTTGAACTGTTGAACTCCTTTTCTGAAGGTTGCCTTCGGTATTTATAGAGCTCTGGGGTGAAAGGCGGCTTCTCTATTATGATTGCACAGATGAAATGGCTTTAATTCTCTGACTGAAGCGCCGAATATTTGTCACCGAAAAGCTGAGTGTACTTGTTATCGTTAGCGGCTTGTCAACTTAATTCGGATTCGACCGTCATCAGCTTTCTGTCCCATCGTGATTAATTATGTTTTTCACCCAGATGCTCCCATCAAGTTACGGCGGCTCTATGTGGCAATCCTTCTTGAGCAGATGTTTGCGAGAACAAATCATCGCAAAGCCTTGCGGTAATGCTGCGCTTGTCTGTTGATTTCTTATGATCGCGCTTTCCGCCTAGCGTCAACGCATAATCTGCATAAAAATAAAAAAAGTTAACTGTTTCTATGCGATGGATGCATGCGACCGCAATGTTATGAACTTACTACTTTTTGGACGCAATCTAACATATTTTATCAACGCAAACATTGTTTAATAACGTAGCACTGTAATAACGTGCATTTTTGCCCGTTATCACACCCCCAAATTTAAACAATACTTGTCCTCAAGCATATGCTAAATATTTTCTTTAGAAAGTCGATCGCAACTCTTTTCCTAGATTTCTCAAGGATACTTCATTCAAATCCTATACACCAGAATTTCCTTAATTCTTATTCAAATCTCTTCTTAAAATATTTCTAAGACCTACGGAGCACAAGTTTAACTTTCAAAAGGACTTTACTGGATACCATGACATCACATGATTTATTTCAAAAAAAAACAAAAAAAATTCACCGGGGTGTCAAATGATTTTTTATCCTTGCATATTTTTGACATTATTATTTTTTTTCTTACCTTGCGCTGATCCAAGTGCCTCGCTTTTGTTTTGGCTTGCCCCCACATGTGTCATGCGGACATCCAACTACGAGTAAGGCGCTCTTTCTCAAACTAAACTCATACCTACTTGGCAACGGAGTTGCGGTCATTTATTTATGCGTTGATCCTGGTGACTTACTTTCGTTTTGGCTTGCCCCCACGTGTGTCATGCAGACATCTAACTACGGGTAAGTGTCCTTCACAACTTAACTCTTATCAACATGGGTTTACCCATTGCGTTGACAGTGGAGTTTTTATTCTTAAAATTTTCCTCTTTTTTTTTCTTAGAGCTAAAAATAGCAAGGTCGAAAATAAATACCTCACCCCCAAATTTAAAATGCGGCAATGTCCTCATTGCCAAAAGATTGAAAGAAGTCATGCGATATTCTTAGGAAGTTTGGTAAAGGGTCAGTTTGAATGAAAGCTAGCAGACTTCTAACTTCTAGAAATATTTCATGAGGTGACTTTTCTAAGATTAAGTGGACTCTGGTGTATACGAAAAAAATAGAAGCATGTGTTTCATCATTCAAATCATAATTCGGAAAGAGAAAGTATACATGACTTGAATGATTGTGGTAATTAAATAGGATACGGTGATAAGACTTTCAAAATTAAAATGCGATGCGAAAGTGTAAAATTTGGAATAAAGTGATGGAAAAATGCAAACCCCAAATTTGCACTATCGCCTGCATTGTTTGTTGACGCATTCTGCTTTGCATCGATCTTTTTCTTTGGATTGCGGTGACAAAATAAAGTAGTTGCGTCTTCATGTAGCGCCTCCACAATCGTTTGCCTCGATCGTTGCAAGAAAAACATCGAGAGGGTCAAATATTTAAAAAAACAAAGTTAACAAAATCGCTTACCGCAATCGTTCGGCACGATCGCCATTTTTTTTTTTAAGATAAAGAAAGTAAACTAGCTATGTGATAATAGATAATAACATGATAATGAAAGTTCATGAAGTTTTGATGCAGGAAAAATGATATTCAAAAGGATTGTGTCCCTGATGAGGTTGAATCGCATAATGAATCAGGGACTTCTTATTCTAAGCTGGTCTTTTCACTTCCACGACGGCTTTTTCATCTTTTCTTTGTCCTCTAGAATCTTGACTGCCTTAATTCGGAGCTTTTTCCCGTTAATGTTCATCACAATCTCCCCTTTGCACACATCAATTTGAGCACGAACGGTCAAAAGGAATGGTCGTCCCAATATAATGGGTGCATTTTCATCTGCTTTATAATCCAAAATGAGGAAGTCTACCAGCAAGATGAATTTATCAATTGAGATTGCAGCATTTTTCAACTCTCCTTCAGGATGTATTCGGGATCTGTCCGTAACTAGAAGAGTCTTTGTCATGGGCGTAAGTGTGCCAATATTCAATTGCTTGAAGATTGATAGCAGCATTATGTTTATACTTGCCCCAAGATCACATAGTGCTTGGCCACTGTAGACCCCTCCCATGGAGCATGGTATCGTGAAGATTCTCGGGTCGCACATTTTTGGTGGGATCATAGTATTTTGCGTTACAGCCACTGTTGTGATCTTGTCTTCATCATTTTGTTTCTCTTTCAATCTTTGCGGAGCTGGTGGTAGTTGGACTTCTTCTGTCTCATGTTCTAGAAGTTTGAGGGTGGACACAACTTCAGGGTTCATCTTCTCGGGCTTTTCCAAATCATAAGTCAACGGATCCTCAGTTGTCACCGCATTCAAGTTGGTCGTGACAGGCTCCTCCCTTACTTCCGCAGTCATTTTGTCGCTTAGCACGGAGACTGCTAAGCATTGTTCCTTCCCTGTACTCCCAGTGTTACGAGGAAGCTTAGTTGACCTCGGCAACGTTCTTTGCGGTCTATTATTTGGCTCGCCCGCAATTTGTCCCAATTGAATTTCGAGATTTCGAATGGACGTTGCTTGATTCTGATGCACTGATTCGTTCTTATCAATGTACTGCTTCAACAAGCTCTCTAATGACGAAGATTGCGATGTTTGCGAGCTGCTAGCTTGGCTATGCATTGGACCGTTTGTTTGTGAGAAAAATCCGGGTGGCCTTTCTCTCTGCGCCACTGGTTGGAAGTTTTGTTATTGATTTTCTCACGCAAAATTTGGGTGGTTTCTCCACCCGGGGTTGTATGTATCGGAATAGGGATTATTCTTTATGAACCACACTGACTGCGGATTTCCTGGGCATTCTTCCATCGAATGAGCTTCTCCACAGATGACACAACTTGCGATCCTTTGAGCAATTGCATTGACCTGCCCTTTCTTCGCTCTCGTATTGTTAATTGCGATGCCTTGTATCAAACTCATCATTGCGGTCATTTGGTCTTGAAGGGATGCGATGGCCCCGTTGTTTGCGTCATTGTTTCCAATTCTTAATCTTTTATCTCTTTCCCGCCAATCCTCGTGATTTTTGGAAATGCGATCAAGTATATTTTTGGCCTCCTCATATGTTTTGTCCAGTAGACCACCAGCTGCTGCCGCATTGGCAGCAGTCTAGAAAGCGGGGTCCAGTCCTTGATAAAAGATCTCCATTTGCAAGCAGTTTCGCAAGCCGTTATGTGGACAGTCTCTCACCAGACTGTTGAACCTCGCCCAAGCATCGTTGAGCGATTCGTCGGTTTCTTGTTCAAAATTTGTTATTAATTTCCTTCTCCAGGCATTCTCGATTGGGGGGAAATACTTCTTCATAAACTTTTCCACCACTTGTTCCCATGAAGTGATCTCTCCTGGCTCGAGGGAATACACCCATTTTCTTGCCTGATCACACAAAGAAAATGAAAACAGAATTAGTCGAACTTCTTCGGCAGAGATGTTTGGGAACACAAAAATGTTGCAGATTTTTATAAAGCTTCGGAGGTGGGCGTGCGGGTCCTCGCCACGCCGTCCTCCAAATTGTCCTGTAGTCTGAACCATCTGTAGCATCACCGGTTTCATCTCGAATTGGCTTCCATCAAGGGTAGGCCTCATGATTCCTGAAGAGAAATCGTAGAGGTTTGGTGATGCATAGTCCCTAATGGGCTTGTTACGATCGTTTGCCAGTAGGATTGGATTCGCCCTGACGTTGTTTTATTTTTGTGCTCCGTTTCCAAGCTGCTTCGCCATATCGTCTTTATCTGGCTGTTGTTGTTGGTGGCTGTTTCTTAGTCTCCGTCTGAACGTCCGTCCAATCTCCGTGTCGTAATTCACCAGAAATTGAGACCTGCAAAGAAATCAGAAAAATTACCGTTAGCACACTGATTTACCAAAGTCCTCGGCAACGGCACCAAAAACTTGATGCGTTATTTTTATGAGGTGAAAATATGGAATGAAATGTGGTGATGGAATCGTGTTGAGCAACAAGTTTTCTCAGTGGAATCCAAATATAAACCCCACTGAGTTTCTTAGTAAGTATAGGGTCAAATTCAGGGACTTGGGAAAATGGTATGCGGTAATAATTTTTCGAAGACCTTGCGGTAACCAAATAAATCAAGTAGTTGTTTGGGTTGTTGTATGTGGTAATAAAATAAACGAATGCGGAAGATTTGAGAAAAGTTCGATTATGCGATAAATACACCGAATATGCAATGGAACGGGTTGAGAAGGTCTTTCGCTAGCGTTTCCTAGGAATGCGTCAAACTACATCTGGGAATGGCTATCGGAAATGGTGTTGATGCGATCATGCTACACTCATGTGCCAGTAAATCATTTTTCAATGAAAATGCGGTCCTCCTACTTCTAGGACGCATGTGTTGAATACAACAATGTCCATAGAGCTTATTCCTAAGTGTCTACTCTTTTCCTATGCAATGATGCAAGTTGCACACAAAGACAAGGTGATTGGACACAATCTTATCATATCTCTAGGATGCATGCGATACGTTAATAGTAAACAGTGCTTATTCCTAAGCTCCCATCTCTGAATTATGTGTTCTAATCTGACTCTCCCAAGCCTAAATTCCAACCTGGCTTTTCCAAGCCTAGATCCTATCCTTAGACTACTCTCCCAAGTGTCCCTAATGGACGAATGATGCATATATAATACAAGATAATCGCAAAGAATGAAGTTTCCCAGTTATACTAGCTAAGTGTTTCTCAACCCATTCGACATATTTAGCTACTCATGCGTAATAAACAGAGAGTGAACAGATATAAAGAAGTGAGTTCCATTTCTGTAGATGAGTTTAAATACAAAACAACAATGGGAGATAAGGATAGAGAGCCTGGTAGCAATCCCTTGCTTCCCAAGGCTTTTATATTGTCACTCTATTCTGTTCAAAAGATAATCCTATTTCCGCAAAAGCTGGCCCTCTCTCTGATCTTGAAGCTTCCGACACTCTCTCAAGTTCACCGAAACAATCTATCAGCAAAATCTCGCTTCTTTCGCTTCTGCCTTAAAATAAAAGAAAATCTAAGAAATAAAAGTTATACTCAGATAAATGCCTAGAGTTAGGTTGTATTTATTTACCCAGATCATACCTAAGTAAAATTATACCCAAACCGTCTAGAACACATCAATTGGAGAAAAATGGTTTTTAGCTTTCATGTCCCTAAGAGTTCACACTGTGAGGTCCATGCTTAGTTTTGTGTCGCCCTAGGCACGACCTACATTCAGAAAGTATTTGAATGGATCAATAACAAGGTGAATATGAAAGGTTGTTCATAGTAAATGGGATAAGAAAGTGTATCAATACATCCTACGGTCTCCTCCATTAGGTTTCAACATGAGATTCCCATGCTTCGCCTACGTGTCATCCTAGAGCGACCACCCATTTGGAGGGTCGTGACATGGGGGTTGGAACAATGAAAACTTCATAAATGAGTAGCATCTCTCAGGTACATTCTCAGCATTGTCTTTCCATTCAGTGGTTTGTTGGGACTGATCTCTGGGATCTGAAAATAGAGGGTTGCACTAACAAGAATTACTAAGTGTTAGTGAGTTCTTCACCAAACAAACAACAACTAAATGCTATAGGAATAAAAGTTATTCCAAGGTGGAGGTGTTCTGTTTCCATCAGCTTAGATGCCCTCTCCTAGACAAAATCTTCCTTAGACAAAGGTCCCTTATGAAGGATCTCATACCGAGAGTTCCATGAGTGTGTTCAGTTCGCTCTGATCTCACAGTGACCGAAATAGAACAATCTACATACAACACATACAGTTATGCAATCAAAACTTAATTAACGGCATGCTATGAACAAAGATAAATAACAAGGAGACAGTGTTCTATACCAGTTGAAGACTATCTTCAAGCTTTGAAACTCCAATGTAGCAGACCCTCCAAATGTTCAACCAAATGCCCGGTGGAAAATGTCGATTGCAGCAGCACGATCAATGCGAACTCAAGACCGCAACGAGGACGACACCACCACTAATGAGCCCTGGGTATTCTCGAAGTAAAAACCTAAATAGTGGGCTTTGGTGAATTTGATAGAGGAAGGAGGAAACACAAATCGTGTAGGCGATAAGCAAGTGGGAGGAAAAAAAAAGCCGCTATCGCATAGCAAACTGCTTATCATTTAGGAGGGGCTACACGATCGTGTAGGATTTACGAAACGATCATTTAGGAAAAGGTACACAATCGTTTAGTAAAATCAACACACTATATGATCATATAGAGAAGCTATCTGATCATGTAGGCGACAGTGTGCGATCATTTAGCACGAGGTGGACGATCGTTTAAGGGAAAAAGATACTATCATATAGGCTCTCGAGCAATCATTTTCTAAAACACCAGTGCGCTTTCACATTCTTTTTGGGCGATCAACGGATCATCGATTGCATGACTCAAAAATGAAAACATTTTTCATTTTAACCCATTGGTTACCATAACCGACGTTGCCCACTAACCCACGTCCAAACGTGATATTAGGATTAATTATCATATAATTAATCAATTAATTAATAAATAAATATAATCATATTATATTTTTATCCAATAGTTTGATATCACATATCTACTATAGTATTTTCTCTCTACTTGATATAAATCATATTTATATCTAATTTCCTCCAAAATAATGTATCTCATACATTTAGCCAATTATATCATATATAATTGACCAGTTCAATTATATCATATATAATCGAACTTCCTCTTCTCAATTTCAACATTTCAAATTAACTCAAATACTGGTTCTCGACTTTATCCAAGCTACCCAAGGGACCTAATGGACCTGTGGCTCGAAGCTTCAATAGTATGTGAATAGCTGACTAAACTCTTTAGCCACAAGATCCACCATCCGTTAACTGTCAGGCATTCCACTAAAGACCAACAGTTGAACTCTTCTTACCACAGATATATTTTTGTGTCCATCAGATATAACCAATCATGAGTACGATGACCCTTCACAGATGCTCGTAAGTACAACTAGGCTAAATTATCGTTTTGTCCCTGTAGTTACATCTCACTCCTTAAGTACCATTGATTCCTCTAATGAACAATACAACATAGTCCAACTATGTGTGAACACCTCTCGGGCCAAGAAAATGTGTGTGACACCACATCGTTCAAGCCCCTGCCTCGGGCAAGGAGTGAATTCCATCTTGTGTAGCTGAGTTCCTAGCTCCCAAATCAGACGAATCCCCAAAATGGTAGGTTTGAATCAGCGACCTGGCCACTCGCACCCATACAAATCAAAGGACCGCCCTCAATGGTAGAAGTTCCCAACTCACTCAGGATTGAGGTCATGTTACCTATGGTCATCCTAGTGAAATGAAGTCTCTATCATGAACGGTGTTATATAACGAGATGTTAACACTTCATGGTCAAGTCTTATACAAACTCTTTGTATAGGACGCCCTCGCTCGCATGTCCCCAAAACGAATGATAAGGATCAGACCATCTGTGACAAGTCACAACACTTGTGACCATTCCACAAAGCGAGCCGCATCCGTAGCATTACCAGGATAAGGTTGCCCTCCTATATCCATATACTACAGACCATTTTGGTTATCACTCAAGACATGATCCACTTGTATGTCACCATATACATGCTTAAGTCACATACAGATAACCAGATATTTTATGTTTATTGGTTTATGGTAATGTAAATAAAACAAGTAAATGAGCAAAAAATAAGATGTGAAGTAAATATCATATATTAACAACACAAGCTTCGTACATACTATTTACAAACTACAGGAAACGAGACTTTAGGGCATCAACCCCAACAATCTTCTACTTGTCCTAAAGCGAAGTTGGGTGTACAATAAACCAGTACAAAACAAAAAACTAGGGCATAAAAGCCCAGTACAAGAAAATCTCCCACTTGCCCTAGTCCAACCTCGGGCTATCTTGTAGACCCATGCTCCGTAGGTGACCCTCAAACACTGTAGCCGTGAGAGCCTTCGTAAATGGGTCGGCAACATTAAAATGGCCTGTATTTGACCGATCTGTCTCATCTCTTCAACCTCTTGAGGTGTCTTAGGACACATTTTCTTAAACAAAGTGACTCCATGCCTGAACGCAATAGGCCGCTCCTGAAGTCCTACATCGAGTACTTGAGCAACAACTTGTAAATGTACAATGCCTGAGACAATGCTAGCATTTTGTTCTTACGATCCCGAAAGATCTGTATACCTAGAACAAACTGAGCCTCTCCTAAATCTTTCATTTGGAATTGGGTCGCTAGCTAGTTCTTAACTGTAGTCAGTAGACCTACATCATTCCCAATGAGTAGGATATTCTCTACATACAACACTAAGAAGACTAATGAAGCGTTGATGATCTTCTTGTAGGCACAAGATTCATCAACATTTTGGTTAAAGCCATACGACTTGATCGCAGTATCAAACCGTATGTTCCAAGATCGAGACGCCTGTTTCAGTCTATAAATAGACCGATTCAGTTTGCAAACTTTTTTCTCTTGACCTTAGGCTATGAATCCTTCAGGCTGCACCATATAAATGGTCTCCTCAAGATTGACATTTATAATAAGCTGCAATGGACAGGAGGATGCGGATCGACTTTAACATGGCAACAGACAAGAAAGTCTCCTCATAGTCGACTCCCTCTACCTCGGTATAACCCTTTGCCATAAGTCGAGCCATGAAGGTCTGCACCTTCCCATCAGCACCCCGTTTGCACTTGTAGATCCATTTACAACCTATAGGGAAAACTCCATCAGGCTGATCTACAAGATCCCATACTAAGTTGAAGTACATCGACTCCATCTCGAGATCCATGGCCTTGACCCATTCATCCCGATCAACATCCTCCATTGCCTTCTTATAAAACAACGGATCCTCAACATCGCTATCTGCTACCATAGCAAGGATTTCCGTGAAACGCAGATAGCCTCAAGCAAATGTACAGGGCAACCCCAAATACAGAAGTGACATAAACTAGCTTTATGTCCGTTCCACAACTCTAGAGGTGTTCTGGCAACACTCTTAGAGGGAACACAGTTGAGTATGTACACCGCAGTCTCCACTGCGAAACCCCAAAACGAGTTCGATAAGGAAGCGTAACTCATCATCGAGCGAACCATGTCTAACAAGGTCATATTTCTCCTCTCCGCTACACCATTCTGCTGAGGTGTACCCGACACTAAGAGTTGGTAACAATTTCATGTTCTATCAAATAGTCCTGGAATGCCGAGTCCAAAAACTCTCCACCTCGATCCGATCGAAGTGTTTTAATCTGTCTATCTAATGCGTTTTCAACTTCAGCCTTAAACTCTTTGAACTTTTCAAAGGATTCAGACTTCCATTGCATAAAATAAACATACTCGTACCTGGAGTAATCATCAGTAAAACTGATAAAATACTCATAGCCACCTTGGGCTCGTACATTCATAGGATCACAAAGGTCAGAATGTACTAACTCAAGAGGCTTCTTGGCTCTATAACCTTTTCCAGTAAAAGGACGTTTAGTCATCTTACCCTCAAGGCAAGATTCACACGCTGAAAAAGAATTTTCTTCTAACTCACTTAGAAGTCCATTCTTCACCAATCTCTCAATCCTATTGAGATTGATGTCCCTAAACGTAGATGCCAAAGTTGGGCATTTTCTTTTGGAGAAATTCATCGACGTTTTGATTGAGTTACGACAGTTCTGAACACTTCAATATAATGGAGGGAATTAATGGATAACAGCCTTAGCACATATAAATTCAATTCCGGATTTGTTGTGGAAATAAAAACATCATCTTTATGAATAAACACTTTATTCCATCAAAAGAGACAATATATTTACATTGCAATAAACACTTTACAGAAATAAGGTTCCTTTTTAGTTCAGGAACAATATTTACATCATTTAAAATAAGAAACCTATTCTGTAAAGCTAACTGGAGTCCTCCCACTGCCACAGCTGAGACAACGTGCCTGATGCCTACTCGCATCGTCATCTCTCCAGCCTCTAGTTGTCGCCAAGATCTAATCCCCTGAAAAAAAGAACAAACATGGTTAGTGGTGCCTAAATCAATTATTCAGGTAGAATCATCATTCTCCACTAAAAAAGTTTCAAGCACAAGTAAATCATATTTACCTTTATCGGCCTTGGCTGCTTTCTTCTCTTTCAGATAACGAGGACAGTTCCTTTTCCAGTATCCATCTTGGTTGCAGTGGAAATACTTTCCTTTAGCAACATGTGGACACCTCCTTGGGGCGACAGACGGTGAGTTAGCAGGTGCCTTCTCTTTACCCTTACCACCCTTCTTCTTCTTCCCCTTTGTAGAGTTAGAAGTAGAAGGTGCAGACCTCGTTCCTTAGGTCGAACCTCTATGGAACGTCCTGGAGGATGAAACAACATTTGCCTCATCCTTCTGCCTCTCCTTACTTTCCAGTAAATATTGGTGTGTCTGCAACTCGTTGAGGAGAGTTGTAAGGTTATACTTCACTTTGTTAAGAATCACATTACTAACAAAGTGCAAGAAACTCTTCGGTAAAGAATGCAGGATTATGCTAACCTGACTACCCTCATTGATGGTAGACCCATTCAACTCCGCCACATTAAAGTGGACCATCATGTTTAGCACATGTTCACGAATAGAGGTGCCTTCTTGCATTTTGGAGTTGAATATGTATTTAAAAACCTCATGCATAAGTTGTTCAGACAGTTGACCAAACATCCCCCGCAGGGACTCTATGATCTCATGTGCTGAGACCATAGGCTCATGTTTCTTGACCAAAACTTCAGAAAAGTGCCAAGATGTAGGCTTGGGCTTTCTCATTCGCCCTTTTCCATCGCTCGTATGCCTCCCGAACATTCTGAGCGACATTTGGAGTTGGAATAGGAGAACAAGCCTCCGTGAGAGCGAACATGAAATCCTCGATGATCAGGATCGTCGTGATCATGTGTTTCCATGTTACGAAATTATCGCGAGTAAGTTTTTCGATGCTTAACAAAGCTAATGTGGTTGTTGCCATTTGAAAATGTTGCTAAGAATATGAAAAAAAAACTTTATTAGATTTTGTTAAACCACTTTTAAACCAATCAGTTTTGCAAAACAGTTTCAAATACCCTAAGTTATAGACTTCTATTTTGCAATGATGCCCTAGTGAGGTAGGACAAACGCCACCGATGGGGTGATCAGTTGCCCCTTCGCTGGGATGAGACATTCTCAATCATTAGACAGAACCAACTCTTGGGACTGAACCTAACAGGCACCATTTTTTGGTCCAGAATCGTTAATCTTTAACTATTCCGCGTAAGTGTAACCCTTCACTTTCGGTGTCAGAGTCCCGCCCTAATGAGCCCACCATAGGGAAGAAGCAGATTAGGATAAGAGACAAAGTTACCTTATCCTCTTACAGGAGATCAAATAAAGGAATACACAAAACTGCCATCCTTTAGAGGGACACTCCTAGGGTACCTCGAGGCGATACGTAGTAACTTTATTCAACCTAACGAGGGAGACCGAGGGATATGCTATCGCACTTTCTGCTTCCACTTACTATGAACACTCTCTTCATCCACCTTGATATTGACCTACCCAAACACCATCCGTTGAGGGGACATGCCAAAGGTGCCGCAAGGCCGATGATAGATCTCACGGTCTAGACTATTTAGGAGAAACGTGAAAGGTTTAAATGAAGCATTTTATGCCCCAAGTACCTCCCACTGAATGTTCTACCTAGGGGTTCATTAACCTAGACAATCTGGCTACTGATTTTAGTCTAAGTAATCGCGTAGACAATGACGAGGCTGCGAAGCCTGATCGTCCATGCGATCGTATAGTGCAAAGACAGGTAAACGATTTACCTTGCTTATTAAGCGATCGTTTAGTCAGTTACTAAGAAATGAAGTTTGCTGACCTAAATGATCGTCTAATGCGTGCACTTTCAATGATACGCGAGCGCCTCATAGTCTATACGATGCGTGCAACCAAGTAAACGATTTACCTTGCGATGCTAAGCGATAGTTTAGTCAGTTACTAAGCGATGAAGCTTGCTGACCTAAACGATCGTCTAGCACGCCTATGCGTTAAGCGATCTACGAGCACCTCATCGTCTAAACGACGCGGTACTTAGCTATTGCATACTCGATCGTCAACCCAATACGACTAACTCTTGATCGCATTCCCATCGTGTAACCGATGCGTTCATCAGCGATCGTGTACTCCTTCATCTTTACGATGCGATCAATAACGATCGCGTAGAACATCTTCTGCATGATGCGATCAACCCTAGATCGCCTCTTTCCTTGAAGAGCCGCAATGTTTGCCCAGAACTTCGACGAACAACTCAAAAATTCAAACAAACTTTGAATAAATACTCGATAACGATAATTAATGCCCAAAAATGCAGGGACCTTTACAAACAATCACAAATGTAAAAGGATTTAAATCAAATCGAGCCTTATCATCCCGAAAATATCCATTAATCCTGCACATCAACAGCAGATTTAACAATTAAACAGCGTAAAAATGCACTCACCATGAATGTATATTTCATTTCGTTGCAACAGATGAAATCGGAGTATTAGAACCTGGCTCTGATACCAATTGAAGGATCTCATACCGAGAGTTCCATGAGCATGTTCGAATCGCCCCGATCTCACAATGACCGAAATAGAATAATATACATACAACACATACAGTTATGCAATCAAAACTTAATTAACAGCATGCTACGAACAAAGATAAATAACAAGGAGACAAATTTCCATACCAGTTGAAGACTATCTTCAAGTTTTGGAACTCCAATGCAGCAGACCCTCCAAATGTTCTACCAAATGGCCGATGGAAAACGTCGACTACAGTAGCACGATCAACGCAAACTTACGACCGCAACGGGGACGACACCACCACTAATGAGCCCCGGGTATTCTCGGAGTGAAAACCCAAAGGGTGGGCTTTGGTGAATTTGATAGAGGAAGGAGGAAACACGAATCGTGTAGGCAATAAGCAAGTGGGACGAAAAAAAAAGCCGCTATCGCATAGCAGACTGCTTATCATTTAGGAGGAGTTACACGATCGTGTAGAATTTACTGAACGATCGTTTAGTAAAATTAGCACACTATACGATCGTGTAGAGAAGCTATCCGATCGTGTAGGCGACAGTGTGCGATCATTAAGCACGAGGCGGACGATCATTTAAGTGGAGAAACGACTATTGTATAAGCTCTCGAGCGATCATTTTCTAAAACACCAACGCGCTTTCACATTCTTTTTGGGCAATCGACGGATTATCGATTGCACGACTTAAAAATGAAAACATTTTTCATTTTAACCCATCGATTACCATAACCGACATTGCCCACTAACCCACGTCCAAACGTGATATTAGGATTAATTATCATATAATTAATCAATTAATTAATAAATAAATATAATCATATTATATTTTTATCCTATAGTTTGATATCACATATCTACTATAGTATTTTTCTCCTCTACTTGATATAAATCACATTTATATCTAATTTCCTCCAAAATAATGTATCTCATACATTTAGCCAATTATATCATATATAATTAACCAGTCCAATTATATCATATATAATCGAACTTCCTCTTGTCAATTTCAACATTTCAAATGAACCCAAATACTGGTTCTCGACTTTATCCAAGCTACCCAGGGGACCTAATGGACTTGTGGCTCGAAGCTCCAATAGTACGTGAATAGCTGACTAAACTCTTTAGCCACGAGATTCACTATCCGTTAACTATTAGGAATTCCACTAAAGACCAATAGTTGAAGTCTTCTTACCACAGATATATTTTTGTGTCCATCGGATATAACCAATCATGAGTACAATGACCTTTCACAGATGCTCGTAAGTACAGTTGGGCCAAATTATTGTTTTGCCCCTGTATTTACATCTCACTCCTTAAGTACCACTGATTCCTCTAATGAACAATACAACATAGTCTAACTATGTGTAAACACCTCTCGGGCCAAGAGAAGGTGTGTTGCACCATATCGTTCAAGCCCCGGAATCAGCCCTTAAGGGAGCCATCTATCTACTTACCCTGCCTCGAGGAAGGAGTGAATTTCATCTTGTGTAGCTGAGTTCCCAACTCCCAAATCAGACGAATCCTCAAAATGGTAGATTTTAATTGACGACCTTGCCACTCGCACCCACACAAATCGAAGGACCGCCCTCAATGGCAGGAGTTCCTAACTCACTCAGGATTGAGGTCACATTACCTATGGTCATCCTAGTGAAGTGAAGTCTCTGTCATGAATGGTGTTATAGTGAAGTGAAGTCTTATACAAACTCTTTGTATAGGACGCCTCCGCTCGCATGTCCCCAACATGAATGATCAGGATCAGACCATCTATCACAAGTCATAACACTTGTGACCATTCCACAAAGCGGGCCGCATCCATAGCGTTGCCAGGATAAGGTTTCCATCCTATATCCATATACTACATACCATTTTTGTTATCACTCAAGAATGATCCACTTGTATGTCACGACATGTATGCTTGGGTCACATACAAATAACTAGGGATTTTATGTTTATTGGTTTGTGGTAAAGCAAATAAAACAAGTAAATGAGCAAAAAACAAGATGTGAAGTAAATATCATATAGTAACAACATAAGCGTTTAGGGAATCAACCCCAACACCTTATGGTCAATTATTTTATAAATTTAGTCATTTAATTATATTCATTTTAATCCTATTAAAACAAATTAAAAAGATTAACCTATTCCTTATCCCATTGGAAATAACATAAGTCTAGCTTGATTAATTTAAAATTAATTTGGACCTATGTTTGCATGTAATTCTCGATTATAGATTTTAAACCATCTCATTAAAACTATAACACTTATATTTTAATGCTTTATTAAAACCTATAAATTTTCATCTAAAGATATCAATTAAATACAACAATTATATTTATTTAAGTAATGTCATGCTCAATGCAAATTCCATTTTCATTTGATAAATATAAAACTTATATAAATTGTAAATGAAAAATAAGCATTCACATACATTATTCCACTATTTATTATATCAATTTTAATATATAGTATGATGCATGGACATGCTTAGGTTAATCATATATCACTAACAAAACACTTATATCATGATGCATGAGCTTGCTAATTTAATCATGCATCCATAAAATATAACGTTCTATATTTATTTATAATACATGTACATGTTTATCCTAAGGTGGGTATTTTTTAATCTATATGACATACAATATGTAATATGAATTCAAATATTAATTTAAACATCCATCTAATGCATAATTAAATTAATTTAAACAACAAAAATGGACCATTTTGGCACCCTAATGCAAAATTAATTGATTAAATTAATATAACTATTATATTAATTTAAGTAAATAATACAAAAGGAATTAGGTGTAGCCGAACCGTCCTCACGCATGTCCTCAGCAATCCGTCGAAACTCAAAGCGTTGCGACGCTGCAATTACTTTATGTTGCGTCTGCTTTTCACCGTTGCAACGCTATGATAGCTACGTCGTAATGCTAAGTGGCAGAATGTTGTTGTTCACATCGTTTCGGCTCCGAACTTACCTCGAACACTGTCGTTTCTTCCCGATCTCAATCGACACGGACTTACAGACTCGAATCAAGAATTAAATTGCCCAAAAAATACAACAGGTTCTTACAATTTAATTAAATTAAAAGTAATCTACGTGCCAAAATAAAAAATATCCAATCTTGCAAACCGACATTCAAACATTCCAACAAAATATTAAACCGACCTCTAAATTAATTTTGTTTCAAAAAATACGAAGAATGTGGATGAAAGAAATTGATTCTGATACCAATTGAAAGGACTGAATCTCGTAGAAGATGCATTGGTGTGAGAATGCATTGCATCTCGCAATTTGATTTTTACATAAACAAATTCATTATACTAAAACAAAACATAAATATGTAAGCTAGCATGCTTTAGGAAAATATTAGAACCATTCTTACTTTTGTAGATTCCTAAGCTTTATGAACAATCCTCTCGAAGTTCTAACGAACGGCTCATCCAACGATCTTGATCATGAACGATTTCTTGAACAATCTTGAACACTACCACGAGAGTAACCTCGTTATTCTCTAGGATTCCAATAAAAGGATAGGTGCTATCCAACTATTGGGAGAGGGGGAGGAGAAAAGGGTTTTGTTGAGTAAAAAAGATTCTCTTTGTGACTTCGGGAAAATTTTGTACAATAACACCTGTATGTTGTGTATTGTCAGCCTCCGTGTCTCCCAAAGGGGGTCACAGGGAGGTCCTTATATAGAGAAGAGCCAAATCCTTTTCCTAATCTTTTCTCCTATTTCCTTTTTCTACAATTAATTAAATAAAACTTATTTAATTGAATTTACACATTAATTAATTAACTATTTATACATAAAATCTAATTTAATGTGTATATATTTAATTATCATAAACATCGTATGTATATGTGCAATACCTCTCAACTAATTAATTCTTTGTGAATCTAATTCACTTGAATTAAATAATTGAATCTTATTCAAATATTACTTTTCAATTTAATTTGAATTATAGATCATATTCATAATCAATTATGTATTAATCACATTAATATATGATTTTCTCAAATTAATTTGAACAATTCAAATCACCCTTCTTAAATATCCTCTAGTAAGCTAACAAATAGACTTGGTGGACCTATAGATTAGAAGCTCCAACAATATGAAATTAATTGACTAAACTCATTAACCAAGTTAATTAATATTCGTTAACTATGGATACAATCAACTAAAGACCTACAACTGCACTCTTCTCACTACAAATATATTTTTGTGTCCACGGATATGACCAATAACTGCAAGTTAGTTCTTCATGAGTGTTCGTCACTCCAACTAGGTCAAATTATTGTTTTACCCTTAGGTTACCTTTGATTCCTCAAGGACTAGTACTCCTCTAATGAACAACTTGTTCAATTATCGGAGACATCACTTAAGGGAATACTCATCTACTTACCCTTAAGGCAAGAATGAGTGAACTCCATCTTGTATTATTATATTCCCAACTCCTCACTCGATCTTGTCCCCAAAATGGTAGACAGATTGGCTCGGCGAACTGGCCACCCTCACCCATACAAATCAAAGGACAATCCTTCATGAATATGAGTTCATAATATACTCAGGATTAAGACTAAGTTGCCTAGGTGATCCTATTGAAATAGGAACCTAACTAGTTAACGGTGTTACATCTAGTGGTTACTATTTCGCGGTCCAGTCTTATGCAAACTCATTGCATAGAATACCCTCACTCGCATATCAACTACACGAACGCGTTGGATCATTGTGTTTATATCAAAACAAAGTAGGTTATATCCATAGTGTTACCAGGTTAAGGTATCCAACCTTATCCCTATACTATAGGCCCTTCAAACTGTATCTTGAACATTGATCTCTGTATGTCTCCATATACAGTTCAAGACTCATAAGGAAACCTTGGATGTTAGTTTATTGGATTTAGGGTTATTAAGAAAAAAATAGACAAACAACACAAACAATAACATCTATTGAATTAACATCTATAATTCTTTATTGATGACAATCAATTAATAACGTTTACTATCTATGAGTTTAGGGCATAAAACCTAACACACTTAACCTAGAAAGAGATGTGAAGATAGCATATGTTAATCCTCTTATGACACCCACTGCCCAACTGAGATCTGTAACCTATTTCCTCGCTCCTGTATCACCTGATATACAATTATAAATATTTGTATTGTTCTTGCATTTAAACTAAGATTCTATGCAATTAGAACTCTTCATATAAAGGGATTAACACATCACCAAATTATATATATATTTACAACTAGAGTTGACAACACAAAATTCAAAGTATAGTTACAAACTTTGAGTTCTACCCTTTCCCCATTATGTGTACATGCTTACTTAGTATTGGAAAGTTCAATGCATTGACTTATTCTAGGATCTAATCTCCATTCATTACAACTAGAGTTCTACGCTCCAATTTACCATCATGTTGCTTACTCTTACGCCAGTTGTGGATATCTAAAAGATAACCTCGATAACCCATGAAAGATATTTTTCCTCTTATCTTAAATGACGATCTATCTTGTTTACAAATGGGACGTCATGCTTGATAACCTTTGGTACTCCATCCTTACAAGTCCCCGTATGCAGGAAAGTCATTAATGGTCCACAACAAACATGCACCTAACTGAAAGTACCCCCCACTCATGCAATTGTAAGTGCGCGCACCATTATTCATAACTCTTTCAGGTCTTTAATTAGTGGTTGTAAATAGACATCAATTTCTTTTTCAGAAGACTTTAGTCCTAGAATAAGTAAAGACATGATAAAAATTAGATTCCTTCATGCACTTCAATGGTGGAAAATTGTAAGGAACAAGCATCACGAGCCACATGCTATATGCAGTACTTATATTCCCAAATGGATTAAATCCATCTGAAGCTAAGGCTAACCGAACATTCCTTGTGTCTGAAAAAAATTCAGGAAACTCTCTATCAAAACATTTCTACCCTTCAGCATCAGTTGGATATCATAACACACCATTGGTTTCGACTCGTTTATCCTTATGCCATAGCATCTCAGAAGCAATATGTTTTGATGAAAACAATCACTTCAACGTTGGTATTAATGGAAAATGATGTAAAATTTTGTTTGGGATCTTCTTATTCTTGTCATCCTTTATTTTGTATCGAGACTCACCACATACTGGACAACTTTGACAATTAGAATATCTTTTCCAAAATAAAATGCAGTCGTACTTGCAAGCATGAATAGAATCATATCCTAATCTTAGGTCACGTAATTTTCTCTTGGCTTCATAAAAAGAACTAGGTATACATGCACCAGTTGGAAATGCATCTTTCAATAATTCTAGTAACATATCAATGTTACTCCAATTATTGACAACCTTAATATGCATCAATCTCACCAAGAAGTTCAATGAGTAAAATTTTGTACAACTAGGGTACAAGGGGTTACGTGTTTCGTCCATCAACTCCTAAAAAATGTTTGAAGTATCCCTTTATTCGATGTTCTTAGGCATTTCATCTCGAAAGTCTTCTTCATCTTCATCATATGCCTATTCTCTCATCGGTCCTTACAAATCATTTAAAAGATTGAACAACTCATCATCATCATTGTGTGCAGTAGGTTCTTCCCTTAATCCATCATCTGCTGAAGAAGCTAAAGGAGTCGTGACTCTTTGAAATTGAGCTAAATTTTCGGTTCTCTATGATAAATCCATTGACTATATGAAAGGGATATTCTATTAGCGAATAAATGTCGTTCTACTCTATATAATGTCTGAGACATTGAATTCTAACAATTTTTACACGGGCATCTCATTTTCCCCTTTCCATTTACATGACACTTTGCCACTTCCATGAATTGTGCAACTCCGTCAATTTACTCTCTTGAGAATCTATCTCTAAGCTTAATCCAATCCTTATTCATCATTGAACAAAATGAATAAAGCATGTCTAAGTTTTGGCTATATGAAGGAGATATTCCACTATCTCTAAGTTTTGGCCTTTATGATGAGAACAAGAGAGAAATCACTACATTTCTAGTGTTCCTTCTCGTATTACAAAAGGATCAGTCTGCATCAAGCATGTGATGAGAACATTAGTAAGGAAAAAGGGTAAAACATTTACGATTATGAACCTTTATCGATAAAAACTAAATAAATGAAGCAAAAGGGTCAAATGTTTTCTATTTTCTAACTTTTTTTTCTCAAAGTTTTCATTTTTCCTGATAATCTTTTTAATCAATCAAACAAAACGAATCTTTACAAGAGTTTTTTTTAGATGATATGATATTAAATTTAGCTTTACCTATCAACTTAAGTTTTTTGAGTCAATCAATGATTTAACACTACCAAGTAAAAAGTGTAAAATTTAGTTAATTTGCTTTAAACATCTTTAGCAATTCCATTTTAAAACTTAAAGCATATTATATCCATAAAAAGGAAAGATTAAATTTTATTATTAATAAATGAATCTCATGTACAAAATTAAAACCAAAATACACAAATAATCCATCCTTTATTATATCCATCCATATACAAACCAAAGATAGAAGAACAATTTCATTCATAAACAAATGAATATCCTAATTCCCATCTGAAACAAAACCCCTTATTAGAATAATAACACAAACACAACCCATGAATAACATTTATTAGAAAAGGCAAAGAGAAGAAGAAGCAACCAATGCGTGCGGCGGTAGTGTGTGGGGTAGCGTGTATTAGCGTTGGGCATTGGAGCGGTGGCCATTTGTGTAAAAAAAAAATGTAGGTGGAAAGAGAAAGTAACAGAGAAAGGAAGAATAGGGGGAAGAAAAGTGGGCTTTTTAATAACTTTATCCCACACATATTTTTGTCGGGGTAAGTTCAAATTTTCGTCGGCATAAACTTTTTAAAAAAATGTGCATGTTGCTCTATTTTGACTGACACAGTAAATTTTCGTTGAGATAAATATGTCTTTGCCAACGAAAATAAATGCGTCAGGGAAAAAATATCGAAACAAGTAAAAATGTTTGTAGTGTTTGTTCGTTTGTTTTTTAACCTTAAACTACTTCATTTCTGTTTATTATTTTTAATTTTTTTTTATAATTTTTCTTAAGATTCTCAGTTTTTAAAATAGAAGAATATTATATTTATATGTATATAACTAGAATTTAAGATTCTATCCTCATAAAATTTTCTAACATAGATTTATTTCCTTTTAGGTTAATGAATACTTTATTAGAAATTGTATTTCTCATATGTAACTGTATAAGTAAAAAGTATTAATGAATTCTTACACGATGTGGATGTTTCTCATAGTAACGATTGGGTCCCTTATATATATATGCCTAATATAGATTAAAAAAAAAACATTTGTGTGACGATTGCTGCAACACAATTTCTCAATCGGATACTTAAATACAAAAATTTCTTCTGTCACCATATTGGATTTGAGAGGCTTAGTTTGTACCTCATTAATAATTGAATGTACAAGACAAAAGGTGAGAGATAAAGATGAAAATTATAAAGATGATTTTTCGAGAGTAGAGATAGCTCTACTACAGAAATTGGATTACTTGACGTTTTTCCAATGTCAAGTAGAGGGTATACTTGACGCTTATAAAAGTATCGAGTATTAAACTATCAAGTATAGTGTGATAACTTGACTCCGAAAAAATGTCAAGACAAATGTTTCTTGATACAATTTTCGTGTCAAGAAAGATAATACGCTTGACATTTGTGGTATGTCCAGTTTATTGATTTTTGACATTAATTACGTACTATATATGATAACTTTTGATGTTTTTTATGTGTCAAGTATATGTCTTTTTTTTTCAAATTGAATGCCCAATCGATATTCTCATTTTTTGCCTTGTATTCCAACAATACAATTACATCAACTAAATAAATATTATACATTTAAGATCTATCAACTCAATATATTCACTCAATTCCATATGTTCAACTATGACCTTTCATATGAACACTCACATATTACAACAATATTTCTCTTTCACATGTACATGCACAAAATAAAATCTCAACTATTGCTTTTGTATACAAAACTCAACTTTCAACAAACACAAGTGACAAATTATTTAATAAGTAACCTCTCAACAAAGTACATTATTTAATCTATACATTGAGCTTTGAAGTATAAATATCGAGAACTAAGGGTTAGGCAAGCCATGTTTAAGCAAGTCAACCTGCAAAATATAATAAATGGCAATAACATCAAATTTCTAAATATAAAAATAAGTATTAAGATACAACAATGACAAAAAGTCACGCACAAGGAAAAATGTGCATGATTGGCTTACATTATGCACTGGAAAGATATCATACTCGAAACTTAAAAGATATCTACAACTTAAAGTCAAGGACTTACTAGGATTTCATTCATTCTTTTTTTACCATATCATACCTTAGGAGGAACAATTACCTTTCGCTGCAAAACAAAGGAAGATGGGAAAGATTTGAGAAAAATATAATAAAGAGGAAGAAGATTATCAACAAATCAAGTATATGCTAAAATTTAAAATAAAAGAATACAGATACCCTTTCCCCCAACTTTCACTAACTTTCACAAAAAATAGATAATATTGAAAGTCCAATCTTATCTACAAACAATAAAAAAATTCTTCAAAATTTCATTCACCAAAATAACCAATTAACTCTAAATAAATTACCTAAAGTATGGCTTGATTCAAATGCCACTTCAAAACTACAACAAAGTAATCCAACCTACGAAAATTTCAATAATAATGGTTACAAAACGCAAACTCCAACAACTATGTAACAATTTCAAAAGAGTTTCAAAGCCTCAATACCTATCAAAACGTCCAAACATCGTTAAATTTGCTGGACAATGGCTCCAATCCCTTGAAATCTTTGAATTGAAAATCAAAAATTGAAAATGACTCAATAATTAGACCAATACTAATTAATTTTATTGTTTTTTAAATTTTAACTTTCCATGTCAACATTAAAGTATAATAAAATTTTATTTTGTTACTTTAGCAAACCAAAAATCTAACCCAAAGACCTTTTAAACCTATTTCTCAAAACTTAAGAATAAAAAAGTACGTTTAGAAAATTCATGGACCAAATACACTCACTGTTAGTAAGAACTTGGGGATCAAAAAGCCTTTTTTCCCAAAGTTTTACATCTTTTAGTCAACGAAAGACTAATAATTATAAAATATGTGCAATATAAGACAGTTTTCATTTGCAAAGGACTTATCCAAATGTCATAGGCTACGAAAAATGACAAATTCTTTTGACCATTTGCCAAAGATCTAAGAAGACCGTGTTCAAAATTTTGTTCATATTGGCAAAACGCTTGTACATCTCAAGCTCACATTTACATTATAGCTTCTAATAGTTCAAAGATAAGGTGAAAGTTTCTTTTGTTCCATATGGAAAGTTTCCATCAAGGCAGCCAAAGAACTTTACACCAATAACCGAGATATTGAGGACAAATTGGCCAACTTTCGTTTGGAAAGGAAAAAAGGGTACTTACTTGCAAGAGCTTGATGGTAGGCTTGAATAAAGGCCCTCGTAAGTATCCTAGAGCCCATAACAATTAAATTGGCAAGATTTTTTGCAGCCTGTCCAAATATATAGAAGTAAAGAGGCTATATAATAGGAAGTTCTCAAACTGAATAAGACAATTTAAAAAAATTATGTAATATATACTCCTCTCCTTTTTCAAAATTAAAGACTTCATCGACAAAGCAGTAGTAAATACACCAGTTCTAATTAGGTAGGGCTAATTCGAAAGGTAAAAAAAGTACACTGAAGAAAAAGAAAACATGACACAAGTGATACACAAATATGTTTCGAATATGCTCGCCTTCAAATGATTTAAAAAGTTGAGAGCGCAAAAAAATTCAGCATCATTTCACAGAACCAACATATCCAGATAAATACAAAGATGTAATATGGGGAAAAAATTCCACAACACAACTCTCTCTAGTCTTTTCACAAAGAAAACTTGGGAATGAATCTATGAATTTAACTCATAATCTATAATCAATATGGTAACAAATTACCCGATAGAGGAGACAAAAACATAATAATTCAGATAAAATTAACATCAGTCAAGTTTATACATATGCACTCATGATTCCATATTCATTTGTCATTATCTTAGAAACCGATCCACCATCAGGTCAATAGGAGAAGATAAAGAAAGAAGAGAGATACCATGATTAATTGGGTGGCGTTGATAATAGGGTCGGAATCGTTATAGCCGTTAGAGCTGGAAAATCAATCAGAGAAGCTATTCACCCAACCACGCAAGAAAACTTGGGGTTTGAATAGTGATAGAGAAGAAATGGGGAAACGAGATTGTAAAGAATAAAAGATGAATTTCATTGTATAATTTGGACAGACCTTGAAATGGAGTTAATAAATATGGTTTGAGATGGAGGACTAACCGGTGGAGGACTGGCACGAGGCTGGGCATCTGTACGGTGGAGGACTGACCGATGCGGCTACGATCCAGCGTGCACGGAGGTCTGGCCTGAGGCTGGGCGTCTGTACGATGGAGGCTGGGCGCGATCCGGTGGTGCTGCTAAGAGAGGGTTTTGGGGTAGGGTATCTTGGGTTTTTTCTTACTAAAAGTTAATTATTTTTATATTTTATTTGATAATTTTGATAGGAGAGAAACTAAATTTGAGAGAAAAATGAAAATGAAGTGAGAGGGAAACAAAAAATAAAGATTAAAAAAATATTATTTTTTATGTTTTACTTGACACGAAAAATATGTCAAGTAAGAGTTTCTTATACTTGACACAAAAAACGAGTCAAGCAAGACCTTATATTACTTGACATGAAAAACGTGTTAAGTAACGGTTCACGTGAAAATATCCGAAATATTCCGTCAATCTCCGCTTTTTTAACCATTTTACTTGACATTTTCTTTTATAAAAGGTCATTACTTGACGTTTTTTTCTAAAGAAACGTCAAGTAATTAAAAACTACAAGTGTCAAGTAATGTAGATTTTATAGTAGGTGGAGGGGTACTCTAACTTTAATTTATAAACTTTAAATTGAAACAAATTACCTCTTATACTTTCAAATTTGTAACATTGTTGTTATTAAACTTTAGTATGTAAAAATTTAATCTCTACATGAGAAATATTTCATTAAAAAGAAGTATCAATTTAATTTAATACAATTAAGAATCTATCCATGACATGTCTCATCAAAATTAAGTATATTTGTTTTCTAAGTAGTGACTAGTATTCATAATCAATGTATTAATCTACATAAAAGAAATAATAATAAATCTCATTATTAGACTAAAAATTATAAAGTAAAGTTTAGAGACTAACTCGTTATTATAATGAAAGTTTAGGGATTGTTTGATAATGTTTTTGTTTCTATTTTTTCATTTTCACTTGTGTGATAATCTCCACATTTTCTTTTTCTATTTTTTTTTTTTAAGAAAATAAAAAAGTCGTCAAATTTGAATAACTACACCTGTTTGGTTTCTATTTTTATATATTCTCGTTTGTAAAATAGTTTAATAGTGTACCACTTGTATATTGATTATATCTTAACCTCGAACTATGAAATTCTCTTCCCATTATTGTAATTCAATACCTTTAAAAAAAGTCTCAAAACATGATAATACTAATATAATCCTAAAACCACTCATTTCAACTTCCCCACAATCGCACAACTACAACCATTTCTCCTTCCAACCAACTTTTTTTTTCTCTTACTACTACACTAACATCTCTAACCAAACAATCTTATACTACAAAATCTACACTTCCTAATTATGTTATAATACTAATATAACCATAAAGCCACTCATTTCCTAAATCAAACCTTTAATTACCACACCACATCCTAACACAAATATATTCCTTTTTGCTACTTGGGATTCTTTTAATTCAATTCCATGTCACCTAGTGACTACTACCTGAAATATATGTTCAGAGTAACTAAATCTTTAAACATTTATTTCTTTTTATGCTCAATATATATTTTAAATAAAATCACATTCTTTTTAACATTTTGCATTTAGATAGCTGATTCCTAACCGTGTATAATTTTTTTTTCTTTTACAAAGTAATCTGCAGCCTACAACAGAGCAGTATTTCAAAAGCAAGGTTACCTATGAAACAACTTTCACAAAATGATTCTTCACCTTGTGTTATTTAGCTAAGATTTTTGTCTCAAAACATGAGAAAAATTTTAATGTTTGAGAATGACAAGTTCATATATTCAAACAATCTTACTAGGGTTTTCGTATTAAAATTAACCACCATAATTTTAGTAAAGCATATAAAAACAGAAAAAAGGGGAGGGGGGAACATGAAAATATCCAAAGAAGTGGGAAAGAATGAAAGAAAAGAGAGATACCTGTAGCAAATGGCAAATGACGGTGAACGACGGCAGTCGATAGTGTGAGGGGAGGAGAGAAAACGAGGGTTAGACAAAAAGAAGGAAACAGACGGTGAGGAAAATGAGGGGAAGTTCAAGAGTTTTAATCGAACTTTCCCCAACGATGTAAAAACCATCACGCTAAGTCAGTTATCTCGACGGTGAACTGGACAACCGTCGGGATAGCTCTAATTAAAAATTCTTGAATCTTCTTACCGTCAAACTTCTTCTGACGGTGCTAATAATCATCAGGCTAAGTAGCTACGCCCAACGATTATTTTTTACTATCGTCGGGAGAAATTTAATTACGATCTTTCAAATATCTTTTACCATCAAAGTTCTCCCGACGGTCAAGAAAACCATCAGACGAAGTAGGTATTCTCGACGGTCGTTTGAGCAACCATCGGGATAACTTGAATAAAAATCACTCTAATTCTTTTTTCAATTGAACCTCTCCCAATGATAAAGAAAATTATCGGGTGAAGTAGGTACTCCCAACGATTGTTTGGAAAACCTTTGAAAAAATTTATTCTTAATAAAATTATTAAAGATGAGATTTATTTTAATAAAAAATATATATTAACATTTATCAAAGGTCGTTAAAATACCTTTGGAAATACTTACTTCTATCAATGGTTAGTAGAAGCCTTTGAGAAAATATGCATTTGTAATAATTTAGAAAAAAAAAAACAAAAACAAAAAACCTCTAGGGTTAATTTTTGTACATTCAGTTTGCCATCTTCTCCAGGTAATCTCTCGAGTTTGTGAATAAACAAAAAAAACTCAGATCCGGACTTCGCCATTGTTTTTGGTTCTTCATGTTGCTACGATTGATTTCATGGTTCTTCATTGTTTTTGGTTGATGAAAAAGGCACATTGTTTTTGGTTTTTCATATTGCTGCAATTGATTTCATGGTTCTTCTTCCGTTGTCTCATCCATCATCTCCTTTATCGTCTCCTCTGCTCTGTTTGTTTCACCTTTTCCTCGAATCTTCGCGCTATTCATTCACTTTCAGGTTTCCTCCATCATTTTCCTTTTCCTCGAATCTATATGATCGCCTTTTCCTCAAATCTATACGTTCCATTGTTCGTTAACCTGAAACGTTTTCACTTTCAGGTTTTAGGTTCACTTTTCCTCGAATATATACGATCGACTTTTCCTCCATCATCGGAACGTTCCGCTTCTAAGCTTCATTTCGATTGCTCTATTCTAGCTCCGCCGAGCCATTACATCACTTTCAGGCTCAAGCTCCAATCTCCGCTTTTAGGTTCGCAAGTAGCTCCGCCGAGCCATTCCATCACTTTCAGGTTCGCAAGCAGCTCTTACATTATCAACCATTCTTAGTTTTATTCATGTTACATAAAATTTGTTTAAATCGCATCTAGTTTATGAGAGTTGCTCATGCGTTGGGTATGCGTGAACGAAAGCAGAGAAAGCGAAATTTTGAGCGCAAGGCGCTAGGCAGACGATCGTGTAACAAATGAGCAGAGCTACACGATGAGGTAGACGATCGTCTAGTAAGTTACCGGCGCTACACGATGAGGTAGGCGATCGTGTAGGTAGGCGCTGGACGATCGTGTAGCAATGCGTGGACCTAAAGGATGAGGTAGGCGATCGTATAGCAATGCGCGGAGCTAAGCGATGCACTAGATAATCGTGAAAATGCTTGCGATGTTAAAACGATGAAGAGTGACGTGCTAGACGATCGGGCTATACGATAAGCAAAGTACTGCATGATCAGTGAAAGCGCTAGACGATAAGCATAGCAGCTGGACGATAGCTGTGTTGTGCTAAACGATGAGCAGACGCGCTACACCATAGGTGAAATACTAAACGATGGGTATTGGGCGATAGATGCAGGCGTTGGGTGATGACGTTAAGCGATAGGCGGATGCGTTAGACGATCGCAAAGATGCGCACGACATTAAACGATGAGGAGTGACGC
The DNA here is from genome assembly GCF_027475165.1 of Benincasa hispida. Lineage (NCBI taxonomy): Eukaryota > Viridiplantae > Streptophyta > Magnoliopsida > Cucurbitales > Cucurbitaceae > Benincasa > Benincasa hispida. The sequence goes on along the minus strand of NC_143483.1, from coordinate 39,054,355 downwards.
GCTAAATGATCGGGCTATACGATAGGCAAAGTACTGCAAGATCAATGAAAGCATTAGATGATAAGTGTAGAAGCTGGACGATAGCCATGCTACATTAAACGATGAGCAGATTGTCACACCCCCTCCTAGATTACCCTCTTAATCTGAAAGAGGATATGACCACAATAGTTACTAGCCCTACTGCCAACACTCACCATTTTAGCCTTCTAATCTGAATGCCAACCTGTTAAACATTAATAATGTATGCATATAGTATGCGTCCTTAAGGTTCTACAAAATATTATATAAACATATGCATATAGTCATAACATAACATCTAAAGGAAAAAAAAATATCCACAGATGGGCCCAAACAACTCTAACAAAACCCTAGTCCCTCTCAAAACATGTGTACATAAACAGATCATCAACCTAAGTCTTCTTAATAATCCAAGTCTTTCAGTAGCAAGCAGCAGCAGGATCAACCCTGAGGAATCTGGCCGCTACCTAAAAAAGGAAAACACAGAAAATCTGTGAGCTAATAGCCCAGTGAGTGACTATAGAATCATATTACATCATGCATTACATCACTATAAACATGTAAATATACTAATGAGTATCTCAAGCAACTGTCTCTAAATATAGCTTTAAACCATTCTTAGACATCATTAAAAATCATTATTCCTTAGTTGAGAACGAGCCTACAACGCTTTAGTTCCCAACGTCTATTACCGACTAAGAGACCCATACTTCGGCCTCCCTTTGGTGGTGCATGGCCTAGGAGACCCATACGGTCTCTCATTCAGAACTACCTACGTGCACGTGGCCATACAAATACCATCATACCTTAGGTACTTCTGCTCAGATACTTTCTCGAAACTTGTCCTTCAGTATTGAGCTGCTAAGATACCTTCTCAAATGTCCTTTGGTATCCAGTTGGTCAGGTAACTTCTCAAATGTTCTTCAGCACCAAGTTGGTTTGATACCTTCTCAAATATCCTTTGGTATCAAGTTGGGTGAATACTTTCTCAAATGTCCTTCGGTATCGCGTTTTAAGTAAAACTAGTCATAAATGACTTTCTCTTTAAAGTATGTAAAGTATAACACATATAAAAACATGGCTTTAAAGATACTAACACATGCTGGGTATATTTAACACAAATAGATAGCTTTTCAACTAACCTTCCACACATGCATGCATTTAAAACATAACTCATAGTTTTCTTGAAAATTACTTTGTAAAACTAGCTAGGATGAGAATAATATTCTTTAAAACGTGCTTTGTTTAAGACATTGTAAATATTTTAATCAAACAGTTTAGTCACTCACAGCTCGTTGGGGGCTCTTAACGGTTTATACGCCTCTTATAACTCTTTTTGGCCTAAAAGGAGATAATTTTCGGTAAAATTCCTTAAACTTCTTAGCAAAATACCTCAAATAATTCATTTACTAATGGAACTTTCCTCAACAAAACAACATTACTAGCGAGATAATCCTTATGAGTGAATTCACCCTCATGAGCGAGATCAAGCATTCCTTAGCAAAACTTCATTCTAGCAATACTCACCATACCAGCGAGATACTGCCCAATTTCTAGCGAGATTTCCTTCTTGAGCGAGATCTTCAACAAAAAATTAGCAAGATTTCCTTCATAAGTGAGATATTCACTCTCCTTATCTCACTATAGCTCTCCACGGTGAGCTGTTTGCTTGTTCTTCCCAAGCAGTTGTCTGCTTATGCACAGATTCTCTGTTATAACTTCAAAAATTCATAACTCAAAATCCATACCTCTTTTAAAGCAATTTCCTTCTACAAATGTGTTTAGAATTGATTACCTTTCTTACCTTAAAATTTCAGCCGAAAATTCTTTATTGTTTGGCCTAGAGCTTCCAATCTTCAACTCGGGTCTTAATTAATCCGAGATTCTGCCTCCTCTACAATTTCTTCATTTCTTGTTCTTTTCCTCCCACAATCTTTCTCTGGCAAGATGATCTCGAAAACTAGATTCTTCCAGCTTTCAAATGGCACTGATTTCACTAAATTTGCTCATGTCAATTGCCGAAACCAAGCTTTTGAAATTTCTCTTCTTTTTAATCTTCCTACCGTCTCCCGAGTTCAAAGATTAGGTTGCCACGTCACCCTACAGTTAATGCCTCCAGCCAAACCAATAAATGAGTTTCCTCATTTAATATGTTTTTCCTTCCTTTCCTTCATAATTCCTATAAATAAACATGAATTTCTACTTAATAAATATGTAATGTAATATTTCTTTGGCTAAACATCCTTATCTAGGATACCTAGAGTTCGGGGTTTACAATCTCCCCCTTAAAAGAAATTTCATCCTCGAAATTAACCTGATATGTCATTTGAAAAGTTGAGGATATCTCTTCCTCATTTGCTCTTCAGGTTCCCAGGTTGCTCCCTCGATTCCATGATTATGCCATAGTGCTTTCACCAAAGGAATCGTCTTATTTCTGAGTACCTAGTCTTTTCTATCTAAAATCTCGATGGCCTCTTCCTCGTAAGATAAATCTTCTTTGAGGTGTACTGGTTCTGCTGCTAGTATGTGCATAGGATCAGGCATGTATCTTCTAAACATTGACACATGAAATATGTCGTGAATACGAGCTAGCTCCATCGGCAACTGCAACCTATATGTTGTTGGACCAACTCGTTCCACAATTTCATATGGTCCAATGTATCGTGGACTTAACTTCCCTTTTTCTCCAAAACTGAAGAATTTCTTTCCATGGGGACAGCCAAAGAAATACCCGATCTCCGACTTCAAATTCTAGTTCTCTTCTTCGCTTATCAGCGTAGCTCTTCTGTCTATCGCGAGCCGCCTTAAGATTATCCTCGATAAGCTTCACATTCTCTGTTGTTTGTTGAACTAATTTTAGACCCACTAATTTTCGTTCTCCGACTTCATTTCAGCATACTGGGGTTCTGCAAGGTTGACCGTACAACACTTCATAAAGAGCCATTCCGATACTAGAATGGTAGCTGTTGTTATATGCAAATTCAATCAATGGCAATTACATATCCTAACTTCCTTTGAATTGTAGTACACAAGCCCTCAAAATATCTTCCAGTGTCTGTATAGTTCTTTCCGACTACCCATCTGTTTGTGGATGAAAAGCCATACTAAAATGCAGTTTAATGGCCATAGCCTTTTGTAAACTAGGCCAGAATTTTGAAGTAAATCTCGAGTCTCAGTCTGATATTATCAACACTGGGGCTCCATATTGACTGATTATCCTATCCACATAAATCTTAGCTAGACGGTCTAGTGTGAATGTAACTTTTACTGGTATAAACTTGGCCGTCTTAGTTGTCTATCGACTATTACTCAAATGCCATCGTATCCTGAGGGCATCCTAGGCAATCTAAATAGAAAGTCCATTGTCACATGCTCCCACTTTCACTCAGGCACTGGAGTGGATTAAGTAATCCTGCTGATCTTTGTCTCTCAAGTTTCACTTGTTGACAGACTATACATCGATCCACATATTCTGCTATGTCTCTCTTCATCCCAGGCCACCAGTAAGATCTCTTCAAAGTTCTATACATCTTGGTGCTCCCTGGACGCATAGCATAAACAGAACTATGTGCTTCTTCCATAATGGCTTGCTTAAGCTGTAGCTTACTAGGCACACACATTCTTCCCTCCTTCTCTAGTACATTATCTACTCTCAGTTGAAAGTCAACTCTAATTCCCTTACTTACATCATCAACAATCTTTCGAAGGTCAGGGTCTTTCAACTGATCCTACTTAAGGTCTTCTACTAGGGTAGACCTTCCCTAGAATGTAGCTTTCGCTCCTCCTGACGGTCCCACTGATAAGGCGGTTCTAGAATTCCTGAACTCTTGTAATAGCTTTCCTCTTATTGAACCAATAATCGCCTTGGGTCCCAAGAATTTCTTACTTAGTGCATTTACTACAACATTAGCCTTACCAGGGTGGTATTCGATGGAACAGTCGTAATCTTTGATCAATTCAATCCATCTTCTTTGTCTTAGATTTAACTCCTTTTGATCAAAGATATATTTTAAGCTTTTATGATCTGTGAATATTCTGCAGCGCTCTCCAAATAGATAATGTCTTAACAACTTCAGAGCTAAAACAACTGCTGCCAGCTCTAGATCATGCGTAGGATAAATGCTCTCGTGCTTCTTAAGTTGACGAGAGGCATATGCAATCACCTTCCCATCTTGCATCAACACACATCCCAATCCTTGTCGGGATGCGTCACAATAAATCTCAAATTCCTTACTCGAAACAGGCAAGGTAAGTACTGGTGCTGATACTAGTCTCTGTTTCAACTCTTGAAAACTATGCTCACACTCCGACGAGCATTCAAACCTTACGCCTTTCTTGGTCAGGTTCGTCAATGGAAGGGCTATCTTAGAGAAACCCTCCACAAACCTCTGGTAATAACCTGCCAAACTTAGGAAACTGTGTATCTCTTAAACATTCATGGGTCGTTCCCAATTAACTATTGCTTCCGTCTTCTGGGCATCTACACTGATACCATCTGCTGAAACAACATACCCGAGAAATACAACTTGGTGTAACCAAAAATCACATTTACTGAACTTAGCATACAACTGCCTATCTCGCAACGTCTTCAATACTATCCTTAGATGAGTTATATGATCCTCCCTACTGCCAGAATATACTAATATATCATCAATGAATACTGTCATGAACTGGTCCAAGTAGGGATGGAACATCCTGTTCATAAGATTCATGAATGCTGCAGGGGCAGTTGTCAGTCCGAATGGCATTACTAGAAATTCATAATGTCCATATTTTTTTCTAAATGCGGTTTTAGGAATGTCAGCTTCCTTCACCTTCAATTGATGATAACCCGATCTCAGGTCTATTTTCGAAAAAACCGTGGCTCCTCTTAGTTGATCAAACAAATCATCAATACGCGATAATGGATATTTATTCTTAATTGTTACCTTATTCAGCTGCCTATAGTCGATACACAATCTAAGTGTCTCATCTTTCTTCCTTACAAATAACACCGGAGCTCCCCAAGGCGATATACTAGGTCGAATGTATCCCTTGTCAATTAACTCTTGCAACTGAACCTTTAATTCTTTTAACTCAGTTGGCGCCATTCTATATGGTGCCTGCAATATAGGAGTTGTTCCTGGAATTAAGTCAATAGTGAACTCCACCTCTCTGTCGGGTGGCAATCCTGATAATTCTTAAGGAAATACATTCCAAAACTCATTTACCACGGAGACATCTTCTGGGTTTAGCTCTTTCCCTTGAGCAACCACTACATGAGCCAGATAGGTTTTACATCCCTTGCTCAGCAGCTTCCTAGCTTTCACTGCTGATATCAGATTCCCTGCAGTTAATCTTTTGAATCTTGCTAGTACTGTATCCTGGCCATTTGATTTTCTGAGCACTACCTCCTTCTTATAACAATCCACTGAAGCATGATACTTATTTAGAAAATCCATCCCTAAGATAGCATCAAACTCCAACAGCTCCAAGAGAAGTAAATCAACATAAAAGTCCTGACCATTAATCAGTATCTCACAATGATTATAACATTTATCTACTATTATCATATCTCCCAAAGGGGTGGATATATATAACTTTTCAAGCATAAGCTCAACCAACCTATCTATACTAGATGCAAACATGCTAGATATAAATGAATGTGTGGTACCAGGGTCAAATAAAACATAACCAGACTGTCCACATAATATGACATTACCAGTCACAACATCTGAAGACTCCACGGCCTCCTAGTGTGTCACGACATACACTGGCCCCTATTACTGAGGTCGACCTACGGCATTCTTCTGCTTGGCACCACTTGACCCTTCACCATGATTTCCAGCGCCCTTTGGTTGGTTAACTATCTGGGAGGTTGGCTGTTGTGCTATTAGGACGTCCCTGTTCACCTGGAGATAATTTCTCTTGAAATGCCCTATCTGTTCACATTGGAAACATACACCTCTGTCATTATAGCATACTCTAGGATGCCTCTTACCACAACTAGGGCACGTCGGTTTCCTGAATGTGCTGGCTATCGACTCACCAGCTCGTGGCATCTCTGGTCGGCTAACTGCACTGGCCGGGGGTCTTGATTTCCTTTTCTTGAATCCCTGCCAACTTGTTCCCCTGAATTGGCTTCCACTAGTCTGAGTTGCAACTGGAGGTTGGGATCCCCTATCTCTAGGCCCTACTACTACCTCACTGCCCCTTGGCACTTGCTCATCTGCCAAACTCCGCTCGACTTGTGTTTTTGTTTCTACTAACTATTTAAATCTAGCCATTTAGTCGTAGACGTCACCGGAGTTCTAATTTCTTTCCTTAAACTTTGTTCAAACTTCCTACACCTATCTCTTTCCTCAGCAATAATCGGTAGGGCATATTGCGATAACTCTGTAAATTTATACTCATACTCTACCACCGACATCAGTCCCTGCATTAGTTTGAGAAACTCATCCCTTTTCGCATCTCGAAACGAGCTGGGGTAGTACTTATCTTCAAAGGCCTTCCTGAACTCAGGCCATAACTTCGCATCTGTACTGGCTCGTCTGGCGGATATCACTTTCCATCATTTCTCTGCTTCTTTCTGTAATAGAAAGGTGGCTAGCCCTACTTTCCTGTCCTCTGAACAACTCATAATATTGAAACATTTTTCAACTACATCCAGCCATAACTCGGCTTCAGCTGGGTCTGTCGTACCTAAAAATGTCACAGCCTCTAGGGCTTTAAACCTCTCAATACCATATTTCTTCTCTGGGTCGGCTCATACTGAGCCCACACTAGCTACTAACCTTTGCACTATCCATTCAAAAACTACATCTTCTAGCTGAGAATCTACCCTTTCTTGGGGAGTACTAGACACTCCCTCAGACGTCGTTTCTTGACCCACTGGATCATTCACCCTCTTTTTCCCACCTGGTGGGTTCTTTCTAACCTCCAGGCCCCTATTGGTAGGGTCAGTATTCCTGCCACCTGTCTGCTTACTTTGTCTGCCACTTTGCCTCGACATTCACCTATTACAATGTACAGATGTTAGAGACCACACTTAGGGACTTAGACTTATACATGAATTTCCCCTCTCATTCCCAAAATCTTATGCTCTGATACTAACTTGTCACACCCCCTCCCAGATTACCCTCTTAATCTGAAAGAGAATATGACCGTGGTAGTTACTAGCCCTGTTGCCAGCACTCACCACCTTAGCCTTCTAATCTAAATGCCAACCTGTTAAACATTAATAATGTATGCATATAGTAAGCCTCCTTAAGGTTCTACAAAATATTATATAAACACATGCATACAGTCATGACATAACATCTAAAGGAAAAAAAAAACAATATCCATAGATGGGCCCAAACAACTCTACAAAGCCCTAGTCCCTCTCAAAACATGTGTACATAAATAGATCATCAACCTAAGTCTTCTTAATAAGCCGAGTCTTTTAATGGCAAGCAGCAACAGGATCAACCCTGAGGAATCTGACCGCTACCTGAAAAAGGAAAACAAAGAAAATATGTGAGCTAGTAGCCCAGTGAGTGACTATAGAGATTCATATTACATCATGCATAACATCACTATAAACACGTAAATATACTAATGAGTATCTCAAGCAACTATCTATAAATATAGCTTTAAACCATTCTTAAACGTCATTAAACATAATTATTTCTTAGTTGAGAACAAGCCTACAACGCTTTAGCTCCCAACGTCTATTACCGACCAAGAGACCCATACTTCGGCCTCTCTTTGGTGGTACATGGCCTAGGAGACCCATACTTCGGTATCTCATTCAGAACTACCTACGTGCACGTGGCCATACTAAGTACCGTCATACCTTAGGTACTTCTGCTCATATACCTTCTCAAAATTTGTCCTTCAGTATCGAGCTGCTAAGATACCTTCTCAAATGTCCTCCGGTATCCAGTTGGTCAGGTACCTTCTCAAATATCCTTCGGTATCAAGTTGGGCGGATACCTTTTCAAATGTCTTCGGTATCGTGTTTTAAGTAAAACTAGTCATAAATGACTTTCTCTTTAAAGCATGTAAAGTATAACACATATAAAAACATGGCTTTAAAGATGTTAACACATGCTAGGTATATTTAACACATATAGATAGCTTTTCAACAAACCTTCCACACATGCATGCGTTTAAAACATAACTCATGGTTTGCTTGGAAATTACTTTGTAAAACTAGCTGGCATGAGAATAATCTTCTTTAAAACGTGCTTTTTTTTAAAACACTGTAAATATTTTAGTCAAACAGTTTAGTCACTCACAACTCGTCGGGGCTTTTAACGATTTATATGCCTCTCCTAGCTCTTCTTGGCCTAAAAGAAGATAATTCCCAGTTAAATTCCTTAAACTTCTTAGCAAAATACCTCAAATAGTTCGTTTACTAATGGAACTTTCCTAAAAAAAACAACATTACTAGCGAGATAACCATTATGAGTGAATTCACCCTCATGAACGAGATCTTGATGAGCGAGATCAAGCATTCCTTAGCAAAACTTCATTCTAGTGATTCTCACCATACTAACGAGATTCTGCCCAATTTCCAGCGAGATTTCCTTCTTTAGTGAGATCTTCAACACAAAATTAGCGAGATTTCCTTCATAAGTGAGATCCTCATTCTTCTTATCTCGCTATAGCTCTCCACGGTGAGCTGTTTGCTTGTTCTTCCCAAGCAGCTATCTGCTTATGCACAGATTCTCTGTTACAACTTCAAAAATTCATAACTCAAAATCTAGACCTCTTTTGAAGAAACTTCCTTCTACAAATGTATTTATAATTGAGTTCACTTTTTTACCATAAAATTTCAACTGAAAATTTCTTATAGTTTTTCCTGGAGCTTCCAATCTTCAACTCAAGTCCTGATTAATCTGAGATTCCACCTCTTCTGTAATTTCTTCACTTCTTGTTCTTCTCCTCTCACAATCTTTCTCCAACAAGACAACCTCGAAAACTAGATTCTCCCAACTTTCAAATGGCAATGATTTCACTAAATTTGCTCATGTCAATTGCCAAAACCAAGCTTTTGAAGTTTCTCTTTCTTTTAATCTTCCTGCCACCTCCCGAGTTCAAAGATTAGGTTGCCACGTCACCCCACTGTTAGTGCCTCTAGCCACACCAATAAATGAGTTTCCTCATTTAATATGTTTTTTCTTCCCTTCCTTCATAATTCCTATAAATAAACATGAATTTCTACTTAATAAGTATGTAATATAACATTCCTTTGGCTAAACATGCTTATCTAGGAAACCTAGAGTTCGGGGTTTACATAGACGTACTACACGATAGGCTGAATACTAAGCGATGGGCGTTGAGCGATAGACGCAGGTGCTGGGCGATGACGTTAAGCAATAGGCGGATTTTTTAGACGATAAGGCGTCAGCGCTAAACGATAGAGGTAAACGATGGGTACAGTAGCTAAACGATAGGCTATTCGCGAGATCGTTGAGAGCGATATCGTTTACTAAACGATTGAGCTATACAATGAGCCGTTGGAGTTAAGCAATAGATGCAGGAACTAAATGATGAGGCAGGGTGTGACATGTTAGGATTGTGAAATCAATGGCTATCATCTTTTTGTTTCTGGATGGAAGTAAAATCTTAATGAATGCTTTCTCCTATGACCCTTTCTTTTCACAATCTTTTTTCTGAACTCTTATTCTATTTTGCAGACACTTAATGATAATTGATTAAATGGACCAATCTTGAGAGAACTTACTGGAATTCAAGTCTTAAACTTGTGTAAGTCTTTGTATAATTTCACCGTTGTGTATTAGTTCATTTAGGTGATATACATCCCTGGTTGAAGTTTTGTGCCATATCATGTGATTGGTTTATGATGAATTGTGTCTCATTTGTTTCAAGGATGTTTCAAACAATGACTTTTGTGAAACAATACCAACCAGTGGACCATTGAGCACATACCTTTAAACAAGTAGGTTTCTGAATTTTTCAAACTAAAAACAAAATGAAGAATCATAATGAATACTTATATTATTTAAACTACTTTTAAATATATTATTTACTTTTCTTTTATTGTCATTCTCTCCCTTTATTTTTTGAATTGTAAATTAGTTCAAAGTAATAATTTGATGTTGTTAGATGTAATAATTAGTTTAAAGTAATATCTAGCTAAATATGGATGCTTTTTTTAGGTAAAAATACTTCTTGAATCTCCATCTTCCCCATTTTTATTCTCTTACTATTTCATATTTTGAAGTGCATAAAAGTGTATAATGCAGAGTAACACTCTTTTGCCAATATCAACCCAAAGTGTAAAAAAAGAGAATATAATTAATGATTCTCTATTTGTATTATGATGATCTTTAAACTGCTTTTAAATACATTATTTACTTTTCTTTTATTGTCATTCTCTCCCTTTTATTCATTGAATTGTAAATTAGATTAAAGTAATAATTTGGTTCAGGTAATCTCACACTTTTTAGAAAGAAGTGTATAACATGGATAGAAGTTGGATGCAAATTGGAAATCGATTATTGTAAGAATGTAGAAACGGAGTTAGAAGTTTTTTGGATTTTGCATTTATGCATGCAACGACTAGTCAAATATCTTGTCCATGTAAAAGATACAATAATGCAGTACTTTAGACTCGAGATGATGTTGAAGCAGATTTGTTAATGTTTGGAATAGTTCCAAGTTACACTAGATGGACAATGCATGGTGAAGAAAGTTTTACTTATGAAGTAAGAGAAAATGATAATGACACTGATGATGAAGATGTTTTTGAAATACTAGAGGATCATTTTGGTGCTTTTAACACGGATAACTGGATTCGTAAAGGAGAATCAAATAAGCATGGTTATGATGAAGAACCTAATGAGAATGCTTCTCAGTTTTATAGATTATTGAATAATGCAAAAACAGAGCATTATCCTGGGTGTAAAAAATATTCTAAGTTGTCTTTCATTATGAAGTTGTTTCATCTAAAGTCTTTTGGAAGTTGGAGTAATAAATCATTTACTTTACTACTTTAGTTATTAAAAGATGCATTTCCAAAAGATATTGATCTACCTAATAATTACTATGAGACAAGGAAAATCCTTCAAATTTAGGGCTTCATTACTCGAAGATAGATGCATGCTCTAATAATTACCAACTATATTGGAAGGAAAATGTGAAAGCTGATGAATGTTTAGTTTGTGGAGAATCTAGGTGGAAGCCAAATGAAATAAATAAAAGAAAGAAGATTTCACAAAAAGTTTTGCGATATTTTCCTCTATCTCCAAGATTAAAAAGATTATACATGTCAAGAAAGACTGCATCAAGTATGACTTGGCATTTGAATGGACGAGTAGATGATGGAGTTCTTAGGCATCCTACTGACACTATTGCTTGGAAAACACTTGATGAATCATATAATTTATTTGCTTCAGAGCCTCAAAATATTCGACTTGGATTGGCTAGTGATGGATTTAATCCATTTGGAAATATGAATCTATCTTATAGTGTCTGGTCATTCTTATCCCATATAATTTGTCACCATGGATGTGTATGAAAGAGTCTTATTTCATGTTATCATTACTCATTCCTGGACCTAAAGGCCCTGGTAATGATATTGACATCTTTTTACAACCGTTAATTGATGAACTGAAGTTCTTATGGGATGTAAGGGTTGAAACTTATGATGCTTCACTAAAAAAAAAATTTTAACATGTGTGTTGCATTATTATGGACAGTTAATGATTTTCCAGCATATGAAAACTTATCTGGTTGGAATACAAGAGGTACTTTAGCTTGTCCTTCATGTAATTTTGATATTCGATCACTTTATTTTAAAAATAGTGGAAAGATGTGCTACATGGGTCATCATCGTTTTTTACCCATAGAACATGAATGGAGACTACAACAAGAGTTGTTTGATGGGATTATTGAAGAAAACCTACCTCCTAAGAATTTGTCTGGAAGTGATATACTTGAACAAGTGAACAAGTAATATTCTTGAATATAATGTACACATTGGCTACAAATAAGCCATTTGTATTAGCATGCCAATTTGAACAAGTTTTTTACCTTGAAGATGGAAGAAACCTGGTTTGGTATTTTGTATTGAAAGTTGATCCAAGAGATTATTACAATATCCCTTTGATTATAGATGAAGATTGTCAAGAAGAAGATGACGAAGAAGACATAAATAGGGCAATTTAATTCTTAATTTTTTTGTCTATCGTTTATATTAGGTAATCTCTTTTTAGCTTTATAATATATGATCTCTTATTTCTTAAACTAATACTCAATTTTTATTATGTTATTTATCTAACTTGTTTTTTCCAACAAGTTCATTATTTGTCTAAAGGATGAAAGAAGTAAGAAGCAGATTCAACAACAATAATAGTATAGATAGTCACGAGAATACTACGGTTGCATCTACATCTAATCAAATAGTTGAAGATCAACAATCTTCAACAAAATCTAAAGTTGGTTTAGAAGCTTCATCATCGTTTATGGGAGAAATTAGATCAACTATTAGTCATAAAAAATTTCTTAATAAAGGTAACATGTTTTTTTATAATATATTATTTGTTTTTTATTTGTTAGTAACTTACTTTCTTTTGTTTCTTTTTACTTTAGAATCTTCTTTTAGAGTAAGAAAAGTACGTGGTCCCACACGTAATCTCAAACTAGTTAAACTACCTCATGGGTTTAGATTTAAAGTATCATGGAGGAAGAAACGACCAGTTGGAGATGATGCTGATATCTTTAAAAGCCAATGCACTATCTTAGCTAGACAAGTCAATTTTACTCCTTTACAAGTAAAAGTTGGAGAGATATTGATACAACAAAAAGCAAACTATTTTATCTTACATTGGTATGTGAAAAAATAATAATTTTTTTCTTTTGATTTACTTCCTACATAATTAGATTACACCTACCCCTTTTTTTTTTTTTTGCAGGAACGATTTAAAGTTGAAGGTCATGAGGCTTCAGTATTGCTTCAAATTCACCGATCTTATAATAATTGGAGAGACGGTTTCAAGAAAAAATGGTTGTACAAATAGGATACAATTGCAGAAACTTTAGTAAATATTCCACCAGAAATTACAAGAGAAGATGTAGAATATCTTTCAAAGTTGTGGAAGTCAACTGAATATCAAGTTGTATTCAAATATCTTTTTCTTGTACATAAAAAGAAATTGTACTTATTGTTATTTTTTTATTGATTCTCATACTCTACTTTTGAAATATAGGAGATGTGTGAAAGAAACCAAAAGAACCGTTCTAAATTGAATGTATATCACACATGTGGTTCACAAAGTATACAACAAAGAGTTGAAAAAATAGGTAATTAGAAGAAAAATTACATAAACTTCTTTTAATTTAGTCAAATTATCTAATATATAATATTTTCACTTAAATAGGTTCGAGTCACTAACGAAGAACCGAGTTGAATTAGAATTTGAGAGCTAACAAACTTGAGCAATAATGAATTGGTTGTGAATAAAACTACACAGGAGAAAATGGTAAGTACAAAATAATGGATAGATATGATGTTTGGTTAGAGTTTGAGTAAAGGTCATTAATTTATCATTTATGTTGCTCTGTTCTAGAAATGATTGATTTAAAGAAGTCTCTACCTATCCTCTCAGAATTCTTAGACTATTTTTTGATGAGCTATAGAACATATCTTGTTCAAGCAAAGTCTTATTTATAGAAAACTCATATCATTGTCCTAGGATATAACATTGTGAAGTATGAATAAACTAGTAGTTTTCAAGTTTTCAACTTGTAGACTAAACAAAAATTATAGTTAGTTTAGACTATAGTGTAATTTTAGAGTTCAAGATTAGGAATTGGATCAAACTGATGCAGTCCAATATCTTTCTATATTATAGAGGTTTAAAACTTCTCCAAGATCTTATTTGTTTTACTTCTTTCCCTTTTCTTTCATTACTTCTTAGGGAAATTGCTCGTTATTTTATTTTTTGGTTTCAATTTTTCTTATGCTCTTCAACAAAATCTAACATTCCATAGATTTTCGATGCAATTTGGATCAATAAAAGGAAAGAAATGAAAATGAAATTCCTAGAATTTGGTGAATCTGAAATGGGTTTCAAAGACATGTGTTTGTTTGTTGTATAGATTTCAATCTATCAAATATTATGGTTCTAACAAAGACATGTGTTTGTTTGTTCTAAACGTTTGAATTTATATGTGTTAGTTTTGAATTATAATATGTGAATTTGTATTTGTAGTCGGAACTTAAATCATATGCTTCTTAAGTGATTGATGGTACACTTGACATGAACAAGAATTAGATTTTCGTATGAGTATTTGGACTGAAGAAACATGGGCGTGTTCGTGGTTATGGAGTAGGTGTTAATCCTTCTAAATTGTTTAAATCGTCGTCTACTATATACGATCTTGAGCATCATCTTAATGAGCCCGAACAACGACTTCAAGAACCTGAACGACAAAGAAAAGAATTTGAACAACAAAGAGAGGTTGAGGTAGAAGCACTTAGGCGTTAAATAAGCGAATTAGAAAATCGTTTTGAGGATACAATTCAAAAAAAGATGGCAGAGATGCGTAAAAAATTTGTTTCTAGTTGATCAATTGTAGTTTGATGTTATAGAATTTCGATAGCCTTTTGGTATACTTTTATGACATATAAGTTTACTTCCATCATGTCATTATTTATTTTTTCTATTATATTTTTATATTTTGTAATTCATGCTACTACATGTAGATGAATTAGTAAAAAAAAAAAATCATCCGAGATTTGTCAATAAATGTGCTAAAAGGTTTTGTAAGAGAATTTTCGAAGGATATATAATTGTTGAAAAATAAGTTTTTATGAAGGTTTTAAAATTTTGAAAATAACATGATAAATCTTTAAAAATAATGAAAACTTTCGAAAAAGACTACTTGATAATAAATAATTATCGATAAATAATTTGACAGTTATCGAAGATATATAACCTTTGAAAAATAATAATTTTCGAAAGTTAATCAACCTTTGAAAAATAATATTTTTCGAAAGTTGGTAAATCTTTGAAAAGGTTTTTTCGATAGGATCTATTTCGACACTTTTCAAAGGTTGAGATAGCCTTTGAAAAAAAATGTATCGAAAGTCTATTAAATTTTTTTCGAAGGTTTTGACCTTTGAAAAAGGTCAATTTTTTTTGTAGTGGAAGCTATACCATTCGGTTTTGTAGGGGTGTTCAAATAGTCCAACAATCCAAACAATACGGACTATCCAATTTAAACTATAAAGGTTGGATTGAGTTAGTTTTGTTTTTGGGTTGAATTGTGTTGATTTTTTTTTAATTATTCTTGGATTGGATTGGGTCTAGGTTGAATAAAAAAAAAGTTGGGTTGACCCAACCCAACCCGATTTATATATATCTTTTAGAATTGATGAATTTGTGTTCTTTATGTTTTTTCTTTTAAGAACGTCTTTTTTTTTTATAAAATTTCTAATAAATATTATAGATATTTGGTATGTAAGAATTTAATTTTATGATATTTTAATTATTAGATATGTATTGTAGATAAACCTAAGTATTTTAAATTAAGAAGAAAAAGATAATAATAACCCGATAACCCAACTGAACTCAAATTTTGAGAGTTGGGTTGGGTTGGGTTGGGTTGAAGATCATGTTTGGATCATTTGAGTTGCCAACTTGACCAACCTAAATTTTCGAGTTTGTCCAAAAAGATACCACAACTCAACCCAATCTAACTCATGTACATGACTACATCCCTACCATTTTGGTCCATTTTTCTTTTTTTTGCTTCACGCATTTAGATCTTTTGATATGACTCTTTAATTAGTGTTCCATTGACCAATTAGCTCATTATTTCGCTAAAACCTCCCATTTGGCTCCAAATGCTTAAAATCTATGAAATAACCAAATATAAACATGAGAGAATAAAAATATGCCTCAAGACTGACCTAAATTAATTCTTAAGAATAGCGAACTAGTGTGCTATCAAATATAGAGAAGAACATAAGGTATATGCTATAGTGGTTGGGTGGTATGATGTAATGTAATAGTATATATACTAGACCAAATATTGTTGACGTTGTTGGTTGGGAGGGAGTCAAGAGCATCATTAGATATTTTCAAGGTTGTTGAGCTAAATACTCTTTTATATCAATTATTCTTTCTTACGTGAATCTAATAGGAAATTAGTTATCTAGTAACAATAATAATTATTAAGGATAGAGCAAAAGCAACTTTAACGTGAAAAAATGTTTTCAATGTGAGTAAAAAAACCTACAAACCGAAGTCAAAATCTCCACTATAATCAATAACGGGTACAACACGTTCTGTCGAGTCAAAACTAGAGACATACACAATCAATATCTTAAGACTAATATTTCTCGGTGGTGAACGACGATAATAGAGAAGAATAAATTTAAAAGATCTCACTTGAAGATTCACACGTTAAGAACACACTGTCAAAATATCAACTCGACCAAACCATGAATTGACCCTATCTTGTTATCGGAAATTTCGAGACCCTATTTCTGTAGGAGTTTTCTTACTGTTGGGTGAAAAATTAACTTTCAAAACTAGAGGAAACCAAGTTTTTTGGTTGGAGAATCCCACATTAGAAAATTTGGTATTGGAAGTCTCCTTTATGTACTCCAACCTTGTGTTTTGGGTTTGGGCCCCAAGGGGTACTCATGTTTTGGAGGGAGTATAGAGATAGACCAATGTGGGTTTGGTGGATGTCCCACACACGCGCCGCCACCGCGTCGTCCGGTCGAATGTTCAAATTAATAGGAATTCTATGAATTCTTCTGAGCCTCTAGATTAATATTTTTAATAGAAAAGTTAAAAGACTTCGTAGTGATAGGGGAACCAAGTACGACTCAGACAGTTTTAATGAATTTTTTAACTCACATGGAATAATACATGAAAAGACCGCACCTTATTCTCCTGAAATGAACGGAAAAGCCAAAAGGAAAACTATAACTTTAGTTGAGCTAGTAGTTGCTATTTTACTTAGTTCAGCAGTCACGTCTTATTGGTGGGGTGAAATCATCCTTACCGTGTGTTATGTCCTAAATAGAATCCCGAAATCTAAAAATAAAACTTCACCTTATGAAATATTCAAGAATAAGAAATCAAACTTGTCCTACCTTAGAACATGGGGTTGTCTAGCCTTTGTAAGATTTCATGAGCCAAAAAGGAAAAAGTTGGCAAGTAGAGCTTACGAGTGTATCTTTATAGGTTATGCCTTAAATAGTAAAGCCTATAGGTTATATGATCTAGTGAACCAAGTGATCATTGAGTCAAATGATGCCGACTTCTTTGAAGATAGGTTTCCTTTTAAATCAAGGAATAGTGGGACTCTGGATCAAGTGGTATAACCCTAGTTAGAAATCCTAACCCTAGAGAGGAAACTGACCTAGAATCTAGAAGAAGCAAAAGAGCTAGAACCACCAAAGATTTCAGAAATGACTTCCTGACCTACAATGTAGAAGAAGACCCTAAAGATCTAAGAGCTACTATGTCCTTAGTAGATGCCAACCTATGGCAAGAAACCATAAATGATGAGATGGACTCACTTGAATCAAATAGGACTTGGCACTTAGTAGATCTACCCTCAGGATGTAAGGCAATAGCATACAAATGGATCTTAAGGAGGAAACTTAGACCTGATGGGATTTTTGACAAATTTAAAGCCAGGTTAGTAGCGAAGGACTTTAGACAGAGAGAAAACGTAGATTTCTTTGACACCTTCTCCCCTGTCACTAGATTTACCTCTATCCGTGTTCTGTTCTCTCTCGCTGCCCTTTATAACCTCATAGTACATCAGATGGATGTAAAAAATGCTTTTCTAAATGGTGAACTTAAAGAAGAGATTTACATGGAACAACCTGAGGGTTTTGTTGTCTATGGTCAAGAAAATAAGGTGTGTAAATTAGACAAATCTCTCTATGGACTAAAACAAGCTCCTAAGCAATGACAAAAAAAAATTGACAACCTTATCCTATCTAAAGGTTTCAAGGTTAATGAAAGATTTTGATAATAACCTCTGCACTATCTTGTGTCTATATGTAGATGATTTATTGATCTTTGGGTCGAACTCGCATGTCATAAATGATGTAAAATCAATATTGAGTGCGGACTTTGATATGAAAGACTTAGAAGAAGCTAATGTAATCTTAGGCATAAAATTGATGTTGATTGTCCTAGAAGGGTTACATTATCAAAAGTTTCCCATTAAAAACCCAAAACCTAGTATTACATTATCAAAAGTTTCCCGTTGTCCTAGAAGGGTTCAGCGATGCTGATTGAACTCTCTTTCGGATGATTCAAAGGCTACAAGTGGCTATATCTTTAATATAACTGGTGGAGCTGTCTCTTGGAAGTCCAAGAAATAGACTATTTTAGCCCAGTCTACAATGGAGTCAGAAATGATAGCACTAACGACAACTAGTGAAGAAGCAGGCTGGCTTAGAAGTCTGCTATCAGAGATTCCCTTATGGGAAAGCTGGTACCAGCCATATTGATCCATTGCGATAGTACTGCGGTAATCGCAAAAGTTCAGAACCGTTACTATAACGGAAAGAGACGTCAAATATGTCGTAAGTATAGTACCATTAGAGAGTTTCTCACTACTGGTGCAGTTAGAATGGATCACATACGAACTGATGAAAATTTGACAAATCCTTTGACGAAAGGACTGGCCAGAGAAAAGATTTTCAGAACCTCAGAAAGGATGAGACTCATATCTATCGAAAGATGAATCACAGTGAGGAAAACCCAACCTGTAGACTGAAGATCCTAAGAAATAGGTTCAACGGGTAATAACTGATCACGAGTGATATATAGTGAATCATGCTAAACCAAAGATAGAGTTCCATTCCTATGACTTAAAGTCTGAGCATGATATCCTGAAGCACAAGAAATGTTGAACTCAATTCTTAATGAGATCTATACTTGATGATAAGTGGGGTACCCAGCTATAGGAGTACCCTTGATAGACTCACCCGTGTGAATGTGGAAGTGAGGGTCGCTTCCTATGGAGTTTTTAGGCAAACTCTCTAGAGCATTCACTAAACCGGGATTCACGTGCTAGGCCTTAAAAGCACGGGCTTTCGTACTACACCCTAATAACACTCTGTGTGAGATGCTGTTAGAGATAAAGTTCAAAACCAAGGGTTACTCTAGTATATTCTGAATCATCTACACTATGTAAAGGTTCAAGTCGTAAGACACCTTTGCTTATGCACAGTGTTATATAGATTGAAACTGCTCGATGAAAATCTTTCCTCTCTTTCCTTCTTTGTTTAAATTTCCAAGTGGAGAATTGTTGGGTGAAAATTTAATTTTCAAAACTAGAGAGAACCAACTTTTTTGGTTAGAGAATCCCACATTGGAAAATTTAGTGTTGGAAGTCTTCTTTATGTACTCTAACCTTGTGTATCCATGTTTTGGAGGGAGTAAAGAGATAGACCAATGTGGATTCAGTAGACGTCCCACGTGCGCCGCCGCCATTCGTCCGGTTGGGCGTGGCGCGTGCGTGGGTGTGATGATTATTTTTAATAAAAAAAATTATTTTATTTTATTTATTTATTTATTTATTATTATTATTACCGAAAAAAAGGGGAAAACGGTCTGTTCGTCCGCCCATCCCATTCCATTTCATCCATCCATCTGTATCGTCTGCGCACGTTCTGTGACAGAGCGCTTTTCTCGCTCCCTACCGTTCCACGCTGAAGGCCTATAAAAGGCGAGGCCTTCAGCAGTTCGACATATAGAATTCATTTCTTAATTTCCCACTTCATGTTCCTCTCCTCCTCCATCTTAGCTTTCCGAGCAGTGACTTTAGAAAGGGTGTACGTTTCGTTCGGTAACAATGCATTTCCGATCAGTTTTCATTTGGTTGTTTTATCCTGGGGACAACGTGGCAATTTTCAGACCTGCTTGCACACTTGGGCAGAGCCGCGAAACGTCTTAAAAGATAGCGAGCTCTGCGACTCAACCTATAACAAGTTTATGTTTTACAGGTTTTGCTCTTCGCTTGATCGTCGTGCCTTGATGGTTTACAGTTTGTCGTTCTGAGGGCCCTGCCGTTTCCAACACCTACACTCCCATCGATACTGGCCATCCCCCGAATGCAGACTCTCCGATATCATGGAATGTCGAACTTTTTGATCAAAATCTGAACAGTAATGTCTCTCTTAGATTCTTCGGTCGAAAAACGGGAAAACTACGGATTGACTTTATTTTCTCTATTTTCTAATTTTCTCTCTTCTCCATCTGCGTAATATTCGTCAACGGCTGCAGAAGGTTATTTCACAAATAACTGAACTTATTAATAGGCCATATGGGCCTCATAAATGGGCTTTCATACAAAATGTGAAATAAACCCATCAAAGGTACTTCCATTCAAAATCTCTTTTTGAAAATGAGATGACAGTACCTGTTGATGCATGAGTTTAGTATGTGATATTCAAGAATCTATTTCCAACTACTTGTGAATATTTTCATAGGGTAATTTTAATTTCCATGACCTAAAGACAAAGTATATATATATTACAACAATAAAGGCCTGCGAAGAAATATTTTGGAATGGTTGAATTTGTTTAATTATTTATTTGTAGTTATTTACGATTATGACCCTAGGATTTAAAATAGTGCACTAACTCTCTAACCCTAGAAGTGCCGTTGGTGTATTCTGAAAATATTTTCTCTAATAATACTGTTCTCCTTCTGCTTATGGGCGTAGCTAACATATCGTTAATGAACCACGTATATCTGTGTGTTGATTCTTTTACGCTTTTGTGTATTCTTTAATTATCGATTTCGTAACAAAATGTTTTGTATTAAATAGTTTATACAAAAGTTAAAAAGTACAACCACTTTTTCTTTCCTCCCCTCACTCAAGCAGGAGACTAGCCACCACTCCTCTCCTTAGTTTTCAGTTTATACTTGAATAGTTTATACTTGTTTCACGCACGTGGAGCTTGATTCAAGCCATAAATTGCCTTTTTCAATTTACATACATGAGCTTTCACAACTGAACTGAATGTTTTGAAACAACCAACTACGAAACTCTGATAAATTAAAGCCTTTGGAAACAAGTGGATTTTACATGTTATATGTCATTCGAATATAATAGGGACAAAAACTAATTACCAATTTCAAAAGTCAATCCATTCGATCTCTTATCCTCACCATCGTTTAACTGACAAATATATATATATATATATATATATATATATATATATATATATATATATATATATATTCAACATTATGCAAACATTACCAATTCACTAGTTAGGTTTTAACTTCAAGAAAGTGAAAGACATTTAATTATCAACATATTTTTGTCCACTTATTATAGGGTTGTTTGAGTTGCAAACATATGCATGCAACATAATTGTCAGACTAAGCTCCCAAAAATATCATAAAAATTATGAAACAAAGAAATCAAAATTTTTGTTCCAAGTACACAATAATAGGAATGGTTCAATAAAAAAGAGCATGGTTATGAAATCCATATATTTGTCAAAATTTAAGATTTGAGAAATAGAAACAATCATTCAATAATTATACCTCTGATTACTTTTCAACAAATGTCAAAAATTCTATCACAATTTGAAAAATAAATGTAAGAAGGATTGTTAAGTTTCATCCTCAGTAGCCAAATGGTTTGGATCTTTGACCCAATCTTTCTTCCATCATCTTAAGGCCAACATACCTGCAAAAACATTTTCAAAATATAATCAATACGTAAAATAAATAAATAATAATATCAAGTACATAATAAGAAATATAGATAGGTAGAAATTAAAAGTTAGAAACTTTAAAATTTTAATAACCAAAAGAAACTCTTTCATTATCTTATAATAAAAGATTTCAATACCTTTCTCAAACAAATACATAAATAAAACTTTCAATTCAGTCACATTTGAATCGATATTTTAATGGCCAAAAGAACCTTATAGAGATACTACTACCCAAATCAATATTGATTTTAGCATGATTTTATTTTTCAAAGTTTAGAGTTGAGACTCTTTACAAGTAAAAAAAAAAAATGAGTAAACTTATTTATAAATATAATAAAAATATCGCTATCTATCAATGATAGACTGTGATATACATTTATTACTGACACTAATATATGTCGGTAGACCGTGATAGATGTCTATCACGATCTATCGCTGTCTATCATTGATAGACTATGATATTTTGTTTTTTTAATTTTATCTTTGAAAACAATTACCCTAAAGTTAAATTATTTACATTCTTTTAATTCAATATGTGAGAAGTGGAGATTCAAGTAAACTTCTTCATTGAGGACAGTAGCCAATAACATTAACTGGTCAAATTTTGCCAAACTTATTCACACGTACTTTATTTCCTAATTCAAATAGCCATCAAGTATTTGATTCTTATATATATATATTTTTAAAAAAATGAGATGGTTTGAAAATCACTTTTAGATCAGTTTGTCTCTTAGATCTAGCTGAGGTAATCATGTCTTTGACTAGTGGAGCATCAATCATCTGATTCTTACTTTTAAATGAAAATCACTAAGGACCCATTTGACTTTTATATAATTTAAAAATTTTCAAATCTACCCCCTCATAAGTCATAACTAATGTAATAGATGTCTTTTACACTAAGTTAATGTTTGTATTTATATTTTAAACTTAAATCATATTTGATTAAAAACAATTCAATGTTAAAGAAAAAAAATGCTATTTTGAAACCATTGAAAAGAGTAAATGAAAATTGAAAAAAAAAAAAAAAAAAAAAAAAAAAAAACTTGAATGCTGGTGCAGCTATCTTTGTGCACCTATATTTATGCAATCAAATAAAAATATGAAATTGTTGGTTTTTTTTTTTTTTTTTTTAAAATTTCCTAACTTTAGTGAGAAGACATTGCCAAAAATTAAAACAAAAACCCTAGTCATAAAAAGGAGACCCACCTGCCCAACATCATCACGGTGGCCATAGGATTGGTTCCCGGCGAGAGAGAAAAAATAGAACCATCAACAACACGAAGGTTTTTAATTCCGATGACTTTATAATTACCGTCGACTACTTTTCCGACCAAACATCCTCCATGGTAATGCCAAAATGTCGTCACGGTTTTCCGACAGAACTCTCCAACCAAACAATAATCCGACATGTTTTCCGGCAACGAAGTCCCCAGAAACTTAAACCCCATTTTACCCTCTAAATCCCTCGTCTTTATCCTCTCCATAACTTGGGTATTAACCAATTCTCCAACTTTTCTAACCCCTTCAACACACCGCTCAAGATCATCTGGATGTGATAAGTAATTAAATCGTACAATTGGGTTTTTTCCGCCGTCCAGCCGGAGACTTCCGGTGGAGGACACGGTAGAGAATTTTCCAGCAAAAATGGCGACGCTGAGATTAACGGCAGAGGAGCGAGGAGGAAGAAGTGCGAAAGGTGGGGAGATTGAAAAGGGTAAAATAGTTGAGAGAGATTCAATGTGGATGTTAGGTTTTAAAGTTCCGACGACTTGTACCGACGTCGGTGGGGTGAGAAATGGAAGGACGATGGCAGCACCGAAGCGGGGGTTGTCGGCCATAGATTGACCGACATGTGGATTATCAAGAACGACATGTAGTTTCAAGGATGAAAGATGAGATCTTGGGCCAATCCCACTTGAGAGAAGAAGTTGAGGGCTCCCAATAGCGCCGGCACTTAGAATGATTTCTCCATTTTTAGAGATGGTTGCTTTGTGAACTTTGCCTTTTGAATCGGAATATAAGACCCCAGTTGCTGTTAAACCTAGAAGATACAAAGAAATAATTGATTAAGAGGAAAAATATTGTGGTTTATATGGTATAACGTGTAGATTGATTTTAGGTAAGGAATTTAAGACAAGGTCGAAAGATATAATAAGTTAAAATGACATATGACAACTATACTATTCATGAGGAACTATTTAATAAAATTTCTAAATTTGGTGATAAAATCAATATATATTTAAGCTAACCTAATTATAGGAGTAAACAAGAGAGCATTTTTATGAAAGAGAAAAACTTTGGTGCAACATTGCCCCATCTCTTGAGCAACTCAGGCAGCATCCAATGACAATGTATCATGTAGCAAATTTGTTTAAACTTTTTTTTATCATAGGTTAGGTGCAACCTATTTCCCTTCCTGAAATATTCAAACATGAAAGAGAGATATAAAAGTGATGTGTTTCTATGCCCACCATTAGATTGAGAGAAGATAATTCTTTTGACTGTGGCTTGGGTTGCAACTTTAAGATTTTTAGGATTAGCCTTGTTGAGAAGCTCCACAGCTCCATGTCTCCTTCCTCTAGAATCAAAGATAGAACCTCCAATTCTTGTTCCAACAACATGACTCAAATCATATCCATTATCAGGGCCAACTCCAGCTTCCACAAGTGCTTCCCTGAAAGCCGATTGCCAAGGGCCCAACTCTGGTTGAGAAACAATCGTGTCTTCGATCCACCGGTATGCCTCCTCTACCAACTTCATGTCCCATTGGACACCAGAGTTTTGGAAGAACTCCGGTTGAGCTCTTGAGTAGAACCCGACATTGATCATGCTACCTCCACCGAGGACTCGGCCTCTAATGTTCTCGACACCGTCTTCAGAAACGAATCGTTGGAATGGGTTACTGCCGTCGTCATCGTCGGTGAGAGTGTTGGCCATGCCTTCTTGGGATAGGACTAAGGGGAAGGCATTTGGGTCACTTCCTCTTTCAAGAACAAGGACGGAGAAATTTGATGATAATGTTGCAGCTAATGGGCAACCAGCTGTGCCTCCTCCTATTATTATATAGTCGTATTTTTCTGTTGTTGTTAAAGCATTGGCGTTTTGTACAAACTTCATGAAACTGTCATCTAAAAGAAGAGATTGGGGGATTATTAGTTAAAGAGAAAATACTAATACAAGCCCAGAAAAAAAAAAGGATAGGGGCAGTTGTCAATTTTTATTTAGATATATATTAGATTATAAAAATATATAAAGTCAAATTGCATTTTTAGTCCCTTGTAAATTTGTATCTATTTGACTAAACTTTTAAAAGTATCTCAGTAATCCTTAACATTCAGTTCGTGAGTAATACATTCTCTATTTTCCATTTGATGTCTATTAAATCTTAAACATATTCAAACTTTTATGTCTAGTATATGATCAACTTTTAATTTTGTATTTAGTGCATCCATTACTAGACATTAAATTCAAAATTCAGAATCAGTTCGACACACAAAATTGAAAAATTTTAAATATCAAATATTATCGATTAAATTTGAAATTAAAAAAAAAAAAGAATAAACTTGATTAACACAACCATTTTTAAATGACTATCTCAAATTTTATAATGTATATTTATAAACATGAAAGTTAGAATCTAAGACTTAGTTTGATAACAATTTCATTTTTAGTTTTTGGTATTTGAAATTTATATCGGTATGTTTTCTCTAAATTTTCTTACCATCAATTCCACCCTTTTTAAAAAAAACATTTGAATTCTTAGTCAAATTCCAAAGATGAAAATAAATTCTAAAAAAAAAAAAAAACTTTGTTATTTTTTTAGTTTTAAGATCTTGGCTTGAATTTTAAAAATAGTGGTCAAAATGAAATAACAAAATAAAGAAACTTCTAGATCATGAGAGTAGCATTTATAAGCTTAATTTTCAAAAATAAAAAATAAAAAACTAAATAATTATCAAATAAGGTCTAAAATTTTGTCTCTTCCTAAAAAATTTTATAGTTCGACCCGATAAGAGATAAAAGCAAGAAATACCTTGATTTGGTATAGTTTGTGAGGAGAGAACTCCAATTTGAATATGAAAAGTAAATAGAGTAAGTATGAGTAGGAAAAGGGAAGCCATTGATGAATCCTTCCAATTCTTAGAGAAAGAGAGAGGCTAGAGAGTATGTTAAAATGATGGTAACATTATTTCTTTTTATATATACAAAGCTAGACATGGTCAATGGGTCAACTTTACACAAAACACAACTTGCCAATTTGAAAATTTTTGTGGATTATTTCATATATACTAAAAATATGGCATACGAAGGGTTGACGATGGCTAATACAAAATCAAAGGTGGAACCATTTAACTTACACAAGACTTGAAAAATATATAATATTAAAATTGGTCGTTGACCGTTGAAAAGTTGTTAAAGAAAAAAATGTCGGGGATGGAGTTTATGTAATTTAATGTGTTTTTACAAATTTGTAAATGCACCAATAGACACGTCTGTTTGAGAAGAGAATAAAGAACATTGTTGCACATGTTAGTTGAAAAATTTATTACCAAAGTTTGAAGAATTAGGAAATGTTGACAATTTTGAGTAAGAAGAAGGACGGTTGGGAGTAGGACGATGAGAAAAGTATCAGAAAATTTTAGTTGGGTGTCACACGTAATTAAATAAAACAAATGATGGTGAAGTTCGGTAGTATATGTTCGTTTTCTTCATATCGTTGTCCCATTGTTGGAAGTTTGGTCCCACACCGATTAGATAAAAAAATGATCATAAGTATATACGTAAAAACAATTATTTCCATTTGTATGAGACTTTTGGGATGAAACCAAAAGCAAAATTTAACCATATGTGCGAAAACTAAAAGCAAAACATACATGCAAACAAAGAAACCATTCTAAAAAAATAACTAGTCAGATCATTATTTTCAACGATATGTATGATTAAATGGTATAATGTAGTTATTCATATATCATTGTTACCTCTATATTTTAATTGAATATTAAGGATGGGTTCGAAATTCCTTTTCAAGTGATTGATTTAAAAGATAAGTTATTTTGAATAAAAAAATTCATGTGTTTGGTTTACGATTTGAAAAAATGAATTTATAAAATAAGTTGGTTTAGGATAAACACTTGAAACCAACTTTTAGAGAAATGAAATTTGAGTGTTTGATGGTTAATCTCTCTCCAATTTGTATGAGAAACTCTAACTACCACCTCTATGATCGTCGCTGACCAACCTCTGTCTATCACTTCTGGCGATCATTACTGGTCAACCTCCGACTACCATTTTCGACGACCACTGTAGGACACCACTGCTATCGACAAAATCTTTTATAGTAATTTGAAGTTAATAAAAATACTTTTACATAAAAATAATTTTGAAAAAGAGTTGTGAAACATATGTATATCTTTATTTTAAAGAGTTTTTATCCCGTGTTTAAATAAAAATGAATTTGGGAAAAATATATTTTTTTAATTCATTTCAAACACGCGTAGAGTTTTACCCTGTCAAAATAAAATAAAATCCCTTCCCTTCTTTTTAGTTTTAAAATTTTGTATAGAAAATTAGTTATTCTTGAAACTCCTCGAAGACTTAATTAAGTCATGGGGAAGGAGTAATTAGGTCAAACGAATAAATTTCTCCATATTGACCGAAATTGTCTATGGGCTGGATATCATTTTTCTTTTATATGATTTTGATTTTCTTCCATAATGTGCTTTTTCAATTATTATTTTTAAACACAAATATATGCATTATAGCTAAGTAATTTTCTAACCATTTACTGTTGGGATAAACCCTCTTTCCTTATCTTTATCTATCGGACCTTTACTCTTATTCTTTCTCATACTTTTAGTAGTAAGATCATCTGATTGTGAAGAAAAATCTTCCAACTTTTTTCTCATCTCTTCGTTCAATACACTACTTTTTACAAAGTTCATATTAATTAGTACTCCATTTGTTTGGAGTTTAGTTCGATAAAAAAAAATTTAAAATGTCTACCATGAATCCGACAATGTACCTAGGAGTCATAACCCATGAATCACATCTTCGAACTTGATATTCATTTTAGATAACTAATTAACAATACTTTGAAATGTATTCAAGTGAAGGTGTTCCATCTTCATACTTCAATGTCATCATCTGTTTAATTAGAAATATTTTATTATTAGTAGTTTTTGGGATATATAACTACTTAAACTTGTTCCATTTTGTCCGTGCATGAGTTTGTACACCAATATGGTTTAGAAAATTTTCTTCTACCCAAAGTCACATAATTCCACTCACTTTCCTATGACATATTTCTCATTCCTTATTAGTTTTATCATCAGGCTTCTCTTGCGAAAAACTAGAAGATACAAATCATTCACATATACAATATCTTACATCTTTCTTTTCTAAACATAATTTTACCCATTAATAGTAACTATCCTACCTGAACTAGTAATCATACACAAAACAATCAAAATTAATAACCAAGGCTTTGATACCACTTTGTTAAGAATCAATTATCCTATCTTCTATGAATCTAATAGAAAGTTAGTTAACTAGAAACAATAATAATTATCAAACAAGGACACAAGCTATTTCAATGTAGAAAAAACCCCCTTAATGTCAAGAGTAAAAAATTACAGACCAAAGTCCAAAACTCCATTATAATCAGTAATAAATATAACGAATTCTCTCTAGTCACAACTAGAGGCATACACAATAAATATATTAATAATCTTACCAACAAACGACAACAATAGAGAAATTAAAAATTAGAAATGTCTCATTTAACGTGACAAACAACTACCTATTTAAGAAGTTCCAAAAGAAATCTCCACGGTTCAAATTGAAGATCCTCGTGTCAAGAATATGCTGTCAAAATTTCAACTCAATCAGACTATGAATCAACCTCTAAAAGACTGAAAAACACTACCATATGGAATATGAATTCCTTTTTTAATTTTTCCTCACTGTGTGTCATCACTAGTCACTTTCAGTTTGTGTGAAGTCATTAATCGACTGTTGAAGTTTATTTAGGGCTTGTTTAGTAGACAATTTGAAAATTAAATAAAGGATTATTGAAAAAAGAGTTGTATTTTGTATATGTTTTCAAATATGTGTTTGACAGCAAATTAAAAAATTGGATTATAAATTGTTTAAAATGTGTTTGCTACTATATTTCTAAATCATGAAAGTAGATGTTACCTACGAATATTTAGTTGACAATAAAAAATTATTAATTTATTTATGAATATGATTTTTGTTAAAAATTTTAAATAATTATTATTTTGTAATATTATTTAATTTATAATACATTAAATTATACATATCTTTTTTTTAAAAAAAAAAATGAATTTACAATATGACATACTGCATTTTCAAATGTTTTTATTTTGTTTAATATAATTACGCATTTTAAAATATAAAATTTAAAATCTAGATACAATGAAAACATAAAAATGTTGTTGTCAGAATTTGCATTATTTGGACTATAGAATTTGATAATAGTTTTCAGATACAAAATTCAGATCGCTTGCCAAACATTATTCGTTGAACTCCCTAAATCTGAAAATATAAAACAGAATTCAACCAAATAGATCCTTTAACAATTAACCTAACGTGCATGTTAGGCCTTGATTTTTTTCACTAAGTAAAATAAACCCATCATTTATGTTACCAATTTTACCAAGACCTTAATTGAGTCCAAACATGATTTTGAGGAAAATATACGTGTATTTGGTGAGATAGAACCTTCTTTTCTTGGTCAACTATGAACCAACTCCACGAAAATTTATGTGCTGTAGTCTTCCATTCAATAGTCAAGTGGGAGGGAAGTAAATCAATAAACTTTTTCTACCTTAGAACATCTAAATTCTAACAAAACACATTAGAACATCTAAATTCTAGATTGAGACAAGCTAATAGTGTTATCCATAGAGAAGACGTGTTTCTATTGGATTGAGTTAATTCATATTTCACTCTAAAGATACAATAATCGTTTGGAAGAGTTTATATAGGAACTAAAATTCTCTCATGAGTATCTCATTGTTTATATGTTCAAAATCGACAAGTCAAACCAAAGAAGTTTTCAGTCTTAGGGGAGGGGTGGGTCGTACGAAAAATGAACATCTCTATATTTGTTATGTGTAGTGGGGTTGAGTCTCGAGATTATTTATTTTTTTATTACCTCTTTACCAAATTATATGAGGGATGTGCTCTTGTGGAGAGGCTGATCTTGTAGGATTTTTTAATGTTACTATAGTTGTATTGGCTAGTCATTTTGTCTTTAGTCATGTATTTTGTTGTGCCCTTTGATAGGAGATAATAATAAATCAATCTAAATTAATCAACCAAATTCAGACAATATAAATTATTCAACAATCCCAGATGAAATTCGAGTTCCAGATTATGCGAAATAAATAATTTGTAACTCGATAGCTTAAAATAATAGATAAACCAACCTAAGCTTTCAAGCAACAAGAACAATAATAAATCAAGTTTAAGAGAAGAGAGATGACACCCGATTTATACTGGTTCACCCAGTATGGATGACGTCCAGTTCTCTACTATCGATGTAGGTTTCACTAAAATAATCAGAAAGAATGGTACAAAAGTTTACTACGATGAAAAATGATTTTTCTAACTTTTTCTCAAGAAAAAAATGCTCACAAATCACTCTTTATAAATGCTCACAAAACTCTTCAATGAAAGAAAAATGCTCACAGTAAAGAACCAAAGAAAAATCACTCGTGGCAATTTTTATTTTTTTCGACCTTGAATTAGACAAACAAATGAAGCTCTCGGTACTCACTATGTTTGTTTGTTCTAATCATGCCTTTTTAAAGAAATTTTCCACCGCCCAAATTTTATTCTTCATTATTACTAACCTCCAAATTAGCCCATGAGAGACTTACTTAAGAGTTAAGTATAAAACAAGCAAATGGACTTTGGTTGGACTTCATTTTTCTTAACAATCTCCCCTTTGGAGACCAAACAAGCAACAACTTCCCTTTTTACTCGTGGAGAAGTCCAACTGAAGTTGCACACAACTTCAGTTTATTAACAGAAACAGATTTGGTAAACATATTTAGTGGATTCTTACTTCCTGAAATCTTTTCAAGTACCAATGCTTCATCTTCCAAAACCGATCAAATAAAATGGTACTTCACTTGTATGTGTTTTGTTCTCGAATGAAACACTGGATTCTTTGCTAAATGAATAGCATTTTGATTGTCACAATGTAATGTCCCCTTTCCTAATTTCAAGCCAAGTTCTTCTAAAAAGGGCTGAAGCTATATCATCTCCTTATTTGCCTCAGTGATTGCAACATACTCAGCTTCTATGGTAGAAAGAGCTACTATCTTCTTCAATCTAGAAATCCAACTAATAGCAATATTACCCAAACTAAAAACATACCGGTAATACTTTTTCTACTATTTGTGTCACCTGTCATATCTACATCAATATAACCCTGCAGTTTAAAATCTAACTTCTTAAAGTGTAGAGCATAATCAGTTGCATGTCCCTCTCAAATATCGAAAAATCCACTTTACAGCTTCTCAATGTTGCTTCCTTGGATTGCTCATGTATCTACTAACAACTCCCACTGCATGTGCAAATGTCTAGTCTTATGCAAACCATAGCATAGATCAGGCTACCTATAGTTGAAGCAGATACTCTAGCCATGTGATATCTTTCTTGCTCAATAGTGGGTGAGTGCTCCTTAGATAATTTAAAATCACAAACTAAAAGAGTACTCACAGGTTTTGCATTTTCCATGTGAAATCGATTCAACAACTTTTTCACATATTCTTCTTGTGATGTTGTCAACGTACTATCTTTGCTCTAGATCTTCATCCCCAAGATTTTTTTAGCAGCTCCCAAATCTTTCATATCAAATTCTTTAGATAACTCAACTTTTATCTTCAGAATTTCCTGTTTGTTTGCACCTGCTATCAACATGTCATCAACATATATCAGTAAAATAATGTAAGAGTTATCCTGAGATCTTTTGTAGCAACAATGATATGTTTGATACCTTTGAAATCCATTGTTGTTCATTAAGCTATCAAACTTTTTATACCACTGTCTGGGAGCCTATTTGAGACCATACAGGCTTCTTTGAAGTTTACAGACCATTTTTTCTGTCTTTGTTTTATGAATCCCAATTGTCGTACCATGTAAAATTCTACCTCCAAATCACCACAAAGAAATGTTGTCTATACATCAATTTGTTCTTCTCTTCTGCCACTATCGATAACATAGTTCTAATATTAATTAGTTTAACTACAGGAGAAAATATCTCATTAAAGTAAATACTTTCTTTCTATTGAAAGCTTTTGACTACAAGACTTACTTTGTATCTTTTGCTACCATCGAGTTCTTGCTTCATTCAATAAATCGATTTATTTTGCAAAACTTTCTTACCTCTTGGTAACTCAATCATTTGCCATGTCTGATTCGTCATAAGTGAATCTATCTCGTCATTCATGGCCAACTCCTACTTGACAGAATCTTCCAGTTGAACTGCTTTATCATAGCATTCGGGTTCACTTCTGCCATTCAATAATATATAATTTAAAGAAGAAGATACCTATGTGGTGGTCTGATAGTCCTACTAGACCTTTTAACTACTATAGGTGGTGTTCCCTAAGCTTCATCAGGCTCAACAACTGGTTCTTTAGGTACAACAACTGGTTCCTTAGGTTCTGGAACTGGTTCCTCAGACTCTTGTACTTATTCTTCAAGAGTAACTGTACTTTGATCTTCACTTTCTATCGATCTGATCTCAATCCCAAAAAGACTTATAAACTGAGTCTTTTCTACTTTACTTTTTATCTATTTCAAAATCAAACGTTGTTCCATGTTTGTACAAAGCAAATGGGCCTTGGTTGGGCTTCATTTTCTTAACACCCTTTATCTTTACTCTTGTCAATGGTCGTTTACTCATCCAAGTTGTTGTTTTTCTGGAGAATTTTCCCCCCCTTTTTTTATGGTGTAGTTTTCCAGTAGACGCTTTTTGTTGTTGGTTGTCGCAAGGATTTTCGATCTTGTAGGATTGTTTCACTTATATATATTCATCTTTATATGCGTCTATGCTTGACTCATTTTTTAGGAAAACTTGTAAAAGAGTGAAAAGAAAACGAGAGTTTTTGTGTGTGCTCGTTGTAGAAAAGTTGCTCGAGTTTGTATATAATCTTCTGCAAGTGTATGCTACTACAGTTGTTTACTAAACATTTATTCTTGTTGTTGAATTATACAGTAATCAGTGAGAAAAAATATTTCTTAAGGGAACTTAAGCAAATATGTTTAAAAGTTGTCTCAAACATGAGACGAAAAGAATTGCGAAACTTCATGAGAAGGAGTCTCAAGTTTAGGAGGAGCCTAAACTCTTCATTAAGAGTAAGCTTTTTGTGAGTCTAGGTAGTGTGCACTATCAGATAAGTATTCTTTTGTAATCGCTTAACTCTATTAGTAAAGTTCTTTTCACCATATCACTTTCTACTTCCTAAACGTAGGTATTGTTACACCGAACTCGGTTACCAATTTTTGTGTGTTCCTTGTTTTGTCTTTTTATATTTGGCTTTCTATCTCATATTCTGTCAGTGAGATTGTATTTGACTTGTAGGCTATTCCTTTGGAATGATCAATTTTTCAATATTGAACTTGATTTGATTTTTCGTTTTAATGTAGACAATCGAATGGGCATAAGATACTGACAGTTGTATGGTGTGCAATTATTTATCATATTTAGAAAGAGCATAATTTTTATGTCCATGAGACTACCTAATATCCTCACCAGATAGTCAATTAGATTATGGTCTAATATTTTCTTCTATTATTCAAATTGGCATGGGGCTTCTACTGAGAAGATTTCTGATTTGGTAGCTTTCCTTGTAAAGACTTTTTTTCCTACATTGTGTGGTCAGTTGTTTTGTTGGCTTGTCATTTAGCTTGTTAAGTTGTGGTTTATTTGTGTCTTAATTTCAAGTTGTGAAGTCTTCTTTTTTATATATTGCAATCCATTAACTTTGTAAAATAAATAAATAATTAATTAATTATGCATTAGATTAGTTAGTTCTAAATATTACATTACATGAGATTTTATCTTAAAATCAATTAGAAATGAGAGAAGTAATCCATTTATTTTATAAAGAGTGTAAGATCCATTAAATTTTTCGATGTGAGATCCTCAACACTACACACATATTACATTCCTTTTTTTTCTTCTTTTTGTTAAAATTTATTATTTGGATGTATATCATAAGGTAAATTTTGAGGGTGAGGAAGAAACTAACATATACAAACTTAATTCAAGAATAGGTAGATTATGAACACCCGATTGGATCTATCAACAACGAGCTAACGACTACAGGGGGATCCACGACCATTCTTGGTATCCTTCGGTGGATATCTCACATGAAATTTGTGATGAGGGTTCCAAACCTCCTCGAGACCACATTGATATTTTAGAAAAAGGTGGGTGTGGGCACAAACTCAACTTCAAATTAGCTTGGTTTGAAGAGGTTGGTTTAGCTAACGATGGGATTTGCAATTCGATGAGTCTCTCTACGCTATTAAATGGAATATTAGCCCAGAAATGTGACTCTAATGGCTAGGTTTCAACAGGTTGATTATTTATTATTATTATTATTTTTTTTTTTTTTTTGCAACATAAGGAGAGGAGAATCAAATCTCGAACCTCAAAGTTATTATACATACTTGATACTAGTTGATTTATGCTCATTTTAACATTTTTTAATTATTTTTACAAGGTATATTACATTTCAAATTAGCTTCTAGATTTCAAAATCAATTAACCAATTCTCCAATGTCTAGGACATGCTCAAATTGACCATATTTGCTAACGAAATCTATTACATAGTTAACATATAGTTTTTAAAACAGAAAATCGATAATAATAACAATTAAAAAATATCCATTTCCCTTCACCCTCCTACTCCGATACTTAAAAGAGTTATTTGGTTTAACGTTTTATACATGCTTGAAAATAAGATATCTGAAAATCAAAGATGAATATTTTGATTGTACACGAAAAATGCAATCAAAATTTTATGAACAAAAAATATGTTTTCTATACAATTTATAAAATTAAGCATGACAATCCTAAATAATTTTAATAGATCAATTGATTAAATAGTGGATATCTTTTCAATGTATTCATAAAAAATAATTCATTAAAAATAAACAATAACTTTAATTATAAATATTTGAAATTGAGGAATTTATAATTAAAATTAACCAATCAATATATTCAATAAAAACCACATTAATGATAGTTTATACTTAATCATTTTTAATTAATTAAGTTCAATGTTGGTAATTTTAATTTTAGTTAAATAATATAGAAAATATATTTTAATAAACAATATATTATATAGAAGTGTTAATAAATAATATTAATAAAGAATATAAAAAAGTTTTATAAATATGATTTGTTAATAATGGATGAAGTCATGAAAATTAATCACAATAACTAATTAACTGATTATAAATAGGATTGTTTTCAAATATAGAAAAATAAATCAAAATATTTACAAATATAGCAAAATTTTAGAACTATCAATGATAGAGACTGATAGACTCTATCAGTGTCTATCGGTGACATTGATAGACACTGATAAAAGTCAATCAGTGTCTATCATTGATAGTTCTAAAATTTTGCTCTATCTTGTAAATATTTTCAACAATTTTACCACTTGAAATAATTTTTCTTATAAATAAGGAAAATTGCATTGTATGACAAATACATTTCAAGAAACCAAAGTCATGACTTCAACTTTTTTGTAATTGCAGGTGTAATAATCACATAACAATCACATAGCAATCACATAGAAATCATATAGTAATCACGTAACAATCACATAGAAATCAGATGGCAATAAATTTTTCAAATCGAAGTTTTCTGACATGTTTGCAAAAAAGCAACACCTTATAAGACACGCGTCCAATTTTCAATTTTTTTAATTAAAATTACAATTGCCCCTATAAATAATCCATAAGTAATTAATTATGATAATTGAAAAACGAATTCTTGTACTAAATTGATTTAACTAATTAAATATATTTAAAATATTGATTACTAATTAATTAACAAATTCAGTAAAATAAATAATTGCATTCATTTAATGAGTTTTGACTTAATTTGTAAAATTGAATTATATATTTTAATGGATTATTATTGAGTAATTCAAGTTAAATAATTTATGGGCCACTTGCACTAATAACAAAACATAAAATGAAAATTAAGCCATAATCCAATAATTTAAAGTTGGGATATTTGGACAAATGGCCAAAATAAAATGATATTTCTGAAAAATGGCCGAACATATTTTCTTTGTGAAAATGGTCGAATGGTTGATTTTGATATTATTTAAATTTTAATAATGGACACAAATAACCAAATATTAGAAATTAATGATTGAAAAGTAGAAAAATGGATTTTGATTTTCAGTCAAAAATTAACATTAATCATCAAGAATATTTAATTATAATTAATAACTCAAAATTTATGCACGAAATAAGCAAATATCTTATATTCAAAATAGCTATCAAATACCTTCTACCCATATTAAGCCCCACAGATACATTTTACTCAGATTGAATCATTTAAATAATGCAAATTATATGTATTAAAAAATCGTCAACTAAACCAAACAAGCATCCTATACTAAAAATCAACCTATATGTTGGAAATGAAAGTTAAAAGTTAGTGTGATAAGCTATGCGAAAATTAAAATATTTACATTGTATTTATATTGCTTTAGGTGAGAAGTTAAAAAACAAAAACATAAATTAATCATAAGCATAGATAAACGTTAAGATTTAATCATAAACAACCATAAAAAAAAAAAAAGGAGAAGAAAGGAAATAATATGAGACAATAGAATTAAAACAAGACGTATGATATATCTTTGTTGAAGAAATCACAAACCCAATAAACTTCCTTCCAATCCAAAACCATGATTTCTTTAGAAGATTGAGAAACCATGAGCCGCAACACTATATTTGTAAAATTATATCATGTACAATGGAAAGAAAAAACTATATTTTTTTTATTAAAAATGTAGATGAACTCCATTGACACTTTTAGGAGCTTTTCATAAAACAATTGGGAGAAGGGATTAAATAATTTGTCTAAAAAAAGGGTCTTTATCCAATTGAAATAGTCGGATGACCAAAATATCCTCATAATTTAATATTTTATTGCATATGATTGTTATCTAATTATCATCTAATTGTCAATTTTATCGATTGCTATTTCAAACGGATTATTATTTGATTAATATATGATACTGACTGTTAATGATACTGATGGTTGTTTGATTGCGATTTGATATTGATTGTTATCTGATTGTCAATATTAATACTGATTGCTATCTGATACTAGTTGTCAATTATACTAATTGATATTGATTTTTTTTATTACTATCTGATACTGATTGCTAATGATATTGATTGCTATCTAATTGTTATTTGATTATTGTTTGATACTTAGTTGTCAATGATACAATTTTTGTATGATTGTTGCCTGATTTCTATATGATACATTATCAATAAAAATCGATTGTTATTTGATTGTTGTCTAGTTACTATTTGATGATGATTATTAATGATATCGATTGCCATTTGATAATGATTGTTATCTGATTGTTATTTAATACTAAGTTTTATCTGATTGATAATGATAATTTTTTTTTTTTACTTTTTGGTTGTTGTCTAATTATTATTTCATATTGATTGTTATCTGATGCCGATTGTTGTCTAATTAGTATATGATACTAAAATTAGTTATAACTCACATCGATATGTATGTATATCAATTTATGATATATTAAATATAAATATATCATACCACTAATATATTATTCAAAAAGCATAATAAAATCAACATAAAATTAGTTATAACTCACGTTACTATTCGATACTAAGTAGTTTGTGATTTATATATGATTGCCATCTTTTAGTTCTTTAATACAAAATACTTTCAAATTGCTTTGTGATAGTAATTAGTTTGTGATTGTTTGTTTGATTCCAAGTATTTTGTGATTATCTTTTAAAATAGGAAAATACTTGGATGTATCAAATTGTACCCATCTTTTTGGTCATGATCATACGGTAACATTCATAGTTCTGATTTTTTTTCTTTTTCTTTTCTTTTTTTTTTTTTTTTTTTTTGTCTCTTTCACTTTGATTTTATCAATTTTTCATTTTTCTCTTACAATTGAAAGGAGCTCTCTAGAGCAAAGTTCTATTTCAAATGTGATTCATAAAGGTTCCTATTACAACCTTAAAAGTGACAATGATCACTTGCAGTAATGGCAAAATATAAAATGGAAATTAAACCTATAACCCAAGAATTTAATGTTGGTAGAAATGGCAAAATTAACAGTAGAATCGAAATAGTTTGATGACCAAAATGTTCCTATTGTGAATGATCACGTCATGGGAGGTGGTGTCAAAATGAGAGAAAGGGGTTGGCAGAAAGAGAAAAGAAAAAAAGAATGCAATAAATGCATGATTAAAGGCATCTTATTGGTTGCAGTAAAATTAGTTGGTTGTTATGATTTAAGACACAAGTTATCGATTAAATGTCACTTTTCATATGAAAGATATGAGATTATAACAGAAGGAGTATTTAATTCGACATCATCAATCAATCAGAATCGAGATCTTCATCAAAAATGGAAAAAAAAGGTACAAGAAATATGTCAACCTTGAAAGAGGTTGAGAGAGAGTTTCCAATTGTAGCCATCGATTGTGATGGAATAATTCAGTAAAAGAAAAAAAATTGGCAAAAACGACGTCGACTCGATTAATCCGGATCATTTTCTTCTTCAATCACATTGACTCACCTATGGAACTTGCTCCACTAGAGGAGTAAAAAACGGTATTAGAATCGATGAGTTTCGACATGCCGAACAGATCAAGTGAAATCTAAGCCAACCCTTGAGATGAAAGAGATGCTCGCAATCAAGCAAAAGTGAGAGACGTGTTAAAAAGGATAAAATCAAAATAATAATAATAATCATCTGAGTTAGAGTATTCTACTATATCTGCAAAATCACAAATTTCAAATACATGTTTGTAAACTACCTAATTAATTTTGTTATCTATCATAATTTTTCATTGTTCAACAGGTTTTCCAGAGAAATTTAGTTCACTAAATTCGAACTTTGTATTTGTATTGATTTGTGGTATATAAAGGTACAATCTCTAGTATATTCCTTTGATTCTTTATCTCAAACTTTACAATAAGTTTAAATCTTCTAAATCTTCTTGCAAGTTTAGTTCTGAAGTCTTTAGAAACTTGGAGCCTTAGTCTTTCCAGCGTTCGGTCTTTAGATCTTTAGGGCTTAGGAGCTTTAGTCTTCAAAACTTGAGTGCTTGGAGCTTTGGTCTTTCAGGTTTGAGAACTTTGGAGCTTCAGTTCTTTTGAAGTTCTACAAAACTTCAATCTTCAGAGCTTTTGTTCTTCAGACTTTTCAATCTTCATCCCCCCTCCTCTAAATGAAAGGGCAATGCCTCTATTTATAAAGGACTTTTATGGGTTTTAGGTGAGCTTGGGTCTCATTTGCCTTTGGACTTTTGGGCCTGAGATCAACTACTATATAGATCTGAGCCAAAGTTGGGTTTGGATCCAATAACTTTTCTTTGGCCCAAATTCTCCACCGTAGGCTTGAATTGAGTCGAATTTTGGACCCATGCAATTTTAAATACTCGATCCAATCCAATTTATGATTTCAAACCCAATGCGTCATCGTTAGCCAAATTTAACTTGTCTATGCTTTATCATTTTTGAAGGTGATGAGCCCATTATTGTGATCAAATGACCAAATAAATGACACGTGGCATTTTATGATTGGACGAAATTTCTTTTCCAACGGTCATAATTTATGGTAAATTAATATCAATTATTTTGAATTAATTAATTATATTCAAAATAAAAGGTAATTGAATGAGTGGGAAAAGAGAAATCCACTCTTTTGTAATGGCATAAAATACGCTTTATCCATTAGAGACGAAAATATCTGGAAATGCATTACTCTCGTGTCCAATCAAACCTTACACCAAATAAGGGTATCAAAAATCTTTATCAATTCTACTACTACTAAACGACCTTTAAAAGAGGATCGAGCATTTTTCAAATGGTGGAAACTTCATTTTTCAAATTTCAAACCTAGGACTAATTTCATACAAATTTCAAATTTGAAAGTGTAATTTATCCTAATTATCGTTATTTTGATATTTTGTTTTTACTTTTATGATTATGCAAATGGGCGTCATTGTGAATGATGAGTTGACTATGTTGAAAGCTGCACTAGAAATTGAGAACAAATAACAATTTGCAGAACGTGAGCCACCAAATTCAAAACATTCGGCTAATCTTTATCCATTTTCCCCCACCTCTGTCAAATAATTCCAATATTGCAACTAGTCTTTTGACAAAGATTTGGTCTTTGATTTTTTTTTTCCTTAAAAAAAAAAAAACAATTGATTTGGTGTTTGGTAGATCCACATCTAACTTAAGTGGATTTGAGATTATTACTTTTGAAGTAAAAAATACTTTTCTTTCCTATTTATAATCCTAAATTCCTAATTGCTTTTTATAATGTTTGGTTGAGTATCTAAGTATTTAAATTCTAATTAAACCAAACACCAGTCAATTGACATACGAATGTGTTAGAATCACGAAGTTTGTAGTTGAAATATCCCTATCTTTTAATTGTACTAAAAAATATTTAAGTTTTAAAGAGAGAACATTCTTGAAAGTATTGTGAAGTGTTTTTCTAAAATTTTCAAGACCAATTCTTAGATATTTAAAGGCAAAAAAATGTTTTCTAATCCATCAAAAGTATGATATCACCTTCACCCCATCTGAAGTTATATGTATATAA
Source organism: Benincasa hispida (assembly GCF_027475165.1). Taxonomy (NCBI): domain Eukaryota; kingdom Viridiplantae; phylum Streptophyta; class Magnoliopsida; order Cucurbitales; family Cucurbitaceae; genus Benincasa; species Benincasa hispida. Next base: position 39,013,717 of record NC_143483.1, on the reverse strand, counting down.
ATTTAATAGAAATTCAGTTTGGTTTAGGTTGAAAAAAAAAAAAACCTAACTCGAGAATTGGACAAATTTTTTGGTTATTTGAAAAATCCAACCCAATTGTCTAATATTGGGTTGGGTAGTCGGGATTGTTCAAATTCTCTCGAATCATTTGAACACCCTATCTCACATCACTCCTATTTCCCTTCCTCTTCTCTCTTCTCTTTCCTCATTTTGCATATATTCTTAAATTCCTTAATTTACAAATTTTTATTTACATTTTCTTTATTTTAATTTTTCACATTGATAGAAGAGAAATTTTGGTCAATCAAATTTCATCACGTCATCTCAGCAAAACTCTCATCTTAATAAAATTGAAAATTTAATATATGTCCCTAAATTAAAATTTAGAGACAAACAAATGGAAAGTTAAAAATGTCATGTGTCTTCTTATTTAATCACAATGGACTTAATCAAATTCGTCAATGACTAAGCACAAGATCGATCATTCGTCATTAGTCCAATTTAGCATAGATTGTAAATTGGATTGAGCCCAGGTAAATTGGTTGGCTCCCAACTTCAATCTAGTTCAAGTCCATGGTAGAAAATGGGCCAAAATAAAAGATTAGGCCAGACCCAACTTTGACCCAAAGTTCAAGTTCCATTAGACATAAGCCTACCTAGAGCCCTTGAAACTCTATAAATAGAGAGCATTTACCCTTTATTTTGGGGATATTGGAAGAACCAGATATTGAAGAGAGAAATAAAAAAAAAAAAAAGAATATTTTACCTGCTGAAAATTAAAAGAAATGGCAAAACTAAAAGCCCAATCGATATAGTTTGATGACCAAAAGCACAATTTAGGTAGAGGCATTGAGCACAATTTAGGTAGATTTGACCCTTAGCGACAATTCCAGAATAAAACAAGCTTATTTGGAAGTATAATAGATCAATTCGGGCTTCAAAAGGAGCAAAAGTAACGAAAATGCCCCTAAAGGCGCACTAATGCCCTTAAGTAAGAGAATAATGCAATTTAGAGATTCATAAAGTTTTTATTTTTATTTTAAGACACCTTAATTGATATATTACTTTCTTGAATATATAAATGGTTATTGATTCGTGTATGAGCCTAAGTAGGGGAAAAACTAAAAAAGCTCTTTGAAGTCTAATTAAAGCTTCTAAGTTTTGAATCAAATATGACTTGCATATACACATGTGGGGATAAAAAGATTTGGCCTTGAAGTGTCTTATGTACTAAAATATTTCTACTTATGGATCTCTTATTCTTAATATCGATGCTTCAATATTTATCAAGCTTATTTAGAATTTCCTTACCACTTGCTCTATTTTTGTTGGAAACTAGAAAAAATCTAAGTTTGGAATGGTAAAATTGACTTGAAAAGTGTTTTCTTTGTCTTTTATTTAGAGTTCTTTTTATTCTAATTTGTTAGATTTGATGTTGTTTGCTAGTAAAGTTTCAAGATTTGAGTAGGAGAACGAGATTTAGATGTCAAAAGAGTAAAACCGGACCAATTTTTTCTAATAAAGTCGAGAAGTTGCTAAATCTCCAAAGTAGGGAGGAAAAGAAGGTCATTTTACCCTAAAAGAGGGCGTTGTGTGAGGCGCGCTTTAACTCGAGAGTACACAATGTGAGAGTGCTGCAACGTTAGACGATGGTGTTGCAGCGTTGAAGACAACATTGTAATGGCGTGAAGATATGCGCGAGTGATGCAACGTTGCACGATGCCACTGCACCAGTTTTTCTAAATTAGCAGATTTTGTATTTTTGGCAAGTTTTCTCTGTAAGACCTAGGATTTTGCTGTAGCCTTAATCATGAAATTTTGGAGCCCTAGAGCGAGTTTTGTTGGAGAAAAGAGTTGAGAGAGTGCGGAAAATTGTTCGGAGGTCTTCAATGACAACAGAGAGCCACTTCAACAATAGTCTTTCATTATTCAACAATAGTCTTTCATTATTCTTCTCACTTTCTTTACTTTTTATGTTTGCCAAATTGTACAACAAAATGTGTTTGATAACTATGCATGAGTAGACTCGTTTATTTTAGGATGTTGATGATCTTATTTATGAATTTGAATTAATATTAATGAAGTTATTAGTATTTTTATGGATATTGTGGAGTTGTATGTTTTTCAATGTTACTGTATTATTGTTTATATGATTGGCCATCAATACATGTTAGATTGAGTGTTCAATTTGGTAGATTACATATTTAATGTGACTTATAACATCAAATCATCGTTAATCTCTCATGAAAATAGTTAAGTTAATAATGAAAGTTGTTTATGACTTTGCTCAGCTTAATGTCATGTTTCTTAATTTTTTTTCAAGAGATTGATAATCACTTAAGTTTTTATGAGAAAAAATTATTGTTGAAAGATAATAATCTGGAGTTTAGTTTATAGACATAAAAATCAATAATGCTATATTTTATAGAACCTTTGCATGACTTAAGGAAGTAAATAAATCAACATCCTAAGACAATTTTATTATCCAAAACTTTAATCTTTGATTTCTAGTTTTCTTTTAATCTAAAAAATCACACCATTCATCTAGTTTCCAATCATTAGATAAAATTGACACACAATTCTAGAATAACTAAATAAATCTGTTAATTTTCTCCCGAAGGACAATACTAGGTCTCTCAATGGCGTTTTACTATATTATATTTGATGCGTGCACTTACACTCATTAACCACCTTTAGAGAACAACTCTTGCGACCACCTTTGATGACCAACTCGAGCGACCACCACCTACAACCTGCTCCAACAACCACCGTAGTTGACCAAATATGGCAACCACCTCCGTCGATCAACCCCAACGGCCAACTTTGACAACGTCCTCCAATAACTAATTCCAGCAATGACCACCTTCGCCGACCAACTCTAGCGATCAACTGCATCGATTATCTCCCACGATCAACTCCTTACAATTGGTTCTAAAGACTAATTAGATCGATCATATGCTTAAAAAGATAAAACAAAAAAAATTGATTATTAATCATATGCTTAAAAAAAACTTGGTCAATGAAAGTGTTTTAAAATTATTAGTTCATAGTGTTTAATTTTCGTCCTTAGAGTAATTTGACATTAATAGAAACATACTTTTAGTATATAGAAAACCGAACGAACTTTTATATAAAATCGCTTTGGAGAAATTGTAACTAAACACATGATTGTATGTTTTTTAAAGTTAGCATAAATACTTTAGATCTATATTAAATAGATTTACCTTAGGATCATTCATGCTAAGTTGCCAAGAATAAGTAACATTCCAGATTCCATTGAGATTGATGATAGCTTCAAGATGACAATAACTTTAAGATGATCACTATTATCTTCGTCAATAAAAATTTCGAATGCCTTTAGTGGGATCTCTCTCTAGATGAGATCCAATAAAGACCGAGTGCTTATTGTTTTGGTATATTGGAGACCATAATCCTAAAATCTTTATACTAGTTCAATTAATGTTCCTATTAAACCCTAATTAACTAGGAATAGACAAACCTATTAAGTTCATACTCAATTAGGACTCCAAGACCTTAATTAAGTAGATCACATAATTTGGCCCAATCTAATCAAATAAACCAATGTGATAAAATATTAATTTACATACACAGTCCATACTTTAAATATACATATTATTATTTAAATACGTCTAACATATTAAACCGTTTTTTTTTTTTTTTTTTTTGTCAAGAGTATTTAAATGGTAATGACTTTAAAAAAATACTAGTCAATCAAAGCCCTTCATGGAAACACACATTATGGACCAAAAATGTAGGGTGAACCTCAATTTGGAGCTATAAGTAAACTTTTTTTTTTTTTCCGAGGAAATATAAGCAAACTCATTTTTTCCCTAATTCGTGAGTACACCTAGCTTTCAATCAATTAGTCGTCACAAATTTAACTACCTAACCTCTTTTTATGACTTCCTTAATAACAACCTTTTAAAACTTTTTCCAATAAATTAAGTAGCATATCCCCACCTCAAATTTGACCAAATAAAAACGTAGTCATTGTTATTAAGGCCACGTTTATCGCATTGGTAACATAATTCATTAATCGTAACTTATAAAGTGGGTCTCATTTGATTATGTTTGTTGATGTTTATCAGTAATTTATAATTTTGATAAAATATGGGTCCTACCATGTAATCTGTAACCAAATCTTGTAATTTGATTAAGGACTAAAAGAGGATCTATCAGATTACTTTTGGAAATTAGGTGGGACCCACCGTATGTTTAAAATATTTTTGAACGATTTTCAGATTTGGACTCAAGTATCGTTTTTTGGGTTATCGCTAAATTTTATCGGTAAGACCACGTTGTCGATGTTTTTGGTCGATAACGATATCCATAAAAAAGTACGAAACTGTTGGGTTTTATGTCCTAAAACTCATGATTTGTAAATTTAAACATATTCTATTACTTATCAAGATGTTACTACGGTTTATTCAATAAAACTATTATTGAATATGTGAATTGCATATTTTGTTTTAGGAAATCCTAGATCCAATAAACTAAGATCCATAGCTATAACATGAATACTTGGACTTTATATAGAGACATAAAGTGGATCAAGTTCAAGTAAATAACCTAAACGGTCTATGGTATACGAATAAGACTGGGTACCTTATTCTGGAGACACTATTGGATGGTGCCCACTTTGTATTTAGTACAAACGATGTGATCCTGAATCGTGCATATGGGCGAGTGGGGGCATCCTATACAAATATTTTTTATAAGACCGAACCAAGAAACAAGTCACTTTTACTTTATAACACCGTTTAATGTTTAAGATTGACTATTTCAAATACGATGACCTAGGTAACTTGACCTTAACCTTGAGCTAACTATGAACTCATGTTTATTCAGGATTATCCTTAGATCTGCATGGGTGAGGGTGGCTCATCAGTGGCGACTCAATATGCCTCCTATTTCAGGGGTAAAATCAGGTAGATAGCGGGGACAGAAGGGGCAAGACGGAATTTACTCCTACCCACTTCTATGGATAGTAGAGAGGTTGTTCCCTTAAGTGCTAACTTCAGGTCTTGAACAAGGGGCTCCACCCTCTCATTGACCTAAGAAGGACTTGGTTTGGTGGTTGGGTAAAAAACCAAATGTTTATTAGAGAATCGGTAGGACTTAAGGAACAAGAGGTAATTACGAGGACAAAATGGATAGTTGACCCAACCATAATTACGAATGACCAATGAAGGGTCGACTTACTAATGATGGTTATATTGAATGGACAGAAATATATGTACAGTGAGGAGAATGCAACTACCGGGCTATAGTGAAGTGTCCTGGTAGTTAAAGAATGTTAGTTAACTAGGTTAAAGAGTTTAGTTGGTTAATCTCGAATCGTTAGAGCTCATGATCTGTAGGTTCATAAGGTCTCCTACTCGCTCATATCGGACTAAACCTTATAATAGTGTTACAAACGAGTTTGAAGTTTTCAGATTCGATTTTTAGAGTGTTAAATATATCTGATATATTTAACTTAATGTTTAATTATGAAATAAACATATAGAGAGATAAAAAGATATTTAAATAAGATTTGAATATCAGAATTTTTAAATATAGATTAAAAAATGGTCAATTAGGATTGATCAAGATTAGTGTATTTTAATATTAATTTAATTTAATTAATTAATTAATTGTTTAAATTAAAATTCATTCCTTAAATTAATTTTTAAATTAAAGAGGTCAAGATTTGATAAAAGTAAAAATTGTTGACTAGGTCAAAATTGAGATAAAATCAAAATGTTGATTATTGACTTTGAGGGTCAAAGTTTGACCATTTGACAAATTTAGTGAAAAAATCTAAGACTGATTTAGTGGAAAAATATAATATTTGTGATTTTTAGTTAAAATATTATTGCAAGGTGTTCATCCCACTCGAAGACACTAATCCCACTTAGGGTTAATAGAATTTTGAGTGTCAAATTTTCATTAACCTTGCATGATTTGCATTAATTTTCCTATAAATTGAATAGTTCTATGAAGTTTAATCCTATTAGCAAAAGTGGAATTTCTTGAGATTTGAAAACCCTAACCCTATTTCTTTCTCAAACCTTTATACATTTTGTCTCCAATTTTTATCGCTCATCAGATGCCACCCTCCCTTTCTAATGCCGGAGAATAATTAGAATGGTGGTCTACGAACATATATCATGATAAAGAATTGATCATAACCAAGGTGGATTTTGGGCTACAAAGGTAGTATCTTCTTACCCTAATTTGGTTTTATGAGAATTCTTTCTTATTTCTTTCTAATTAACGAAATTAGAGTAATTAAGATCTAAATTGTTTTCATTTGTTAATAGTTAACTCCTTCAATCGGTATCAGAGCATGTTTAAAGTAGTCATTTTTGGTTAATTTTGAATTGGTGGGTATTTATTCATGTGATGGATGCATGTGTGCCAAAATGAATTTTGGTCTTTGGCATATTTTATTTCCTTCAAATTTTTAATATTTTTTTGTAATTGCTCAGTGCTTTATGGGCTTTAAGTATGGTAAAGAATTTGTATTTTTGCTAGAGTCGTTAGAGTTGATTTTAGGTTGTAATTGAACGGTTTCGGAAAGAGGATAACTGGTTTTTTGGTGAAATTTTGCTTTAGACGTGATTGGAGGTTCTAGACCCAGTCCGCGACTCACGACCCAACCTGACTCCACATCAGCCTATGCTTGCACCCGCATCAATGGCTCCACCCGCACCTTCTCCAGTTGACCCGCACGATTCGGCTTCTTGACCTGTCTGCCTATGCGTGCTCTGCTGTCGTTGGCTCAACCAGTCCAAACTACCTCTAGGTGGATGTTACTCTAAACTTTTGAAGTATCATTGCAATAAGAATAATGATGGGTACATTATTACTTTAGCTAAACAAGAATGGATTAATGGAAATTCACAAATAAGTTTTTTTTTATATATTTTTTCCAACATGACTAGCTCAATAGTACAATTACTTGCTTCCGAAAAACTTAATGGGGACAATTACGCAACGTAGAAATCAAACATAAATACAATACTACTTATTGATGATTTAAGGTTTGTTTTAACTGAGGAATGTCCTCCAAACCCCGACTCAAATACAAACCAAAATGTTTGGGATGCATATGATAGATTGATAAAGGCAAATGACAAAGCCCGAGTCTACATTTTGGCCAACATATCTGAGTACTGGCTAAGAATATGATGGTAAGGGTACTGCTAAAGAGATTATGGAATCCCTGCAAGGGATATTTAGACAGCTGTTCTTCTCTCTTAGACATGATACCATCAAATAAGTTTATAACTGCCGAATGAAAGAAGGGACCTCTATTTGAGAACATGTCTCGGACATGATTGTCCATTTCAACGTGCTAGACATAAATGAAGTTTTCATTGATGAGAAGAGCCAAGTCAATTTTATTCTAAAGTCTCTTACAGAGAGCTTTTTACAGTTCCACACAAATACTATGATGAACAAAATAGAATATAACTTAACTACTCTTCTTAATGAGCTATAGACTTATCAGTCTCTCCTAAAACATAAGGGACATAAAGTAGGGGTAAATATTGCCACCACTAAAAAGTTCTATAGAGGATCGTCCTCTAAAACGAAGTCTGGCCCTTCTTCCTCTTTTAAGAATTAGAATATTCCAATGAAAAAGAAGGGTAAGGGGAAAGGGAATAATGGCTGCAAAGGTAAGGTTCAAGTTGCAGAAAAGGAAAATACTTCCACTGCAATAAAGATGAACATTAGAAAAGAAACTACTTGAAATACCTGGTAGAGAAAAAAGTCGAAAAAGAAACTGAAAAGGAAAAACAAGGTAAATACGATTTACTGGTTGTTGAAATATGTTTAGTGGAAAATGATAACTCCACTTGGATAATAGATTCAAGGGCCACTAACCATATTTGTTCTTCTTATGAGGAAACTAGTTCCTGGAAAATGCTTGCAGAAGGTGAGATAACTCTTAGGATTGGAATCAGAGAAGCTGTCTCAAAAAAAAAAATAATAGGAGATTTAAAGTTTCTTTTTGGAGATAGATTCATTATATTAGATAATGTATTTTTTTTCTAAGAATGAAACGAAATATCATATCTATCTCTTGTTTGTTAGAACAATTGTACAAAGTATCTTTTAAATTCAATGAAGTGTTCATTAGCAAAGAGGTATTCCTATTTGTTCTGCAAAACTAGAAAATAACCTATATATGTTAAAACAACAAAAGCTAAAGCTATTTTAAATACCAAGATGTTTAAAATGGTCGAAACAAAGAATAAAGGCAAAAAATTCTTCAAGTACATATCTTGGGCACTTAAGACTTTGCCACATTAATCTCAATAAGATTGAGAGATTGGTTAAAAGTGGTCATCTAAATCAATTAGAAGAAACTCTTTACCTCCATGTGATTCTTGTCTCGAGGGTAAAATGAATAAAGTATCTTTTTTCTGGAAAAGGTTTTAGAGCTAAATAACCCTTAGAACTTGTGCATTCGGGCCTTATGGACCAATGAATAATAAAGCACAAGGTGTGTATGAATATTTCATCAGTTTCATAGATGGGATAATTCAAGGTATGGTTATGTTTACCTAATTCATCATAAATCCGAAGTACTTGAAAAGTTAAAAGTGTACAAGACTAAAGTTAAGAACTTGTTAGGTAAAACGATTAAGACACTTCAATTAGATCAGATTGGAGAGTATCTAGACCTGAACAACAAAGAAGATTAAAATTTTTCTATGTTGTGTAAATAGCTCCCTTTCTTTTCCTATTTTCGAAAATCTCCCAAAAAAAATTCCTTAAAAAATCACATGTGTTAGGCAACTCTTTCTTAGAAGTATTTTTATATACAAGTTTGTTTGGTTTTTTATATACTAAAAGTATTTTTATTAATGTTTTGCATAGTTGGCTGAAGTTTGGCCAGAGTTGGTGGTCAGAAGTTCGCCGGTAAGGTTGCCAGAGGTGGCTGGTGGTGGTTGTCAAAAGTGGCGGTCGAAGTTGGCCTATGATGATCAAAGTTTGGCTAGAGTCAGTGGTCGGAAGTTTTCTGGAAAGGTCGTTGAAGTTGGCCGATGAAGGTTGCCGGAAGTGGTGTCCGGAAGTTGGTTGACAAACTTCCAAGATTAAATTAGGAAAAAAAAGTGTAACCCATGAATTTAAATAATGTTTAATCAAACCCATGGAAAAAGTGTAGGAAGTCTTGACTTCCTAAACCCTTATCCCAAATAAGAGTTGGGTTTAAGATGCCTAATCCATCCCAAATTCAACCCTGGAAACAAATACCTCCTTAATGGGTTAGATGACAAATGTTGTTTCATGGAGAGCTCATGTACTTTTTTCTTTGCGGTGATCTGATGTTCAAATCTATTACCCCATAATTGTATAATAAAAAAAGAACAAATATATATATTCGTTTAACATGAGTATAGTTTCAATGGTTAATGTATATATTATCAATTAGGGTAAAAAAATAAGTGAGAAGCAAATAAGAATTAGTGAGAGAGACAAGAATGAGATTAAATGAATATATTGTTCTCAATTGCAAAGGATATTTTATTTTCTTAAAATTTATGCTAAATAGATAAATTCATAGGCTTCTTGTAGATTAGGCTAATTAAGTTTTAAAGATTAGACTCATGACTCAAATTTATTACTTTTATAAAAATGACAAAAAAAACAAATCCAATCCACTAAATGTAAAAAAAAAAAGAAAAAAAGTACGAATACACGCTAACTGATACACGTATTACATACTTGATATATCATTGATATACACTTGATATCCTTGATACACTTAAACTACTAGTATACACCTGGTACACTTGATACACTTTTGATACACGCTTGATAGACTATTAATAGACACTTAATATACTTGATGTACCTATGATACACGAGTAAAAATGACTAGTTATTCTAAATGTTGTAAATGGAATGACATTTATGTAAATAAAGACTTGTGATAATTTTGTAATTAAATACATTTTCTTTAATTAGGACTACTTTATATTGTAAATGGAAGGGTTGTCACATAGAGAGGAGAGAGAGAAAATCGCATAGAAACTTACCGGCAACGGCAACCGACAATTGATGAACGACGTGGATAGCAATCAATGTTATGTCGAAGGCGGGCAACTCAATAGATCGTTTGAAAAGTTGAGTATGGACATTAGAAAAGTACAAATATGGATGTTTTCAATCCATGAGCACCGAACAAACTCTGTAAATCATAAAGAAAATACGTTGTATTTTTTAGATTACCATTTATTTGTTACTAGATTTTAATTTGGTGGGGCATATTAAATCTTTTTTTTATAAGACATATTAAATTTTAATTAACTGCTCTAAGTTCAGTTTTTTGGAGTTTAGAAGAGAAACAATACTTTTTTTTTTTGTTGTTGAAAAGTTGTTTAGAAGTTTTTTTAATCAAAAAATTTTTATCTACTTCTTACATTAAAAGATAACTACTTATGGTAGTTAAACTTATTTGGAGGATAATAATTTTGGCTAGAAAAAAAATCGCTTTTGTTATTTTTTAGGGTTTCCCAAAATAGTTATTCCAACATAAATTAAAAATATCGAAAGATTTAAAATGTATTTTATTTCTCTATTTTTGGAAAAATTAAAAAGTTGAAAATTTTGACATATTTGTAACATTTGAAAAGTTGAAGACATGCTTATAAATCTCTAAACTCAAGCTCAATACAATTTCTCTAAATTTTTTGGCAGCCCGATAGGGTAATACTTTGTTTGGAGTTGCTTTCGTTGAGATCCAAAATCATTTTTTAATTTAGGTGAAAAATCATGATAAATACTAGTTTTGAATTTAGTTGTACTAAAGATTTGTCAACTTCTCTTGGTTTCAAATTTAAAATTCGATCCTTCTATATATGCCTTTTTTTTTTTCTTTTTTCCTGTCTATTCTCTCGTATATAGAGAATTTTTATCATTTCAATTCTTTATAAATTGCTTTCCTTAAACTTTTATGAAATAATTTTGATTAAATAAAATTACTTTCAATTTAAATCAAATATCTAAATTCAAAATAATTTAAACTTACTTTAACCATTCTAACTAAATAACAAAATTTTATTATTAATTAACCAAACATTATATCCTGTCTTTTTCTTGTTTAAGATCGAACTTTACCCAACGTAATTTATTTAACTTGTTTACAACTTTTTTTTTTTTTAAATACAATTATCAATAGTTATTTTTAAATCTACAACAATCTCACACTAAAATCAGGCTATGATATGAAATAGCTTTTAGAGAATTTGGGTTTTGAAATATCAAATATGGATTTAATTTATACATCGATTGATCATAGATGTATGCTAGGTTGAATGTCAATAAGAACGATTGCATGTTTAACCAGATCTATAATATTGAATCTTAGCTAAACCTTTCGTGCAAATAATTAGGTTGTTAACGAAAGTTGATCATAATTATTCTTAATGTCATGTTTCTTAATTTGGTTTCAAGTAATTAGTTATCAATTATGCTTGCACGAGAATAGATTATTATTGAAAGGTAATAATCTTGAAAGTAGTTTCTAGACTTAAGCATATCATTGACATAATAATTCATAGGAATCTTTTGCATGACTTAAGGAAATAATTAGGAAATTTAATACCCTGAAACATTTTTGTCTCTTGAGTTTCGACTTTATTTTTACGCTTTATTTTATTTAGAAATTTAAAATATCATCCCAAATTCAATCTTTAGATAAAACTAATATGATTTTTGAATAGTCAAAATAATCTAACAATTAGATTCCTTAAGGACAATACTCGATCTCTTGATCGTTTTACTTTACTATAACTTGATAAGGCATGCTTGGGTTAACCATAGTTTTGGCGCATCGATGCATGGCCTAGCAGCTCTGCTAGGCAAATTTCTCGGCGTTGACAGGAAAAGAGCAAGCTTCCCGTTAAAAGCATTTGGCGTCGTGGCAGTCTAGAACATCAACACGTGAGTCTGCCCTTTATCGCCGCAGCACCACTCCGACACTACAACATGGTGGTTCCCATAGTGCCGCTGCGTCAACTCAATTTTTACATCGTTAGCCGCTTAGGGTTTTTATCATTCCACCACCAACCGAGTTTCCATAGCTTTTTTCTCTATTTTCTTTTTTATTTTTATTCTTGGATGTACTTAAATGATTCCTTGATGTCCATCATGAAGATTAAGGACTAAGATATCAAATTCTAGCTTGGATTTTAGGATTTTCTCCCTATTTATAGTACTTGTGTGTGTTTGAATTTGGTTTATTTGTATTTGTTGATTTCAATTTTGATTCAATAGATTATGATCATATTCTCTGATGATTATCGATTGTATGGTTATCGCTTTAGATTGACATATAATAACTGACATGTAATTGTTCATTAAGTTAGGTTAGCTTGTAATAAAAAATAACAATAAACATTGTTGTAATCAACCTAGAACGAAATCCATTGAATATTTAATTAGGCGTTGAAAATTAAATATTCAATTTAACTTTGTCCTAGATCTTGATGCAATGAAGTCAGTTTGAATTTACATGCTTTTCATCAATTCATTTTGAACTAATTAGTTAATTAGGAAGATTAATTAGTTTTTTAATTAATTCAATTAAATATAAACAAACACTTAAATCAGATTATAAGAATTTGATTATCGAGTATAATAAATAGAGAAATTTCGCAATAACCCAAGCTAAGTCTTTTTAATAGATTATCACAACCTTCTTTTGCTTTCCTCACTTTTATGTTATTTACTTTTCTTGCAAACGAATCGATCTCAACCCCCTCCCTCAACTACCTCTAGATTGTAAATAGTTTAACGAAGAAACTCACACAGTTCCCTAAATTCGACCCGTGTTAATACTAATATACTTTTTGGTCGAAACATTTTTCTATTTCTTAGGTTTTGTTATCTATTCGTTATTGATGATCTAGGTAATGCCACTGATCAAACTATAACTATAACTCAACCTATTTACTACTCAAATTAAGCATGTTAGTGTCACGATTACAAATAACTCCATATTGCATTTTATGAACAAGCAAACATATAAGTATATGTTAATTAAGTTTTAATTTAATCTACATTAGTATGTTCATCTTATAAATTCAGTGAGCAAACAAACATACAAGTATATGTTATTTAAGTTGTTAATTTAATCTACTTTAGTATGTTCATCTTAGAAATTCGAGCGAGAAGTAAAAGACAATGTAAAGTAAGAAACCATGAACATTCCATCAAAATCTCATATAGTCCATAAATATAATTTTCCAACAAACTTCTAAACTGACGATTGGGACCTAGTCGGTCATCGAGTTTTGAATCCGAATTCCAAAATTTTCATTACAAATCAAAATACAAAGAAAACCTCATCGTTTTTGGTCAAGAGAGGACAAAACCGACCCTAAAATTATAAAAGTCATACACCAACTCTCCACACACACAAACCTAAATGCAAAAGGACGTATTTTTAGGCAATCGAGAACCTGCAATGCTCTGCATGGCATTGGGACGTTGTCCACTTTCTAAATTCGATGCTTTCCATGTTTTTCACGGCGTTGCGGCATTTAGAATGACATCATGGTTTGATGGCCATACTTGCCGCAAAGACTTCTTTCCAAAACTGACTGGCACTGCGGTGGTGTTGTGTTGTATCACTTCTGTGAACAACGTTGCATGCAGCACACGCAAACTCTGCAGCGTCTCATGCGTAGGCCATATTGCCCTTGGACGTTACGTAGTGCCACGAGGTTAGGTCTTCATGGGCATTAATTTCATATCCGCTTTGACGCTTCCTCTGGGTTCTAAGTGTTCCATTTGAGCATTTTCATCCAAACTAATCTCTAATGTACCTTTCCGATGTTCGATACCTACCAAACTATAGCTTAAACACATTCGCATAACAAACTTGAATAAGGCTGAGTAAGACAGTACATTTTAGGTGCTATCTAACGGTTCTATAAGAATTTAAAAATATATATTTTAAATGCTTTCATTATTTTGTTTAATAAAAAAAGTATATTTTATAAGTAAGTAATGCAATTATATATGAAAAAAACTTAATGATTAATGCAATGAAGATTAAAAAAAGAAACATAGTTAATAAAATAATGAGAAACCATGAATTCCACGTTTTTAGTTGAGAAAATATATACCTAAACCAATTCAGTTTGTTGATCGATTTTTTTCTAAGTTTAATTTGAAATGAGTTTGTCTTTAAAATAATTGTAATAATGAGTTGAGAAATATAATTCTTGATATAAACATCAAAAAGTAACGCCACATTAACTTCAAAATTATTATTATTATTATTTTAAGTGAAACTTCAAAGTTATTTAAAAGTAAGACTCCAATTCCTTTTTATTATTATAGCTTATAAAATGCTGACATGCCAGGATAAAATTGAAGATCTTAATAATAAATTGTTGAAACTAATCAAAATGTACAATCCTTTATTATACTTAAAAAATATTGATTATATGGATAATTGCAATTGGTAGCATTTTTAGGAATAATAACCAAGTGTATAACATCATTTCAGAAAAATTACAAATGTAACCAAGTGTATCAGCGATAGACTTCTATCGGATGGACTCTCAAGTCTATTAGCGATATATTTTTATCCTTGATAGACTCCTACCAGTCATATGGTCTATCAAACTCATCAATAATATGGTCTATTACTGATAAATTATTTAAATTTAGCCATATTCGTAATTTTTTTATATTATGTTATATCTGCTAATACTTCGGGTCTAATATCTATATTTGCAACTGTCCCATATATGTATATTATAAAAGTTTAAAACTATGGGGAATTCATAAAAATAAGAAAAAAAACAGAAATATTTTCAATTTATAGTAAAAACAATTCCAGTTTTCCTTTTTTAAAATTACCAAAAATACCTTTCTTCCTTGCCGATTTTTCTTTTCTTGAAATTTCATTCGCGCTCGCTCGCTGAACTCTGCTTCCTCGTCGATGTTGTGATTTTCCTGCTCACCATTCTCAAATTACAAATACCGTATTGATGTTCTTCCTTGCTTATTCTCCTTCTCAACACCATGATTTTCTTCCTCGCCGATTTTTCTTTTCTTCAAATTTGATTTGTTGCTCTCGCTGAAATCTGTTCTTCTTTCTTTCTCATCGAACGCATTGATCTTCTTCCTCGCTGAACGCTGTTTTTCCTTCTTCCTCATTGAACGTCGTGATCTTCTTCCTCGCCCATTCTCCTTCTTGACATCGTGATCTTCTTCCTCGCTGATCTTCTTCATTGAAATTCTTCCTCGACCACGGTACGATTTTTTTCTTCTATTTTTTGTGTTTGTAAGTGTACGTTTCTTCATTGAATTAGTTTATAGTACTAGTGGTTTTTTTTTATCTACATTGCGTTTATGTGATAAATATTTGTGGATGAATTGTTAATAGATGTTTCGGGATAGAATTCTCGTTTTAAGGCTTTCTTTAAATTTTACAAAATTAAACGATCGGATAGCTTTTATTATGTGATCATGTAGAGCTTACTACACGATCGTGTAGCATTTGCTAAACGATTGTATAGCTAATGCTATGCGGTCGTGTATAGTTTTTTACATGATCGTGTTGCGTTCGTTGCATGATCACGTAAGCACTCGCTGTAAAACCCGGACCCTAATTACTTTAAGTAAGAGTAAGTAATGTGATGTTTTCTAATGAGCTAAATGAAGCCATGTCTTAGGAAGGGTAGAAAATGTAAGCAAGAAGGAATAGGCTATTAGGTAGCTAAGTGTAAGGGTAGGACAAAATTCAGCTAGGCTAGGGAAGGTCATGCTTGATGATGGAATGCATAATAAACATATGAATGAGACCATGTCATCTAATGAGGTATGGTGCTGAAGTAATAATGTGAGAGAAGTTAGCAAAAGGAAATTTGCTAAATCCTAGCCCTTCATCACCAATAGTGGGCCAGGTGGCACAACGAGAGTTCACGCTGGATTTTGAGCGGTAATATAAGTATGAAGGTCAAGTTCATTGGATCAATCTTGGAAGGAAAACTCGCCGGAATAAGGCCGGAGGGGCAAAATAAAGACGAAGAGTTCGTTTCTCGGGTGAATCTAGACCATCAGTGAAGAATTGAAGCTCCAGGACGCTACGAAGCGTTTTGAGCTAAAAATTTGAGAAAATATTGTTAACTCAACCTTGTAGAATGAAACTTTTTAAGATGAGGTCTGGAAATCGAGTTATATAATTTTGAAGTTTGAACTGAAAATTGTTGAACAAGCAGGCAACTGTTTGAATTGGGTCCAATAATGAAGTTTTGAATCTCCAGATTAAACGACGAGAAATTTTGAGCTGAAATTTTAAGGTGATGTTGCTAACTCAATTCTAAACATGTTTTTAGAAGGAAGTTTCTTCAAAAGATGGCTGGATTTTGAGTTATGAATTTTTGAAGTTGTAACAGAGAAGCTGTGTATAAGCAGACAACTGTTTGGGAAGAACAAGCAAACAACTTATATGGAAAAGAGGATCTCGCTAATAAAGGAAATCTCGCTAATTTTATGCTGAGGATCTCGCTAATGAAAAAAATTTTGCTAATTTTGTGATGAGGATCTCACTCTAGAACGGAATCTCGCTAGAAATTGGGCTGAATCTCGCTAGAAATTAGGCTGAATCTCGCTAGAAATTGGGCTGAATCTCGCTGGTAAGGTTAGTATCCCTAGAATGACAGTTTGCCAGGAAAAGTTTGATCTCGCTCATGAGGATCTCACTAATCTCGCTCATGAGGAGGATCTCGTGTTAATAAAGCTGACTTTGTTGATGAAAGTTCCTTTAGTAAATGAACTGTTTGAGGTATTTTGCTAAGAATTCTGAGTAGTAAAAACGTAAAAATACCAATATGCCAAAAAAAATTTAATTCTATGACCACTTTATCATAGGTGACATAATCGATCAATGTTAATCTATAAAGTAGGTCCCATTTAATTATGTTTGTTGTTGTTTACCTATATTTTGTAATCCTTATGAATTGTGGAGACCGCCTCCAAATTTGTAAACATAACACGGAAAGGAATAGAGAGTGCTCAATTTTATTGTGTTTGAAAATTACGTGGGATCCACTATCTTTACTATTACTATTACGCTAGCATTTATTACATATACTGTTATTGTTATAGTAGAAGAATTATGAATCTGTCTATGTTACTGTTATCTTTACCACTCAATTGAATCAGATTATATGTTTATAAAATGTTTAAATAAACATGATCAAAGAAATCCAATTACATTTACAATTGTGGCTCATTATAATTGATTAATCAATAAAATTTTAATGTAACTACACAACTTTAGTTACGGATTGATAATGTGACCTATGCGTAAAACAATACAATTTTTTTATCAGGAAATGAAGCTGTTGATTCAAAAGATAGTCTACAGCTATATTTGTCTTTCTAGTTGACAATTTTTTTTTTTTCTGTAACTTTTCTTATGCCAAGTAAGATTTTTTTAGACTAAAAAGAAGTAAGATTTTCTCTTTTTGAAAGGATGGTTTCTAGGAAAAATCGGTTTAATTTAATAGACTGAATGTTTTTCTTTATGAGAAAAAAACTTTTGGGGATTTAATTTTTTTTTTTTTTTTTTTTTTTTTTTAAAGAATTGTTTCATAACAAAGACCTTTGAAAATTGATGTCACAAGTAATGTAAAAAAAATTGAAAAACATATGGTGATATTATTTATCATGTTTGCCTTCTAATTTTTACATATCAAAGTAAATGCCATGTCAATTTTCATTATTTATTTGAATAAAACAAATTTTAACAATATTAAAATTGAATGATATTTTTTGGAACCAATTTCTTCACATGCACAAATTGAAACAAACTTCAAATTTGGAGAGTATTATGTATAATTTAAGCTAAATATTATTAAAATATTAAATTTTAATTTTAAAAAAGAACACTACTTTAAGGCTTTTGTTTTTATTACAAAACACATGTAGTTATTACAATGACTCATCTATATAGGAATGTCAATTAGAGCATGGTTCATTAATCAAGATACATTCAATTTTAATCCTCCACCTCACAAATGATATAAAGTAAATAAATAATACCAAGCTTATGGCCCCAAATCTTTCATCCTAAATATTTTCAAAGTACTTAAAATCATATGGGCCAGAAAACTTCTTTTTTCAATACATTTTAGACTAGGAAAACAACCTAAAATAGGTAATTTAAACCCTATCTTGGGTCCATATATTTTCTTAATTATTTATTATAATTTCTCACCTTTGATGTTTTCTTTTCAAATGTTTCAAATAAACTAATATTTTGATTAAAAGAGAAATTATTTAATTTGTTTTCATTAACTTTTATTTTCAATTAATCAAATTAACAATAATAATTCAAATCTGTTTTTAAACCAAACACGCCTAATTGTACTACACAGTGCCTGAAAACCATTTTTTTTTTATTTATCTTATAAAGAAGACAAACGATAATGTGTTTCTGTTAGATCATGCAAATTGAATAATTAAAAAAGTAAAAAATATTAACATAATTCTTTGCAATTTACTAACTAAAAAAATCAAATTATTATTAATCAACCCAAACATAGCTCAATTTTTTTAAATCATTATACCTTCAACTGAAAAATTATAATCTCTAAAATAGATATTTTTGGTCCCTAAAATTTGAAAATAACCAATTTAGTTCTCAAATGTTTTATAATAAATTTAAAAGGTCCTAAAAAAGGGTAAAAATTTGAAATTTGAAAAGAACCATTTTAGTCCTCAAACTTGCATCTCTTTGGTGGCATGAGTTGATGAATTTCGGGAGTCTCTTCTTCCAGATTTTCAAGTAAAAACAAATTCTACCAAATTAAATCACTTTTTTTTTTTTTAATGTTTTAGACAATTCATCATATCAATATGGGCTCTTCCTCTATTTTCTTGAGAGCCCACGAAAAGAAATCTCAGGCCGTTTAATAACCATTTATGCCTCGTTGGGTAATTATTTTTTTTTATTTTTATTTTTTAAAAATTAAGCTTATTTCCTCTTAATTTTTTATTAGGATTCGCATCTCTCCTAAGTACAATAGTTGAATTCATAGCCAAATTTTAAAAACAAAAATAAAATTTCAAAAGCTATGTCTCTGTTTGATAATCATTTTGTTTTTTAAAATTAAACCTATGGACAGTAACTATCATCTCCAAATTTCTTCATTTGTTATCTACTAATCACCAATAGTTTAAAAAACTAAGCCAAATTTTGAGAACTAAAAATAGTAGTTTTCAAAAAGTTATTTTTGTTTTTTTAATTTAACTAAGAATTCAATCATTGTACTTAATAAAGATGTAAACCATGGTAAGAAATGTAGATGATATAGCCTTAATTTCAAAAACAAAATGATTACCAAACGGGGTCTACACTTTTAATTTTTAAATTTACACTAGTTTTTTAAACCATTGGTAAAAGTTAAGATAGCTATGAAGAAATTTGGATATGGAAATAGTGTCTATAGGTTTAATTTTAAAACAAAAAATAAAAAATAATACCAAACCAGATCATAGTTTTTTGTTTTTGTTTTTGAAAATTTAGCCTATAGTCTCATTTCTACATCCAAATTTCTTCTTTTGTTATCTGCTTTTTATCAATGGTTTAAAAAACCAAGCAAAAATTTGAAAACTAAAAAAAGTAGCTTTTAAAATTTTGTTTTTATTTTTATAATTTGACTAAAAATTCAGTCATTGAATTTAAGAAAGATGCAAATCATTGTAAGAAATATGGAGAAAATAGGCTTAGTTTTCAAAAATCAAAAACAAAAAAACAAAATGGTTACTAAATGGGGCCGAAACTATTGATTTTGTTTTTTAAAGTTAAGTCTATAGACATTACTTTCACCTCCAAATTTCTTCTTTTATTATCTACTTTTTATCAATGATTTAAAAAACTAAACCAAACTTTGAAAACTAAAAAAAGTAGTTTTTAAGAACTTGTTTTTGTTTTAAAAATATGGTTAAGAATGCAAGCATTGTACTTAACAAAGATGCAAATCATTCTAAGAAATAGAGAGGAAATAGGTTTAATTTTAAACAGGACCTAAATATAGCATTTGGATTATTTGTGAAAGATTCCAAGTATTATTCACAAGCTTTAAGGAATGTGAGTGTGGCCTTCTCTCTTGTTTTTAGTAAATTAAGGTCCCTGGGTAATCATTTGGTTTTGTTTTTGTCTTTGTTTTTTAAAATTAGGCATATTTCATCCACATCTGTTACAATGATTTACATCCTTATTAAGTATAATGGTTGAAGTCTTAACCAATTTGCAAAAATGACAAATACAATTTTTTGAAAGCTACTTTTTTAGTTCTCAAAATTTGGCTTGGTTTTTTCTATCATTGGTGAAAAGTAGATACCAAAGGAAGAAATTTGTAGGTGGAAATAGAGTCCATAAGCTTAATTTTAAAAAACAAAAATAAAATGGTTACGAAACGGAATCTAAATTAATCATTTTTGTTCCACGAAGAAAATTCCTTTTTGATTTCGTGTTTATATTTCTATTTCAGTTTTTCTGAAATTGAATTTTCTTTTCATGGATTTTACAGATTCGAGATCAGTGAGGTTTCTTCCTTCTTAACTGTAACCCCAACATACGACCTCTATTCTCCATCTCCGCCATCGTTAGTGGTCCAAGCTTTATCACGGAGGTTTAGTCAACAAGTCACATCAACAGTTAAAAAGTCTACTTGGATAATCGGTTTGTTTTAACCATTTTGTTTGTGAAGAGGGACCTATCAAACACATTCTTATAAATTTAGGGACTAAAATGGTCAATTTAAAAGATTAGGGACTAAATGTACCTATTCTAGAAAACTTAGAAACTAAAAATATCATTTTCCCAATAAATAAATAAACTAAAAGAATAAAAAAGAAGTATAAAGTTGGCGAATGAATATGTTAAATTTGATAGGTAATATTTGGGATGCATCACATCAAAAAATATTAAATTATTCTAAAAAAGATAAAAATAAAATTTACTACATGATAAATTATGATTGGATAATTTGATCGGATACATAAATACTATCTAGGATGCATGGGGTATTTTTCAATTTGATATGACTAACTATAAATTCTAAAGTACAATGTAATAAGAAGATTGAAGTAATTGGTTCCCGCCGTACACTACGTCGGCACGAAAGCTCACCATCGCTGCCGGGATGAAATAACAGTGCCAATAAAGAAAATTGTCCAACTTTTCTCACTTTCATGTTTCATCTTTAGCCAAAAAAAAAGTTTCTTTTTTTCTTTAACAAGAAAAACTATTCATTTTATGTATAATGTATATCTATACTATATTCGTTAAAGGTGATTTTAGAACGAATTATAATTGTAGATAATAATAATAGAAATACTAAACTCGAGAAAATAATAAGGTTTAGGCTAAAATAGCACCCTAAACTCATTGGATTTAAGAAAGAAGGTTAGTTTAGATCAAAGCCCAAACTAATATGTTTGACCTCGGCCTCAACCCAATCCTAGCAAAATAGCTAATGGGACATATCCCACAAATGCCGCAATCCAAAAGCATTGCCCTAAGACCAAAATGAACCTAGGGGAAGATGCTTGTCGGAGCCGACCCTGG
Source organism: Benincasa hispida (assembly GCF_027475165.1). Taxonomy (NCBI): domain Eukaryota; kingdom Viridiplantae; phylum Streptophyta; class Magnoliopsida; order Cucurbitales; family Cucurbitaceae; genus Benincasa; species Benincasa hispida. Next base: position 38,992,101 of record NC_143483.1, on the reverse strand, counting down.
CTAAACATGAATCGTGTATGCCATTTAGCTTGGTCCGGTAATAATTATCTTGATGATACTCCAAATGCTTAAGGAATAACCTAGGTCAACTTTCTCGATAAATGCATCATTATAACTTCATGTGAGGTAACTTGAGTCATACTCTTAAACTCTTTAGCTTTTTCACACTCTTTTACTCTTTAATTTGAACATTAGAGTGTATGTGGCAAATATCATACTAGTGTGCAGGTTCTCTTTTATAGGTTACATTCTTCTTCTTTTCAAACAAATTCACTCTTGGTGTTATGTGAAAGTCAAATGCGTTTTCCTCTTTTCAAAATTTAGCATTAGTAATATTAAAAGAGACTATGAGAGGAGAGTTTTTAACTTCTATTTTGTCCTTAAATTTGCTAACAATGTCTATTTTATCCTCATAGTCATTCCCCTCGGAGTGCTGTACATAGGACCTTTAATATTAATATTGTTGTTTTCAAAACTTATTACAGAAATATTGTTGTTTTGAAACTTATTAGAGAAATATTGTTGTTTTGGGAGTTCAAGGCTAGAGGTCGAACGTTGAGAACTCGATTAATGTGGAGGTCGAACGTTGAGAACTCGACTAATGTGGAGGTTGAACGTTGAGAACTTGACGAACAAAGAAAAACTTGGAAACAATACATAGGCTGAAACTTCAACCCTCGACAAGGGAAATCTTGCGAATCTCGCTTAGGTTGTCGAAGGTTGAAGTTTTGACACACATCCACCCTCGAGATTGCAGGTTTATTACTTTTCTTTTTCCCTCATAGAGAAAATAAAGTAATGAGATGGTATACTATATGTATCTGTGTACTCGAGCTGCTTCTAACAACCTATGCATTTTGTTATCATTTCGAATTAGACAGAAGCTTGTGGGATTGACGTGAGAGGTGGGGATGGCTATATTTCTAGGAGCGAACTCTAGGCGAATATGAAGCGCATGGATACAAGTTATGCCTTCGAATGAAAGACAATTCCGAATTAGCTTTATCTACGAACAAAATTTTGTATATTAGGTTATTGAAGGTTACACACATGTCAAAACTTCAAAGCAATTAAGGAGATAAGTGGGATGAAGCAAATTAAGAAGAGAGCGAGATTCAAAGCGAGAATGTTGGAGAGAGCGAGATTTAGTTTATATTGACAATCTGACTAACATTAAACTTGGTAAAATAAAATGGTTGAATAATTAAAAAATGAGATTATTCAGGAATACACATCGAATGCTAAGATTACGCATTGAGTTTCTGGTAGTAGATCCATAATCAAAAAAGTGTTTGTGATTGTTCCAGAAGAAATGAAAGCTAGTAACCATTAATGGAAAAATAGCAATAATAACAGAGAGAGCGAGAGCAAGATCTTAGAAGAGAGTGAGATCTTAGGAGAGAGCAAGATCTTAGGAGAGAGCGAGAGTCTTCAATTTATTTGAATTTTCCATAGAAATATATATAAAAAAGAGAAAAAAGAGCTAATAATCATACTATAATTGAATAATCATTAGACTATAATTGAATATATTATATTATTATACTATAATTGAATAATTATTAGACAATAAATTAAATATATTAGATTATTATACTATAATTGAATAATCATTAGACAACAAATTGAATATATTAGATTATTATACTATAATTGAATAATCATTAGACAATATATTGAATATATTAGATTATTATACTATAACTGAATAATCATTAGACAACAAATTGAATATATTAGATTATTATACTATAATTGAATAATCATTAGACAATAAATTGAATATATTAGATTATTATACTATAAATTTAATTTATTAGATTATTATAATGTAAAACTTTATTGATTACAAAAAAAAAAATTGAATATACAGTAGATTATTATAAAAAAAAAAATTGAATATACAATAAATTATAATAAACAAATTGAATATACAATAAAATGAATATATAATAAAAAAAAATTATTTATTATTCAATCCCTAACTATCTGGAGCCTGTCATAGTAACGAAGGACACTTCCTTCGATTATGTCCTAATTGGTTACAAAATCCACATCGTTGTCGAGTGGCTAGTTCTGTCCAATCCATCTCGTTGTGATAACGTGAACTTTTCAGTCTACCAGGTCTTCTCAACAACGATGGATCAGGATGTAAGACGGGCATATTAGGGTGCGTGATCCAGTAATCTTCATGCGGTACAAGTTGAAATTAAGGAGAGTAACATTTAGCATACGTTGACAATTTGTGGTAGTTCTCAATAAAATCTTCATAGTTCATGTTAAAATGTGAGCAAACGGTCATAAAATGCGAGCATGGAATGTCGAATGCTTGCCACTTGTTACATGAACAGTACCGCTCGGTATTATGGCTTGTTGGGATCACTAAGTATGAAACACCTGAGAGAAATTGTAACACACGAAGAGGTATGTTTAATTTCAGATCGACATGCTGGTATAGTTGCAGCAGTGAACAACCCAGCAAATGGTTGGACGGGACCGAAATGTCACCATCGTTTCTGCTTATGACATATCGTCAGCAACTTCAATAAAAAGTATAAATTTAATTCATTGAAAAATTATGTTTATCGTGCCGGATGTCAGTTTCAAATTCAAAAGTTTAACAAAGCAATTGAAGATATCAAAGGAATAAATCAGAGCTGTCTAAGTTTTTTTGACAGCATTAGTTTAGAGCAATGGACTCAAGCACATGATGGATGATTCAGATATAGGTGGATGACGAAAAATCTATCAGAATGCATAAATGAAGTCCTCAAAGGAGCTCGAATGTTGCCTATAAATGCACTTGCTCAGATAACATTCTTCAAATGCGTGAACTATTTTGAGAAAAGAAGAGCAGAAATAAGGGATGCATTGGAGCGTCAAGATAAATACACCTGGTAAATATTATTTTTTTATATATAATTTATTAATAGTTTATTTCAAACATATTTTATAATACTAAGTGGAGTAAAAATCTAGGTACGCATACGAAAAAATAAATAAATGAGTTGCACGATCTAATAAACATGAAGTACAATCATATGATCGGTATGAAGGTGTGTTTCATGTGAAGATCGACCGTCATAGTCTCAATGCCAAAGGAGGAAACGTTCAAATATTGAGGCTAAACAAGTCCGAGCGGTACTGTTCATGTAACAAGTGGCAAGCATTCGACATTCCATACTCGCATTTTATGGTCGTTTGCTCATATTTCAACATGAACTACGAAGATTTTATTGAGGACTACTACAAATTGTCAACGTATGTTGAATGTTACTATCCTCAATTTCAACCTGTACCGCATGAAGATTACTGGATCACACACCCTAATATGCCCGTCTTACATCCTGATCCATCATTGTTGAGAAGACCTGGTAGACCGAAAAATTCACATTATCACAACGAGATGGATTGGACAGAACCAGCCACTCGATAATGATGTGGATTTTGTAACCAGTTAGGACATAATCGAAGAAAGTATCCTTCATTACTAAAACGGGCTCCAGATAGTTAGGGATTGAATAATAAATAATTTTTTTATTATATATTCATTTTATTGTATATTCAATATTTTATTATAATTTATTGTATATTCAATTTTTTTTTTTTTTTGTAATCAATAAAGTTTTACATTATAATAATCTAATATATTCAATTTATAGTATAATAATCTAATATATTCAATTTATTCAATTTATTGTCTAATGATTATTCAATTATAGTATAATAATCTAATATATTCAATTATAGTCTAATGATTATTCAATTATAGTATGATTATTAGCTCTTTTTTCTTTTTTTTATATATATTTCTACGGAAAGTTCAAATAAAGTAAAGACTCTCTCAGTATCTCTCTCATAAGATCTCGCTCTCTCAGTATCACTCTCTCCTAAGATCTCGCTCTCTTTCAATATCTCGCTCTCTCTGTTATTATTGTTATTTTTTCACTAATGATTACTAGCTTTTTTTTTTCTTATTGGTCATGTATATATGGAAAGTAATGATTACAATCTCGCTCTATCCATGGAAAGTAAATAAATTTATTGTATATTCAATTTTTTTTTATTATAAAGTTGTACATTTTTCTTTTAATTAACTTGTGGGACACATTGATTTTTGTTATTATTTTTATATAAATGAGATATTTAATTTTAATTTTTTTATTTTTATGAGATATTATTTTTTTAATTTATTCTTTTTATATATTATGAATAGTAATATAGAAGCTTTTAAATGTCACTGACACAAATAGTAACATCAGATAGTCTAAATCTATAATAATTTGGTGACATAATAAATCAAATCAACACTCAAAACCTTTAAATGCAAGTTTATAAATAAGACTGTATTATTGATATAAAGAACAGAAATTTTAATCACAGTAGTGAGGTAAGATTTTGATGGAGTTTTTTTTTTTTAAAAAAAAATTATAAATAATAATAAAATCTTTATGATGTCAAGCAACAATCAAAAAGCATAAGAATATGATAACCAAAAAGATGAAATGGCCCCATCTACGAGTAATAGCAGTTAAATTCTAAAAGATTTATCCAAATGAGTTAGAAAGAATAACATATCAAGCTGGAAACTCCCAAATTAAAAAAAAAAAAAATGGAAAATCTCGCTCTCTCTCAAATTCTCGCTCTCTCCGCTCTCGCTCTTTCTCAATTTCTCGTTCACTCCGCTCTCGCTCTCTCTCAATATCTCGCTCTCTCCACTCTCTCCGATCTCGCTCTCTCTCTTACTCTTCCCTTTTTCATTCTCTCCCAATACAAAATTATTTTTAACACGTCAAGGAGAATGTCGAGCGTTCTAAAATTGACCTATTTAAAAAAAACAACAATAATTAAACAGATTCAATAATAAAGTTAGGACAAGGTCGAGGGTTCAAAGTTCGACGTACAAAAATAACGAAAGGGAAAGGTCGGGCATTCAAAATTCGACCTATTTAAATAAAAACAACAACAATATTTTTACAAATAATTTGAAAACAACAATATTTTCCTAAATAGTTTTCAAAATGACAATATCCTTTTAATTTTTCCGCTATACATACCACATACCTCTTTTCTTTTTCTTTTTTCTTTTTTTCCATTTAATTTTACATTCCATTTTTAATAAATCTTCCAATTCCTTATATCCTGTCATACTTTTTTTTTTTTTTTGTACCTCTACCTTTTTTCTTTATTGAGCCTCCTTTGTACTTTTCTTTTTTATTTATTAAGGGTATAACGTTATTAAAGTTATTGGTAATCTACTTTTATTCAAGCCTTTTAAAATTACAAATGAAAATATTTTACTTCATTTATTACTTTTAAAGTTCATGTCCAATATATGCAGAGAATTATATTTATTTAGCCATTTATATTTCAACATCTGAAGTTCTGTTTCAAATATTTTTATTTGCGTCCAATGCATTTTCACATTCATTATAAATTAACCAACTAAAACATTTATATATTTTTAGTCATTACCTTTTTCATTACATTTATATTTCATGTCACATATTTACCATTTAAATGTAATTAAAAGTATATATTTTTTAAACTTAGATTCTTGTGTTATCTTACTAGTATATATAAATAGAGTTATAGAGGAGAATCTTTGCTCTTTTTTTTTTCCTACAATTTTTGTTCATCCTTATTTTACTCTTTAATCTTTGGAACACGAAAATTCGAGTTCACATGTCTGTCAAGAGATATTCAGACAATAGAGGTGCATTTGACAAAAATAAATTTTGGATGTAGGTAGTTACACACGTTTTAATCAATATATCTATTCATATGTGATCCCACTATAATAAAATTGTACTAGCATGAGACATTTCTATAGCTGAATTGAGAGTGGAGAAAGAAAAAAGTGTCATAAATGACAAAATGTACGTTTTTTGCAGGAAAATTGGAGATTTCTAAATTTTCAATAATTTATGACTTTTTTAAGTATCATCAATCCATGACAATTTTTAACTGTCATTAAACATAATAATTAATTAGGGTTTCGTTTTTTTATAAAAAGAATAAAAAAAAATTAATTAACCCAACTTGGCCATATTCATTAAGACTCGTTAAGACTTTTGGTAAGCTATTTAATTGTAGTCTTCAAGAGATAGAATGTTTATTTTAGCTCAAATAGAAATTAACTTGTTTTGTCTTTAATGTAAAAATTACTTCATTTTAGACTTAGATGAACTCGTGGTACAAGATTATCTTGAACATGAAATGAGTGTACTGCATAGATATTTTCGTTGTTACACAAAACTTATAAACAGTACAACTCTCCAGCTCATGAAATCACCATGACAGACGAGTGGCACGAGATTCAGATTGGACTCACTTATGTGAACGATGGGAAAGAGAAGATTTTAAGCATATTTTTTAAGCAAATACTAAGTCTCGAGTTGCTCTTCCCTTCACTCATAAAGGTGGACTACGATATTTCTACGCCATAAGTAAAAAAAGGTATGTAATTCAAATTTTAAAATACAAACTACTTCTCAATCTTAACTTTGGTTATAACATGCAAAAAGAAGAGGGCACGGAGATAAGTGAGATTGATTTATTTAAGCTCACCCATTATAATCCAAAGAAGGGGTGGGTGAATGAGGCAAAATCAAAATTTGTGATTAAAACTTGTTGTTCATTATTATTCTATTCTGCAACATATTAATACTATTGCATACATAATTATGTTATAGGATGAATGGTGGCATTAAAAACTTCTTCATTATAAGAAGGGATTGAACATCTTTTAGACAAGGAAATATGTGAATGGGTGTTGAGTAAGTGGCCAAGACATATGAAGGGACTTGGTTGGGAACCAAGACCAAGAAATGCTAGATATGAAGCGAGTTCCAAAAATTCAAAAGAAAGGGATGCAAAGATTGCACATTTGCAAAGTATTGTTCTATCAATTAAAGAAATCTTAAAGTGATAAGTCAAGAACTTACGTCTAACATGGAGAGGAGTTCAAAACATAATGACAATCAACAGGTAATTGTTACAAGTCAAGTACGTATTCTGCTTGAAACTCTAGTTCACTATATGTTGTATGTTAATGAGTTTTCTTGAATTGGCAATGATTAGCATGAGTTTTCTATGTTGTGTTTTTCACTTCCCCTCCCCCTCCCAATCATATTTAGGATAGTTACTTTGTTTGGTCCCTTTTAGTATGACACTAAGAAGTCATCCATCTAGTATGAGTTTTCTTGTTTGTGTTATGTTCTATGTTAATGAGTTTTCTTGAATCGAAAATGTTTAGCATGAGTTTTCTAATCATATTTAGGATAGTTACTTTGTTTGGTCCCTTTTAGCATGGCACTAAGAAGTAATCCATTTAGCATGAGTTTTCTTGTATGTGTTAGGTTCTATATTAATGAGTTTTCTTGAATTGGCAATGTTTAGCATGAGTTTTCTATGTTGTACTTTTGACTCCTTCCCCCCCAATCATCCATCTAACATGAATTTTCTTGTTTGTTTAATGTTATGTGTTAATGATTTTTCTTGAACTGACAATGTTTACCATGAGTTTTCTATGTTTTTCATGGATTTTGTTATTGATATTTAGAATATGATTGTATTTTTTAACCCCACCTCACCTCCCCCGGGCCTTAATCATATTTAGGATAATTACTTTGTTTGGTTCCCTTTAGTATGACATTTAGAGGTCATCCAACAATTCTTTATCCTCACGTGCTTACATATTTCACTTCTTTGTTTGACAGCTTTCATATCTCGATGGTCTCTCGTACAAGATGTTTAAGTTCAGTTTTGAGATGGGAATGGATAGAATTAGTGTCGGTATTTTATACTTTTGTTTCACAATGACATTGCAATGCTTCAAAGACCTTCAGTTGGAATTCTTGTAATGAAAACTTATGATAGCTAATGTTGATAATAAATGTGTTTATATTATCGAAGTTGGTTGATATAACTTGTAGCCAAGTTATTATTATTTCATTTTGTTTCAATGATAGTATGTGTTATTGAGAATATGTATCTTCAATTACAACTTTTGGTCTAAATATAAATTGATTAGTTGATTCTTGATTTGCTCAAAAGATTATTATATTTTAAATTTTAACAGGTTTATATATCAAATTGTATATTATTTTTTTATTAATAAAATACTTTTACCGAAATTTTCTATAATGTCAGTAAATTGTTTTTTTTTAAAAAAAAAAACATATGAAAATTTATAGTGGCACAAATATTAATTTTACCAATGCAAAAATATGTTGCAAAAGATACTTGCAATGATCATTGATCCACATTTAGCAACAGTCTTATATGTTGCTAAAACATAACTTTCAGTAACAAAATGTCAGTGTCACTGTATAAGACACAAAGTGACAAATAACGTGTTGCTAAAAGTTAATATTTACTAACGTTTATGTGTTAGTAAAAGGTTACTTTTAGCAACGCGCACTAAATGCGCCATTAAAACCTTTAGCTACATGGCAACATTGACATTTACAGTGACGTGCTTCTACGCGTTACTAATACCTTTAGTGCCATTTTTTGACTTTTAGGAATGCTTTTGTGCACCACTAAAACTAACTTTTCTTGAAGTGAGGGGATACAATGACATAGAATAAGTGTCATGAATTTTAATTGTGACATTTTTTAAATATCATGAAATCCAAATTTTGTAGTTTTGTCCATGTATAAAACTGTGATTCTTTGAGTTTAGGTGTATGTTGATGTCATTCAATTTTTGGAACATGACTCTTTGAGTTCAGATATTCATTCAAAGATGTTCGGACAATATAGGTGTAATTTTTGTCAACATAGACATGACTATTTACGTGTGTAGGTGATTAGTGCATCTATTCATGTATGGATGTGATCCATGTATCGAAAAAAGACTTTTTGAGCTTAAGTGTCACTACAACAAATTATGTTATTCCCAATGAAAGTTTTCCTGACGCCAGAAAAGCCGTCAGCAAAATCCATTTTTCATGACGGTTTTTCTAGCGTTGGGAAAAATGGGTATTACCAACGATAGTTTAAATGGCGTCAGGAAAAATAAATATTTCCTAATATATTTTTAGACAGTCGGTATAAAAATGGTGGGAAATTTTTTTGTAGATCTCTCTCGACGATAAGAAGTAGGCGTGGGGAGAAAAGGGAAGCCGGTGAGAGTTTTAAAAAATAGATAATATTTTTTCAAGGCTATGCCGACAATAGGTTACACTACCGGGATAAAGAATTTTTCTCGACGTCGTTTAATCATCGGGATAGGGTCTTTTAAAACCCTAATCACTTAATTTTTTTCATCAGCTACCAGGTCTCCAAAACTTTTTCCCTTTTTCGTCTGATCTTCTTTTGCAGCCTGAGATTGGAGCTGATTGAGAAGTTGTGACGCCTAGCATCAAGAAGCCACACCTAGCGTGGTTCTTCACGTCGTTGCCGCCAGTGCTTCACTGTTGCCTTTAATTTTAGTGGTATAAACCTTCAATATTTTGCTTTCTTTCTGTTTCTTCCTCAATTTCTCTGCCGAATTGTGCTATGGTTGCATTTGAACCAACCTAACGCATTTGAACCATCATAACGCATAATGATCTGATACTTCATCAATTTGTAAATGATGGGCTTGCACACTTGAGATTATGAATTGTAAAAGCCCAAATGATGAAATGTAGGCCCTGTTTGCTGATCCAAATTGTGAACACCAAGTTATTTTGCCCCAAAAATAAATTGGTTTAGTACAAAACTTGGTCCTCCTTTGTCCACAATCTTCTAGCTGATGTGCACCACATGGAATAACCCACTATCTTTTGCCTGATGGAAGTGAATCATTATTCTTGTTTCTGATGGGATTTTCAGAACAATTAATTTCATTCTCTCTCTCGTTCTCTCTATTATTTTGCAGAAACTTTGCTAACCATTTTCTTTCTTTCTGATTTTTTCGAGCGATTGCTATGTGAATGAAGACGATGAAGAACATGCAGTCTTGTAAAAGAAAAGAGAAGGAAGATATCTACACGATGATACACGTGGTTTGACAAACAATGCCTACATCCATGAGAAGGAGAAGAGTTTTATTCAAGAGCTAAGTCATACCTTTTTCTTATACAAATTTCTAGCTTTCTTGTAAGCATTGTATGTTGTTTCTACAAATTGATACAAGTAGTTACAATAACAAACTGTAAAGAAAAAGAAATGTGAACGGTTGTTGAATATATGATCAAATATTTGAGGTTATTTTACTTCAATTCTCCACCTTAAGCTCAACATGCAAGCTCTTCTCCTTCAAGATTTGACATGTCTTCACCCTTTTTCAGGAAGCTGGAAGCCGATCTGACCAAGACAGTTTGCTAGCTCAAGCTTCGACATAGGTTTGGTAAGCATATCAGCGGTATTCTCGCTGGTATAAACTTTTAAGACTTCGAATTCACCTTTTTCTATCCTGTCTCTTACAAAGTGGTATTTAATATCTATGTGTTTGGTCCTTAAATGGTATTTAAGGTTTTTGGAAAGATGAATGGCACTTTAGTTATCACAGTAGATATTCACTACTGTTTGATTAATACCAAAGTCCTTCATCAATCCCTTTAACTACAATGCTTCTTTTATTGCTTCTGATAAAGTCATGTCCTCTGCTTCTGTGGTTGATAATATTGTGATTGACTGCAAATTTGCTTTCCAACATAATAAATTTGGACCATATAAGAATAGATAACCTGTTAATGATCTTCTTTTGTCTTGATCACCTGCAAAATTTGAATCAACATGTCCATATAGCTCTAAATCTGTTTCTTTTGTTCTTTGATATGTTAATTTTGACTGTTTAGACCAAATTAAGTATCTTAAAATCTATTTTGTTTCTTCTCAGTGCCATTTTCCAGGGTTAGACATGTATCTACTGACAAGACTAGTGTTGTATGATAGGTCTGGTATAGTAGATATCATTAGATACATTAGACTACCTACTGCTTGATTGTATGGAATTAATTGCATTTGAGTCAAATGTTCTATGTTTGTTTCCTTTGGTGAGTTTTCTAAAGAAAGTTTAAAATGACTCGCAATAGGTATAGTGACAGGTTTTATATTAGACATATTAAATCTGTTAATAACTTTTTCACAGTAGATTAATTAACTAATGGTTAGGATAGAAGAAACCCTGTCTCTACTTATTTCAATCCCAAGAATATTTTTAGAATGACCCAAATCCTTCATATCAAATTCTCTCTTTAGGAGATCTTTGACATTTTTAAATCCTCCTTAGATTTTCCAGCTAGTAACATATCATCAACATAGAGTGGTAGATAGACTTTGTCCTTAAAGGTTGTTGAATTAATATAAGAACAAATGCCATAAGAACTTCTTTGAAATCTAATACTCTCTATGTAATCATTAAATCTTATGTACCAGTATCTAGGGGATTGTTTAAGACCATATATAGATTTGTTTAGGAGACAGTATAGGTCTTCCTTCCCTCTTTCTTCAAACCCTTTATGTTGAACCATATAGATAACCTCTTCTAGATTTCTATGAAGGAAAGTTGTTTTAACATTTAGTTGATCTAGTTCAAGGTTGTACTAAGCAACTAGAGATAAAAGAAGTCTAATAGAGGTTTGTTTTACTACTGGTAAAAAAATTTCAGAGTAGTCTATGCCTTCCCTTTAGGTAAACCCCTTAGCCACTAGCCTTGCCTTGTATCTAGGCTTTTCTTCTTTGGTAGAACCCTCCTTTAGTTTATATATCCACTTAGAAGCTATAGGTTTGCATCCTTTAGGAAGAGGGGCTAGGGTCCAAGTATTACAGTGAGTGATTCCATTTCTTCACACATAGCTTGAATCCAAGACCTAGCATTAGAACAGTTTATTGCCTTTTCAAAAGTAGCTGGTTCTTGGTCATTAGGAGCTATTGTGGCATTTAGGACTAGGTTCATCTAATTAGTTTCAGTATACCTAGCCAGAGGAATTATCACTCTTCTTTGTCTATGAATACTGACTTAAATCTACAACTTCAGTATTCTCAGTATGTTCATTTGAGTTTTCCTCTTCTTCTTCTTCAGTTTCATTAGGAGTGTTATGACTAGTGGAAGAATCTTTAGGTGTCTCCACCTCAATCCTAGCAGTACTAAGACTTTTAGAAACTTCATAAGTTGTCTTTTCTTTTAAACATATCTTTTTCTCTAAAAGTGACATCCCTGCTTATGAAAAACCTTTTCTCAATAGGATTCCACATCTTAAAGCCTTTAACACCTTCTGAGAACCCAACAAATATACACTTTACTGCTCTAGACTTAAGTTTCCCCTAACTTTGGTGAATATAGCCAACACATCCAAATACCCTTAGATTTTCTAGGTTGGGTGGATGTTTTGTCCATTTTTCTTTAGGAGTTAGAAAGTTTAGGGAGGAATGAGGACACCTATTTAAGGTATAAATAGTGTAGCTTGTTGCCTCAGCCCAATACTTCACTAAGGATTGCATCTAAAAGAAGACATCTAACCCTTTCCATGATTGTTCTATTTAGTCTTTCAGCAACTCCATTCTGTTGAGGAGTAAATCTAACAGTTCTATGTCTAGTTATTCCTGTTTCTTTACAAAACTTGTTAAACTCTTCACTACAAAATTTCAGTCTATTGTCAGTTCTTAGGTATTTAATTTCTTTAGAAGTTTGCTTCTCTATCATGAGTTTCCACTTCTTAAACCTATCAAACACTTGGCCTTTAGTTTTAAGGAAGTAGACCCAACTTTTTCTAGAGAAGTCATCAGTAAAAGAAAGTAAATATTTTGAGCCACTTAGGCTAGGTGTAGGAGCTGGACCCCATAGGTCAGAGTGAATATAATCTAGGATAGCTTTTGTGGTATGTTGTGCTTTAGTGAAACTTTGCCTTGTGGCCTTTCCTAAAACACAGTGTTCACGAAAGGTTAGATTTTCTGAGAGACCTTTAGGTAGAATCCCTTGTTTAGATAGGACTTCTAGGCCTTTAACACTAATGTGAGACAATCTCTTGTGCCAAACATCAGCCTCTGTGATCTCATTTGTGGTGACAACATATTCCCCTGTCATCATTTCAACTCCTTTGACCATAAATAAGTCATTTATCTTTTCCCCAACTAATATTACCTTAGAATCTTTTAGCACCTCAAGGGTTCCTTCTTTACCCCTGTACTCACACTCAATTGCATCAAGCATACCTAAGGAGATTAGGTTTCTCTTAAGAAGTGGAACATATCTCACATTCCTAAGAAGTTTAATAGTTCCATCCTTAAGTTTCATAGAAACAGAGCCAATGCCTTCTATCTTACAACCTTGGTTGTTTCCATATAGACCATTTCTCCTTTATTTCTTTAAAGGTGTTGAACCATGGTCTCATTGAGGTCATGTGGTAGGTGCATCCAGAATCTAGGACCCAATCATGTTTTCCTAGAGGATTTACATGGTTGGATTTGTCTAAGGTTGAGGCTAAAGCATCTGAGTAGATAAAGGAACCTTCTACAATAAATGCTTCGGGCTGTTTGCCTTTGGAGTCCTTTTCTTTCTCTTGGTTCTTCCTCTTTAGGATAAAACAATCTTTGATTAAATGCCCTTTCTTTTTGCAATACTTACATTTTAATTTGTGTTTAGACTTATTATCTTCTGAATGGTTTTTTGTCCTTTGAGTGATTTGGTTTAAAGTTTCCTTTAGCAAATAACCCTTCACCACTAGGATGATCCTTTTTATCAATCTGTAACTCTAGCTCTCTAGTTCTTAAGGCTGATATTATAGTATTAGTACTTATACTATCCCTTCCATATTTTAGAGTATTTTTAATTTTCTTATAGGGTTAAGGCAAAGAATTAAGAAGCACACAGGTCTCATTCTCATCACCAAGTTTTTCTCCTAAGATTTTGAATTCAACAACAATTTTTTTGAACTCCTCTAAATTATCATTTAAAGATTTTGATGAATCCATTTTAAATGTAAAGAATTTCTCCCTAAAGTACATTTTACTAGGAAGATCTTTGGTAGCATATAATTCTTTCAGTTTAGTCCATATCCCATAGGTTGTTTCTTGATTTAAAACTTGTCTTAAAACACTATCACTAAGGTTTAGGACTAACGTATCATAAGCTGCTAGCTCTCAGTCTTCTTTTTCTTGAGCTGTCACTGTGGCAGGGAGAGTTGATGGGTCAAGGAAGGCTCTGTAAGCCTTTTTATTGGCCGAGAATTGCCTTGATTTTGGCCTTCCATAGGCCAAAATCTCCTTTGCCATCGAACTTCTCTACTTCAAATCTTGTTAATGACATCTTGGAGTGAAAAACTTGAATCTTGAATCTTCAAGTACTGCAATCTTGTAAGTCTTTTGTTTTGATACCACTTTGTTGGGCCTGCACACTTGAGATTATGAATTGTAAAAGCCCAAATGATGAATGTAGGCCCTGTTTGCTGATCCAAATCGTGAACACCAAGTTATTTTGCCCCAAAAATAAATTAGTTTAGTACAAAACTTGGTCCTCCTTTGTCCACAATCTTCCAGCTGATGTGCACCACATGGAATAACCCACTATCTTTTGCCTGATGGAAGTGAATGATTATTCTTGTTTCTGATGGGATTTTCAGAACAATTAATTTCATTCTCTCTCTCGTTCTCTCTATTGTTTTGCAGAAACTTTGCTAACCCTTTTATTTCTTTCTGATTTTTTCGAGCGATTGCTATGTGAATGAAGACGATGAAGAACATGCAGTCTTGTAAAAGAAAAGAGAAGGAAGAGATCTACACGATGATATACGTGGTTCAGCAAACGATGCCTACATCCACGGGAAGGAGAAGAGTTTTATTCAAGAGCTAAGTCACACCTTTTCCTTTTACAGATTTCTAGCTTTCTTGTAAGCTTTATATGTTGTTTCTACAAATTGTAAATGACAATTATTTATACATTTGTCTGATATAAGTAGTTACAATAACAAACTGTAAAGAAAAAGAAATGTGAACGGCTGTTGAATATATAGTTGAATGTTTGAGCTATTTTACTTTAGTAAATTTAACCAAAATGACACAAGTTGTTTCAAAATGTATGCACAGGGTAGTAGTAGTTATTCTTTCCTCCAAAAAAAATGATTTAAGATTTACCATTTTCTGGGTGGGACAGTTAGCTCCATGACCCATCTTGCACTCAATGCGGCCAATTATTGAGCATTAAAATTATTTAAATTAGTTATATTTAAGTTTAAGTTGGGTTTTAAGTTTTATATTGAGTTTTGGTTTGTTTCAATTCATTAATGTCCTTGAGTTTTAAGTTCTATATTCATGTTCAGATTGGTATATGGTATATTGAGAATTAAAATTATTTAAATTTGTATTTTGTATGTATCTCGAGATTTATGTTGAAGATGCATCTCTCGACGAGTTAAATTAGGTTGTAGAATTGTGTTTTATAGGTACTTCGTAGATGTTATGTAATGTTATTTCGGAGTTAAGAATTTGTGGATGTTATGTTATGTTTAAGAAGAATTTTATTATTAGTTGTTTATTTGACAAATTTGTAAGATTCAAACATTTTTTATGGATATTATTTAATGTTGAAGACATCTAATTAATTTTATCAGTTTTATTTTAGTTTATTTGATATTTGAAAGATTCAAATAGGTATGACATTTGTGAAAAAAGAAAATAGATATAATGTATAGTAAATAAAGAAAAAATATATTTTCAACGTCTAAATATGTAATCCTGATGGTTCAGGGTCACGAAAAGGTTTAATTTCATGCTTCTTTAACCTTTTCCCCGATGCTAACATAGGTCACTATCGGCAAAGGTAACTCAAAATAGATTCGACGGTCAAATCGTAGATTGAGCATCGAGATAAGTAACCATCTCCCGACGCTAAAAAGAACTATCGGTAGAAGCTTACTTCTCTCGATGATGAAAAATTATTTTACCGTCGAGAGAAATACGTTTTGCCAACAGTTTCATTTAGGGTTAGTAGAAAGCCTCCATCCTTGTTGCGTCGAGAAATCATTGTTAGTTGACAACGAGCTTTTTTCAATTTGGGAAGGTTTTCAGGGACAAGGCTTTCTCGATGGTACAGCTGACGGTTAAAATTCATCGGGATAGGTTGTCCTGATAGTTTTTTACTTTTTCCGACGATTTCCATTATCAGCAGAAGTCAAATTTCTTCTAGTGTGTTTATTAGAGATGTTAGGATAATGGGACCTAAATGGTCATCAAATGAGACCTTAGTTATTCATTATGTTATGTGAACTCAACTTTCTTAGTTTAATTTTTTTTTTAAATAATATTATTTAAAATCTATTAGTTATAAGATAACTTAATTAAAATAGTTTAATTAATTAATTTTACAAATATGATATCTTTGTTGTAAAATTGGAGAGCACAACGAAACATGGATATAGAGAAAATATAATATAATAACAATATATAATAAAATAAATAAAGCATAATATATAATAAAATAAAATAAAATAACAAAATATAAAAGTTATGTAAATAGAAAATATGGAAATTTAAAATTCTCTAAAATTCTCCAATCCTTTCTTTACTTTTCTCACCAATATGTAAATTACCAAGGTCCACAAAATGCCACTATTTATAGACAATATGGCAAGTAGGAGGTAGAATGAAGTTGACAATAAGGATGAGTATCCATAAGCCACTTGAACTTCATGTGAAATGACACATGGTAGTGATGGAAGAATTACACATACTCTTTTAGGACATTAATCATGGGTAGGAATGGGCATCTATTTTATTATAATATTTATAGTACTCCTCTTAGATGTCCATTATATATATGAAATATGTCTCATTAAAACCTTACTAGGAAAAATCCAATGGGGAAAAACCCTGGTGAAGGAAAAATAGTACATATTTCATATATATTTATACTCCTACAAGAATATAATATATTTACTCCCCTTCATGAAAATATCACTTAAGATCTCTGAATGGTTGCATTCCAATGTTGGTATAAGGGTAAATGTTCAAATAAAAATTATTTAAATTTGTTAATGTTTTAAAGTTGGTATATGGGTAAATATATAATTATGTTTAAGTTTAAGTTGGGTTTTAAATTCTATATTGAGTTTGAGATTGAAATATGTAAATATGAGTTGGTTTGTTTCAATTCATTAATGTTCTTAGTTGAGTTTTAAGTTCTATATTCATGGTGAGATTTGTATATGGTATATTGAGCATTAAAATTATTTAAATTTGTATTTTGTAGATATCTTGAGATTTATGTGGAAGATGCATCTCTCGACGAGCTAAGTTAGGTTGTAGAATTGTGTTTCATATGTACTTTGTGGATATTATGTAATGTTATTTCAGAGTTAAGAATTCGTGGATGTTATGTTTAAGACGAATCTTATTAATAGTTGTTTATTTGAAAATTTTGTAAGATTCAAACATGTTTGGTGGATATTATGTAAAGTTGTAGAAATCTAATTAATTTTATCAATTTTTATTTTAGTTTATTTGATATTTGTAAGATTCAAACAGGTATGACATTTATAAAAAAAAAAAAACATATATAATATATAGTAAATAAAGAAAAAGATATTTCTGACGCCTAAAGATGTAATCTTGATGGTATAGGGGTTAGGAAAAAGTGTTCATGCTTTTCTTACATTTTTCCCGATGCTAAAATAGGTCGTCGTCGGCAAAAGTAACTCTAAAAATAAGTCAATATAATCTTTGTCGACGGTCAAATCGTAGATTGAGCGTCAAGATAAGTAACCATCCCCCGATGCTAAAAGGAATCATCGATAGAAGCTTACTTCTCTCAACGATGAAAAATTATTTTTATCATCGGGAGAAATGCCTTTTGTCAATGGTTTCATTTAGGGTTGGCAGAAAGCCTTCATCCTTGTTTCATCGAGAAATCTTTGTTTTCCGACGACGAGGCTTTTTTCGGTCGGGGAAGGTTTTCTCGACGAGGCATTCTCGACAATACAACCGACAATTGAAACTCTGTCAAGATAGGTCGTCTCAGATGTTTTTTGACTTTTTCTGATGGTTTTCATTGTTGCCAAAATTCGAATTTCTTGTAGTGTTTATTAGAGATGTTAGGATAATAGGACCTAAATGGTCATCAAATGGAACCTTAGTTATTCATTATGTTATGTGAACTCAACTTTCTTAGTTTAATTTTTTAAATTAATATTATTTTAAAATCTATTAGTTATAAGATAAATTAATCAAAATAGTTTAATTAATTAATTTTACAAATATGATGTCTTTTTTGTAAAATTGGAGAGTACAACGAAATACAGATATGGAGAAAATATAATATAATAACAATATATAATAAAATAAATAAAGCATAGTATATGATAAAGTAAAATAAAATAAGAAAATATAAAAATTATGTAAATAGGAAATATGGAAATTTAAAATTCTCTAAAATTCTCCAATCCTTTCTGTACTTTTCTCACCAATGTATAAATTATCAAGATCCACTAAATTCCACTAATTTAGGCAATTTAGCAAGTAGGAAGTGGAATGAAGTAAACATTAAGGATGAGTATCCATAAAGCACTTGTATTAGGGTTGATGCCCTAAACTCTCGTAGGGTTCTGTAGTTTGTAAACACTTGTATGAACAAATTCTTGTAATGTAATAATATGAGATATTTTCTTCACTGTTGTCTATGAAACATGAGATGTTTTATTTGTATTTACTACAAACCAATAAACTAAGATCCCTGGTTGTCGTTGTAACTTAAGCATGTATGTAGAGACATACAAGTAGATCATGCCTTAAGTGATAACCAAAATGGTATGTAGTATATGGATAAATGAGAGAAACCTTATCTTGGTGACACTACAGATGCGGTCCTCTTTGTAGAAAGTTACAAGTGTTGTGACGTGCTACAGATGGTCTGATCCGGATCATTCATGTGGAGACATGCGAGCGGGGGTATCCTATACAAAGGACTTTGTATAAAACCGGACCACGAAATATTTAGTCTCGTTATATAACACCGTTCATGACAGAGACTTCATTTTACTAGGATGACCATAGGTAACATGACCTTAATCCTGATTGAGTTGGGAACTCCTGCCTATGAGGGCGGTCCTTTGACTTGCATAGGTTCAAGTGACCAGATTGCTGACTCAAACCTACTACTTTGGGGATTCGTCTGATTGAGGAGCTGGGAACTCAGCTACACAAGATGAAATTCACTCCTTCCTTGAAGTAGAGGTAAGTAGATAGATTGATCCCTTAAGGGCTGATTCTGGGGCTTGAACGATGTGGCGCCACATACCTTCTCAAGACCCAAGAGGTGTCCACTCATAGTAGAACTATGATGTATTATTCATTAGAGGGATCAATGGTACTTAAGGAGTTAGATGTAACTATAGGGGCAAAATGGTAAATTGGCCTAGTTGTACTTACGAGCATTTGTGAAGGGTTATTGTACTGTTGACTGATTATATCCAATGGACACAGGAATATATCTATAGTGAGAAGAGTGTAGCTGTCGGTCTTTAGTGGAGTGTCCAACAGTTAACGGATGATCGATCTCGTGACTAAAGAGTTCAGTCAGCTATTCACGTACCATTGGAGCTTCAAGCTATAGGTCCATAAGGTCCCCTTAGTAGCTCAATGGATTCAAGTTGAGAATCAGATTTTGGGTCAGTTTGAAGTGTTCAAATTGAAAAGAGGGAGTTTGATTATATAGATATGATTCAACAGGTTCAATTATATATGATATAATTGATATGATGTATTAGATACATTAATTGGACGAAAATGATATAAATGTGATTTATATCAAGTAAAGGAGAAAAGTACTATAGTTTAAATGTTGCATATGATGTGATATTGAAATTATAGGTTATAAATATAATATGATAAGTTAGTTATTGTATTTATTTATAATAAAAACAATTATGAGATAATTGTAGGCGGTTTCTCCTTTAACCGTGCGTGAAAGTAGGAGATTGTATTCCGTTTTCATAACTGAAGGATAAAATGAAAAATATTTTCATTTTTGGAAGAGAATCGCTGAATCTCTCAATTAAATACACAACCTATAGCTAACGAGACACTACATGATAGCCATTAAGTGTTTTTCTAAACGATCATGTACACGTCCCATTCTCTAAATGATCATATAGCTTTTTACTTAACGATCGTGTGGCAAGCAAGCTTCTCTAAAGGATCGTGTAAACTATCACACCTAATTTTCTAAATTATCGTGTAAACGATCACACCTGATTTCCTAAACGATCGTGTACTTACTGAAATTTTTCTAAACGATCAAGCACAAAGTCTATACGATTGACACTATACTCACCCACTTCCTTGGTCATTGAGTTTGATCGTTATTTCCTCCAAACCTCTACCAAATTCAACAGATCCCACACCTCTTAGATTCTCACTTCGAGAATACAAGGTTACTAAGTGGTGGTGTCCGAGAGGCTACTTATTAGTGGAGAAGTTTATTCGTGACTACTGGACGATTGGGTAGACGATCTGGACGAGAGCGAGTTGTTGCTATCCAAGTTCTTCACGAGAGTGAGAGACCTGTGAAAGAAGAGTTCTTCAAAGGTAAGTCTCTTACTCCTTTTGTATTTATTTATGAAAGAATGTCGTAATTTTGTTAAAAATGCATAACTAGTTTGTATGTTTGTGAATGCTTGTAATTCTGTCACAATGAATTTGGAACAATCTTGCTTCTGCTCTAGGTTTTGTTTGATATGAGTTCTTTCAATTGATATCAGTGCCAGGTTCTGATATTCCAAATCCATGATGTATAGAATTGCATTTACACTCTTGGTGGGTAAAGCATGTTTACATTTTGTTTAATTGTTAAATATGTTTGTGGATGTGGATTAATGGAGTTTCTGGGATGATTGCCTCTAGATTGTTGAATTCTTTTACATTCAAAGTTAATTGTAAGAGCCCCTGTATTTTTGGGCATATTAACTTGCTATCGAGTCCGTAATTCAAAGTGTGTGAGTTAGTGTGAGTCGCTAATGACGAAGGTTCAAAGCAAGGAGTTGGTCATTACTTCGAGGAAGAAGGAGAGCAAGCGTTGGTCAGATCGTGTAAATGATGGGGGTAAGCGATCATTGAGTATGGGATACTCAGCAGTAAAGCTGACGCGCACACATAAAACGATCGTTTAGCTCAACAAGCTTCATAGCTTAGTTACTGACTACACGATCGCGTAGTAAAAGTTACTTAGTGCTTGTTCTATGATCGTCTAGACAATCGTGCTTCATAACAATGTAGTTGTCTAAACGATCGTTTAGACTTGCGTTGTTTAAATTAGTGTGTTAAACGATCGAGTAGCCTCATGCTTCATCGCATTGTAAATGGTACTCAACCGTAGCTAAGTGATCATGGTTACTTGCCTAGTTTACTAAACGATCAGGAAGGCTTCGCTTGGACGGTTCAAGATCTGGTTCGCCTGTGAATCGGTTTGCTCGATGGTTTTATGTAATAGATAGAATTTATTCCTGGTTTATGTGGCTAATCATCCCGATCCATTAATTTTGTGAATGTACATAAGATGTATGTTTAATTGTATGTCATATGGTATGCCATGTAGTTGAAATCCCACCTTAGGTTATGCATTGGTCATGCATCATCTCCATATTGTAAGTGTTATGATATAGTAGTTTGCATGATTTAAATTACTTAAAGAGCATGCTCATGCATCATATAATATAAGAGTTAAAAATACCTAGTTATGCATAGCAATGGGAATGGTTTTGGTTGTTTTTTTAATAAGAGTTGTAAAGGAAATTAGAACAAAAATCAATAAAAAAGACATACATGCAAACTTAGGCCTAAATCATGTTTTTAAAAGAGTTTTAAAACTTGATGAAGATAGACTTAATATCACAGTTCTAATGAGATTAGAAACTTAAGGTTTAATCTTTTAATCAGTTTAATAGGATTAAATTGACTAATAAAAGATTAAATATGTAGCAAATCTATCTATAAGGGACCTTTTGTCTAAGGCGGGCTCTGTTTAGGCTGAGGTACTTAAGCTGACAGAAACGAAACACCCCTATTTGGGAACTTACCTAGAAAGGTGAATTAGATAGATTTGATGCATGCATGCAAATTTGAGAATAGTTCGTTAAAGAGTTCAATAGGACTTGACTTGAACTTGTTTAATTTCAAAGACAAGAGTTTTTTTTAGCAAATTAAACTGATTTAGATAAAAGCAGTAGCCAGATGGTCTAAGTTAATGAACCCCTAGGTAGAACATTAAGTGGGAGGTATTTGGGTATATGAATCTTCACTTAAACCTCTTCACGTTTCTCCCTTTAAGTTCACACCGTGAGATCTATCCTCGGCCTCGAGGCACCCTGGGAGTGTCCCCTTAAAGGATGGTGTTTGGGTAGGTCAACACCAAGGTGAATGGAGAGAATGTTCATAGTAAGTGGGAGTGGGATGTATGACAATATATCCCACGGTCTCTCTCATTAGGTTGGATAACATTTTTGTGCATCGCCTCGAGGCACCCTGGGAGTGTCCCCCTATATGATGGCAGTTTTGCACGACTCTTTATCTGATCTCCTGTATAGGACATGGTCGCTTTAGTCTCTTGTCCTAATATGCTTTTTCCCTACGGTGGGCGCATTAGGGCGGGACTCTAGGACCGAAAATGAGGGGTTACACTTACGCGGAATTCTTAAAGGTTAACAGCTTTGGACTGAAAAATGGTGACTGTTAGTATCAGTTACAAGAATTGTTTCTGCCTAATTGATGAGAGTGTCTCATCCCATTGATTTTTTATCACCCCACCGGTGACTTTTATCCTGCCTCGTTGGGACATCATTGCGAAATTGATGTCTTTTCACTTAGGATACATGAAAACTATTTTGCTAAAACTAAAATTGGTGTTAAAAGTGGTATTACATAGACTCATTAAGTTTGTTTTGTTTTCAACAACGTTAGAATGGCTACAACCAAATTAGCTCTATTAAGCACTGATAAGTTGACTGGCGAGAATTACACTAGTTGGAAACACACGATAACTACAATTTTAATCATCGATAACCTGAGGTTCGTTCTTATGAAGAAGTGTCCTCTTATTCCGATTTAGAATGCCGCTCAAAATGTTCGGGAGGCTTATGAGACATGGACACGGGCGAACGAGATGGCCCGAGCTTACATCTTGGCTAGTTTAAATGACGTTTTGGCCAAGAAGAATGAGCCTATAGTCTCGGCGCGTGAGATCATGGAGTCCCTGCAAGGAATGTTCGAATAACTATCTGGACAGCTCAAGCATGAAACTCTGAAAAGCATCTTCAACTCCAAAATGAAGGAGGGTACATCTGTTCGTGAACATATTCTAAACATGATGTCCATTTCAATATGGTAGAGATGAATGGGTCACGCATCGATGAGGGCAGTCATGTTAGCATAATTCTACACTCGTTGCCAGATAGCTTCCTGCACTTTGTCAACAATGTTGTTCTGAACAAAATAGATTATACCCTTACAACTCTTCTCAACGAGTTGCAGACATTCCGAACCTGCTGAAAAGTAAAGAGAGGAAGGTTGGTGAAGTAAATGTTGCTTCATCATCAAAGAAGTTCCATCGGGGTTCGACATCAGGGACTAAGTCTGCACCTTCTACTTTTAACACTTCCAAGTGGAAGAAGAAGAATGGTGGTAAGGGGAAGGGGAAGGCACCTGCTAAACCACAGTTTATCGCTGAGCGGGGAAGGCGACTAGCATCGATTGACAAGGAAAAGTGTTTCCATTACAACTAGGATGAGCATTGGAAACAGAATTGTCCTCGTTGGTTAAAGGAGAAGAAGAAGGCTAAGGCAAAACAAGGTAAATATGATTTACTAGTTTTGGAAACTAATTTAGTGGAGAATGATGATTCTGCCTGAATTATTGATTCTGAGCCACTAATCATGTTTGTTCTTCTTTCCAGGGGATTAAATCCTAGCGGTAGCTTGAGGCTGGTGAAATGACGATGCGAGTAGGTACCAGGCACGTTGTCTCAACTGTGGCAGTGGAATGGCTTCAGTTGACTTCACAGAAGAAATTTATCATTTTGAATGATGTGTATGTAGTTTCTGAGTTAAAGCGGAACTTAATTTCTGTAAATTGTATGATCAATATAAATATACTTTTCACTTTGAATTGAATAAAGTGTTTATTCTAAAAGATGGTGTTGAGATTTGTTCAGCTAAACTGGAAAACAATTTGTATGTGCTAAGGCCGTTAGCAACAAATTCCCTCCATAACATAGAGATGTTTAAAATTGTCGTAACTCAAAATAAGCGACTTAAGGTTTTTCTAAAGGAAAATGCCCAACTTTGGCACCTTCGATTAGGGCACATCAATCTGAATAGGATTGAGAGGTTGATATAGAATGGACTTCTAAGCGAGTTAGAGAAAATTTTTTTACCTGTGTGCGAATCATGCCTTGAAGGTAAGATGACTAAAAGACCTTTTACTGGAAATGGTTATCGAGCCAAAGAGCCTCTAGAGTTAGTACATTCAGACCTTTGTGGTCGGATGAATGTACAAGCCAAGGGAGCCTATGAGTATTTCATCACTTTTACTAATGATTACTCTCGATATGGGTTTATTTATTTGATGCAATGGAAGTCTGAATCCTTTGAAAAGTTTAGAGAGTTCAAGGATGAAGTTGAAAATGCATTGGATAGACGGATTAAAACACTTCGATCAAATCGGGGTGGAGAGTTGTTGGATTCAGAGTTCCAGAACTATATACTAGAACATAGAATCGTTTCCCAACTCTCAGCGCCAGGTACACCTCAGCAAAAATTTTGTCGTGGAGAGGAGAAATAGAACCTTGTTTGACATGGTTCGATCAATGATGAGTTATGCCTCTTTACCGGACTCGTTTTGGAGTTTTGTAGTGGAGACTGCAACTTATATCCTCAACTGTGTTCCTTCTAAGAGTGTTGCGATAACACCTTTGGAGTTGTGGAAGGGGCGTAAAGCTAGTTTGCGTCATTTCCGTATATGAGGCTGCCCAACACATGTGGTTGAGGCCAATCCAAAGAAACTAGAACCACGTTCAAGGTTGTGCCTATTTGTAGGCTACCACAAAAGTACACGAAGGGGTTACTTTTATGGTCCTAAGGAAAACAGAGTGTTTGTGTCGACGAATGCTACCTTCCTACAGGAGGATCATATGAGCGAGCACAGTCCACATAGTAAAATCATATTGCATGAGCTTTCCAACGAAACTACTGAAACTTTAACAAGAGTTATTGAAGGGCTTTCTTTGTCAACAAGAGTTGTTGATGGAAGTTCATCTTGTAGGTCAGTTCTACCTTAAGCGTTAAAGGAATCTCGACGTAGTGGGAGGGTTGTGAACCCACCTATTCGCTATATGGGTTTCACTGAAATCCTGGCTATGGTAGCCAATGGCGAGGTTGAGGATCCGTTGTCTTATCAAAAGGCAATGAGGGATGTTGACCAGGATGAATGGGTCAAAGCCGTGGATCTTGTGATGGAGTTGATGTACTCCAACTCAGTATGAGATCTTGTAGATCAACCCGATGGGGTAAAACCTATTTGTAAATGGATCTACAAGAGGAAACAGGGTGCATATGGGAAGGTGCAAACCTTCAAAGCTAGACTTGTGGCAAAGGGTTATACCCAGATGGAGGGAGTCGACTATGAGGAGACTTCCTCACCTTTTTCTATGTTGAAGTCTATCCACATCCTACTATCCATTGCCTCATATTATGACTATGAAATATGGTAAATGGACGTCAAGACTGCCTTTTTGAATGGTAATCTTGAGGAGACCATTTATATGGTGCAGCCCGAGGGATTCGTAGCCCAAGGTCAAGAGCAAAAGGTGTCTCGATCTTGGAACATTCGGTTTAATACTACGATCAAATCGTACGGCTTTGACCAAAACATTGATAAGCCTTGTGTCTACAAGAAAATCATCAACAGTTCAGTAGTTTTCCTAGTGTTATATGTAGACGATATCCTACTTAGTGGGAATGATGTAGGTCTACTTACATCAGTTAAGAACTGGCTAGCGACCCAATTCCAAATGAAAGATTTGGGAGAGGCTCAGTTTGTTCTTGGTATTCAGATCTTTTGGGATCGGAAGAACAAAGTGCTAGCGCTATCTCAAACATCGTACATTGACAAGATGTTGCTCAAGTACTCCATGCAAAACTCCAAAAGGGGCTTACTGCCTTTTAGGCATGGAGTTACATTGTCTAAGGAAATGTGTCCTAAGACATCTCAAGACGTTGAGGAGATGAGATGGGTCCCCTATGCATCTATCGTTGGCAGTTTGATGTATGCGATGTTGTATACTAGACCAGACATCTACTACACTATGGGGATAGTTAGTAGATATCAGTGTAATCCAGGACATCCTCAAGTATCTTCGGAGAATGAGGGACTATATGTTCGTGTATGGATCTAAGGATTTGATTCTTACAGGATACATGGACTCTGACTTTCAAACTGATAAGGATTCTCGAAAATCCATTTCAGGCTTAGTGTTCACTTTTAACGGAGGAGCTGTAGTGTGGCGAAGAACTAAGCAAGGGTGCATCACCGACTCCACGATGGAGGTCGAGTATATAGCGGCTTGTGAAGCTGCTAAGGAGGTCGTTTGGCTCAGGACGTTCCTGACTGATCCGAAAGTTGTTCCAAACATGTCTAAGCCCATCTCCCTTTATTGTGATAATAGTGGAGTTGTGGCAAACTCAATAGAGCCCAGGAGTCACAAGCGTGGCAAACATATAGAGCGGAAGTATCATCTCATCCGTAAGATAGTGCAATGATGGGATGTGATAGTCATGAATATCGCTTTGGAGCACAACGTTGCTGACCCGTTTACAATGGCTCTTAGGGTTACAGTGTTTTAGGGCCACCTTTAGGTCTACGGGACTTCTCGCGGCTGGACTAGGGCAAGTGGGATAAGTTTGTACTAGGCCTTAGTGCCCTGGTTTATTGTTTTTTACTTGTTTTTATCTTATACACCCACTCATTTTAGGACAAGTAAGAGATTGTTGGGGTTGATGCCCTAAACTCTCGTAGGGTTCTGTAGTTTGTAAACACCTATATGAACAAACGCTTGTGATGTAATAATATGAGATATTTTCTTCACTGTTGTCTATAAAACATGAGATGTTTTATTTACATTTACAACAAACTAATAAACTAAAATGAATTATCATTGTAACTTAAGCATGTATGTGGAGACATATAAGTGAATCATGCGTTAAGTGATAACCAAAATGGTCTGTAATATATGGACAAAGGAGGGAAACCTTATCCTAGTGACACTACGGATGCGGCCCGCTTTGTAAATAGTTACAAGTATTGTGATGTGCTACAGATGGTATGATCCTGATCATTCATGTAGAGACATGTGAGCGGGAGTGTCCTATACAAAGGAATTTGTATAAGACCGGACCACGAAGTGTTTAGTCTCGTTATATAACGTCGTTCATGACAGAGACTTCATTTCACTAGGATGACCATAGGTAACATGACCTCAATTCTAAATGAGTTAGGAACTTTTGCCTTTGAGGGCGATCCTTTGATTTGCACGGGTGCGAGTAGCTAGATCATCGACTCAAACCTATCATTTTGGGGATTCGTGTGATTTGGGAGCTGGGAACTCAGTTACACAAGATGAAATTCACTCCTTCCTCGAAGCAGGGTAAGTAGATAGATTGCTCCCTTAAGGATTGATTCTGAGGCTTGAATGATGTGGCACCACACTCCTTCTCATGGCCCGAGAGGTGTCCACACATAGTAGGAATATGTTGTATTGTTCATTCGAGGTATCAGTGGTACTTAAGGAGTTAGATGTAACTATAGGAGAAAAAGGGTAAATTGGCCTAATTGTATTTACGAGCATCTGTGAAGGGTTATCGTACTGTTAACGTATGATATCTGTAGTGAGAAGAGTTTAGTTGTCGGTCTTTAGTGGAGTGCTTGGTAGTTAACGTATGATGGATCTCGTGACGAAAGAGTTTAGTAAGTTATTCACGTACCATTGGACCTTTGAGCTACAGGTCCATAAAGTCCCTTTGGTAGCTCAAGAAATTCATGTTGAGAATCAGTTTTTGGATCAATTTGAAGTGTTCAGGTTGACAAGAGGTAGTTTGATTATATATGATATAATTAAATTAGTTTAGTTATATATGAGATAATTGATATGATGTATAAGATACATTAATTAGAGGAAAATGGTATAAATACAATTTATATCAAGTAAAGGAGAAAAGAACTATGGTTTAAATATTGCATATGATGTGATATTGAAACTATAGGTTATAAATATAATATGATAAGTTAGTTATTATATTTATTTATAATTAAAACAATTATGAAATAATTGTAGGCGGTTTCTCCTTTAACTGTGCGTGAAAGTGGGAGGTTGTATTTAGTTTTCATAACTGAAGGATAAAATGAAAAATGTTTTCGTTTTTGGAAGAGAATCGCTTAATCTCTCAATTGAATACACAACCTATCATTTAGCTCACAATAGACTACACGACAACCATTAAGTGTTTGTCTAAACGATCGTGTACACGCGCCATTCTCTAAACGGTCATATAACTTTTTACTAAAAGATCGCGTGACAAGTGAGCTTCTCTAAATGATCGTGTAAAAAAACACACCTAATTTCCTAAACGATCGTGTAAACGATCACACCTAATTTCCTAAATGATCGTGTAAACGATCACATCTGATTTGATAAACGATCGTGTATCAGCTGAAATTTTTCTAAACGATCAAGTACATAGTCTATACGATAGACACTATACTTTCCCAATACCAAATCAAACAAAGCCCACACCTCCTGGATTCTCACTCCGAGAATACCAAGGTTACTAAGTGGTGGTGTCCGCGAGGCTACTTGTTCATGGAGAAGTTTGTTTGTGACTACTGAACGATTAGGTAGACGATCTAGACGAGAGTGAGTTGTTGTTGTCCAAGTTCTTCACGAGAGCAAGAGACGTATGAAAGAAGAGTTCTTCAAAGGTAAGTCTCTCACTCCTTTTATATTTATTTATGAAAGATGTCGTAATTTTGTTAAAAATGCATAACTAGTTTGTATGGTTGTGAATGCTTTTAATTCTGTCACAATGAATTTGGAACGATTTTGCTTCCGCTCATAGGTTCTCTTTGATAAGAGTTCCTTCAACTTGGACTTCATGTAGAACGACACATGGTAATGATCGAAGAATTACACATACTATTTTAAGACACTAATCATGGGTACTAATAAGCATCTATTTTATTATAATATTTATAATATTCCCTCTTAGATGCCTATTATAATAGACAATGCTAACATGTAGCGGAAGAAATCAGAATCACTTAGCACTCTAATTACACTTAATTTGAGTTTAAAAGCATGCATTGAAACTAATTTCAAAGCAGAAGGTTTCAAGAACACAATACCTTTGTTGAAACTTAGCAATTCCAACTTCTCTCCACGAATTGGATCTCCAAATTGATAGAGGCCACCACAATGATCTTCTCTACTATCCTCTAAATTGGATTGAGAGGTAGAATCTCTAAATCAGCTCAATTTTGTGAAGGGAAAGAGAAGGGTATGAGAGAAAATGCGGAAATCTAGAAAATACTTTGCATGAACCTCTCCATCAGAACTTGGAGTATTTATCAATCTAACTCATGCAGGCATTCTCTTAATCAGTAACTTGAGACCTCAAGCTACATGATTTAGTGGGTTTAGGTGTTAAGAAATGGATTAATCCACCTCGATTAGCTTGAAAATGTTGAGGATTCCACTATGAATTGAAAATCAATTTTAATTTTCTTTTTAATTTTCAGCAAAATTAAATTTAGTTGAAAAACCAAATATGAATTTGATTTTTTAAAAAAGAAAAACTTTTATTTAAATAATTAAATTATTTATTAATAATTTAATATCAAATATTAAATTAATTAAACACCTAATTGATACATGAATCCTATTCATGTAATCTAATATTTCAATCAATATTTAGATATTATAATCTCTCCGATTACGTTTAATTTCATAAAATTAAACATTTAGCTATATCAAATATAATTACCCAAACCCTAAAATGAATTTGAACACTTCAAATTCAAAACCCTAAATTCAATTTTTAACATTTCAAATCCGCTCAATTCAGTAATCCAAAATATAATTTTACGAGCTAGTAGAGGGACCTTATGGGCCTACAAATCATGAGCTCCAATGATTTGAGATTAATTGGGTAAACTCTTTAGAACGAATTAATTAATATTCGTTAACTACTGAGACACATCACTATAGCTCAATAGTTGCACTCTTCTCACTGTGGATATATTTCTACCCACTTTAACAATAAACAGTAAGTCAACCCTTCACAGGTCATTCGTATTTATAGCTAGGTCAAAATTACCATTTTACCTCTGTAAATACATCTTGCTCCTTAAGCTCTGATTGAACCTCTTTTGAACAATTGGTTTATAGTCTAACTAATAAACCATGACCCTTTCGATCATGAGAGGGCAGGACCCTGTTGTTCAAGACCAGGAATTAGTACTTCAGAGAACAACTTATCTGCTAACCCTAAATTGGGTAGTAGTGAATTTCATCTTCCAAAACTATATCCTCAGCTATCTATCCGATCTTCTCCCCAAAATGGGAGGCTTCTTGAGCAGTGTTATTGGACTACTCTCACCTATGCAGATCAAAGGATAATCCCGCGTAAACAGGAGTTCATAGTTAGGTCAAGATTAAGATCGAGTTATCCCAGGTCATCAAATTTGAAATAGTCGGTTTTAATAGTAAACGGTCGTTATAAGAAAAAGTGACTATTTCAAGGTCCGATCTTACGCAAACATCTTTTGCATAGAATGTCCCCACTCACATGTCTCCACATGAATGATTTTGAGATCACATCATTTGTATCAGTATACGAAATGGGTCGCATCCAATAGTGTTACTAGGATGAGGTACCCAATCCCATCCATATATTTATATACTATTTTGGCTATATACTAAAAGTTGATCTACTTTTATGTCTCCATATAAAATTAAAGTATTCATATTATAGCCATGGATTTGTTTATTGGATTTTTATAATATCCAATATAAATAACATTTTATTGAATGAAAAAACTTAATAATACTTGTATTGATAAATAGAATATGTTTCTAACAATTACAAACTGCGAGTTTTAGGACATTCCCAACAATCTCTCACTTGGACTAATACTCCAGTGGGATACAAATATATACAAATATATAATGTTTACAATGTTGAGAAAATAAGGAGAAAATACAATAAACTAAGGCATCTATATACCCTTGACATTCTCCCACTTGCCCTAGATTATGAAGTTTATAGTCCTAGTTCGACTAGGTGGCCCTCAAAACTTTAGCTGAGAGGGCCTTCGTAAATGGATCAGCAAGATTATCTTCTAAGGCTATCTTCGTGATATCACGTCTCCTTGGTGTACTATCTCTTGATGAGATGGTACTTTCTTTCGATATGTTTTCCACGTTTGTGGCTTCTCGGTTCCTTTGAATTGGCAACTGCTCCACTATTATCGTAATACAGGGTGATAGGCATTATTTGGAACTATTTCCAAATCCATCAGAAACTTGCGTAGGCACACTACTTCTTTAGCTATTTCACTTGCAGCTACATATTCAACTTCTACTATGGAGTCATCGATACAACTCTGTTTGATACTTCTTCACATTATAGCTCCTCTGTTAAGAGCAAAAACTAATCCTGAAGTAGATTTCCTAGAATCTACATCATTCTGAAAATTAAAATCGGTGTATCCTATAAGGATCAAATCCTTAGGTCCATATACAAGCATATAGTCCCTCGTTCTCTGAAGATACTTAAGAATGTTCTTGATAGCAGTCCAATGACTGTGTCCAGGGTTAGATTGGAATCTGCTGACAATTCCAAATGCAATATCGGGACGTGTACATAACATGGCATACATCAGGCTTCCTACTGCTGATGCATATGAAATTCTTTTCATTTCCTCAATTTCTTGAGGCGTCTTAGGATACTGTGCCTTTGACACATGAATTCTATACTAAAAGGTAACCTACCCTTTTTAGAATTTTGCATATTATACCTTGACAACATCTTTTTGGAACAATTTTTTTGTTCTTGACCCTGTTCAATGAACACTTCTGATTGAGACATGAAAATACTTTTATCAAGATGGTCATTCAAAAAGGTTGTCTTAACATCCATCTTCCATATTTCATAGTCATAATATGTGGCAATAGACAAAAGTATTCTTATAGGTTTTATCATGGCAACAGGAGAGAAGGTTTCTTCATAGTCTACACCCTTTCTTTGGGTAAAAACCTTTTTCCACGTGTCTGGCTTTATAGGTTTGCACCTTGTCAGTTTGGTCTCGTTTTCTCTTGTAAATCCATTTGCAATCAATAGGTTTAACCTTATCTAGTTGATCTACAAGTTCTCATACAGAATTGAAGTACATTGACTCTATTTCTAGGTCCATGGCTTCAGTCCATTGATCACTATCTACATCTTCCATTGCCTATTTAAAGGTTAATGGATCCTCTAAGCTATCATCAGATATGATGACATGATTTTTTGCTAAACCCATGTATCGATTAGGTTGACGTACAACCCTTCCACTATGTCGAGGCATTCTCAACTCTTGAGAACGATGTGATGGAGCAACAAATATTGTTGATGGACCAGTTTGATCAACAACTTTTGTCGATCTATCTGTAGTTTTTCTAGTTATTTCACTTAATACTAATTTATTTCGAGGTTGATGACTACTCCTAATATGTTCTTCTTCTAAGAATGTAGCATTTTTCGATATAAATACTTTATCTTCTTGAGGATCATAAAATAGTGCATCTTTTGTTTCTTTTGGGTATCTTACAAATAGGCATAATTTTGAACGTCGTTCCAACTTCTTGGGGGTTTGCACCAACACGTGTGCTAGACATCCCCAGATTCTGAAGTGATGTAAACTATCTTTATGTCCTTTTCATAACTCATACGATGTTTCATAAACACTTTTTGAGGGAACCATGTTCAAAATATATACAACAATCTGTACTGCATACCCTCAAAAGAATTAAGGTAATTGAGCATAACTCATCATCGAATGAACACTGGCCAACAAGGTTCGATTTCTCCTTTCTACAACACCAACCTGTTGTGGTGTTCTAGGTGTTGTGAGTTGGGATTGAATTCCATGGTCTATTTGATAGTTTTGGAATTGTAAATTCATATACTCACCACCTCAATCTAATCAAAGTGTTTTGATTCTTTTACTTAATAAGTTTCAAACTTCTGTCTTAAATTCTTTAAACATTTCAAGAGTTTCAGACTTGTAACTCATTAAGTAAATATAGCCATATCTCGAATAATCATCAACAAAATTTATGAAATATTCACATCCTCCTCGAGCTTTCACATTCATCGAACCACAAAGGTCTGAATGGATGAGTTTTAGAGGTTCTTTGGCTCCGAGACCATTTCCTGTAAAAGATCTTTTGGTCATTTTACCTTGAAGACATGATTCACATGGAGGTAATGAGTTGCCTTCTAACTAATTTAGATGACCTTCTTTTACCAATCCCCCAATCTTATTAAGATTTATGTGACCAAGTCTTAGGTGCAAAAGATAGGCATTGCGATTGTTTTTTATTTTACGTTTCTGCCGTTTTAAACATCTCTATATTTAAAATGGGTTTTGCATCAGTTGGTTTTAACACATACAAATTATTTTCGAGTTTCGCAAAATAAATATGAACACCTCTTGAACTATTAAACCCTTCATTGATATCAAAAGTTACTTTGTACATATTTTCTAGTAAACAAGAAACGGAGATTAAGTTCCTTTTCATTTTAGGTACATAATATACATTTTCAAGCAAAATGTAAGAATCTCTGAAATATAACTTGACGCCTCCCACTACTTCTGCTGAAATGACTTCACCTGTTCCCACCTTGAAATTCATTTCATTCTCTAAAAGTTGAGTCTAAGAACTAGTTTCCTGAAGAGAAGTGCAAATATGGTTAGCGGTGCTTGAATCTAATATCCCGGTTAAGTGAGAACTTTCTACTAAACATGTTTCAATTTCAAGTAAAACTGATTTACCTTGTTTTGCCTTTTCTGTTGGGAATGTCTTAGAACCCGCAGTTCGTGCTAAACATTCTATTTATCAATAAAATATTATTGAGTAATTTATTCAATAAAGTTGTTGATTTTGTATTCTATTATGAAAATCCAATAAACATATCCATGGCTATAGTGTGAATACTTTAACTTTATGTGGTGACATAAACAGGATCAAGTTAATAGTACACAGCCTAAATGGTCTAATAAGTATATGGATGAACTTGGGTATCTCATCCTAGTAACACTATTGGATGTAGCCTATTTTGTAGGTAATACAAATGATGTGATCCACAGATCATTCATGTAGAGACATGTGAGTGGGGGCATCCTATGCAATGAGTTTGCATATAGACTGGACCATAAAATAGTCACTTTTCTTTATAATGATCGTTTACTGTTAAAATTGACTATTTCATTTTAGTAACCTAGGATAACTCGATCTTAATCCTAAGCTAGCTATGAACTCCTGTTTGTTTGAGATCATCCTTTGATCTGCATGGGTGAGAGTAGTTCAACAGCACTGCTCAATAAGCCTTCCATTTTAAGGGTAAGACCGGATGGATAGCTCTGGACATAGCCATGCAAGATGGAATTCACTCATACCCGATTTAGGATTAGCAGATAGGTTGTTCTCTTAAGTACTGATTCTAGGTCTTGAACAATCGGGGCCCTGCTTTCTCATGATAGAGAAAGGACTTGATTCATCAATATTATGAATCAAATTGTTCATTATAGGGTCAGCGGGAACTTAAGGAACGAGATGTATTCAAAGGGGTAAAACGGTAATCTTGACCCAGCTGTGATTACGAACGACCTATGAATGATCGACTTACTGATCATGGTTATATCGAATGGACATAATATATTTATAGTGAGGGAAGTTCAACTATGGCATTTAGTGGAGTGACCCATTGGTTAACGAATAGGGGTTAATACGGTGTAATGAGTTTAGCCAATTAATCTCGGATCGTTGGAACCCATGATTTGTAGGTCCGCGAGGTCCCCTTACTAGCTCGTAAATGGATTAGCTTTAGAGTAACATGATAAGTTAATTTGAAACGTTTAAATTAGAATTAAATGGAATAGGAGAATTTATATTTAAATATGATTTAAATGTATGAAGGTAGATTTTTGTAAAATTAATTTAATATTTTATATTAAATTAATTAAAATTAATTGAATTATTTAAATTATTTTCATTTTTTGAAATCAAATTGATTTTTAGAAATTATTTGGTTTGAAAACAACACAAAAATGGAATTGTGATTTTTTCCATTAAACCTTCAACTAGCTTACACCAAACCCACTTTTATTTGGCTTCAATAACTCCAAACATGAGCTGCATCTCATGTAGCCATCTTCTTTTCATGAAAGACCTGCAATAAATAAAGAAGATTGGAGTGGAAATGAGGCATGCATCTAAAGAATTTTTGCTGAAAACTTCGGGCTGAAGAAGTTGTTCTTCAAGTGGGTTGTAGCAATGAGTTCTTCTCCAATTTTCCTTTCATTCAAGCTGATTGTGAGTCACACAACTCATTCTAAAGCTCCAAGAGAATAGTGGAGAAGATCTTGAGATGGTTCACAACAAGTTCCGGAGAAGATTACAGTTGAGAATCAAGATTTCAAGGAGTTCTACAAAGGTATGGCTTCAAACCCTCTAGTGAAAGATGAGCATGCTATAGTTACTGCCAACATTAATGAATTAGAGTTTTTATTGATCCTTTCTTCCACTGCTTACTAATATACTCTTACATTTTCAGCTCTCTTTTTAGTATGATACTGAGGGCAATTGCGTTTCGTCTTCATTGGAGTGGAAACATTTTCCTTTTGTTACTTTATTCTTGTTGTTCTTAGCAGGGGTTTCCTTCTTCCCTTTTTCTTTTTTCTTCATTTGGATACTCTTATCCTTTGAATAAGAAAAGGACTTCTTTTTCTCTGAATGTTTCGTTCCAAAGGAAGGTCCCTTTATAGATTTCTTTTGTGAAACAACATTTGCTTCATTTTCCTTGTTTTTCATCAAAGATTGATAAGTTTGTAGTTCATTTAGAAGAGTGGTCAAATTGTAATCAATCTTATTCATCACTGCATTTGTACGAAATGTCAAAAAGCTCTTCGAAAGAGATTCTATTATCATACTAACTTGACTCCTGTCATCTATGACAGCTCCATGAGCTTTCGCAATGTTGAAAAGGGCCATCATGTCCAAGACATGTTCTCTAACAGAGGTCTCTTCTTTCACATGGGAGTTATAGGCGTAATTTATAGCTTCATGTAGTACCAGGGAAAATGGTTGCTCGAACATCTCTTACAACGATGCCATGATCTCACGTGTAGTGACTGTGGCTTCATGCTTTTTATTGGGCACATCAAATATGCTCGCTAAGACATAGGCTTTGGCCTTCTCGTTAGCCTGAACCCATTTTTCATAGACTTCCCGAACATTTTGGTTAGCTGAATTGGGAAGAGGAGGACATTCCTCCGATAAAACAAACCTCAAATCGTCAACAAACTAGTATTGTATTTATATTTGACTTCCAGTTTGAGTACCCTTCTCCGTTGAATTTATCGGAAGCTAGTAGTTATATAATCGAGTTCGATATTGCTAAAAATAAACAAATTCTATTAGACTTATGCATCTAAATCCAATTTTATCAAAAGTAATAAAGTACCCATATTTCTTTATTTATTTGCAACGATACTTTAGTGAGTTAGAATAGATGCTACCGAGGGGCAGTCTAATATTCCTTCACTAAAGCAAGAAAACCTTGACCAAATATTATATCTAGAATAATTCTTATTCATATAGTCATTTAGTTATCGTTTTCGGTCAAGAGCTTACTAACACTTAGTAACTCTTGTATGTGTGACCCTCCATTTTCAGATATAAAACGTTATGAATATGCCACTAAATTGGATGACAATGTTCAAGACGGAACTATGAAACCTTATTCATTTTTTCTGTTTGGATTGTTCCGAATCCTATGTTACAACCCTCCGAAGGGATCGTCGTGGTTAACGACTAGCTAGTGCCGCCTAAAAATGACTTTAGGCACAACATAAGAATCTCACAGTTCAAACTAATGGAGAAGACCATAGGATATGTTGACACATTTCCTTCACCCACTTACTATGAACTACTTCTCCCGTTCACCTTGATATTGACTCAGGCAAACACTTTCCGAATGAAGCAGCCATAGTAAAAGCGACACGAAACTGATCATATGTGAACTCTTGGGGCTGTGAGAGGTAAAAACAATATATCATATATTATTAATCTCCCACTAAAGTGTTCTAAGTGTTTAGGTATTTTTTTTACTTAGCTATAGTTCGGCTAATAAACACCCTAAGTCTTTATGATTTTTCCAAACATAAGTCTTATATTTGCACTTAACTTAGGATGTCTAGGTGATAGAACCATTTTGTTACCTCACACCACTCACGCAAGCTCATAAAACTAGTTAACCACACTCAACATTTCGACCATAATCCCCAGGTAGGAGGTGTTCCGTAGACCGTCAACTTAAATACCTCCAGCTTTAGATAGGATTATATATCAGTTGAGATTGTAACCGTATTTTATAAGTTAATGACCTATTTTAAGTATTAAAATAATTTGTTAACCTAAGTGAGCATGCTGCTTATCTTTGTTATGGATTTTAATGATTAATCCAATTTTATAACAACTTATAAAACAATAGACATACTTTCCATCCATAACATTCATTAAAGGCATTCAAACTTTAATATAACACTTATATTAAACATTAGAAACTCTAATCATGCATACTATATATTATAACTAATTTATAGCAAATGATTATGCATGTAACATGCTTTCCTACGGTGGGATTTAAACAACACCAATATGGTTCAACTTTGGCATCCTAAGCAAGCAATAATAACTAATTATTACAAAATAATTAAAAACAGCTCTAATTTTGAATGTGGACTGCTTGAAATATGGTTCAACTTTGGCATCCTAAGCAAGCAATAATAACTAATTATTACAAAATAATTAAAAACAGCTCTAATTTTGAATGTGGACTGCTTGACCCGACCCAAACTGAACCTGAACCACCCGAACCGGGTCTCCAAGGCTCCAAAAGAGGCTGAACTGGACCATCACGATCTGAACCGGTCAATAAGTCACCGAACGGGTCAAACCGATTTCTTCTCATGAACCGACTCCGTCACGTGTGCCTTTCTAGACTGGGATGAACAGCATCACGAAGCTTCATCCCAGCGTTGCAACGCTTCAGACTCCAAGATGAACAGCATCGTGACACTCTCTAAATAGCGTCGCGATGCTGCGAGGGCAGTAGCTCTAGTTCAGATTCTGCAGTTGACAAAGCTTGCTTCGATCTTCAATTACAACCTAGTTTCAACTCTATTGACTCCAATAAAATTACAGACTTTAGAGCACACATATAAACTCATCAACCAAGAGCCAATTACAAATTAAACTTCATTATCAAAGAGAAATCTAATGCCAAAGTTGAATTTCAACCATATCAGTCAACCAAACATGCATTCTTAGAAATTCACCCACCAAACTCAAATTAATGTTAATTAAGTGCTTAAATCATACTCTGATACCAATTGATAGAGTAAACTTACATGCAGCAGAAGAAATCAGAATCAATAAGCACTCTAATTACACTTAATTTGAGTTTAAAAGCATGCATTGAAACTAATTTCAAAGGAGAGGGTTTCAACACAACACCTTTGTTGAAACTCAGCAATTTTAGCTTCTCTCCAAGAATTGGATCGCTAAATTGATAGAGGACCACCGCAATGATCTTCCCTACTATCATCTATCTTGGATTGAGAGGTGGAATCTTTGAATCAGCTCAATTTGGTAAAGGGAAAGAGAAGGGTTTTAGAGAAAATGTAGAAATCTGGAAAATACTTTGCATGAACCTCTCCAATTTCAGAACTTTGAGTATTTAAACTTTGAATATTTATCAATCTAACTCATGCAAGTATTCTCTTAATCAGCAACTTGACATTTCAAGCTACACAATTTAGTGGGCTTCGATGTTAAGAAATAGATTAATCCACCTCAATTAGATTGAAAATGTTGAAGAAATCCACTATAAATTGAAAATCAATTTTAATTTTCTTTTTCATTTTCAATTTTCATTTAATTTTCAGCAAAATTAAATTTAGTTGAAAAACCAAATATGAATTTGATTTTTAAAAAAGAAAAAGTTTTATTTAAATAATTAATTTAAAAAATTAATTAGTTAATTAAATAATAATTTAATATCAAATATTAAATTCATTAAACACCTAATTGATACATGAATCCTATTCATGTAATACAATATTTAAATCAATATTTAAATATTATAATCTATCCGATTAGGTTTAATTTCATTAAATTAAACGCTTAACTATATCAAATATAATTATCCAAACCTTAAATTAAATTTGAACACTTCAAATTCAAAACCCTAATTTCGATTTTGAACATTTCAAATCCGCTCAATTCACTAATTCAAGATATAATTTTACGAGCTAATAGAGGAACCATATGGACCTACAGATCATAAGTTCCAACGATTTGCGATTAATGGCTAAATTCGTTAGACCAA
This sequence comes from Benincasa hispida, assembly GCF_027475165.1. Classification (NCBI taxonomy): domain Eukaryota; kingdom Viridiplantae; phylum Streptophyta; class Magnoliopsida; order Cucurbitales; family Cucurbitaceae; genus Benincasa; species Benincasa hispida. Next base: position 38,952,421 of record NC_143483.1, on the reverse strand, counting down.
ATTAATTAATATTCGTTAACTACCGAGACATACCACTATAGCTCGATAGTTGCACTCTCTTCATTGTAGATATATTTTTGTCCACTTTAACTATAAATATAAGTCGATCCTTCACTAGTCGTTTGTATTTATAACTAGGTCAAAATTACTATTTTACCTCTATAAACACATCTTGCTCCTTAAGCTTTCACTAAACCTCTATTGAACAATTGGTTTATAGTCCAACATAATAAACCATGACCCTCTCTCTAACCCTAAATTGGGTAGGAGTGAATTCCATCTTACAGAACTATATCCTCAACTATCTATCAAGTCTTATCTTCAAATGGGAGGCTTATTGAATAGTGTTATTGGACTACTCTCACCTATATAGATCAAAGGATAATCCAGAATAAATAGGAGTTCATAGTTAGTTCAGGATTAAAATCTAGTTACCATAGGTCATCAAATTTGAAATAGTCAGTTTTAACGGTAAACGACCGTTATAAGAAAAAGTGACTATTTCGAGGTCCGGTCTTACGTAAACATCCTTTGCATAGAATGTTCCTAAGAAGCACAGACACATATATGGATACATGATACGGATACGATATGTTAATTTCTAAAATACTAAGATACGGATATGTTGAAGATACGGATTTTAGTATGATTTGAAGAAGTGGTTGTTGTGTTAGATACTTCTGGACTGAGTAGTTCTTCATCAAACCCTCATTTGCCTACCGTCTCACCCCTTCTAAAACTTCGGTACCCCTTGGGGTCCAAACCCATAAGGAAAAGTAGGGGTAAATAAGAAGGCATTTTCTTGTTGTCCCAACCTATGTGGGATTCTCCACTTTTCTTTTTCTTTCCTTTAAAAATAAGAAATTTTCACCAATAGGAGATACAGACAAAAGAAGAAGATCGAGATGAAAGATGAGGGAGGATTTTGTTGGGCATTTTATATGTTTGTAAACTAAGAGTAAAAAGATAATTTCACCTCAAATAAGACTGAGCATTTATTTATACTATGTTGATTTTCAATCCTTATATTGAAACATCTCAAAGATGAGGCTAATGGTTCTTTCCCTGTCTCGCTAGATCCTCTTATCAACTTTTTAAAGTTGGGGTTATCTGGAGTAACCTTATTACAGCCTCATTGTGGTGTATTTGGCTTGAGGGGAATAGGCGTATATTCCAAAATGTTGAAAAGTATCTATGTAACGCCCCAGACCTAGGATTCAAAATTTGGATTGGGCACCTGATGGCCCTGACATTCTCTTGCATCCTTTGCGGCCTGCCTACGTCGCCCTTACTTGTCTTAAATGCTTGTAGAAGTGAAAGTTGTACCCATAAAACAATATTGATCCTTTCAGCATGGTTTGTCCTCACTTACGTGCATCCTAAAAAGATCTCAATGAGGTTACCCAACATAAGATTGCTCCAAGCTAAACATACTTAACTTTGAATTTCCTAGTATTGAGCCACCAAAAAGGAAGGCGCACCTTATTGGTATAGGTAGTAACTTTCAATTTTTGTAAGCTTTTCTTAACTATACTTTCATGTCCTCAAGATCCCTCTCATTCAGATATGATCTCAGTTCATTCATGTCCCCCTACTAAACTCGGGTCATGATTAATCATCTCACTTGTGAGAAGACATTTAATCGCTTGCAGCATTTTGGTCTACAAAATCACACTTATTTTGTAATCATGATGCTTCTTCTATTACTTTAAATTGGAAGGCATTCTTATAGTTTTCATCCTTTTTGTACTGAGCTTATCTCTAGCTCTTTATTCCTCATTGGCCTTCCTTTGCTCTTATTGGAGAGACTATCTTTTGTTTGAATATATGCTCTTTCTGGCTTTCTGGAGGTATGGTGAGGGTACTACAGTTGTGACAACCAAGTTTATGTGGCCTGGTGCACCTACTGATCCCTCCCGAAATAGTATTTTGTTAAAAAATATGTTAAAATATCACTTTCATACTTATACTTTGGAATTGGTTCAATTTTAGTCATTGTACTTTCTAATGTCTAATTTTAGTCCATGTATTTTCAATAAATCTTAAATTTAGTCCCTATTACTAGTTTATTATAGATTTTTTCATTACTTTTAATTTTTATTAACATTTTTACTATTAATTTTGCAAACATATTCACATATTGTATTTCTTAGCATGAAAATTATCATGATTATTTAATCAATTTTGATAAAAATTAACTTCAAAGAACTAAATTTAAGATTTACTAAGGGCCCATTTGATAACGTTTTTATTTTCTATTTTTTATTTCTATTTCTCAATTTTTTAAGAAGTTGAATTGTTGGAAAACCTGTTTCTTTTCTATTATATTTATTTTGTTTCTCGCTGACGACTAATTTTGGCCTTTCTTTGTTGGTTGGCAACCGCGTGTCAGGCGTTAAGGGCGTCCTATGTGCGGGTTCGAATCTTGCGAAATGCGATTTTATTTTATTAGTTTTATTTCTTTCCTTTATACCTCTTTCTTTTGCCATATTTCTTTTACATTTATTTCTTTATTCTATTTTTATTTATTTGCATTGTTAAATATTTATATTTATATGTTAATTTAATTTTGTATTTCAAAATTTTCAAATCCTAAAATCCAATATGTACATTTAAATATTTTTAAATATTTTTAACATGCATGTTGTATATTATTTTATATTTTAATGCAAGTTATATTTTTTTTAATTTTACATAATTAAATTATATTTAAACTATAAAATAAGAGAAAAAATGAGGAAAAAAATACAAGAAACCAGAAACAAGAAATGATTATCAAATAAGTTTATGTTTATGTTTATTCTTTTCGTAAAACAAAAAAAAAAAAAAAACCAAACGTATTCTTGTTTCTAGTTCTAAAAAATAAGAAAAATGAAATTTAAAACAGAAACATTATTAAATAGGCTCTGAAAATAAAATATGTTTTATGGACTAAACATATAATTTAAATTATATTTTTATCATTTATGATACTATAAATTTGCTGGTCATTGTTATTATTTTTTCTTATTAAAAAAATCATTTTCTTCTCATTGTCTCTATCCTTCCCATTCTACATCTCATTTGGGTCACTTCCTCTCCCTTTTACTATTTGATTTTCAATATCCCCATTCCCCATAACTAAGGAAAACAGAGAGGGAAGAAAGACTTAGAAGATATATAGATAAAAATAATTTTTTTTTCTTATATGCTAGCTACTTTAGTAATTGTAATAAGTGCAAAATATATAATTTTGACATGATTTATAAATAAATCGATCTATTTCCTTTCTGAATACTCAATTACCAAAAATACAATGAACCCTCATTGAAAACTTAATTAAAAGAGAAAAGGAGTGAAATTAATTCTTAAGATTTTAAAAACATGTTTTAATTTTTGTTCATATTTTTGAATATTATAAAGCTTAATTCTTTTTTTTTAAAAAAAAAAAGAAGAAAAGAGACAAAAAAAAAAATAAACAAATAAGAGGCAGAAAAGAAAACACTTCAATCACTTTTAGAAAAGAAAAAGAAACTTCTTTAAATTTCAATGAGTAACAATGTAGTTTTTATTTTTTTATTTTTTAGTTTAGTTATACTTTTCTATCATATTTTAGTGTGTGACAACTGAATTTATGAACTTCTTTAGGAAATATTTTAAATACTACCATTTAAAAATTTTGTAGCAATTTATCTCTACAATAAAAAGAAATTTTATCAAGGGTCGATAAACTTTTTTATACCATAGATCAATAAACTAATTAAGGACCAAATCAACTAAAAAATTTTAAATTTTACATAATAAACATTAACATTAATGAGGTACTTACAAATTTTTAACTACATGAACTAAATTATTACCTACTAAAATGTAAAAAACTAAATCTCATACCAAAAAGTGGTTTTTAACCTATATTTTTGTTTAATAACATTCACTTAGTAATTGTAACCATGTTACTACATTTTCGTTGATATGTCAATATTTTTTATTGATATTTTTACATTTTAACAAATTTGACAAGTGATATGAGAGATGAATTGACGTTTCATTATATCTCAGAAGAATATATAAAACATAAAAAATAATAATAAACAACAAAATGTCAATAATATAAATGTAACATAAATAATAAACATATTCACTTGTTTGAAAAGCATCTAATTAAGACCTTGACTGTCACTATTGGCATTTTAAAGCTAATTTACAAACTTCCCGCTATTGCGTCTCGTGTGGTTACTTCACGAGATAAAAGATGGAAATGAACTCAACTTTACGAGATAAAATTTTGTTTTCGTAAAGTTGAGTTCATTTCTATTTTTTATCTCATAAAATAACTTCACAAAACAAACTTATAACTTTGTGAGACAAACGACATATTATCTCTTTTGTCTCCTAATGTTGTAAGTTTGTCTTATGAAGTTATTTCACGAGACAATATACTTATTTACGAACTCAATTTTATGAGACAAACGACTCTTTTCAACATAAAAAAATAAAAGGCTATTTTTTAACTTACTTGCCTCTTTTGGAATTCTAAAAGAGGAAAGAATTGTTCATCTAATTTTGGGCCCTCTAAAAAGGATTATTCTCCTGAAGTTGGGATTTCATGTAAAACATTTCTATCTTGAAAAAAAATGTGAAGATAAAAATTGAAGTTTCTAATTTAAGATATGTGAGTTAGTTAAATGGGTTAATTTCATATTCAAGACAATTGAATGAACATTTATTGAAGGACAAAATATTTTTACATGGTAGGTCCAATTACAAATTAAAAAGATTAAAAAAAAAAAAAAAGTAGATTTTAAAAATGAGATTATTTTTTAATTGGAAAAAACTTTTGGAACAAAATCCGGCAATTTTTCCTTTTTTTTTTTTTTTTTCTTCTTCTTGTTTTTGGGTTCTAGAATTTATTTATCATATATGTATATATAATATTTCAAGAAAATGGGAAAATTTGAAAATGAAAGAAATTAAAATCCATAGTTGTGGTGTGGCATCCACCACGTACCGTCGTACTACTGGTCGGTGCCAGATTTTCTTTCCTTCTCCCAAAAGCTTAAATAAACACAGAAACACATTTCCTCTCCAAACAAACACTCCAAATTCCCATTCTCATTTCCTCTTCCTTTTCCACTCCCAGTTCCAATTATGCACTCCTTCGCCGCCGGTTGGCCCGGCGTCGCCGTCTCCAAACCCCTCTGCTATTCCTGCAAGTCCGCCACCGCTGCCCTCTTCTGCCGCCATGACTCTGCCTTCCTCTGCCTCCGCTGCGACACCCAAATCCACACCCTCTCCGGCACGCGCCACCCACGTGTCTGGCTCTGCGAGGTCTGCGAGCAAGCTCCGGCCACCATCACCTGCAATGCCGACGCTGCTGCCCTCTGCCCTTCCTGCGATGCTGACATCCACTCTGTTAACCCCCTCGCTCGTCGCCACGACCGCTCTGCTATTCAACCCTTCTACGACTCTCCCCCGTCTGCCACTGTCGCCTCTGTCTTCAAATTCCTCATCCCAACCGAACCCCAACACGATGCCGTTCACCCCGATTTGAAATCGGAGGATGTCTTCTTCTCCGATATGGATTCATTGATTGATTTTGATTACCCGACTGCTGGTGATGGAGTTGTTCCTGAACAATCCAATCCAGGAACAGAGTCCACTACGCCGCCCACCGATTACCCCACTAGAAATTTCTGCGGCTTTGAGCTCTGTAGTACTCGATCTAAACTCGACGCCATTAGCTACCCATCTCAGAATCTTAGCCATAGCGTAATTTTCTCTCCAACCCATTTTTATTTAAGTCAAAAAAATTCTTGCCCAACTGATTTATACTATATTCTATTCTGCTGCTGTGCTGCTCTGTTTTACTCGGTATTACTCTGTTTCAGGTTTCTTCGTCTTCTTTAGACGTGGGAGTCGTGCCGGATCAGAACACAGCCTCCGACGCGTCGTTTCCGGTGGGGCAGATGGCGGAGAAGGCGGTGCAATTGCGGGGGATGGATCGGGAGGCGAGGGTGTTGAGGTACAGAGAGAAGAAGAAGAACAGGAAATTTGAGAAGACGATTCGGTATGCTTCGAGGAAAGCTTATGCTGAAATTCGGCCGAGGGTTAAAGGGAGGTTCGTTAAACGGAGTGAAACGAACTGTGAAATTGACAGAATCTTCGCCGGCGCCGGCGTCGGATTCATCATAAACGATGGACGATACGGCGTCGTTCCGAGCCTTAGAGTTTGAGGAAGTGAGACGAGTGGGGCCTACGGGAATTTGTGAGACCCTGTTTGTTGGTTTTTTAAGCCTTCAGGGTCTGATTTGGAATATAATTCCCATGTAATTTCAAATAATTTTCAAATAAAATAATTGTTTAAATGGGTGACTGAAATATAAATTATGAAAGTTGAGGACCAAGGTAGTTAATATTTTAAAGTTTATAAATTTTTTTTAGCACAAAGTTTATAAATTAAATATAAGAAATGTATAAATTTAAAAATTAAAATAGGATTTAAATATTGATGTCACTGTTGTTTAGCATTGTAAAGCATCTATTTATTGATGTTAACGTCAGAGACTCACTAGAATTGAAATTAAGCTTATCTGTTGTGTCTGGCTAGGTTGTAGTTTTGTCATCAATCTTACACTAATTAGTTAGTTTAGTTGATATTTCAAACAAACATTTACATAGATATGAAATTGTTGGACCATAATAAAAACTCAATAATAATGAGCATGACTCAACGACCAGACAACTTGTATTATCAACTTTGAAGGACATTTGATTCTCTCATTCCACATGTTGACAAAAAAGAAAAACTATTTTGGATTTTTTTTTTTCGTGAGTTCAACTTCAACAACATATGGAAGGTGAGATGATCCAAACATCTAATCTTTTAATCGAGATATATATCTAAACAAATTGATCCACGATCAAGATAACGAATGAACTCGTTAATATGTTATTTAATTAGACTATCATATCTATATCTATATCTATCTATCTATCTATCTATATATATATATATATATATATATATATATATATTATATTATATTACATTCAAAAAGGAAATTTTCAATTACTCTTTCATTATATCCGGTAAAAGGAAAAAAAAAAAAAACAAAAGGAAATTCTCTCTATTATAATGAGCTAAACTAATGTTTCCCTTTTGGAAAAATATTTAAAATGTTGACATCTTTTGTTGGTTAGATTTGAGCAAGATTAGTGCAAAAACAATGGGGATAAAATCATTTAGTTAAGACAATAATAAACATTTAATTAATAATGTCAACTCACTGAAACAAAATAATAATAATAATAATAATAAAAATAATAATAATGTCAATTGACATGAGTAGAGTTAGAATTAAACTTTCAAAACATAATTAAATTGTTAACATAAACGTAATTTAATTAGCCAACACATAGCTAGTTCTTCATTTCTCTCAAAAAAGAAAAAGAAAATGTTAAACGACATATTCAAATCTAAACCTTACCATCTTGATGTGATAAAGAAAAAACAAAAACGTAATGAATTCTTTTTTGAAGTTTAACACTACATATTTAAACCAAATTTAAACCGCTGATTCTATTTGGTAACCATTTTATTTTTTAAAATTAAGCCTATTGACACTATTTCTATTTCTAATTTTTTTTATTATGTACTTTTCACCAATTGTTTAAAAAATCAAGCTAGATTTTGAGAACTAAAAAAAATAGTTTTCAAAAAGTTATTTTTGTTTTTGAAATTTGATTAAGAATCCAACCATTGTATTTAAGAAACATGTAAATTATGGTAAGAAATGTTGATGAAATGAACTTAATTTTAAAAAACAAATACCAAAAAGTAAATGGTTATCAAATAAGGCTTAATTTTTTAATTTTACAATTATTTTGTTTCCTAATCTAAACTTGAACATAATGAGCGAGTGACATGTTTTTCAAGTTTAATATACACCGGGTGAAAATATTCATATCTATAACTTCTTGTTGCAACATGTCTATCTATAACCAAGGTTCAAAATAATTGTATCAATGGAAATATCAAAATTTCAATTTTATGGAAATTGAAAATATTGATGTGAAATTGATGGAAATTACTATGATTAGTTAATAACAGTTTCATGGTGACTTAACTAAATTATAGTTATTGACTATTTTTAATCATCATTTCTAAGACAACATTTAGATGTAAATTATAAATGTTTGTATAAATGTCAATGTGTGAGCAAACATTTAAAATGAACTGAAAAAATAATTATAAAATAATATAAAATGGTGTAATTAATTACAAAATTAAGTGAGATAAAATATTTGCATATAAAATAATTCTGAAATGTTTATTATAAAGTGATATATGGTCTAGTACCAAAAAGATGGCTTTGGAACATCTATTCTAGAATCTTGATAATTTTGATTGAAATTACAATATTGCTCTCAAGCCATTCTATATTGAAAATATTGAAGATAGTTACTAAAATGAAAATGATAGAACTCCTACAACCAACCCTATTAGTAGATACATCTCATTAATAGATGATCTTCCTCCTTCAAATGGATAATAATTATTTGATAGAAAGTCATTGGTGTGTGAAACTATATAATTATATGTAATTAGAACCATAAAATTGAAAAAATTGAACTGAACTGACATGGTTAATTCCTTAAAAAATCCAATTTATTTAGAAAAATTTCCTATCAAAATTTAGTCGAAATAGGAGAAAAAACGAAATTTCCCCTATTGAAATTTTGAGACTATCAAATTTCGATCGAAATTTTGTATTACGGCTATATGCCTATAACAACAAAATTGAGCATCATTGGTACCTATAACTAATTCATCGATGTTCATGATGACAATTGAAATAATTAATATCTTGTGCTATTCTTATATTTGATTGAACTATCATGTAATATTTTGTTACATTCTAAAAAGGAAATTTTCATTTATTCTTTTTCTCTACCTTTCTGTCTCCTTCAAAATAAATGTAAATGTGTTTCTCTCCATTACGATAGGCGATGAAAAAGTGTTACTCTTTTTAACGGTTACAACGAAAATATTTAAAAGCTTCCACTTTTAAGCTGGCAATGTTTTTTTTTTTTTTTTTAACAAAAAAAAAATAGAGGAATTTTTTAGTACAATTGAGGTAGGAAAATTCGAATAACAAATCTCATGATTACTAATAAACTTCCATGTCAATTGAGCTATGATCGCTTTGCGTTGACATATTTAAAAGCTTCCCTCTTTCTTTATATTTGTTTTGTTTTTTACAATTGTTCCCTCAATTCATTTCTCTTGAAATATATCAAGATATTGATATTGCATTCAAATTGCAAGGATGCATGTGTCGAATTAAAATAAATAATTTTTTAATCAGTTATAAATAATAAATTAGTTAATTAATTAATTAATAATAATGTATTTAAAAAATTTAAAGATTGTAATTTAAAACTAAAAGGTGTTGGGATATAAATAATTTTATTATTTCGTTTGCAAAGAATTTGACGCTAAATATGATAAGAATGATAGGCATAATATGAAATCAAATTAGTAAAAGTCAAGAGGTCAAAAGTTCAATCTCCTTTATTGTCATAGTTGAAATCAAAAAAAAAAAAAAAAAAAATGTTAGGCCTAAAATGTTTTCAAATTTTTAACAAACAAGCATAGTAATTAGAAAAGTAAATAATCGTAAATCAAACAAAAATAACTTAGCTCATGTTTAGTAATCATTTGGTTTTTAAAATTTATGTATATCTCCTCACAATTTTTCTCATGATTTTCATATTTCTTAAGTGAACTTTTAGAGTTTTGGTATTGACTTGTATTTTTAAAGTAATTTGTCGTGGCTGTTGTTCTATAGAATATTTTCATCATGTCCCTTGAAATGTCTGATAGGATGTCTCTCGAATTGCTATTTTTGTCATAATATATGTTTCTTGAATGGAATTATTTGGTGTTTATCTTCGAAGAGAATTCTTTCCTTCTCTGTGTTGGAGCCTTCAAATTTTGGTTTGGTTATCCTTTTATGTCATGTGTATATATGGCTGAGTTATCATGTTTTAGGGTTACACCTTTTGAAGATTCATGTGTCGCCTTGGGAGGTTGTTCAAAGAGCACGTGTCAATCTATGGTGATTGCGAAATGTTTGTTACTGTCGATCTTGAGGAGATCTCTTTCTCATATTAAATCATTCTACTGCATCTTAATAAAAGATTCTCACACCTACGGGAACTAAGTATTTCAAGTGAAGTGGTCTTTATTTAAAGGTTCAAAGACCACTTCACTTAAAGGTTGAAAGATAAGCGTTCTTGTTGAGAAGGAAACTCACACTTAGGGGAATCTAAGTTTCATAGAGAAGGAGTCTCATATTTAGGGGAAACCCAGGGGAGTCTAAGTGATCATTAATTAAGTTAGGCTATTCATGTGTCATTGTAATTGTCATCTATTTACACATAAGTACAATGTTGTAATCAATTGACTTTATATTAGCCAAATTATCTTTTCTGGGCATTTTTCCTCAGACATAGATGGTATGCACCGAATTGTGTTACCATATATTGTCTTCCGTCTTTTAGCATTTTTATCTGTGCTTTACTATATGTTTTTGGAATTCCTATAATATTATGTGTAACAAGTCACATTATTTGTGTCAGATAACTCATCTTTCATGAATTCTTAAACCGATTTTCGAAAACTTTTTTTGAAAACTATTTTTTTTTAGTTGTAAAAATTCTACTTTGATTTTGAATTCACACTTCGAAAACGTAGACAAAAAAACCTATAAACCAATAGATGGAGTGAGATTTATAAATTTAATTTTCAAAAATCAAATGGCTACTAAATGAGATCTTAATAAATCATTCTAATTATTTTTAATATAAAATAAATAAATGTGGAGAGCTTATATTTTTTAATTGATACATTAAAAGTAATAAAATGTAACCTTAAATTTATTAAGAACGTGGGAAGAAATAATTAATGTGATTTTAATAAAGTCATAGAGTTTTTTTCTGAGACAATATAAACTCATAGATTAAATCAATGGAAATTGAAAAATTATAACAAATTTATTTTTAACAAAAGACTTGATATTATTTATCTAATTATATTTAAACATAGCATGTAAAAAGTTTGGAATCTCAATAGTTTTTATAATTTTTTTTTTTTCATTTCATGAACTCTAAATTTAACTATTACATTAGTTTTCACAAAAAATCGAAAGTTCTACTCCATAAAAATAAAAAAAATTAAAGCATTCAATCATAGTATTAAGAAAAAAAATAATAATGTAAATGGTAAAAAGGATTGGCGAATTGAAAAACGTGAGCTATATAATATAATATAAGAACATATAAAATTGAAATAGTAATATAATATAAGAACATATAAAATTAAACTAAATTGATAGTCATAAATGATATTGTTGATAAGTACTATCAGTGATGTATTTCTATTGCTACATTAAAGGATATTGTTGATAGCTACTATCAGTGATATCTTTCTATTACTATCAATATAAAAGATATCACTAATAGTATATATTTATCATGTAATGTAGTATTTGAGATGAAATGGCTCATCGAGATTGTTTGATCGTGCATAAAAGTTTTCATTGATAGCATGATATGATAGTATCATTGCTCATGATATTCATAACTACATGTTATCAGTGATACTATTGATAGCTTCATACTCTTAAAGTCCTATATAAAAAGAAAAAAAAGTTATTGACCTGTTTGATAATGTTCTCATTTTTCATTTTATAAACTTGTTTAAGAACTATTATCATTTCTTATTTCAAACTTTTAATAACTGTTCCTAAAAATGGTACAAACTTGAGTGACTAAAAAAAGTAATTTCTTTGAAATTTGTGTTCATTTGCTATTTATATTAACGTTTCGTTATAATAATCAAACTTGATGATTAGTTTGTTAGTATTGATGAGGGAGAGAGAAATATTTGGAGAGATGAGGAGATTGGGGAGGCAGAAGTAAAAACGGGAGAAAAGAAAGAAAATAAAAATAAATAAAAATAAACTAAAGAAAAGAAAGAAAATAAAAAAATAAAAAAATCGTAGAAAGGAAAAAATTTTAAATTTTTTTTAAAAAATGGATAAAATGAAAGAAAATTTAAAAAATAAAAAATGGAGAAAGAAAAGAAAATAAAATAAATAGAAAAGGAAAGAAAATAAAAGATAAAAAAAAAGGGAAGAATAAGACGTGCAACAAAACAAGGGAAATTGGAAATTAAAAAAAAATCAAAAGTTTCAATTGTAAAACTTGGGCCCTCAAAGTTTTAGTTGCAATCACATCCTCAAACTTTCAATGGTAAAACACCACTCCTAAACCATATGGTTACAGTTGCAAACAAGGGAGATCATATATTAGCAAAAGGACAAATTGCAAACACCACTCCTAAACCATATGGTTATAGTTGCAATCACACCCTCAAACTTTCAATTGTAAAACTTGGGCCCTCAAAGTTTTATAAATATTCAAATTGGACACTCAAACTTACATAGAGATTTTAACAGTTGTATAAGTTTAAGTGGTTAATTTTATCATTGGGAATCTAATTTCTACAACTATTGTAAGTTTGAGGGTCAAATTTTAACATTTGATAGAAGTTTGAGGACCTATTTTTTACAATTAAAAGTTTGAAGGTGTGATTACAAATACCATCATATTTCAGGAGTGATTTTTGCAATTTGCCCAAAAAAATGGTCGATGAAAGTAATTTTAAATACAAAATTGAAATTATTAGTTCACAGTATTTAATAGTGGTCTTATACAGTAATTTAACATTAATAGAAAACTTTGCGGATATAGCCAAAACAAACAAACTTGTACATAAAAACACTTTTGAGAAAATATAACTGGACACAAATTGTATCTTTATTTTAAATAGTTTTTATAAAAAGTGTTTAAATGCAAAATGTCTTTTCGAACAAAATTTCACCACATGTTCAAAAGCTTAACCACAAATGGGTACCACAATGACTTCATCTTTCAAAGCTTTCTACTTCTTTTGTTTAGCACTTGAGGATTTTACTGATATAGTTAAGTCAGAGCTTGACAACTCTCTTATATCATTTATTATGGGGACAATGAACCTTTAAATATCTTAACAATGGTAGGCAAGGATACAACCCACTTCAAGCATAAACACTCGCGACTTTACTTCTGGTTCACTTAAAAGACCTCATATTATTGGTGATAGTTGCCATCTCTTATATACTCATGACCATTCCCTTATCTAGTCAATGTGAGGTTTTAATCACATTCCCAACATCAACATGCATGCATGATAAACACTAACATGCAATTTGACATAAGAAACCATAAAAAGCCATAAATCCCTTGATGACTACCTTTTTTGCGCATATTACACTCCTACATTTTATTAATGTGAAAGTATATTGTAATTTTGTTGTTTGTAAAATATATGTGAAAGTTTGAAGTTGACATCTCAATTGAGTGTATAAAATTTATAGGAAAAATATGTGTGCATTGAAGGATTAAACAAAAAGTTAAGCGAACAAAAAATATGTTGGGATTTAGGCCCCAAATCTCGTGGTTTGTATTATATAAACAAATTATTTATTTAATAAAATAAAAAGTTATTTTATTTAACATTTAGACATGCATAACTCAATCCTATAAACTAAGATTCATGATTATTTCATGTAACTTGGACAGTATGTGGTTGATAGGTGGATCATGTTCAAGTGATAATCTAAATGGTCTATAGTATATGCATAATATATGGATAAGGCTGGGTACCTTATCGTAGTAATATTGTGGATATGAACCATTTTGTAATACTTATAAATGATTTGATCCAAATCATTCATGTAGAGATATGCAAATGGGGGTATCCTATATAAAGAGTTTGTATAAGACCAGATCGAGAAATAGTTAATCTCTCTTTATAATACCGTTGACTAAAGAGATTAACATTTTATAGGATGACCACATGTAACTCGATCTCAATTTTGAGTGAGTTATGGAATCCTAACTTTGAGGGTCGTCCTTTGATTTATATGAGTGAGAGTGGTCTGTGTCACCAACTTAACAAGCCTACCATTTTGGGGACAAGACTGGGTAGGGAGTTGAGAATGTAGCTACATAATATGAAATTCACTCATTCCAGACTATAGGGCAAAATAGAAGAGTTGTTCCCTTAAGTACGATTTTAGATCTTGAACAATAGGGCGCTTACCTCTCATTGGCCCAAGAGAATTTTGTTTATGATAAAACCATAAACAAATTGTTCATTAGAGAATCAGTGGGACTTAAGGAGCAAGATATAATTACAAGAATAAAACAGTAATTTGACTCAACTATAATTATGAACAACTCGTGAATGATCGATTTACTTGTAATGGTTATATTCATGGACATAAAATATTCTACCGTGCAAATAGTGCAGTTATGGATCTTTAGTAGAGTAACTCATAGTTAATGAATGTTGATTAAATTAATTAAAGAGTGTAATTAATTAATCTTGGATCATTGGAGCTTCTAATATTAGGTTCATTAAGTCCCTTTACTAGCTCACTAATGGGTAAAAATAAGGATTAAATAGTTTTGAAAGAATTTAAATTGTTCAAATTAAATAAGAAAATGTACATTAATTGTATGAGATATAATTAATATAATATATGTAGATACATTATAATATAAAATTAATTTTGAATAACATTCAAGATTAAACTATATAATATGAGAGCAATATTTGAATAAGATTTATATAACATGAATACGAGTCACATTGAAATTATAAGTTAAATTAATATGGATGTAATTCATAATAAAGTTGAATATGATTGAAATATAGGTTTTATTAAATATAAGATAATTAATTAATTTAGATTTAATTTTATTAAATAAATAAATAAAAATAACTTCCCTGCATTGCAGGAGAGTGGATGGGTGAGTGGGTAGAGGGAGTTACAACTCCATTCTCTCTCACAAACCCTCCCTCAAAAAAAAAAGTTATATTAAGTTTTATAGAGAAAACTCTCTATAAAATTCTAATTCCCTTTCCTCGTTCAACAAAGATTCCTATAAAGCTTGATCTTTGTTGGGGATATAGTGAGGAAGTCTTGACGAAGGTGTCCACTTTGTTCATTGAGATAGATAACTAGTTGAGAAAAAGAAATTGAAGAAAGGTCTTCAAAAGAATCACCTTTTCCCTCTGTATTCCTACTGCAATAGAAAAAAATATGCTTAATCATTGTTTTTCCTTCTCTGTATTTTCTATAAATTCTAAATCATAATTAACAGCAAGGCAATCAATACTTCTACTTGGGATTCGATTCCTTCAAAATAATCACAAGAAAAGTATACTATTTTAGATTACAAAAAACTACAGCAGATATTACTAACTTAATAACTCAACTTTGTACTGCAAACACATATTTCCTAACTTCATATTAAATAATACCGTATCCCAACCTCAAACTTCCCTAACTTTACTAACATATTAACTCTAGATTTCAAAACTCAATTTAGTGCCCCATATAACCCTAAAATAGATATTTGTACTCCCAATCACACCTTATATATATATAGTTATCTGAATGTGACAGATTTTAAAAATATTTTGGAAACTGGATAACAAAAATTTCAAAAATTTTTCACCAAAAAAAAGAAAATGGTTATAATTATAGATCGAAAATGATTTTCTTTATTAAAAAAAGTTAAAAAGATGAGTAAAGTCATTTGAATAGTTCAAAACAAGAATATACTTTAAACCTATAGAAAAACATATTGAAAATGTGACACAATTGGTTTGTTTGTAGATGTGCTATTTATCACATTGTCAAATCTTCACCAAAGATTTTAGTAAAAAGACATCTTAAACGACGTCATATAGTTCCAATTTTGGAATTAACTCTTGTCACGTTTTGGACTCATGGATTTGGATTAGCCGAAGAAGGAATAGTGAAATGTATGTGTTTATGAATTGATTATATTACTTATTATCTCCTTCTATGTAAAAATAATCTCCTTATATGCAAAGGTTGACTGTGAGTGTTGAAATTTTCATTTTTTTTTTAATTAAAAATATTGTCAATCGTGCTAATTTAGTTTTGCTATGTTTTCTATTAGCTACAAAGTTAACTACACTGAAATTGTTAAATAGCTTCTAGCACTCTTTATTTTTACAAATATATGATATAATGAAATCCCTTTATAAGAAAAAAATAATATAGTAAAATTGGTAATGAATGTATTAATTTGAGATGTGTAACACCGTGTCTACTAAGGGTGGAAGGAAAAAACAGCTACTTAAACTGACAAAAATGAATCGTCGGTTTAAGTTAAAATCGGACTGTTTGGAAGTTTAGGATTTAAAATATAAAAAATCGAAGAGTTTCATTGGAGTTTGGGTTTGGAAAAGAAGAAAGCTGAATGAACCAAATCGACCGATACTATGTCGAAAATTTCAAATACCATTTTGTCTTGATGACGTGCCAATGGTAGTGTCAATTCTTTAGGTCTTGAGTTTGAGTACAAAGGAGTAGATGAGTTTCCTTTTATTTTGATTTGCCCATCCTTGACCTAATCCAGTACCTAAAAAAAAAGTAAAAAGGAAAGAAAGAGTACACATGTCCATGTTATCGTGGTGGATCACGAACGAACTGACCAAATTATCAGTCTAAACAGTTTTGATCGATGTGATATACATACCAAAAGCTCGGTTCGATTTCGATTTTTAAAGTTTCCTTCAATGTAGAGTTGGTTCAACTCCAATTTTGCACAACAATGAAGCCGAACCAAGTTGCGCTTGCACCCTAACACCTTCACCCAAATAGTGGTGTTCTATCGACCTACCTTATACTTATTCGACTTAATATTTAACTTTCAAATATATATACATATTTTGTAAAGTAAAAATTTGAAGGACCACCTTCATTGTCCAACATTTTCCAGTGAATACCTAAACTTGAAAAACCCTTATTATTATACATGGATTACATCCATGTACATGAATGAATAGATTGATTCGATCTAAAACCACCCATACACATATAATTGTCACTAGAAGAATTTCGGTCGGTTGCAACTGAAGCCCAAGAATCAAATGAAGCCCTTTAAACTGACATTGAAGCCTAGAATCTGTCCGTTTTTTTAAATTCCGTTGTCACATCCATTTTTCAGTCAAAAAGTATAACATGACACATCATCATCGAACGTTATGACTATGACATATTATTCATGTATGGATTGCAAATCTATTACATTTAATTCGTAAATTCTGCTATAAAATCATAATTTAAAAGGCCGTACAATAATTCATCCCTTGAAAACACAAATTATAAGTAATACAAACATTATGATTTTACAAACATTATGAGTTTATTGTCCCTCTCCACTTGGTAAGTATGGATCCCTTCACAATTCTTCTTGAATAGACCCCCCTAACTTCAACAGTGTGTGGTTATAGGCATCTTTGTCTGACCACTGTTGTTCAAAGGATCATAAACAAAAAAGGTTTAAGACAAAGGATTGAAAGTGAAAATGTGATCAGAATTCATATTCAACTAACCGTGTTTATTGGGAATGTGAATTCTTGTAGTGAATGGTTGGATCTAGACTTCCCGAAGAAAAAACATAAAGAGGTTGCAATACCAAATCTTTACTCCTTTGTTGCACCTATAAAATAAGAAAACTCAATAGTTGAATAAATGTGAGAATCTTCTTTTTCAAGATCTTGATGAAGAGAATTTTGATTACCTAGATATGAGATATGAAGACGATGAAAAATTTTCAGCAGCATAACGAAGCTACCACAACAAAACAAAAAATTTACCTTGAAACTGTTCAAAGAAGCATACTCCCAAAAATATTTCACAACCACTTGTTCTCAACAAAACTATCAAAATTCCCAAAAAATGAATATTGAAGAACACATACATGAATAAGCAAATTTAGCTCACAATGTACTTTAAATCTCAAAAGTTGTGACAAAAACTACCATAGTGCATGAATAACCCACAAACTACCATAGTGCAACCCACAAACTCGAGCACCTTGAATCAAATCTAAACTACAAACAAAAAGTACCCATGAGTCATAAACAGGTATTACATTCTAATCCCATATGGTCCAAAGAGAAATATGCACACTATAACTTCTCAAACATGAATTTCCATATCATTAGAGTCACTTGAAAACACTTAGAAACCGTGCTTAAAACTGCAAGCATTCAAAAATGCACTTACCAGGAACAATTTTTATGTGAATCCCTTGCTGTTGCAAGAAATCCATCTCATCTCCACCCCTTCCAAACACCAAAAAAACACACAAACGACACCATTAAAAGTATAGGGCAGAAAAATTCATAGGCTTACTAGATACACCATCAAAATGCAACTTCTCATATATGTAAAACATTTGCTTTTTAGGAGCTCTACTATATTTTGTCACACTATCATAAAAAACAAAGGAGCTCTTATATATTTATTCATCTAAAACTTCTTTGCAACCCATCAAATTAATATTTAAGTCGAATTAGGAATGGGAGTTTGAAGATTGCGTGTAATACTAGACATTTTAAAGGGAAGAAATGGAAATACGTTTGTCGAAGTAGGGGAAGAGAGGGCCTGGTTTGTCGTTGATGGTGTGAGTGTCGAAGGCTTGGTGGAAGTCCCAATTTGTTGGCTTGCAACTGTCATAAAAATCTTTGATCTCATTTTTTAGAGCTCTATTTTCAAAAGTTAAAAGGTATTTATTAACTTTTTTCTTTCTGAGGGATTCATTTTTGGTCCAATTTAAAAACTGAGAAGTAGAGTAGTGAAAATTACGGGGATATTTGGCCAAGAACGAACCTGGCAGCGCGTGTGACGGACAAACGAACGATGATGGAGGCATCAATTGGAGCAAAGATTAGTTCAGCACAAGTGCCAATAGCGTTTTAATCCATTCCCTGCAGAGCTAACAGAACAGAAAACAATGATAAGGATATAGAACTAGTATAATTTCAAACACAATATTCATCCTACAACATAGTAACAGAGCTTGTACCCGTCCCCAATGATTTGGAAAATGATATAATTTAAAATAAATAAATAAAATAAAATGAGGTGGTTGTAAGATGGTCACCATGAACTTGAAAAGAAAGTGGTAGAAAGATACAAAGATGTTGGATCAAAACTCATTCTTGAAGAACAAACGACCTGATATCTTATTGCCCATTTTTATAGTTTTATTCAAATTTTAGGTAAAGACTTTAGTCATGCGCGAAGTTACCAACCTAGCCAGAGATTATCAATTAAAAGCATAAGCTTCAAGAAGCTAGTAAATAAGATGAAACCTGATTAAGTATTACTTACTTGCAGTAGAAACATTTCTCTAGGCATCATTGCATCTTCAAGAGTATGGCCAATGCCGTCCAACTTAATCACTTTTAGAAACTGAGGTTAGAAAAACGTATTTGGTCTTATTAACTGCAAGAAAGAGGCCAATGGCCTGAAGAGAAATAATTCATTGTAATATGTTTACTCACCTCTTCATTGCAAGCGTGGTTGTGGCGCTTCAGCGGAGACACGCAGATCCGGTGGAGACACAATTGATACTACAAACGAGTACTATTTTCTCTAGCCAACTACGCTAGTCCAATGCCCTTTAGACCCAATTGATACTACAAACGAGTACTATTTTCCTACAGTAGAATCAACTAACAGGCAAAACATCCAAAAACATGTCATATCACAAGCACATACTCTTAATGAAGAGACATTCAAGTAGAAAAGCAAATGGTCCTATCAACACTAAATATCCAATAGAATGAATATAAACTATTTTGCTAACAGCATAATGAATAACCAAATTATCTTCTTGTGAAATCAATAGATTATGGAGGTGAGGGAGATGATATAATGGATAACCAAACTACCTTCTTTTGAATTCCAAGACCAACCTACAAGGAGAGTTTCAATATACATCATGTTATGGTAGAGGAAGAGATTGAGAGAACACAAATGTGAGGCAAATTCAATCAATATGAACTAAACCTAAACTCGTAGGAGTATACTAAGGAAGCAGGAGTTTTCTTGAAACAGACACAATTCTCTTAAATTCTTATAATGCCAAAACATTCTCCTTCTCAACAAACAAACAAACAAAATAGAGGCTTACAATGTCAAGAATTTTGATTATTTTCATTCCCCTATAAAACTCTTCCAGTACATATATTCAAGAACCTACAAGAACAATAGATGAAATATGGAGTGCTTTCTTGGACATGAAGGAAAAATATATAGAAAAACTATTATTATAGAAAGGTCTGGAAAACAATATTTACATCCTCAGGGTTGCTAAAGCACATTTGACAAGAACAAGATTCAGGACAATACATCCCAACAGCGAAACAATCACAATACCTGCAAATGAACAAGTAGTATAAGCAAAAATGGTGAAAAACAAGAAAGGGAACAACAAAAGATTCTTTAACTTTGCATAAGTGACTAGAGCTTTTAGCTTAGCACCATCTAAAAACTAGATACAACATGCTGTATAGAATTTTGAACAAAACATTATAAAAAACCACAATCAAATAGTTCATTTGTACTAAATAAATAAATCGAAAGAAAACTTTTTTTTTTTTCTAATAGTGGAGTTGCAATTGTACAAGGCTTTCTTCAGATTCATTACACAGTGTAAAAGAAACATCTGGTAAAGTCAATTGCTTACAATGAAGGTATAGTTGAGGGTTATTTTTTTGCAATACTTCCACTTTCAAAGTCAATACCAAAAGGGAGGAATTGTTTCTTTCCTTGATTCATGTGGGAACTAGAATGAAATGGTTTCTAATTTCTATGGTCTCCAACTATAGGCGTTTATAATACCTATGCACACAAAGCTACATTAAACACATACAAGACAAGGTATATTCAACCAAAAATCTATAGAAAAAGAGATCAACACTTGCAGTAGTTGGAGTTCTGAGGTGTTGGATGGTACCTGGTGTTTTCTTCCAATGAAAGGACACAACTCCAATCAAGTGTATCCAAACACAATATTTAGAGGTCATGACCCAATTTCCAGCCTTAATAAAGAATCCAAAAAGTTTATAAAATATTAAGAACTTGTCAAAACACTTGAAACAATCTTTTAATACTGTAGAACAGTCCACTTTCAAACTCAAAATTCTTCCAAACCTCAAATCTATAATCCATACATTATAGGTAGTTCAAGATTAGGCCAAAATCTTAGTAGGTATTCAAGAGCAAACAAAAAAAAATCAAAGAGAAACTCACTAAAATCTCACCACAATAGAATCAGTGGTAACTCAAAGAATAGTGCAACCACATATCCACAGATCTGTGCAGTAGTGAGGGAGATTTAAAAGAGAGAGAAAAAAAAGCAAAAAGAAGGAGAGAAAAAAAAACTTATCGTTTGAGGTAGGCAATGATTGACAATCCACAACGTTTGAAGGTGCGGATGGGAGACGTATGATCGGCAAAGGTGAGGGAAGAAGTTCCATATGAACGTAGACATGGGTGAGGGAACTCATGAAGGAGAGAGAAAAACACCCACTAAAATCTACTGCAATTGACAACAGTGACGGACGAAGAACCTACAGATGATGGATGAAGGTGGTGACATAGATGTGGCCAACGACGCTTGTGTAGCTGAGGGAGATGAAAACGACGAGGGTCGTAAGTGAGAGAACTCGTGAGGGAGAAGGGAGTCGTATAGCTAGAGTAGAAGTTCTTTTTATTTTCGTTTTCCTATATATAACCAAACCCTAAAATTTGAGAGGGTAGCAAAAAATTGAAGGAGGGAAACAAAAAGTGAAAATCAGAGCTACAATGTTGGTTTTAAATCGACATTGTAGCCCCATTTTTAATGTTGATTTAAAACTGACATTAAAGATCTGTTTTTTATTTTTTAAGAAACCGGCATTGTACATTTGCTTTAGTTTTTTCCAACCGACATTAAAGCTCATAATTCTTGTAGTGTATATGATCAGAGATAAATTGTACATCTATTGCTTTAACATTTCACGATGTATATTTACATTTCATTCAAACACAATTTCCCCTCTATTTTGCATCTCTCTTTTTAATAAATTTCTTTTTCAAACTTATTTTTCCTATTTAAATTTATTTCTATAAAAATATTTTATTTTTCTCTAAACAATGAAACGGTTTTATAGAAAGGGCTATGGAAACAGTCCTACAGCAGAAAAGAGCTATGCAGATTTTAATACTATCCATCAAGTTTATTCCAAGACCAACCAAAGAAAGGTTTACGGATCACTTAAAGGTTTTAGTTTTATCCATCAAGTCAGTCCTAGGACCACCTAAATAAAAGGCTATGGATCATCAAATCTATCACAATAGATCTTCTGGAAAAAAAAGACTATAGACCATCAAGTTTATCGTAATAGACTACCTAAATAGAGGGCTATGGATTACTATAAGGGTTTAAGCCCCAAATTCACTGAGGATTCTAAAATTATCTTCCTTGTTAGTCCTTTGGTAAGGGGTCAACCAAATTCCTCTCAGACCTCACAAATTCCAAGGAAATAACTCTTTCTTTTAACAATTGTTTCGCAGCTTTATGTCTAAGATGAATATGCCTCCTTTTGCCATTATATATATTATTCTTGGCAATTCCAATGGCAGCTTGTGAATCACAATGTACCGAAAATGGTACCGATGTTCCCCACAATGGTACATCTCCTAGTAGACTTCTAAGCCACCCAACCTCTTGACCTGCTAACTCTAGAGCAATAAATTCAGAATCCATGGTAGATCTAGCTATGCACATCTGTTTTGTAGACTTCCACGATATAACTCCTTCGCCAAGTAAGAATACATATCCACTAGTAGAATTGAGCTTGTCATTATCAGTTACCCAATGTACATCACAATAACCTTCTAACACAACAGAGAATTTATTGAAATGTAAACAATAGTCTATTGTGCCCTTAAGATATCTCAACAAACGACGAAGAGCACCCCAGTACTCTTTATCAGGATTATGTGTATATCTACTCAATCTAGTCATAGCATGCAATATTAGGTCTGGTATAGTTCATTAAAAACATAACACTACCTATGACCTTTGCATATACAGAATGAGACACACTAACTCATCTATTTTTCTTAAGACTTATACTAGTATCATAAGGTGTTCTTACAAGAGGATCATCAAAGCTGCCAAATCTCTTTAATAATTTTTTAATGTAGTGTGATTGATATAGAGAATAACAATTTTCTGTTTTCCTTATTTTAACACAAAGTATTACGTCAACTTCCCCTAGGACTTTCATTTCAAAATGCGACGATAATAACAACTTGGTATTATTTATTACCTTTATATTTGTTCTAAAGATGAGCATATCATCAACATACAAGCATACAATCATACTCTTTGCTTCAAACAATTTTGAATAAACACACATATCTGAAGAATTCACTTTAACCTATTTTTCTTTATTAAAGTATTGTTGAATTCTTCATACCATTGGTTGGGAGCTTGCTTCAGACTATAAATTTATTTTTTAAGTTTACATACTTTATTTTCCTAACCGGCAACTATAAAGCCTTCAAACTATATCATATCAATTTCTTCTTCTAGATCACCATTAAGAAAAGTAGTTTTGACATCTATTTGATGAATTAAAAGTCCATGGACGACAACTAGTGCTATCAAGACTCTAATTGTAGCTATTTTGTTACAAGGGAATACGTGTGAAAGTAGTCAATATCTTGTTTTTGTGTATACTCTACTACTACTACTAACCTAGTATTGTATCTTTCAATTGAACCATCTGATCTTATTTTCTTCTTGAAAATCCATTTTCCCCTCTTAATAGGCTTATTTCCTTTAGAAAGATCCATTAAGTCCCAAATTTGGTTCATGGTTAAAGAATTTAGTTCACTCTTAATGGATTCCTTCCATAAGCTAGAGTCTACAGAACTTAAGGCTTCCTGGTAAGTTTTAGGATTCTCATCTATAAGATACATATATGCAAACTGCTAGTCAATATCACTTGGCCTCTCAACTAAAAAAAGTAGTCAAGAAATCAGGACCAAATTTTTTCTCATTTCTCCAACTCTTACTTCTTCTAGGTTCAATTTCATGCATTCTATCAGAGGTTCTAACAACTTCAGTTTCAAGCATACTACTAGTAGTTTTATCATTTTCAGTTTCATGCATACTATTAAATAAAAAATGCATTGAATTAGATATATTATCATAACTAAATGTCCTATCTAATTTGTATTTTGCCTTTTTCATTGGAAACATATGTTCAAAGAATTCGGCATCCCTATATTCATAAATGGATCTATCATTCAAACACATATATCTATATGCAACACTATTTTGAGCATAATTAATAAACACACAATCTAAAGTTTTAGATCTTATCATAGGTTTTTTTAAGCTTAGGATATGCTACTTTAGCCAAACATCCAACATACTCCCATGTAATTGAGATTAAGTGCATAACCTCTCCAAAGTTCGTAAGATGTCTTATCTAGTTTTTTGTGAGGTACCCTGTTAAGAATAAAACAGGCAGAAAGCACAACTTTTCCCCAATGTTATCAGATAGTCTTGAACTTAACAACATAAAATTTATCATTTCCTTAAGAGTTCTATTTTTTACGTTTTGCTATACCATTTTGTTGTAGTGAATAACGTGCAGTAAATTCATTAATAATACCATTTGATTCACAAAATTCTTTAAGAGAATTATCACTGTGTTCACCACCTCTATCCGTTCTTAACCTTTTAATCTTCTTATCTAATTGATTTTATACTTTTGTTTTATATTTAAAAAACATACTACCAGTTTCATCTTTGGTTTTTAAAAGATAGATTTTAGTATATCTAGAGAAATTTTCAACAAAATACACGTGGTAATTTTTCCCACATCTACTTATCGTATTTTTGAAATCAGCTAAATCAGAATGAATCAATTCAAGCAATTCTGTACTTCAATTATAGGTTTAAAAGGTTTCTTATTAAACTTTGCTTCCACACAAACAGAAGATTTACGAATTTCACGTGTTTTCAGATGCATTGATCAGTTTAATTCTTTAGGTTTCTTAATCGATTCAATATTCGCATGACCTAATCTATCATGCCACATATCAAGAGACTCAACTATGTAAGCAGAATTAGAAGCACTTGCATTCATCATATTCACAACAGGAATAGTATTCAAGATAAAAAGATCATAAGCTAGGTACCCCTTACCAACAAAGTCTCCTTTTTTGGAGAGGATAACATTGTCAGCTTCTAGTACAATTTTAAGCCTAGCTCGATTCAATAGACTTCTAGATATCAGGTTCCTATGTAAGGAAGGTACATACAACACATTACTTAAGGATAACTTTTTTCCAAAGGTTAATGTTAAAATAATCCCTTTTCTAAGTTCTCATGTCATGACAGAGTTACTCATGAATACACACATTCTCCATCAGTAGAGTTCTAGTAGACTTTAGTTTGAGCAAAAGTGTCTTGAGACTCCAATATCAAGAATCCAGTCAATTTTGTTTTCCACCTGATCGACTTCCACAATAACAATTATTATGTCATCTTGTTCAACAAGATTGGCTTATGGGGTGGATCGTTGATCTGACCTTCGTTTCCTTCTATTGTATTGGTAGGATTTGTGCCCAGGCTTTCTATAGATATAGCAAATTAATTTTTTTTTTTCTTTTCAATCTTCCCACCAGTAGGTTTGTGAATGTCCTTTCTTTTTGGAGAGAATTATTCTTGCCATGCTGCCTGTTTTTTTGAACCTATCTTTGTTAGTAGCAGAAGATACAACCAAGTTAGCACCAACTTAATTCAAATATTTAGAAATTAACTTATCTTTTAACCTTGGCTTCTTCCATGCGCATGTGTCCGATAAGCTCTTAGAATGTCAGATCTTTCTTTTTGTGTTTTAGATGATTTTATATTCACTCTAGGATGAGGGAAACTTCTCAAGCAACACATTTGCTTAGAGTATTACAGACATCTTCATACCTTCAGATAGAATGTTTGTTACCAACTTTTTATACTCATAGATTTTTTTAATAGTAGGTTTCTTGTCGGTCATCTGGAATTGTAGCCACTTTCTGATAACATATTTTTTTTTACTAGCATTATCTTCTTTGTACCAAGTCTCCAGTGTGTCCTAAATTTTCTTATCTGATTTTTGGACCACGAACAGATTGAATATGGGGTTTGTCATATGGTTGAGCAAATGGCCACATACTGTTTTGTTATCTTTCTCGTATTTATGAGGATCGATCTTGGAGGATTGCCTTGGTTGATCAGAAATAGCAATGGGTTCCCAGAAGATTCTGGATCAGTGACAGTAGACACTTTCTTGATGGCAGTGTGGAGAAACCATTACCCTGAAAGCAATTATGGCGCAACCTTGGTGTTAATCGTTGTACCAGTTGCTTCCAAGCATGCATTCACTAGAAGATGGATTAGAATTAAGGGAAAAACGATGTTCATAAGAGAATAAAACAAAAATCAAATAGATGAGAGTGCAGAAAACAATATTGGAGAACCTTGATTTTTCATGTTGGTGTTTCTGAGTTTTTAAAGAAGAAGTTGAAGGATTGAATAGTTACAACGGGGAAGAAAACAATCACACAAGCAATAAATCATAAATGGGAAGAAACAGTCACAAACGGGAAGAAATGTTGGAAAATTAGACGGATAAGTAATAAAAAGTTGTTTCTTTGTTGCGCAAGCAGTTACACGAACCCATCCGTCCGTCCGGCCAGATAGAGGCGACGAGAATGTGTGGTGAAAGGATTTTACTTACACCACCATCACACTTTGGAGTTACCTCATGTCTCTTGGTATTTATATCTTTAAGATAATGTTTTATTCTCCAATATGTGATTTTTTTTACTTTTCCTATGTGCCTAAGCCCAAATGCCATTTCTAACATAAATATCATATTTTTGTCTTAGTTTTTACTTTCATGTCTTCACTTATTTTCACTCTTTAAAACATCATTTTTGTCTCTTTAGTTAAAAGAAAGAAACAATCGAAACAAACAATAGTTATCAAATAAATATGGATCATTTAATAAGACTATGTATAGTAACAATTTTGTTTTTTGTTTTTAGTTTTTGAAATTAAGTCCATAGGTACTATTTTCAACTCCAGATTTTCCTTTTTTATCTGCTTTCTATTAATGGTTGAAAAAACTAAACCAAAATTTGAAAACTAGAAAAATGTAGCTTTTAAAAATTTATTTTTGTTTTTGGAATTTGGCTAAGAATTCAACCTATACTTAAGAAAGATGTCAACCATTGTAAGAAAATGAGAGAAAATATGTTTAATTTTTTAAAACAAAAAATGTATGCAATTGGTTTTTAGGTTTTTTAAAAAATAGATATGTCAAATTCAATTATTGTTCGATTTTAAGAATGTTAAAAATTTCAAAAAAAAAAAAAAAATGTTGTGAAATTGGGGAGTACAACGGAACACAGATATGGAGAAAATATAGTATAATAATAATGTATAATATAAATAAATAACAAAAGAATATAAAAGAATATAAATGTATATAGATATAAAAATAAATAACTTAAATAAAATAAAGAAATAAAGAAAATAGGAAAAATCATGTAATTGTGAAATTTTCACTAGATTTTTCTCAAACTCACCCATCTTCACTATACTACAAAATGCATAAATGACCACTATTTATAAGAGAATTGGCAAGTAGGATGTGACCATTAGGACACTAAACATGTATAAATTTGTGACACATGGGGCAATAGGTTTAAGGATACATGGTTCTTTTTGGGATGTGCATCTATCTTCTATCTCCCTTAGATGCCTATTATATATATATATATATGAAATATGTCTAGTTAAAACCTTACTAGGGAAAAACCCAATGAGAAAAAAAACAAACATGTGTCCTTAAACCTGGTAATCTTTCGAATAAATTTGTTGTATAGTGTTGCTGTCATTTTCTTCAAGATCATGAGTCTAAAAAAGCTTTAGTGAAATATGTTTTGTTCTATCTCCTTTAATATATCATCCTTTGATGAGGGATATGCATGTTGTTGTCTTCGTATAAGATCATTAGAAGATTTTTACTAGAAGACAACCCACATGTTCCATGAATGTGTTGAATCATTAATCTTAACCATACACATTCTCGACTAGCCTCGTGAATTGCAAGAATTTTAGCATGATTTGAGGCTGCTATGGTCTATTTCACCGATCGTCATGATATAACAATAGTTTCTCCACATGTAGATAGATAACCTTCAAAGGATCACTGGCTAGACACAAGGTTTTATAGTGAGTAATTCATATTCTTGCTTTAAGAGGAATGTTTACCAAATATAATAATTAAAACCTTGTGTTGGTGGTGTGGTAATATAAGGCTTAACATATAAGAGTTAGGAAAGATCAAAATAAAATTGTTTTCGACTTGAAATTTGGCTCAACGATGAAAATATATTTCAAATGAAGGATAAAATGGTTTAAACTTGACCATTTTTCTTTATTCTCAAAGAGAGTAGTGAAAGGATCGTTTATTTTTCTTTTCCTTTTTTCCTTTCTTTTTTGACACATTTTCTCCAAATGATAACGGACCATGACCGCTCAAGCTTCTTGTCGAGGTTTTGACTATGAGAATGATTATAGTGAATTCAAAAGCTCCACCTTAAAAAATATTTGAAACAAGATAGAAGTATTTTCATCTTACTTCCAAAGAAGAAATCTTTTCAAAGAAATCATATTTTTTTTAAAAAAGAAAGTGCCATGTTATGAATGATGCTTGAGTGCAAGTGCACAATGAAACCGTGGCCTTTTTTAGAAAAACAAAATCTTATCTTCACATATTCACTTTCTTTCAAGTATTTAGCTAAGTCATGGTTTGATGTCACTTATTGTCACTTATTGTCGCTCAATTCACAGAAATCAACTTTATTAATAACTAAAAGAAAAAAAGAGAAAAAAAAAGATCAAACTGGTTCGCATCCTTCTCATTATCTCCCAAATTTGAATTCTCAAGATTTGCTCTTGTATTTGACCAATCTTTTCTAGCTCCACATTTTAAATCTTTCTTATTTTCTCCTGATTCTGATTAATAATACGTCAATTCTTTTTTTATTATGCTTTCCCATTATTTTTCCTTTTTATCTTATAAGAATAGCAAACATGTGGTTATTGAGCTCTTTTCTTTAAAAAGAAAAGGCAAGGGAAATGTGCATTTTGTTTTTTGAAAAAAAGAAAATGGAAACATGTTAATGATCTGATGATGAATGAAATAATTTTAACTTTTCTAAGTATGATGGTATAATCAAAATATATATATATATATAGTGATTATTGCATATAGTTAATTTTATTTAAAATTTTTGTCAAACTTTGTATTATTTTTGAAATACAATTTAGAAGATGAACATTTCATTAACACCTAAATATCAAAATAAATGTAAACAATTTCTCACTAAATCTCACTCTAACTTTCAATAATAAAGTAAAGTTAACACTTTGTGAGTGGAAATGTCGATGTTAGAATTTTTCAATTACAGAAAATATTTACACAAGAATTTGAGATATTTGACAATCTCAACTCCATCATAGGATTAACTTGATAGTTAAAGAAATGTCTCATGTGGATCAAAGCACATTTTAGAATTATGAATCGATCTTTATGAGTGGTGTAAGCCCTTCAAAGGAAGATTGAAATTTATTTTGTAAACCAAAGTGAAAATCCAATTGGAGCTCCATTTAAAGAACTCAACTTTGAATGAAATGTAAATACATTTGAAAACTTTGAATTAAAACCAATTACTTTTAGAAATTTTAAATTGGAATAATTCAAAATCATTTAAATTAAATTGAATTTTATTTAGAGAATTTGAATTAAAAAATTAAAAAATTTGAAAATTAAACTTAAATGAAATTAAAATTTAATTGATAAATGTAAATTAAAACGAGTTAAAATTCATTTATGAAAATCTCAATTTAAGTTGAAATTGAGATCTTTTATAAACTTAGAATTGAAATGATTAGAGTTTGGAGTGTAACTAATTAGAAGACTTAAAATTAAATTCAACTAAATTTTATTTGAGAATTCTAGATTAGAATTTATTTGTAAAACTAATTGAAACAAAATTTGAAAATCCCATTGTGATTAAGATTGATTTTTTTTTTTTTTCATAAAACCAATTTGAAAACCTTTAGAAAAATTGAAACAAAACTTTATGAAAAATTTGAAATTGATTTCAAATTGGATTTTAAAATCTATTAAAAGAAGGAAGGTTTTGGAGAATAAATAGATAAAAGAAAGAAACTATAATGATAAAAGAAATTAAAAATGAGACCCACCACACTTTACATTTTCTTCTCTCCTCTTTCTTCTGCATTATTTTCTTCTTTTTTCTTCTTCCACTCTTTCCTCTTTCTTTCATTCCTCTCTCATTCTTTCATTCTTCTCTTTGCTAGTGGATGGTAGCTTTGGGTTTGCCGAAATCTAGCATGCACGCCGTTCGTCGAAAATCACATGTGTCGATGGAGATCTGGCTGGAGTTTACAATGTGATGGATATCGCTGGAATGCTGGATATTTATTATGATTTTCTTCTACTCTTCTAAACTCTCATCTCATTTTCAATTTCTTTCTAAATCTCTATATCCTCTCCTTTCTCTATTTTCAATGTGCATCGTAAATAATAATTCCTCAATCCCCTTCTCTTCACCTAAATCTCTTTTCTATGTGTTCTTCCCGCCTTCCAAAATGTATTATGTTTCCTTTTTATAAGCCATAATAAGGCTTAAATTAGCTTAGAAAGAGTTGATAAAATGGAGGAGAAAAGTGGGGGAGAATGAGAGAAATGGGGAAGGATAGGAAGAATAGGAGAGGAATGGGAAAGAAGGAAGAATGAGAAAAGAAAAAAGAAAAAAAGAAAATAATAATTATTATTTTATTTAATGTTTTTTACTTTTCTTTTATTTATATATACATATATAAAATATTATCCTTTTAGATCTTATAAAAACTCCATTAAAAAAAAGTAAGATAAGTAAAAAGAAAACATATATATATAAAATAAAAAAATCAAGATGGACCAAATACGATGTCTACAACGATTATTATTAAAATTCACAACATTCACTTTAGGAAATGGTGTCATCCCGGTTGGTCAAAATTCATGATTTTTCATTAATAACTCGTTATTTTGTTCGGCAAGACATGAAATTAGTTCAGAATATTGTTTAAAATATTTCTCTCCATATTACTGCTGTAAGAGCATATTCGAAACATGAAATGTAAAAAATGTCTTATCTAACATATCAACATCAATAATTTTCTCTCCTTATAACAACATTTTCAAACTGATTTTAAATAATGCAAAGTTGTAATCACTTACTGACTTAAAATCTTATAATCTCAAATGCATCTACTCATAAAAAGCTTTAGGAAGAAATGATCATATCTCTCTTTCAAAATTTTCCACAAGATACGAAGATCTTTTATTGTAAGATACTCCATTTTCAATCCCTCCTGAAGATGATGACGAATGAAAATCATACATTTTGCTTTGTCCTGATTGGACATTGTATTTATTTTATTAATAGTCTCTCCAAGATTCATAGCATTTAGGTGGATTTCGGCATCAAGTACCCATGATAAATAATTACTGCTGTTAATATCAAGGGCAGCAAATTCTAATTTTGTGAGATTTGTCATGGCAACATTATCATAAAATATTGTATTTATATTAGAAATTTAATAGATATTAAATATGAAAAATAATGTTAAATTTAATTATAACGAAGAGGGAAAAACCGACATACTTTTAGGACCTACCTTTAGCAAGGAAAACGATAAGAGCTCGTGCTGATAATGTGTTATGAATTTGGAAAGCACAACGAAACACATATATGGAGAAAATACAATATAATAATAATATATAATATAAATAAATAAGAAAATAATATAGATATATATGGATTAAAAAATAAATAACTTAAATAAAACAAAGAAATAAAGAAAATAAGAAAATCATGAAATCATGAAATTTTCACATGTTTCTCCAAAAATTTTGGATTTTTCACCAATCTTCACCATACTACAAAATACATAAATGACCATTATTTATAGGAGAATTGACAAGTAGTATGTGACTACTTGGACACTAACCATGTATAAATTTGTGATACATGGGGTAACATGTTTAAGGACACATGATTTTTTTGGGATGGACATCTATCTTCTATAATATTTATAATTAAAAAGTTGATTATTAAAACACTCACATTTACTCTTTATACAAAGATGAATGCAAGAAGAAATAAAATTTTCTTGTGGACCTTGTGGACCTTATTTTATTTTATTTAATAATGAACGTGGACACTTGACTTCAATTTCTATGGATTGCAACTTTTATATGAAGTTGAATGGATAAATTCAATAGCGTTAAAAATAGCATAATCGAACATAGTTTAATTGACATACGAACGTATAAATTACTTCTATGAAGTCCATGATTCAAATCTCCATACTTATATTTTACTAAAAAAATGTTTAAAAATATTTTTTTAATTTACACTTCATATCTATATCATTTTCTTTAATTTTATTTTAACAAGAATACTCTAAACTTTTCGTTAACATCATTTTAGTCTCTATATATTTTGAGGTTTCTTGAAAGTATATCTTATAATTTAGGTTGAAGTGTTGCATTCGTCCATCCAATCTCTAGAAGACAATTCTTCATGACACTTTGTGAAAATAAAGGTGTTCCTCACATAGAATACGGATGTTCCACATAAAGTCATGACAATTACAAAACAACAAATCAAGTACAAATAACAAACTAAGCGAATAATGGCAAGAGGTTGGTAACCCAGTTTAGTGATATACGGCCTACGTGTAGGGACAATATACTCGAGAAAGATAACTTTCCTAATATGAAAAATCAAGCATTTACAACATCGTACATATATGTAAAATAATGATAATTATACTGACATCTATAGAGTCCAACTTATTATTGATCACCAAGGCTCCCCTAGATGTGAGCCTCATTATCAGTAGAACTTAGGCTCTACCTAAGTACATGAATATTAGTGATAAATCACTTAGGTTAATCCTAAATGTGAAATTCCCTCTCTCCAAGGTGTTATCTTCCCACGTTCAAATGAAGACCAGTCTACTTGATATACTTAGACTCCCCCTAAGCTTGAGAACTTCTTCTTAGTCAATGTTGCTTAGGAACCCCCTATAAATGAGAATCCCTTCTCAATTAATAATGCCATAGGCTCTTCCTAAGGTCAAGGATCTCTTCCTAAGATTGATTCAAATCTCAAGAATCACAGTATTGTTGGGATTGATACCCTAAAACTCTTGGGTCTTGTAATTTGTAATTGTAATGTAAAAATAATTTATTTATTTAATAAAATGTGAGATATTTTATTTGAAATTTAGTAAAATTAACCCACAAACTAATAAACTAACATCCAAGGTTATCTTTTGTAGCTCAAACATGTATGTAGAGACATACAAGTGGATCATGTTTAAGTGATAACCTAAATGGTTTGTAGTTGATGGATAAAGCTGGATACCTTATCTAGTGACACTAAGAATATGACCCACTTTGTAGATGTTATAATTGTTGTAAAGTGCTACAGATGATCTGATTCTGATAATTCATGTAGAGACATGCGAGTGGGGGTCTTCTATATAAAGGAGTTTGTATAAGACTGAACCACGAAATGATTAGTCTTATTATATAACACTGTTCATAATAGAGACTTACATTTCACTAGGATGACCATAGGTGACGTGACTTGAATCTTGAGGGAGTTGTGAACTCCTGCGAATGGAGGTGGTTCTTTGATTTGTATGGGTGAGAGTGGTGAGATCGTGGACTCAATAAGCCTACCATTTTGGGGATTCGTCTGATTGGGGAGCTGGGAACACAACTATACAAGAGGGAATTCACTCATTCCCTAACGTTTGGGTAAGTAGATAAATTACACCCTTAAGGGCGATTCAAGGGCTTGACCAATATGGTGCCACACCCTCTCTTGACCTGAGAGGGTTTTTGTCATAGTTGGACCATGACTTATTGTTCACTAGAGGGATGAGTGGTACTTAAGAAATTAGATGTAACTACAGGGGCAAAATAGTAATTTGGGTCCAGCTGTACTTACAAGCAATTTGTGAAAGGTCATCGCACTGTTGACTAGTTATATCCAATTGACACAGAAAATATATATGTAGTGCGAAGAGTGCAGCTGTTGATATTTAGTGGAGTGATCAACTGTTAATGAATGTTGAATAATTTAATTAAAGGAGTTTAATTAATTACTCAAGAACCATTAGGGCTTCAATCTATTGGTCCATAAGGTTCCCTCTATAGCTTAACAGGGATTATTAATAATCAATTTTCGGTTATTTTAAATTGTTCAAATTAATTGAGGGAATTAATTATATGTGATATAATTAATCTGACTCAATTATATATAATATAATTAATATAATGTATTTGATACATTATAATATAAAGTTTATTTGAAAGGAATTATATATTTGAATATGATTCAAATATTAATTATATGGATGAGATTCATATAACTAAATTTAGTATAAATATGATTTATATTAAATGTCATGCATTATTAAGAGAGAAACAAACTATAGGTTATATTGTATTTGATACGATGTAAAAACTATAGGTTATGCGTTATATTTGATATAATATATAGTTTAATATATATTATATGATACAGTGATTATCATATATGTATATTAAATAATGTACTAAATAATTGTTATTTATTAAATTATTTTAAATTTAATTAATTTTTGAAACATTAATTAAGGAGGGAGTTGTAACTCCCTTCCCCTCTCTCTTTTCTCTCAATTCTGATCGGATTATGGGTGGTTTTTGAATTGGTGATCTTCATCTTCTTCACAAAAGATTTTTACAGAGGACAAAAATTCAATCTCTCTGGTTTTACTTCAAGATCTCCCTATAGAAAAGAAAATTCCTCTCTCAAATATTTCTTCCCTTTTCCAAAAATACACAGAGCCCACACCCTCTATGATTGAGTCGAGTGAACTTTCCAATGAAACTACTTAACCTTCAACAAGAGTTGTTGAAGAACCCAATATCTCAACAAGAGTTGTTGAAGTTGGTTCATCTAGTAGGTCACATCCACCTTAAGTGTTGAGGGGATCTCGACGTAGTGGAAGGGTTGCGAACCTATCTATTTGTTATATGGGTTTAACAGAAATCCTGACTATCGTAGCTGACGGAGATGCTAAGAATCTTTCACCTTATACGAAGACAATGAAGGATGTTGACAAAGATAAGTGCATCAAAGCTATGGATCTCAAAATGGAGTCTATGTACTCCAATTCTGTTTGGGATCTTGTAGATAAACCTAATAGGTTAAACCTATAGGTTGAAAGTGGATCTACAAGAGAAAATGGAGTGTTAGATGGGAAGGTGCAACCTTCAAGGCTAGACTTCTGACAAATGGTTATACCTAAATTGAAGAAATCGACTATGAGGAGACTTTCTCACCTATTGCCATGTTGAAGTCTATCTGAATCCTCATGTCTATTGCCTCATTATTGACTATGAGATTTGGTAAATGATCGTCAAGAATGCGACCATTTATATGGAGCAGCTTGAGGGATTCATAACCCAAGGTCAAGAGCAAAAGGTTTGCAAGCTTAATTGGTTCATTTATGGATTGAAACAAGTTTCTCGATCTTGGAATATAAAATTTGATACAACAATCAAATCTTATAGCTTTGATTAGAATGTTGATGATCCTTGTGTTTACAAGAAAATCATCAATATTTAGTAACTTTTCTAGTGCTGTATGTAGACGATATCCTATTGATTAGGAATGATGTAGGTCTATTGACTAAAGAATTGGCTAGCAACCCAATTCAAAATGAAAGATTTTGGAGAGACATAATTTTTTCTTGGCATTTAGATCTTTAGAGATCGAAAGAACAAAACGCTAGCCCTGCTTTAGACATCGAACATTGAAAAGATGCTTGTCAAGTTTTCGATGTAGAACACTAAGAGTGGTTCACTCCATTTCAGGTATGAAATTGAGGAAATGAGAAGCTTCCCTTATGCATCGGCTGTTGGTAGGTTGATGTATGCGATGTTATATGCTAGACCTGACATATGCTATGTGGTAGGGATAGTCAATCTAATCCAGGATTTGATTATTGGACTTCCGTTAAGAACATCCTCAAATATCTATAGAGAATGAGGGACTACATGTTCATGTATGTTCTAAGGATCTGATCCTTACAGGATACATGGACTCTAATTTCATACTGATAAGGATTATAGAAAATCCAAATCAGGATTAGTGTTTACTCTTAATTGAGAAGTTGTAGTCTAGAGGAATACCAAGCAGAGGTGCATTGCTGACTCCACAATAGAGTCTAAGTACATAGTGGCTTGTGAAGCTGCTAAGGAAGTTGTGTGGCTGAAGAAATTCTTGACTAATCTAGAAGTGGTTCTTGACATGTCAAAGTGCACCACCCTTTATTGTGATAATAGTGGTTCTGTGGTTAATTCTCGAGAGCCTAGGAGTCACAAAGCGCGAGAAGCACATAGAGCAAAAGTATCATCCCATCCGAAAAATTGTGCATCAAGAAGACATGATTATCATAGATATAGCTTTGGAGCACAACGTTGATGATCTATTTACAAAGGCTTTCACGGCTAATGTGTTTGAGGGTCACCTGTAGAGTATGGGTCTAGAAGAAAGACCACATCTAGTCTAGGTAAGGTGGGAGATTTTGTACTAGGTGCATATTATGCCCTAGTTTATTCTTTTATGTGTACTTTTATATTAGTTTGACTTTTATGATGTACACTCCACTAGCTTTAGGACAAGTGGGATTTTTTTAGATTGATACCCTAAATCTCATGGGTCATGTAGTTTGTAATTGTAATGTACAAACAATTTACTTATTTAATAAAATACAAGATATTTTATTTGACATTTAGTAGGATTAACCCATAAACCAATAAACTAATATCCAAGTTTATCTTTTGTAGCTTAAACATATATGTAGAGATATATAGGTGGATCCTGTTTAAGTGATAGCTTAAATGGTCTGTAGTAGATGGATAAGGTTGGGTACCTTATCCTGGTGACACTACGAATATGACCTACTTTGTAGATATTACATTTGTTGTAAAGTGCTACAAATGACCAGATCCTGTTCATTCTTGAAGAGACATGTGAGCGGGAGCATTCTATAAAAAGAGTTTGTATAAGACCGGACAATGAAATGAATAATCTCATTATATAATACCGTTCATAATAGAGACTTACGTTTCACCACGATGACCATAGGTGACATGACCTGAATCCCGAATGATTGTGAACTCTTACCTACGAAGGCAGTCCTTTGATTTATATGAGTGAGAGTGGCCAGATCGCCAACTCAATAAGCCTACCATTTTGGGGATTCTTCTTATTAGGGAGCTGAGAACACAACTACACAAGAAGAAATTTAATTCTTCCATAATGTATGGGTAAGTAGATAAATTGCTCATTTAAGGGCTAATTCAAAAGCTTGAACAATTTAGCGCCACACCCTCTCTCAGCTCCAGAGAGGTTTGGTCATACTTGGACTATGACTTATTGCTAATTAGAGGGATGAGTGGCACTTAAGGAGTTAGATGTAACTAAAGAGGCAAAATAATAATTTTGGCTCAAATGTACTTACAAGCAATTTGTGAAGGGTGGTTATATCCAATAGACATAGGAATATATCTGTAGTGCGAAGAGTGCAGTTGTTGGTTTTTGGTAAAGTAACCGACAGTTAATATATGTTGAATAATTTAATTAAAGAAGTTTAACAAGAGCTATTGAAGCTTCAATCTATAAGTCCATAAGGTCCCTTCTATAGCTCAACATGGATTATTGAGAATCAATTTTGGATTAATTTGAATTGTTCAAATTAATTGAGGGAATTAATTGTATGTGATATAATTAATTTAACTTAATTATATATGATCCAATTGATATATTGTATTTGATATAGTAGAATATAAAGTTTATTTGAGGGGAATTATATATTTGAATATGATTCAAATATTAATTATATGGATGAAATTCATATAATTAAATTTAGTATAAATATGATTTATATTAAATACCATGCATTATTGAGAACGAAACAAACTATAGGTTATATTGTATTTGATACAATATAAAAATTATAGATTATGTGTTATATTTGATATAACATATGTTTAACATATATTATATGATAAGGTGGTTATTATATATATATATATTAAATAATTCATTAAATAATTATTATTTATTAAATTATTTTATGTTTAATTAATTTTTGAAAAATTATTTACGGAGGCCCCATTTTTTCTCTCCTTTTGATCGTGATTATGGATGATTTTTGAATTGGTGGTCTTCATCTTTTTCACAGAAGATTTTTATAGAGGACAAAAATTCAATCTCTCGGTTTTTACTTCAAGATCTCCCTGCATAAAAAAAATTCCTCTCTAAAATATTTCGTCCCTCTTCATAAAATACACAGAGTCCACAACTCTTGTGATTCTATACCTCTACAGAGAATACAAAGGAAATTCTTATGGTGGTGTCCTCATTGGCGTGATTGATCGTGAACATTTTGGAAAGGGAATTTCATGAAGAAGGAGAAATTTTTCTTCAAGGGTAAGTTTTCTTGAAACCTTAATTTCTATTTCTTCTTCTTCCATGCATGCTGTAAATTAAATGTTAATTCATAATTTGGTTTTGTAAAATTCTTGATCCTGTGAAAAATTAAAAATTGACCCGATTTCCGTTTCTGCAATGGAACTTCACTGTTTTTTCAATTGGTATCAGAGACAGGTTTTGGTCCCAATTTTTTTTTTTAAAAAAATTTTTCAGAATGCATTTACAGATCTATGGTGGGTTGCATTCTATAAATTGATTCATGTGAAAGTTTTTTTTTTTAATTTGTAATTATTGGATAATTTCGGGATTAGATTATAATTTTATAGTTTTATTTTACAAATTTGGTTTGTAAGGGCCCTTTGTTTTTTTGGCATAATTTGCAAAAGAGTATGTAATTGTTTAGTGCTGAGTCACTCCTATTGTTCCCGGTGATTTTTTGGAGAAAATGAGGCCAAAATTGGAGAATGGTCGACAAATTTTGCAATTATACAGTGGCTATTATATAGTAGTATTGCAACGTTGTGCTCTAGCATTGCAATGGTGCAAATGGAAAACGAAAGAATTTTTCATAGCGTTGCAACGCTAGGTCACAATATTGTAATGCTTTGAGATGGAAATATATTTTTTCGATTCACGTGCGATTCGTGATTCTTCCAGCTCATGGTTCATTCGGTTTGCTTGGTTTGGTTGGTTTGTGGCCGATTCGAGTGCTAGACGGTTCGGTTCGTGTAGTTCAAGACCCGGTTTACCTCTTTTGAACCAGTTGGCTATTATTTTTGTAATAGTTAGTTATTTTTAGTTAGTTAAATTAATATAAGTGTTATATTAATTTAATTAAATATTTAGGAGTCCAATCCTGGTCCAATAATTGTTGTTTAAATTGTGCATATGATGTATGGTTTAATTTATATAATTATATGTCATAATATATGTCATATAGTAAAATCCCACCCTAGGCTATGCATTATTCATGCATCATTCATATTATAATAGTTGTATGATTTAATTTTATAGCATGCACATGCATCATATAATATAAATGTTATAATATATATTTGCATCCATTAATAACATAGTCATGCATCATTTATATTATAAGTGTTATAATATATAGTTGAATGTATGGATATATGTATGTTATTAATTATTTCATTACTTTATTATATAAGTGTTATGTATGTTAAGTAATGAAATGGAATTGCATGAAGCATGTCACTATTTTAGGTTATTTTATAAATGTTATAATTTACCTAGGTATGCTTTAACATGCAATAATTTGTTTATAAAAGTTATAATTAAATAAAATTAGAAATTAAAATCATAATTCAGAATTGCATGCAAACATTAGTCATTTTTTAAAATAATTTTAAAATATTATTCACATAGACCTAAGATCACGTTTCTAATGAGATTAAAAATAAGTTTAATCTTTTAATCAGTTTAATAGGATTAAATTGATTTTAATTAAAAGATTAAATTTGTAGCAAATGTATCTATAAGAGACCTTTTGTCTAAGGCTCATTCTGTCTAGGTTGGGTATTTAAGTTGACGGAAACGGAACACCCCTACCTGGGAACTGACTAATTAGATAGATTTGCTATAAGTATAAAATTTTTGATTAAAGTTTATTAAAATATTTAATGAACATTAATCAAAATTGTTTAACTATCCAAAGTAAGTGTACTTTTGGGCAAATTTTAACAATCACTTAGCAAAATAATTAGCCATATCTTTCTAAGTTAAATTAACCCTAGGTAAAACACTCCGTGGGAGGAAAATGGGTATATGATATTGCATTTTTCCTTTTTACGTTTCTCCCTCAAAGTTTACACCGTGAGATCTATACTCGACCTCGAGGCACCTTTGCTTGTGTCCCCTTAAAGGTGATGTTTGTTTGGTAAATACCAAGGTGAATGGGGAGAGTATTTATTATAAGTGGGAGCGGGATGTTTGTCAACATATCCGACATTCTCTCAAATTAGTTTGTAGTAAATTTTGATGCTCGGCCTCGAGACACCTTTGCTTGTGTCCCCCTGTGGATGACATTTGCATGTCTTTTTACTCAAACTCTAGAAATGAGAGGATTGCTTTAGTTTTTGAACCAATCAGTTTTTTTCAACTCATTGGGGTGAAATTCTAAAATCTAAAATAAAGGATTACACTTACAAGAAAATGTTGAGTAAGTTAACAGTTTCTGGACCAAACAATGGTGATTGATATTTACAATAACAAGGAGTTGTTCTATATATTAGTTAAGATGGTCTCATTTTAGTGAAGAGGTACCTGATCACCCTACGGTGGCTTTTACCTTGCCTCACTGAAACATCATCGCAAAATAAATGTCACATAGGGTGCATTACATTATTTTACTAAATTTGATTGGTTTTTTCAAATGGGTAATGCTTGAATACTAATTTAAATAAATTGTATGTTTCAACATTTTTTTTTCATTATGACTTATGCAACACTAAATTTACTCGCTGACGACAAACTTATTGGTGAAAATTAAACTACATTAAAAAACAAAATCAACACAATATTGATTATTGATGACCTGAGATTTGTCCTAATGGAGGATTATTTTCCAGTTCTTGCTCAAAATGCTCATTGAAACGTTTGGGAGGCATATGAGTGTTAGATATGGGAAAATGAGAAGGCATGAGCGTATATCTTGGCAAGCCTTTCTGAAGTCTTGGTCAAGAAACATAAACCCATGATCACTTCTCGTGAGATCATGGAGTCCCTACGGGGGATGTTCGGACAACTGCCTCCACAACTTAGACAAAACGCTCTGAAAAACATCTTCAAAGTCCGTATGCAAGAAGGGGCATCTGTTAGATAACATGTTTTCAACATGATGATCAACTTCAATGTGGTGGAGATGAATGAGTCTGTCATCTATTAAGTCAGTAAAGTTAGCTTCATCTTGGAATATTTACCTGAAAGTTTCCTATAGTTCCATAGCAATGCTGTTATGAGAGGAATTGACTACAATCGGATCGCCTTGCTCAATGAGCTACAAATATTATAATCTTTGATGAAATCCCAGGAACAAAAGAGTGATGCAAATGTTTCTTTATCCTCTAAGAAGTTCTACAAAGGTTCGACTTCTAAAACTAAGTTCATGCCTTCTTCTTCTGGCACCAAAAAGTGGAAGAAGAAGAAAGATGGAAATAGGAAAACTAATCCACCAATAGTGCCCAGAACGGCAGGAAGGCCAAGGTTGCAAAGTGTCGCACCCCGCCCCGAACCCGTGATCCTGAGCCTGCGGTGAGACATGATATAATCTGTTACTACTTTAGCTCAACTACTAGTTTCTTTTAGTATATTTGCAGCGGAAAAAAAATATTAAATGTTTTTAATAGAAACTAGTTTACAAGTTCAAATTATAAAATACACATGGAAATCATATCCCGATAATCCGTCTTATTTACATCTTTTTTTTTTTGACTTGTGGCAGACCTTAACCAATACCACAACCTGGACTCTTCAGCTACCTGCAAGGTAAACATAAAGACAAACCATGAGGTTCTACAAATCTCAGTGACTGGTAATACAAATATAACTCTTCCACAACAAACATGAGGTTTCCAAGTGAACCTCCAACGAAGCATGAAGCTTTCACGAATCCACCTACACACATGGTAAATGGTTAACATACAATATCATAACAATAATATCAGCCTATGGGCACATAGATCCTCCTATCATGGGCTTAGAACTTAGGCCCGTCGATCCTCTGACCATCCCATTTCAAGGATTCTCTATCCCACAGGCTCAGGCACTAGACTCCTCGATCCCCTGACCATCCTGTAAGGATTTACTATGGGCTCAGGTTTTAGGTCCTTAGACCCCCTGACCATCCCAATCATCATACATAACCCACAACATATTAATTTACAATCTGTTCAAAATAACAAGGGAAGAATTAACCACTCACAGTGAAGTTATGGAGAACTTTCCACGCAGTTCACCCGGTTTCCATGATTCTACTGTTGGATCCTATTCAGTTTTGAAGCTTAGATTACTACCACTTCCGGGACTTATCTAGAGACAATTCCTTCTTAAGAAATGTGTTAAAATTTCTTAACTACAATACTTTAAAGTTTCGCCTCCAAATTCGTTGGTGAAAGTTCTGGGTATCAAATTTACTCTTCCTGGCCTGACTGTCTTTTTTCTGGTGAACACCTCTCGGTTTTTCTTTAATTTCGACGGCCTTAGAGTTATCATTCAGCTGAGGCAGCCTACACACAGAAACTAGACTTAATTTAGAAACCTTTGGTCAAAGAATCACTTGATTCGCACGAGTGGTTCGGAAAAACTAGTGGTTTGAAGTTGGCCTTTCGCTACTATCCAGACAATTTGGCTCCTCCGTGTCCTTGCTGGAATCTCCGACCCACATTTAATTTTTCTCTCTTCTTACTTTTCCTCTCTTTATGCTCTTTGATAAAAGACTTGGTGTGTGGGTTGGAGTGGGGCATCCCTATTTTTATAGGCGTCCAAAAGCCTTCAAAGCTTTACAATTACTCCTCTATGTGTTATTCTTAAAGTTTGCCAACCTACAATCCCTTCCACCTCTTGCTTGAGGTGTCTACCAATGCAAGGTTTGAGCCATGCAAGTGCTGGATGTCTTTCTTCTACAATGCCAACACATGAGACGAAATTTGCATGTCTCCTCAAGCCTCCACCTCAATTTCTTAAGTCCGAAGGTTTATTCACAATGAGCCACATGTTAGAATGAAGTTTTCCTTATGAGCTCAACATTCTTATGCGTTCATTCCCTTCAATATGCGTTCACTAGGGTGATTCTCAATGCATACAACAAGTCTAAGGTATCAATGCATAGTGCACTTAGAACGCATAGTTGGTCCTCCACACATAGTATGATTCCAACGCATAGAAGTCCTTAGTTTCCCTTAACTTTCAACATAACACCCCGCAACCCTTAACCATCGCAAGAGCATACACCATGCATCCAATCCTAGTCTAACGTATGGCATATGTCCAATGCATCCCAAGTGTGAGGCATCTCAAACGCATCACAATGGCTTCAACGCATGGCTTAGCATCAATGCATGGTTCACATGGGTCGCATGGCATGGGCGCTTGGCTAGTGGATTGGCATCGACACATTGCTCGACAGTGCTTGCTTGTCCACTCGACGCATGGGTGCTGCCATCGACGCATCGTCTGCTTGGCCACTCGACGCATGGACACTTGCATCATCCGCTTGGTCGCTCGACGTATGGGTGCTTGCATCATTCGCTCGACCGCTCGATGCATAGGCGTTTGCATCATTCTATCGGCCGCTCGATGCATAGGCACCTTCATTGATGCATCACTTGGCACGGTAGCTGAGCCCGCTCGCTAGGCTCGTTCGGCCACTCGATGCATAGGTGAGGCACTTCGATACATCGCTGGGTGTCTATCCGAGGCTGCTCGACGCATGCTACTCTCCAGCCCTCGTACCATTCTTCAACCGCCTACCACCCTTCAATGCATCCTTTGCCTAATATGTTGATCTAACCTCCAAGGCATGTGTTACTCTTACTACACTTCTCACTTTGCCCAAAACCTTATGGCCAACGCATGTACTCACCTAAACACTTGGTCAATTTTGTAATAGGATTTAACTTAACCACATCTTCACCATTTAGGGTTAAGATTCCAAATTATTCCATTCTTTGTTATCCCTTAGAGTCCTTCCTACTCTTACCCCAAGATTTAATTCTTCTTTATTTTATGCTATTAGGGGAAAATGGGCTATGGGTTTCACATTTATCCTCCCCTTAAAAAAAAATTTGTCCTTGAAATTTAAAGCAACAAAACAAACATTCTTTTTATTTATTTACTGTACGTGTTACATTCTTATTACATCACCCCATTTTATTCAATATTTCCTCCCCTAAGTACCCCTCCCCTCAATACCTGTAGTCCATCCATGGTTTATTTTCTTCTGAGCTACTAACAGGATTATTAGTTGGGCAATCCTTGCACTGGTGGCTGGGTTGCTCGCATTTCAGACACAAACCCTCTCTTCCTTCTTGGTCTCTCCGGTGGTTCCTATGGCACCTACGACAAGAGGAATCTCTAGTTGCATCAAGGGTTGGGTCTCGA
Organism: Benincasa hispida; assembly: GCF_027475165.1. NCBI lineage: Eukaryota > Viridiplantae > Streptophyta > Magnoliopsida > Cucurbitales > Cucurbitaceae > Benincasa > Benincasa hispida. Next base: position 38,907,623 of record NC_143483.1, on the reverse strand, counting down.
TGACTGAGGAAACGTTGGAACTCTGGGCATTGCTTTCCTTTATGCCCTACCTGCCTACAGATGTAACATTTATCTGTCCCCTTTAAGCATTCCCCAGGGTGATACTTTCTACATCTCCCGCATAATGGGTATCTTTCCTGACTTGATCCCATCCAACTATCATACATTTCAGCAAACAACAAGTTTTGTTAACCAGTATTTATTTATCACAATAACATATTACAAAGAGAAAGTTTCTATATAACATTCATAACAGAAAAATAATACACATCTATTTACTCTGCAGGGGCTTTTCCCTTGCCAGAGTCCTCCTTTCCTAGTTGGGGGCAGTTTCGTCTATAGTGACCAACCTCTCCACAGTTGTAGCATACACTTGCCATTCTGTAGCAGCGCCCAATATGATATCTCTTGCAATTCGAACACCACGGTCTTCGGATGCTGGCTGCAGATTCGTTGGGTTTGTATGTTTCCTCCAGAGTAAGCTCTTTGGTTACTTTTTGTTTTCTAGAGTTGGTCTTATTTATTTTTCTATCTAGGACTCCGAAGGAGTATTTTTGGCTCCTTCCTCGCTCCTACGTAGCTTCTGATACTACTAGCGACAGTAGGCTAGCTTCCACACGTAACGCCGTTTCCACTAATTTTGGAAAGTCCTGCCTATCCATGCTGGCAATTATGTGTGTCCGGATTTCACCCTGTAGCCCTTCCTCGAACCTTCTACTCCTTTCAGTTTCGTCCAGTATTATTATATAGGAGGCGTATTTGCTAAGCTCGGTGTATTTCTGTTCATACTCGGCTACTGTCAGTGAGTCTTGTACGAGCCTCAGAAATTCATTTCTCTTAGTATCGCAAAATGTTTGAGGATAGAATTGTTCATGGAAGGCCTTTCCAAATTCCTCCCAGGTTACTTCTTCCCTTTCTCCTCTTCTATCTTTAAACACTCGCCACTAATCCTCCGTTATATTTTAGAGTAAAAAAGTGGCTAGGGCTACCTTTCTATCTTCAGGGCATCGCATTACCTTGAAGCATTTTTCTACCATCACGAACCAAGCTTCAACATCAGTTGGGTTCGTGGTTCCTTCAAAAGTTAAGGCTCCCCAGGCTTTCAACCTTTCAATAATAAACCGCCTCTCGGGATCTGCTGTAACCCCTCCTAGGTTTTCAGCTAGGCACCGAGCAAATCTTCCCATCATTTGCTCGTCAGCTCCAGCCTCTGGCTGTAGATGGCTTGATTCGCCTTGGTCTCTTTCCATTATTTTCGAGGTAGCATCTGGAGTCCCCATTGGTTGCTTGCGTGGTCTGCCACGTGCCATGATTCCTATAATAAATCACATGTTTAGACTTATTTATAGCATTACTAGATTCTTTTCTAGTTAAACCCCTTTTTTCCAAAATCTTATGCTCTAATACCAAGTTGTCGCACCCCGCACCGAACTCGTGATCCTGAGCCCGCGGTGAGGCGTGATATAATCTGTTACTACTTTAGCTTAACTACTAGTTTCTTTTAGTATATTTGCAGCAGGAAAAAAAATATTACATACTTTTAATAGAAACTAGTTTACAAGTTCAAATTATAAAATACACATGGAAATCCTATCCTGATAATCCGTCTTATTTACAGCTATTTTTTTTTTACTTGTGGCAGACCTTAACCAATACCGAAACCTGGACTCGTCAACTACCTGCAAGGTAAACATAAAGACAAACCATGAGCTTCTACAAAGCTCAGTGAGTGGTAACACAAATATAACTCTTCCACAACAAACATGAGGTTTCCAAGTGAACGTCCAACGAAGCATGAAGCTTTCACGAATCCACCTATACACACGGTAGATGTTTAACATACAATATCATAACAATAATACCAGCCTATGTGCATATAGCTCCTCCTATCATGGGCTCAACACCTAGGCCAATTGGCCCCCTGACCATCCCACTTAGAGGATTCTCTATCCCACAAGCTCAGGCACTAAACTCCTCGGTCCCCTGACCATTCTGTAATGATTTACTCTCGGCTCAGGTTCTAGGTCCTTGGACCACCTGACCATCCCAATCATCATACATAACCTACAACATATTAATTTACAATATGTTCAAAATAACAAGGGAAGAATTAACCATTTACAGTGAAGTTATGGAGAACTTTCCACGAAGTTCACCTGGTTTCCTTAATTCTACCGTTGAATCCTATTCAGTTTTAAAGATTAGATTACTACCACTTTCGGGCTTTATATCGAGACAATTCTTTCTTCAAAAATGTGTGAAAATGTCTTAAAATATCTTAAAGTTTTTCCTCCAAATTCTTTGGTGAAAGCTCTGAGTACCAAATTTACTCTTCCTGGCCCCGCTGTCTTCTTTCTGGTGAACATCTCTCAGTTTTCCTTAATTTCGATAGATATAGAGTAGCATTCTGCTAAGGCAGCCTACACATAGAAACTAGACTTAATTTAGAAACTTTTGGTTCAAGAATCACCTAATTCGGGCGAATGGTTTGGAAGAACTAGTTGTTTGAATTTGGCCTTTTGCTACTGTCCAGACGGTTTGGCTCCTTCGTGTCCTTGCTGGAATCTCCGACCCACACTTAATTTTTCTCTCTTCTTATTTTTCCTCTCTTTATGCTCTTTGAGAAAAGACTTGGTGTGTGGGTTGGAGTGGGGTGTCCCTCCTTGTATAGGCGTCCAAAAACCTTCCAAGTTTGACACCTACTCCTCCATGTGTTATTCTTAAAGTTTGCCAACCTACAGCCCCTTCCACCTCTTGTTTGAGGTGTCTACCAATGAAAGGTTTGAGCCATACAAGTGCTGGATGTCTCTTTTCTACAATGCCAACGCATGAGACTAAATCTGCATGTCTCTTCAAGCCTCCACCTCAATTTCTTAAGTCCGAAGGTTTATTCTCAACGAGCCACATGTTAGGATAACGTTTTCCTTATGAGCTTAGCATTCTTATGCATTAATTCCCTTCAATATGCATTCACTAGGGTGATTCTCAATGCATATAACCAGTCTAAGGTATCAACGCATAGTGCACTTAGAACGCATAGTTGGTCCTCCACACATAGTATGATTCCAACGCATAGAAGTCCTTAGTTTCCCTTAACTTTCAACATAACACCCTCCCAACCCTTAACCATCACAAGAGCCAACACCATGCATCCAATCCTAGTCTAACGCATGGCCTATGTCCAATGCATCCCAAGTGCGAGCCATCTCCAACGCATCGCAATGGCTCCAATGCATGGCATAGCATCAACACATGGTTCACATGGGTCGCATGGCATGGGTGCTTGGCCGACGGCTTGGCATTGACGCATCGCTCGACAGGGCTTGCTCGTCTGCTCAATGCATGGGTGCTGCCATTGACGCATCATCCGCTTGGCCGTTCAACGCATGGGCGCTTGCATCGTCCGCTCGGCCGCTCGATGCATGAACGCTTGCATCGTTCGTTCGGCCGCTCGATGCATAGGCACTTACATCGACACACTGCTTGGCACGACAGTTGGGCTCGCGCGCAGGGCTCGTTCGGTCACTCGACGCATGGCTGGGCGAGGCACTTCAATGCATGGCTGGGCGAGGCGCTTTGACGCATCGCTGGGCGTGTGTCCGAGGCTGATCGATGCATGCCTGGGCACTTGGACGAGGTTGTTTGACGCATGGCTGGCTGAGACTGCTCGACGCATGGCTGGCCGAGGCTGTTCGACGCATAGCTGGTCGAGACTGCTCGACGCATGCTACCCTCCAACCCTTGTACCATTCTTCATCTGCCTACCACTCTTCAACGCATCTTTTGCCTAATATGTTGATCTAACCTCCAAGGCATGTGTTACTCTTACTACACTTCTCCCTTTGCCTAAAACCTTATGGCCAATGCATGTACTCATCTAAACACTTAGTCAATTTGTAATAGGATTTCACTTAACCACATCTTCACCATTTAGGGTTAAGATTCCAAATTATTCCATTCCTTTTTATCCCTTAGGGTCCTTCCTACTCTTACCCTAAGATTTAATTCTACTTTATTTTATGCTATTAGGGGAAAATGGGCTATGGGTTTCATATAAAGGGAATCTATTTCCATTGTAACCATGAGGGACATTGGAAGAGGAACTGTCTCAAATACTTGGTAGAAAAGAAGAAGGTCAGGTAAGGTAAATGTGATTTACTTTTTTTGGAAACTTGTTTAGTGGAGAATGATGATTCAACCTAGACAATAGATTCAGGTGCCACTAACCATGTTTGTTCTTCATTTCAGGAAATTAGTTCCTGGTGGAAACTAAAGGCTGGGGAGATGACGATGCATGTTGAATCTGGACACGTTTTCTCAGCTGTGACAGTGGGAGGACTCCAACTTAATTTATAGAATAGATATATTTTATTCGAAAATGTATTTGTTGTTCTCGATTTAAAGAGGAACTTAATTTCTGTAAAGTGTTTGACTGAAGAAAAATATTTTGTACATTTTTCTATTAATAAAGCATTTATTTCTAAGAATGGTATAGAACTTTGTTCTACTAAGCTAGAAGATAATCTTTATGTGCTAAGACTGTTAGTAACTAAAGCGCTCTTAAATACTGAACTATTTATTGCGGTAACTCAAAATAAAAGACTTAAAATTTCTCTTAAGAAAAATTCCCATCTTTGGCACATAATATTATGACACATAAATCTTAATAGGATTGAGACACTGGTAAAAAATAAACTTCGAAGCGAGTTAAAAGAAAATTCTTTACCTATGTGTGAGTCATACCTTGAAGAAAAAATGACTAAAAGATCTTTTACTGGAAAAGGTCACAGGGCCAAAGAACCCTTAAAACTTGTACATTCAAACCTATGTGGTTCGATGAATGTTAATGCAAGCGGAGAGTTTGAATGTTTCATCACTTTTACTGATGATTATTCTAGATATGGGTATGTTTATTTAAGACAACATAAGTCTCAAGCCCTTGAAAAGTTCAAGGAAGACAAGGCTGAAGTTGAAAACGCATTATACAAAACCATTAAAACATTTCGATATGATCGAGGTGGAGAGTATTTGGATCTAAAATTCTAAAACTATTTGATAGAACATGGAATTGTATCCCAATTCTTAACACCTAGTATATGTAAGCAGAATGGTGTATCAGAAAGAAGAAATTAAACCCTATTGGACATGGTCGATCTATGATGAGTTATGTTTCCATATCTGACTCGTTTTTGGATTATGCAGTATAGACTGTGTTGTGAATGTCTAAAGCTCGCGGTTCGTAAATGTTGTTAACATATTCTATTTATCAATAAAAATGTTGTTGAGTTTTTTATTCAATAAATTACTATTGATATTGCATCATTTTATGAAAATCTAATAAATGAATCCATGGTTATCATATGAATACTTTAACTTTATGTGGCGACATAAAAATGGATCAAGTTTTAGTATGTAGCCAATATGGTCTATAAGTATACGTATGAGATTGGGTACCTTATCTTGGTGACACTATTGGATGTGGTCTATTTTGTATACTGTTACAAATGATGTGATCCGAAAATCATTCATGGAGAGACATGTGAGTGAAGGCATTATGTGCAATGAATTTCCATAAGACTGGACCTCAAAATGCTCACTTTTCTTTATAACAACCATTTACTGTTAAGACTAACTATCTCAAACTCAAGGACCTAGGGTAACTCGATCTTAATCCTGAGCTAACTATGAAATCCTATTTATTTGGGATTATCCTTTGATCTACATAGGTGAGAGTAATCCAACAACACTGTTCAATAAGCCTCCCATTTTGGAGATAAGACTGGATAGATAGCTGGGGACATGACTTTGTAATATAGAATTCACTCCTACCCAATTTAGGGTTAGTAGATGGGTTATTCTCTTAAGCATTGATTCTTTGTCTTGAACAACGGGGCCTCGCCTTCTCACGGAAGAGAGGGTTACGATTTATAAGTTGGACTATAAATTAATTGTTCAATGGTGGATCAGTGGGAGCTTAAGGAGCAAAATGTATTTATAGGGGTAAAACGGTAACCTTTGATCCAGTTGTAAATACGAACGACATGTGAAGAATTGACTTACCGATTATGGTTAAAATTGACAGAAATATATCTATGGTGAGGAGAGTGCAACTATCAAGCTATAGTGGAATGTCTTGGTAGTTAATGAATAGTAATTAATTCGGTTTAAAGAATTTAACCAAATAATTACAAGTCTCTGTAGGTCTATAAGGTCCCTCTACTAGCTTGTAATTTGGATAAATAAATTGAGTAATCTTGATAAGATTTGAGATTAGGGTTTAGAATTTGAAATGTTCAAATTCAATTAGAGTTTCTATTTATTGTATTCGATAGAATTGAAATGTTTAATTTTCTCGAAATTCAATGAAATTGGAGAAACGATTAATGTTTAAAATATGATTTAAATATTAATTGTATAATATTAGTTTCATTATGATAGAATTGTTTTTTTATTAATTTAATATTAGATATTAAATTTATGAAATTAATTAAAAGGTTTAACTAATTAGTTTTATTTAAAAATCAATTAATTGAATTAATTTTTATAAAACTAATAAATAAAATTAAATCAGTTTAGTTGAGAAATTGATTTTGGAAATCATTTTTTGAAAAACCATTTTGAAAATCAAAACCCTAGTTGGAAATCTCCACTATGGTGCAAGACACCTTATTCACTCAATTCCATTTTCTCCAGAAATAGGAGCTGATCTTCATGCAAGCTTTGTATTTGCATGATGAAAGCTCTATAAATTGAAGTGCTAAGATGAATAATTGATTCAGGCTAACAAAGAACTTCTTGAAGAACTCTGCAAAAATCAATAACCCTCCAAACTTTTTTCATATTTTCTATATATCCAGCTCAATTTAGTGTTTACACCACACAATCCTTACAAGAAAATAGTTGAGAAGATCTTCGTGGTGGTCTACTTGTAGATTGAAGCTCTTTCACGTGGAACTCAACTGGTATTGAAGAGGATTCTTCAAAGGTATTGTGTTCAACAAACCCTCTTTTGTAATAGTTACTATGAAACATGTTAACTCAAATTAAGTATAATTAGAGTGGTTATTGAGTTTGATTTTCTCCGCTGCATATTAATATACTCTAACAGACTGCAACTTATATTTTGAACTACGTTCTGTCAAAAGGTTTTACTGGAACACCTTTGTAATTATGGAATGGTTGTAAAAGTAGTTTACGCCATTTCAGGATCTGAGGTTGCCTAGCATATGTGCTTGAGGAAAAACCTAAGAAACTGGAACCTCATCAAAATTGTGCCTATTTGTAGGTTACCCTAAAGGAAGAGTGGTTTTTACTTCTACGATCCTAAGGATAATAAGATGTTTGTGTTGACAAACGCTACCTTTTTAGAAGAAGACCACATAATGGAGCATAAACTCCATCGTAAAATTTTGTTGAGTGAACTTTCTAATGAAACTACTGAACCTTCAACAAAAGTTGTTGGAGAACCCAATATCTCAACAAGAGTTGTTGAAGTTGGTTCATCTAGTAGGTCACATCTACCTCAAGTGTTGAGGGGACCTCGAGGTAGTGGAAGGGTTGCAAACTTACTTGTTTGTTATGGGGGTTTAATAGAAACCCTGGCTATCATAGCTGACGGAGATGCTAAGACTCCATTTTCTTACAAAAAGGAAATGAAGGATGTTGACAAGGATGAGTGGATAAAGTTATGGATCTCGAAATGGAGTCTTACTCCAATTCTGTTTGGGATCTTGTAGATCAACTTAATAAGGTTAAACCTATAGGTTGCAAGTGGATCTACAAGAGAAAATAGAGTGCTAATGAGAAGGTGCAAATCTTTAAGACTAGACTTCGATCTAAGGGTTATACTCAAGTTGAGGAAGTCGACTATGAGAAGACTTTCTCACCTATTGCCATGTTTAAGTCTATTCAAATCCTCATGTCCATTGCCTCATTAATGACTATGAGATTTGGCAAATGGCTGTCAAAACTAGCTTTCTGAATGGCAATCTTAAGGAGACTATTTATATGAAGTAGCTCGAGGGATTCATAACCCAAGGTCAAGAGCAAAAGGTTTGCAAGCTTAATCGATTCCTTTTTGGATTGAAACAAGTTTCTCGATCTTGGAATATAAAATTTGATACAAAGATCAAATCTTATGGCTTTGATCAGAATGTTTATGAACCTTGTGTTTACAAGAAAATCATCAATAGTTTATTAACTTTTCTAGTACTATATATAGACGATATCATATTCATTGGGAATGATCTAGGTCTACTGACTGAAATTAAAAATTGGCTAGCCCCAATTCAAAATGAAATATTTGGGAAAGACACAGTTTGTTCTGGGAATTTAGATCTTTAGAGATGGAAAGAACAAAACACTAGCCTTGCCTCAGATATCGGACATTGAAAAAATGCTGGTTAAGTTTTCGATGCAGAACTCTAAGAGTGGTGTACTCCCTTTCGGGCATGGAGTTATATTGTCTAAAGAACAGGGTCCTAAGACACCTTAAGAAGTTGAGGAAATGAGATGCATCCCCTATGCATCGGCTGTTGGTAGGTTGATGTATGCGATGCTATGTACTAGACTTGATATCTTCTATGCGGTGGGGATAGTCAGTAGATATCAATCTAATCCAAGATTTGATCACTGGACTGCTGTTAAGAACATCCTCAATATCTCTGAGAATGAGGGACTACATGCTTGTGTATGGTTCTAAGGATCTAATCCTTACAGGATACACAAACTCTGATTTTTAGACTGATAAAGATTATAGGAAGTCCACATCAGGATCAATGTTTACTCTTAATTAAGAAGCTGTTGTCCAGAGGAACACCAAGCGGGGGTGAATTTCTGACTTATGGAGGCTAAGTACATAGTGGCTAGTGTTGAGAGAAAAAATGATGGGGTTGTGCAGAATCATGTGTTATACATGGCTTAAACTATGTGTTTATGCCCATGCATCGGAGGTTATGCGTTGGAATGAAAAATATGCGTTAATCTAATATGCAATGATCATGCGTTCCTATCACAAGGTTTCTTACTTTCTCGCCAAGTATAACGAGAATGCAAGTTTCTCGAGTAATCCGAGGTCGAACATAGGGACTTATCACTCAATAGTGCTTGTGAAGCAATGCGTTTGAGGCGATGAATAAAAATAAAAAGAAGAAATTTAATAGATTACACACTACTTCTACTCCTAACTAAACATATTGAGCAATGTAAGACTTGCGATGAGAATTGGTAGATACACAACAACTATTAATGCATAGTAATGTTTATTATCTTAAATCGCTCGAGTAATCCCAGCTCATCACACTAACGCATCGCACACCTCTCGGTGGTCAGCTGCATGACTATATCTCTATAGTGCATAGTTTCGTCGAGCATAAGATTGTGCCTATTTCTAGGGACAATGCATACTTTGCTTTAGTGCATTACATCTCTTACCGTCTCAGGCAGTTCGACGCGGCTAATTAACTTATAGACAAGCATTGCAACAACCCATTGACAAGTGTTTCTACAGCCTTTCATCAAGAAAAGAGGATTAACTCACTATACTTGCACAACGCAACCTCTCGGTGGGTTTCTACATGCGTCCTATCTCTAGGCTACACGATTAAGTATGCGATCTCCTTTGATAAATTAATGTTGAAGGTAAATGATGATAAAGATAAAGATTATGAAGAAGATGGCATTGAAGGAATCAAGATATGCATTGAATACAAAATGTCTTAATATCTTAAGCTAAAATGTAATACAATACAGAGGTTAGAGGACAAATGAAAGACTCTATGTCAAGGCTACTGGTGGTGCCATGGATGAATGGTGGAGATGTCTCTCTCGAGCTCTATCTCCAGCGAAAGCTCCGGTCATCACTCGGTCTTGTTTGTGGAGAAATCTCGCTCATGCTCTCATCAGTTCGGATGTCTTGAAATGAAGGTCTAATGGGCTATTTATAGAGTTTAAATGCCGACAGTTATCTTGATTGCATTATGTCTCACTGCTGCCTTTGTCGCAGTATGGGCAATGTCACATCATCTTATCTTGTTAATAATTCCAAAGTATGCGTCCGAGCTTGATTCAACTAAAGTATCAACACATTCTACCCATCTTGGAATCACCCTTCTATTTAAGGTTATCACTCTATGGCCGCGATCTCCAAGTGATTACCGTATTCGCTTGATCAACGCAACTTCCATGCGATAGACGCATTCGATCACCACAACTTTCATGTGTTGGACGCATGTGATCACTGCAATTTTCATGCGATGGACGCATGCGATCGTCTATGCGATAGTTCGGCTTTCAATGCATGCATTTGTCTTTGCGGTCTCCTGGCTTCAACGTATGCGTTTGATTGCGATTGCTTATTTTCAACGCATGCGTTTGATTCCTGCGATAGCTACAAAAATGGACACTTTGGCATGGAGTAACGCATGATATAGGGGTCAGTGAGGATTTAGGTGCTAATCGACGAAAAACTCATTTTTTTGTAAATTCTAATTATTATCATCGCATTTTCTACTTGTTAGCCCTCATAATTCTAAATAAAAGGCTTATAATAACTGGTATTTCTGCTAGTTATCAGCTTGTGAAGCTGCTAAGGAAGTTGTGTGGCTCAAGAAATTCTTGATTAATCTAGAAGTGGTTCCTGACATGTCAAAGCCCATCACCCTTTATGTGATACTAGTGGTTTTGTGGTTAATTCTCGAGAGCCTAGGAGTCACAAGTGCGAGAATCACATAGAGTGAAAGTATCACCTTATCCGAGAGATTGTGCATTGAGAGGACGTGATCGTCGCAAAGATCAGTTCAGAGTATAATGTTGCTGATCCATTTACAAAGGCTTTCATGGCTAAGGTGTTTGAGGGTCACTTGCAAAGTATGGGTCTACAGGATAGGCCACATCTAGTCTAGGGCAAGTGGAAGATTTTGTACTGGGCGTGTATTATACCCTAGTTTATTATTTTATGTGTACTTTTATATTAGTGTGACTTTTCTGATGTACACCCTACCAGGGGTGGCGCGGCCTGGTGGGGGTTCGGGGGCAACGCCCCCGAAACTTATTCAGATTTTATATTCAACATATCTATTTATATGCAGTTATTTACGATTTTGACCCTAGGGTTCAGAGCAGTGCGATATATAAACTCTCTAACCTAGAGGCATTGTTCTTGATGTAATTCTGAAAACATTCTCTCGAAATAATATTGTTTTCCCTCTGCCCGTGGACATAGTTAACACACTGTTAGTGAACCACGTATATCTGTGTGTTGATCTCCCTTACTCTACGTTCTTTTTTGTGTTCTTTAATTGTCGATTTCGCAATAAACTGGTATCAAAGCCTTGTTAGGGTTTTTTTTCGAATTTTCGCATTTGTTCAAAAATTGAAAATGTCTGGCGTGAACGTAAAGATCGATAAATTTGCTAGGAGGAACAATTTTGGTTTATGGAAGATCATGATGTGATCCTTGCTAAAGCAGTAGGGGCTGTGGGTGCCGCTGACGGGTAAGTCAAAGAAGGCTGCCGTGGATGAAGAAGAGTGTCAAACTCTTGAGGAGAAGGCTCATTGAGGAGAAGGCTCATTCGACGATCATGCTATGTTTGGCTGATGACGTCATCATCGAGGTCGTAGATGAAGAAACTGCCGCTGGTCTTTGGTTGAAGTTAGAGAGTCTTTACATGACGAAATCTTTAACCAGGAAGTTATTTTTGAAGAAACGTTTGTATCATCTACGTATACAAGAAGGTACGTCTCTAGAGACTATCTCGACCAATTAAATAAAATTTTATTAGATCTGTATAATGTAGAGGTTAAGGTTGATGATGAGGATGTTGCCCTAATTCTGTTGACATCTTTGCCGCCATCTTATGAGATTTTCGTTGACTCGTATATTGGATGGAAAGAAACTCTGACCTTAGAAGATACAAAGTCCACATTTCTTATAAGAGAGGACCGTCAGAATGCAGGAAGTTCAGTTATAGAAAGTCAGGCATCTGGGTTAGCTGCTACAGGAAGTAAGGGACATAGGAATTCTGGTAAGCAGAAGTCGAATCAGAATAAAAGGTCTTCGAAGTTAAAGGGTTCTAGATCAGATAATATTTGTAACTACTGTAAAGAAAAGAGGCATTGGAAAACTGAATGTCCTAAGATAAAAAGGAATCAGGAAAAGAAGAAAAAGAGTGACAAAAGGGAAGCATCCGCCTCTGTTGCACAAGTTGAGATTGATTCTGAAGAAGTCGAGATTGATTCTAAAGAAGATCTAGCTTTAGTTGTGAATGAACAGTCACATTCTAATGATGTGTGGGTTCTTGATTCTGGGGCTTCTTATCATATGTGCCCAAATAGAGAGTGGTTCTCAACCTATCAGCAAATAGATGGAGGGAATGTTAGCATGGCTAATGGTGCAGTGTGCAAGATAGTTGAAATCGACTAAGTCAAGATACGAACACATAATGGTGCCTTCTACACTTTAAAGGAGGTTAGGCATGTTCCACTAATGAAGAAGAGTTTGATATCCTTTAGTGTACTCGATAACAAGGGTTACAGTTTTGGAGGTAAAGGTGGAGCAATGTATGTCTATAAGGGTTCTGAGGTAGTTCTGAAAGGTATAAAGCGTGGAACACTGTGTTTTCTATTAGGTTCCACAATAACAGGTTATGCTACTGTTGCATTGTCGATTGTTCACGAGGATGATATGACTAAGTTATGCATATGAGACTTGGTCATATGAGTAAAAAAGGGATGCAAATTCTGTCAAAAAGAGATCTTCTCTATGGGCATAAGATGCAGGATTTTGAATTTTTTGAACATTGTGTATTTGGGAAGCTTCATTGCAGCAAGTTTCCAAGAGGTGTTCATCGTACAAAAGGGACACGTGATTATATTCATTCAGACTGTTAGGGACCTTCCAAAGTTGAATCTATTGGAGGCAGTAGGTATTTTTTGTCTATAATTGATGATTACTCAAGAATGACTTGGGTGTTTATGATGAAACATAAAAATGAAGCCTTCAAGAATTTCAAGCAGTGGAAGATATTGATTGAAAATGAAACTAGGAAGAAGATCAAAAGGCTGCGAACTGATAATGATTTGAAATTCTGTGGATTTGAATTTAATGAGTTCTATAAAGCTTGGTGATTGTTCGCCATCATACTGTTAGGAATACTCCACAGCAAAATGGGGTTGCAGAAGGTATGAATTGGACGTTGTTGGAGAGAGCAAGATGTATGCTCTCTAATGCAAGGTTGGCTAGAAAGTTTTGGGCAGAAGCAGTGAATACATCATGATATCTGATTAGTCGTAGACCTCACAAAGCTATTGATTGTAAAACACCTTATGAGGTGTGGTCTGGTAAGTCTACAGATTATTTTTTATTAAAAATTTTTGGTTGTACTGTCTACTATCATGTTAACGAGGGTAAATTAGAACCAAGAGCTAAAAAGGGTATATTTGTGGTTTTTGGAGATGGAGTTAACGGATATAGAGTCTGGTCACCTTCTGAGAATATAGTCATACTTAGTAGGACTGTGATATTTGATGAAAATTCCATGCTTAACTCAACTGTAAAGCCTTCTGTGACGTATACTTATGTGGGAGAAAGTAGTAGTGTTGATAAACAGATGGAGATGCAATTCACTTCAGCTATGAATGAATTACAACATCGAGGTGGAGAAGATCAACACGTTACTACAGAAACTGATGTACAACCAGAAATTAATGTGCCTATAACGTCAGAAGTTGATTTTCCTGGGAATTCTAGATCATGCGTAGATCAACCGAGTATAGCTCGTGATAGAACTAGAAGAGTTGGTGTTGGACCTCTTGTGAGGTATGGTTTTGAAGATATGGTTACTTTTGCATTGCAGGTTTCTGAAGAGGGGGATCCTCATGAGCCATCCATCTATAGAGAAGCTGTGTCATGTGGTGTCTACTAAATTGCTTGCTGCTATGGGGGATGAGATGGAATCTCTTGACAAAAATCAGACTTGAGAATTAGTTAAACGACCAAAGGAGAGAAAAATTGTCACTTATAAATGGGTCTTCAAGAAAAAGGAGAGAATGTCACCTTCAGAAGGCATTAAATATAAAGCTCGAGTTGTTGCTAGAAGGTTCACACAAAGGGAAGGAGTTGATTATAATGAGATCTTCTCACCAATAGTCAGACATACTTCTATCAGGGTGTTACTAGCTATAGTAGCACATCAGAATTTGGAACTTGAACAACTAGATGTGAAGACAACTTTCTTACATGGAGAGTTGTAGGAAGAGATTTATATGACGCAACCAGATGGGTTCCAGTGTCCAGGTAAAGAAGATTATGTTTACAAGTTGAAGAAATCTTTGTATGGGTTAAAGCAGTCTCCAAGGCAGTGGTACAAATGATTTGACAGCTATATGATTGGACTTGGCTATAACAAGAGTCCATATGATTATTGTGTATATCACAACAAAGCTGATGATGGTTCGATGATTTATCTACTTTTATATGTAGATGATATGCTCATAGCTACAAAGTCCAAGTCTGATATTCTGAAATTGAAGAATCTTCTCAGTGCTGAGCTTGATATGAAGGATTTAGGTGCTGCTCAGAAAATTCTGGGGATGGAGATTTATAGGGATAGAGGTAAGAATAAGCTCTTCTTGTCACAGAAAGGATATATTCAGAAAATATTATCTAGGTTTGGTATGTCATTAGGTAAGCCTATAGATACTCCTAGTGCTGTCAATGCTCGTTTGTCATCTGAGTTTTCACCATAGTCTGAAGCTGAAAAGGAGTACATGTCTCGAGTTCCTTATGCTAGTGCAGTAGAAAGTTTGATGTATGCTATGGTTTGTACTAGGTCTGATCTTGCCCATGCCGTTAGTGTCAGTAGGTTCACGGGTCAACCTGGGAAGAAGCATTGGCAAGCTGTTAAAAGGATTTTTCGTTATCTTAGAGGTACATCTGATGTTGGTCTTGTTTATGGGAGTTACACAGAGTGTTTGGTGACCGGTTATTGTGATTCTGACTATGCTTGAGATGTTGACAGTAGAAGGTCTATGACTGGCTATGTGTTCATTCTGGGTGGTTCTGTTGTTAGTTGGAAGGCAACCTTACAGCCTACAGTTACTTTGTCTACTACTGAAGCAGAGTACATGGCCTTGACAGAAGCTGCTAAAGAGGGAATATGACTAAGGGGGTTAGTTGGTGATCTTGGTTTGCATCATGACCAAGCTATTGTATATTGTGATAGATTGAGTGCAATATACCTAACCAATGATCAAGTTCATCATGAGAGAACTAAGCACGTAGATGTAAGATATCACTTCTTAAGAGGTAAGTAGAGAGTTAAAGTGATGAAAATTGGTACTGCTGATAACCCTGCTGATATGTTCACTAAACCGGTTCCACAAGGCAAGTTCCAACATTGTTTGGACTTGCAGAATGTTTTGAATTGTTAGTGGTCCCCTTTGTGGGACACTTTGAGGCATGAGGGGGAAGTCTGGGTACGTCTGGTGATATTGATTTATGTTGCATTTGGTACATCTGTTATCTGGAAGAGAATTCAAGTCAAGGTGGAGATTTGTTGAAATGCCTTGGATCTGTTTGCTAGCACTTTGAACAACCTAGTACTGGGGTCCAGGGGCGGCACACCTTGGTGGGGGTTTAGGGGCAACACCCTCGAAACCTATTCAGATTTTATATTCAACATATTTATTTATTTACAGTTATTTACGATTTTGACCCTAGGGTTTAGAGCAGTGCGATATATAAACTCTTTAACCTAGAGGTGCCGTTCTTGATGTAATTCTGAAAACATTCTCTCGAAATAATATTGTTTCCCCTTTGCCCGTGGACGTAACTAACACACTGTTAGTGAACCACGTATATCTGTGTGTCGATCTCCTCTACTCTACGTTCTTTTTTTGTGTTCTTTAATTGTCGATTTCGCAACAGAGACTTACATTTCACCAAGATAACCATAGATGACATGACCTGAATCATGAGTGAGTTGTGAACTCTTGCCTATAAGGCGGTCCTTTGATTTATATGGGTGAGAGCGGCCAGATTGCCGACTCAATAAGTCTACCATTGAGGTGATTCTTCTGATAGGGAGCTGGGAACATAGCTACACAAGACGAAAGTCAATCCTTCCATAATGTCCGGGTATGTAGATAAATTGCTCCTTTAAGGGCTGATTCAAATGCTTGAACAATGTAGCGCTACACCCTTTCTCGGCCCGAGAGGGGTTTGGTTATAGTTGGACTATGACTTATTGTTCATTAGAGGGATGAGTGGTACTTAAGGAGTTAGATATAACTAAAGAGGCAAAATAATAATTTTGGCTCAACTGTACTTACAAGCAATTTGTGAAGGGTGGTTATATCCAATAGACATAGGAATATATCTGTAGTGCGAAGAGTGCAGTTATCGATTTTTGGTAGAGTAGTTGGCAGTTAATATATGTTGAATAATTTAGTTAAAGGAGTTTAATTAATTATTCAAGAACCATTGAAGCTTCAATCTATAGATCCATAAGATCCCCTTTGTAGCTCAACATGAATTATTGAGAATCAATTTTGGATTACTTTGAATTGTTCAAATTAATTGAGGAAATTAATTATATGCGATATAATTAATTTAACTTAATTATATATGATATAACTAATATAATGTATTTGATATAGTATAATATAAAGTTTATTTGAGAGGAATTATATATTTGAATATGATTCAAATATTAATTATATGGATGAAATTCATATAATTAATTAAATTTAGTATAAATATGATTTATATTAAATACCATGCATTATTGAGAGAGAAACAAACTATAGGTTTTATTGTACTTGATACAATATAAAAATTATAAATTATGTGTTATATTTGATATAACATATAGATTTATATATATTATATTATAATATAGTATCATATTTGTATATTAAATAATTCATTAAATAATAATTATTTATTAATTTATTTTAAATTTAATTCATTTTTGAAAAATTAATTACGGAAGGAGTTATAACTCCCTCCCCCTCTTTTGTCTCATTTTGATCATGATTATGGTGTTTTTTTTTGAATTGGTGGTCTTCATCTTCTTCATAGAAGATATTTACAGAGGACAAAAATTCAATCACTCAGTTTTTACTTCAAGATCTCTTGATAAAAAAGAAAGTTTCTCTATAAAATATTTCTTCCCTCATCCCAAAATACACAGAACTCACACCTCTTGTGATTTTCTACCCCTACAGGGAATACAGAGGAAATTCTTGTGGTGGTGTCCTCATTGCGATGCTCGGTTCGTGATTGATCGTGAACATTTTGGAATGGGAATTTCGTGAAGAAGAAGATATCATTATTGAAGGATAAGTTTTCTTGAAACCCTAATTTCTATTTCTCCTTCTTCCATGCATTCTGTAAATTAAATGTTTATGCATAATTTGGTTCCGTAAAATTCTTGATTATGTGAAAATTAAAAATTGGGCCGATCCACGCTTCCAGAATGGAACTTTGCTATTCCTTTAGGTACAATATGCCATGAAATACTGTTTAAACAACTTTCTTTAAAAACTCGATAAAGTACAGAGCACTTTTTCATTCGGTCACAACATACAATTTCACTAAACTCAATACAAAAGCGACAATCTTAGCAACAACGTCTTAACCTTAAAGAGACGCAATAGAAGGAAGGAAAATAGCCCATTAAAAAAGTTTGCATAATCAAGATCTTGAGAAACATCTGGTGGAACATTTTATGAGATTACCAACAAACCAAAACAACAACTCCAAACACTCTTAAATAAATATAGTCAATTTAAAACTCGAACACTTTGAATACAATAAGAGGAACAAAATTGTGTCTCGAGGAAACAATGTGAATTCGTTATATTCAAATTAATTAATATTTTCATCATTTCCTCAATCTTCTAAAATTTGCTCTTACAAAAATGAAATTATTTTCTTGTATTTTGCCCGTAGGTTTATTTTTGTTATTTTTCTTAATTTGATATGTGACTACTTAGTACATTAAAATATCTATATTGTTTTATCGTTATAGAATTTTTTAAAAGTTAAAAATAAAAATATCCTTGTACGTGGGGCAATGACCTAGCTAGTGAGGTTGTCAGCGAGACGCGTCTCTTGCTGGTTGAAAAAAAAAAGCAAAAAATAAAGATATCATTATATATTGTTGTATTTTAGATCCAAAAATATTGTGAAATTAGTTTGATTTTATTTTATTTTTTTAAATATAAAACTAAAAAAGTCATTAAACTTCTTTTGTAAAAGAATAAAAAATACAAAAGTACAATAATCAAGTTTTTCCCTTTTTTTTTAAATGAAAAAAAACAATTACCAAACATGATTTTGTTTTTATTTTAAAAGATAGAAAACCAAAAATAGTAAATAAACATGTATAATTTTTGTTTTATTTTTTTTGTTAGATTATATGATATTAAATTTATTTCCGTCCATCAACTTAAATTTTTAGGCCAATCTCTCATTTAAAATGATATTAGAGTACGTAGCCTAAAATCTAAAAATTCACAATAATTATTTGAGTTTCTTTTTTTAAGTATTTTAAGTGACACTGGAATCTAAAAATAAAATTAAAACACAAAACGTGAAATTAGTGTTATTAGCTTAATATTTAAAAACCTAAAAATGTGAAAGTAAAAACCAACTTGATGAGGGTTTAAAGATTAGGTGAAGTATATTACAAAATTGAAATTTGATTTTTGATTAATTTGAAATCTAGTTAAGTTTTGTTATTTTTGTCGTGTTAATTTATTAGGAAGAGTTGAAAAGGGCTGAATTCAATAATGAATATAACATTTTCAAATTTCAACGTTTTCATGTCAACATATGGAATTTCTAACTATAAATTATTAAGGACCAACCCGTTTTTTTTGGGGACAAGATTAGATAGGACCAAATTTGATTGTAACTTTAAACACCTTAAATTTCTATCTCTATGGCTAGGTTGGGTTCGTGTAGAGATATATTTAAACCTCTGATTCTCGAAATCAGTAATATAAATTTTAGGCGAGGTAAACTATGCTCATGTTAGCTTATCTACCTCTATCTTTTGTTTAAATTTTCAACTCCATGGTTAGTTTAGATTATCTCATTTTTTTTTACGATGTGTGGGGAGGGAAACAAATTTATTGAAAAAGATATAGGAAGGTAATACTATACTAGTTGAAGGATATTATGCTAAAACACCACAATAAAAAGAGAAAAAAAGTAGACTAGTCAAACATAGAAATTGTTAACCTAGTTTGGTGAATACCACCTACGTTTGGGGGCAGTATACCCAAGAAAGATAAATCCACGAGGGTAAAGTAAATCAATTACAACATTGTACTTATCTGTTGATTCAGATAATAGTAGAGACACAAGTCTAGTTCTACTCTTTGAACTAACACTTAGGCTCCCCTTAAGTGAGGGACTCCCTCTCTATTAATTAGACTCTACCTAAGAATTAGTATAGTAGTGAACTGACACTTAGGCTCCCTCTAAGAGAGACATCTTCTCAATATATTGTTTGTCTTTCTTGTTTCAAGTGAAGATTAACTCACTATATGAACCTAGGCTCCCCTAGGTTTAAGAACCACTTTTTGCTTCAATATGAACTTGAGCAATATTCTTTATGTGAGAACATTCAGGTAACAGACACACAACCTTGTCCTCGAAAGATACTAAAAAACAACCTCTCAAGAGCTTACACAGGCGGCCAACAATCATTTATCTTTCTCACAAAACTGCCAACCCTAGCAATCAATACTAAAATCGTTAAATATGCAGTGAAATGAATAAGAAAACCCTAAAAACAATTTTGATTCTCACAGGAAAAAAAAAACCAATTTCGAAAAAAGAATGCCAAAAATCTACCCAATAAGGAAACAAAAAGATCAATAAAAACCACATCTTCAGAAAACAACTTACCAGAAACCATGAGTATTAAGACATTTCGTTTGACATCTGCTGCAAAAACACCACGACACAACTTAAACAAATATCGTCAATCATACAAACTTAACATTTATGGGCGATAATAATTAAGTTCTAGATCCTTTGAGTTATATTTCTATAAACTTATCCGCATCTATTTCTAGTTTAGTGATAAACATATAATACAATTAGTAAAATATTACTTAAAGTACATCATTTTCATGGACAGTGTTGAAATTTTTTGGTTAATTGAAAATAAAACGATTTAATTAGGCACTACCTTTTGTTAATTTTTTTTTTTACACACAAAAATTATAATTAAAATTTTCAAGCTCTTGTAATGCAATGCACTTATTTTGTTTAACGATACGTCTTTCCTTGCCAACAAATTTGGGTTAAGCCAACCAACCTTTCATCTAAAAGAATAGGTATTTTATTCATTGAAACTTGTTATTGCTTTTGAATGACGATTTCACCATAGATTGTCCAATAGTTTTAAAACTCTATTGTTCAAATAAGAAATTTTCCTTTAAATCTTTACGATGGATTCAATTATATAAATGATCAATTAAGAACTAGACTATAGGAATTAAAAGTCTAATATATATATATATATATATATTGTTGTCCAAGATAACTACGACCTTCTTATTTTCAATCACAAATTACTCAACATTAACGGTTAAGAACACTTCAAGACTTAGGGGAGGTTGTATGCTTAAGGTTTCAAAACTCTTATGTCGTTTACCTAATGGCAGCTCAATCGTGTAGACGAAGCTCCAAAGAACTAGACGATAGTTCAATTATGTAAAAGATAGAATGAAGCACTAGATAATCATATAGACAACAGTTGATTAGGGCTGAACGATTGTATAGACGACAAAAGAAGCGTATAGACGATGCAATACGGAGCTAAACGATCGTGTACACGATGCGATAGGAACTAAGTGATTGTGTAAATGATACTTAAGTAAATGCTAAACGAACGTAGAATATGAAAGAAAAAACACAAGTGTTTAAGTGGTTCGGCCAAAGGCCTACATCTGCTGTGCAAATTGGGAGGGTCTCTTTTATTACTTTTTCTTCAAAGTTATTACAGAATAAATGCCTTGCTCTCTCCCTTTTTCTTTCGTTCTTCTCACATTCGTTTTCTTTATATACACATGCGCTCAAGATCAACGATGAAGCTTTGGTGGTTGCAATAACATAAAGAAAGAAGACGACAATGTTTGAACTGCTTGCAACTTAGTTTCTTGTCTTCGGTTCTTTCTTTAACAATCTCTACCTTTGTAAGCATCTGGAGTACCTTTCCCTCTTTGCTTGTTGAGCTGACTTGAGCTAACCTTTTTCAGGTAACTCGAACTTGAGGAGTTCCAAGCATTGAGCAAGCTTGCTTAGTGGAACTGTTTTGGTTAGCATATCAGCAGCATTATCTGAGGTATGTATCTTTATTTCCTCGACTTCCCCTTTCTTAATCTTCTGTCTGATAAAATGGTATTTGATGTCAATGTGCTTGGTTCTGCTATGAAACTATTAGTTTTTAGATAGGTAGATTGTGCTCTGGTTGTCACAATATATTCTGACCTTTATTTGTGTAATGTTGAAATTGTTTAGTAAACCATTCAGCCACAAACCTTCTTTTACAGCCTCAGATAGTGTTATAAGCTCAGCCTCTGTTGTGAAAAGGGCTAGAACAGACTGCAAACTAGCCTTCCAACTTTTTAAATTGTTTCCCCATAGGAAACCATAGCCTGATAGTGAGAGCCTTCTATCCAAATCCCTTGCATAATCTACATCAACATAACCATACACTTCATCATTGGATGGCTCATTCTGTCTATATAAGACCTTTGCTTCCTTTGATGAACAAAGATATCTTAGTATCCATTTAACTGCTCCCAATGTCGTTTACCAGGGTTTGCCATGTACCTACTGACCATACTTGTAGCATAGGACAAATCTGGTTTGGTTGAAGCATTAGGTATCAAGGATCCCACTGCTTAGGAATAGGGACCTTTATATGGTTTATGTGATCTTCATCTGAGTTTTTTAGATTGTTTGTAGCTGAAAGCTTGAAATGAGGTGTAAGTTGATTGCCAACTGGTTTAGCACCTTCCATTTTGAACCTCTGCAATATTTTTGCACAATATTCTGATTGACTCATATACAATCTGCTATTTCTTCTTCTCTTTCAATCTCAATGCCTAGAATCCTTCTAGTTTCCCTTAGGACTTTCACGTCAAACTCTTTGTTTAGAAGCATTTTAACTTACCTTAACTCTTCTTTTGAACTCCCGACCAGCAGGATGTCGTCTACATAAAAAAGTAGATAAACAGGTTCCTTGAAACTCCTAGAGTTTATATACAAACACCGATCATAAGAGCTTCTCTTAAATCCCATTTTGGAGATTACTTCATGAAACCTCTCATACCAACACCTTGGTGACTGCTTGAGGCCATAGATAGACTTATTTAGTAGACATACTACGTCTCTTTCTCCTTCCTTCACATACCCTTGAGGTTGCTTCATGTAAATAGTCTCATTTAACAATCTATGTAGAAAGGTTATCTTCACATCTAATTGGTCTAATTCCAAATCCTTTTGAATAACTAAGGAGAGGAGTAACCTAATGGATATATTTCACCACTGGAGGAAAGACCTCAGTGTAATCAATTCTTTTTTTTTCTATGAACCCTTTAGCAACTAGTCTTGCCTTGAATCTAGACTTTTGATCCCATGAAATTTCTTCTTTGATCTTGTAAATTCACTTACATGAAATAGGTTTGTACCCTTTTGTCAAAGGTACTAGTCTCCAGGTATCATTTTGGTTGAGGGACATCATTTCATCATTCATTGCCCTAATCTACTGTCTAGCATCAGAGCTATTTGTTGCTTCCTCAAAGCTGATGGGTTCATTGTTATTTAATGAAATGGAAGCACTTAAAGCAACACTAGCAAAGTCAGATTCTTGATATCCTTCCAGTGACACAATAGTTCTTCTAGTTCTATCTCTTGCTAAGGAATAATTTTTTAAGTCTCTATGTGTTTCTACTTTTTCACTTGACACATGTTCACTAGTTTTAGCTTTGTCATCACCTTCAGTTTCTAGATTTTGAGAGGAAGTAGAAGCTCCTTGATCATATTGAGGGTCCACCTCAAACCTTGTGCTACTTGTCTTTGATATATATCTATTTGGTTGTTTAGACATCGTAAACATCTCATTCTCTTGGAATACCACATCTATACTATTTACACATCTCTTCTCAACAGGATGCCACATCTTATGACCCTTCACTCCCAGTGTAAAGCCTAAAAACATGCATTCTATAGCCCTAGGTTTTAACTTACCTTGGCTTTGATGCACGTAGCCTACACATTCAAACACCTTCAAGTGTTCCAGATTGGGAGGCTGTTCTGTCCACCTTTCATCAGGAGTTTTCAACTCTATGGACTGATGTGGACACTTATTTAGAGTGTAGATTGTGTAATAAATAGCTTCAACCCAATACTTCTCAGGCAAAAAATGCATTAGACAGCTGACATCTAACCCTCTCAAGGACTGTTTTGTTCAATCTTTCAGCTACTCCGTTTTGTTGAGGTGTATACCTCACTGTTCTATGCCTCACAATGTCATTCTCCCTACAAAACAAGTTGAATTCATCTCCACAAAACTCTAAACCATTGTCAATTCTCAAGTGTTTAATATGTTTAGACGTTTGCTTTTCAATCACGGTCTTCCATTCTTTGAATATACTAAACACTTCATCTTTGGTTTTTATAAAGTAAACCCAACTCTTCCTTCAGTAATCATCTACAAAGGAAAGAAAGTACCTTGCTCCACTTAGAGATGGAGAGTGAGTTGGCCCCTATAAGTCTGAATGCACATATTCGGTGTGCTGTTCTTTAGGGAAGCCTTGCCTTGTTGCTTTGTCTAGTCTGCAATGTTCACAGAATTTTAAGTTGTCTCCAACACCCTTAGGAAGAATCCCCTATTTTGAGAGAACTTATAGCCCCCTCACATTGATATGAGAAAGCCTTTTGTTCCATAACTCATCTTTTGTGGATTCTTCATCAGTTGCCATCAAGGCCGAATGTGCCATTTACACATCTTTGATGATATAAAAGCCATTCACTTTGGTTGCCATTAATACTACTTTTGAGTCTTTAATTTATATCAAAAGAGCCTCCAACACCTCTATACTCACAGCTAATAACATCAAACATCCCCAATGATAGGAGATTTCTCTTCAATGTAGGAACATGCCTCACATTCCTAATCAACTTCACTGAACCATCTTGCATCTTAAATGATACAGACCCTATTCCAACAACTCTACAGGTATTGTTATTTTCCATGTAGATCAGCCCTCCATCCCACTTCTTATATGTACAAAACCATCCTATAGATGGCGTCATATGGACTGAAAAACAAGAATTTATCACCCAGCCTTGAGTCTCCATAGAATTCTACTTTCCACACAATTCATTTGCAGCCAAGGCATATGAATACACAAGGGAATTCTCCACCACAGCAGCCTTGGTCTATTTTTCACCCTTGTTTTGTTGGTTCAGATTCTTCTTCAAGGCATAACAGTCCTTTTTCATGTGTCCCATTTTGTGGTAAAAATGACACTTAATCTTGGACTTGTTACCACCATTCTGCTTCCTCTTTCCCATTGTTCTTTGTTTTCCCCTTTGAAAATAAGCCTTCACCTCTTTGCTGATCTTTCTTGCTCATTTGTAACTCTAGTTCTTTGATTCTTATTGTCGAAATGATTGCTTCTTTAGTGATTCTTTCTCTACTGTACTTCATGGCTGTCTTGACATCTTTGAATGATTGGGTAGAGAGTTAAGTAATATGAAAGCCTCATTTTCTTCCCCAATATTGTCTCCTATTGATTTGAATTATGAAGACAGTCTCTTGAACTCATTCAAATTATCAGTGAGGGACTTTGCAACATCCATCTTGTAAGTGAAAAATCTTTCCCTCAAGAAAGCTTTTTTGGGTAGGTATTTGTTGAGATAAATCTGGTTCAGTTTGTTCCAGAGGGCATAAACGGTAGGCTGGTCAACAATCTACCTTGAAACACTATCTGAGACATTCAAGACAATGGTTCCATAAGCATTTACCTCGATTGTCTCTTTCTCTACCTCGACGAGTGTTTTAGGGTATTTTGCAGGGTAATAATGGCCAGTAGTGTCTTCTGCTGTCCTAAGACTACCTTAATCTTTGCTTTCCATAGTTCAAAGTTTATCTTTCCATCAAACTTCTAAATTTCATATATGGTTGTAGCCATTCTTGAACTTCAAGATTGACTTATCTGATTCGAAGTATGCAAGAATTCAAGTCTTGGATCTTTCTTGAATTGTTCACTAAGCTCTGATACCACTTGTTGTCCCAGATAACTATGATCTTTTTATTTGCAGTCAAGAGTTACTCAACATTAACGATTAAGAACACTTCAAGACTCATGGGAGGTTGTATGCTTAAGGATTTAAAACTCTTCTGTCGTTTATCTGATGGCAACTTAATCGCGTAGACGAAGCTACAAAGAACTAGACGATAGTTCAATTATGTAAACGATAGAACAGAGCGCTAGACGATCGTGTAGACGGTTGTTGATTAGATTTAAAGGATTGTATAGACAATAACAGAAAAGCTAGACGATCGTATAGATGATGCGATACAGACCTAAACGATCATGTACACGATGCGATAAGAACTAAGCGATCGTGTAAATGATACTTAAGTAAATGCTGAACGATCGTAGAGTAAGAAAGAAAGAACACAATGTTTAAGTGGTTTGGCCAAAGGCTTACGTCTACTGTGCAAATCAGGATGGTTTCTTTTTTTACTTCTTCTTTAAAGTTGTTACAGAATGAAGGCCTTGCTCTCAATCTTTTTCTTACGTTCTTCTAACATTCGCTTTCTTTATATACACAAGTGCTCAAGGTCAACGATGAAGCTCTGGTGGTTACAACAATATAATAGAAAGAAGACGGAAACGTTTCAACTGCCTGCAACTTAGTTTCTTATCTTCAGTTCTTTCTGTAGCATATATATCCAACGAATCGAACATTATGATTATAGTATTATAGGAACAACTACCTATTATTGTGGTTTATTTGTTCTTTAGAAGCATTTTGCAATTGCTGCAACCAATACAACAATAGTTTTGAAAGCATTTCAAAATAAGGTGTTGAGAGCATAATCGTGGTGCTTTTTGAAATCGATAGATTCAAAAATCAAAATCATTGCAATATTGCCTTCAATAGTAGCAGTCAAGAGCTTCTTATTGCAACATCTCCAAAACTGTTACACGAGCAATAACATGTTAGAATTGTGGAGACAAAACTCCATAAAGCACTCATGATGTGTATATCTATATAATAAAAAAAGAAGGTGACCACAAAAACTTTGAACGTGGAGCAGAAGACCTTTTTAGAAGCTACAAATCCTCGTCAATAGTGAGAAGAAAAATATAGAGAGTAATTTTTCTTTATTGTTTATTCCAAGATACCAAGTTGTGGTATTGAGAATCAAATAGTTTGTGTTGGGCTATTTAAGAGAGATTTGTAGAGTGAGTTTAAGGACCTTTTACAATTTCCATAATAGTAGAACCTTTATTTGCAGAAGCCTGGATGTAGTCTCGAGTTTAGAGCGAACCAATATTTTTTTAACGTCGTTCTCTTTTTCTCTTCTTGATAACACATGAAAAGCCATACAAGTAGTAAACTTATACAAAAGTATCCTTTTAAGTAAAAAAAAAAAAAAAACTTCTTCATTAACGCATTTCAATGCAGAAATCAGAAAAATCCACTATGTGTTGCAAACAAGGCCAACACAAGGGGTATGCATCCAAAACTGTTTTACGTATGAAGGATACATTTGGCTCATACATTTCATGTCAAATCACCACTTGTAGGCATCGGCATCTGACTGGTGGCGTTTGAGCAAACTAGAAGTGGCAGACGACTGTCTCAAGGTATAGAAATTAATGCAATTAAAGCACCAAGTTGTTGAAGAGATTTCCTATAAAAAAAAGGAAGCCACCTACAGAATTGAGAGTTAGACAATTTAGTACGTTAGATAGTTAGAATGTTCACAAGAAACTAGTAGTAGAAGCTCTATATCATCTGCAAGCAAGATGTAGGAGGGATGAACACCATTCTACCCTTGATAAAGAGGTGCTACTGGAGAGAAGCTCAAGAAATATATCTTCCTCAAATCCTCTCCCAAGTTGGTCATAGCAATCATTAAAACAAGCCAAAGAGGATAAGAGATTGAACTCTTAAATTTTGAAAAATATAAGTTCAAACATTCAACATTCAAGAACTATTTCAAATTTCTTTAACTTTTACAGTCCGTTATTGTAACTACTTGTATTAGAAAAATAGTATAAGTACTCATCATTTACAAATTTTCGTAGTATACAATTACAATAGCTTCAAGAAAAACTTGAAATCTATAAAAGAAAGAATCTGTGACTTAGCTGTCAATAAAGATCTCTCTCTTTCCCGTGGATGTTGGGAACATTAAGCCGAACCATGTATATCGTTATGTAGTTCTTATTTTCTTCCTTTCATCTACACGATTGCATACATTTGTTCTTCATCGTTTACTCGAGCAGTCGCACAAAATCAAACAGAGAAATTAGGGTTAGAAGAAGTCCTGAAGAAATTGAAAAGACAAAGAATGAGAGAGGAAGAGAGAGAAAGGAAATTAATTCTTAATAATCACCCATCGGTGTTATTTTTCTTTCACTTCCATCAAGCAAAGATTAGTGGAGCAAACTACGTGGAGCACATCAGCTGGAAGCTCGTGGACAATTGGTAGCCAAGTATTCTACCAAACCAAATTCTTTTGGGGCAAAATAATTGGACTCACAAATTGGATCAGCAAGAAGGGCCATACAAATTATTCATCATTTGGGCTTAATCAAACATATAACAAGAAACAGGCCCAACAAAGTGGTATCAGAGCAAAAGACTTACAAGATTACAATTCTTGAAGAATTAAGACTCAAGTTTTTCATCCAAAAATGTCAGTAGCAAGATTTAAAGTGGGGAAATTCGATGGCAAAGGAGACTTCGAACTGTGGAAGGCCAAAATCAAGGCGATTCTCGGCCAGTCGAAAACTCACAGAGCCCTCCTTGACCCATGAACATTCCCTGCCACTGTGACAACCCAAGAAAAAAAAGACTGGGAGCTGGCAGCCTATGGTACGTTGGTTCTAAACCGTAGTGACAGTGTTCTTAGACAAGTTTTAGATCAAGAAACTGCATATAGGATATGGACTAAACTAGAAGAGTTATATGCTACTAAAGATCTTCCTAGTAAAATGTATCTTAGGGAGTAGTTCTTCACATTTAAAATGGATTCGTCTAAAACTTTAACTGATAACTTAGATGAGTTCAAGAAAATTGTTGGTGAGTTTAAAACTCTAGGAGAAAAACTTGGTGATGAAAATGAGGCCTATGTGCTTTTAGACTCCTTGCCTGAACTCTATAAAGAAATAAAAAATGCTCTAAAGTATGGAAGGGATAGTATAGGCACAGACACTATAATCTCAGCCCTAAGAACCAAAGACTAGAATTACAGATTGATAGAAAGGATCATCCTAGTGGTGAAGGTCTATTTGCTAAAGGTAACTTCAAACAAAATCATTCAAAGGACAGAAAACCTCATAGAAAATAAAATGTAAGTATTGCAAGAAGAAAGGACATCTAATTAATGATTGTTTTATCTTAAAAAGAAAGAATCAAGAGAAAGAAAAGGACTCAAAAGGCAAACAGCCCGAACCATCAGTTGTAGAAGGATCTTTTATCTACTCAGATGCTTTAGCCTCAACTTTAGACAAATCCAACCATGTAAATCTTCTAGGAAAACATGATTGGGTCCTAGATTCTGGATGCACCTACCATATGACCTCAATGAGACCTTGGTTCAACACCTTTAAAGAAGTTGAAGGAAAAATGACGTATATGGGAAACAACCAAGGCTGTAAGATAAAAGACATTGGCTCTATTTCCATGAAACTTAAGGATGGAACTATTAAACTTCTTAGGAATGTGAGATATGTTCCATTACTTAAGAGAAATCTAATCTTCTTAGGTATGCTAGATGCAATTGTGTGTGAGTACAAGGGTAAAGGAGGAACCCTTGAGGTGCTAAAAGATTCTAAGGTGATATTAGTTATGGAAAAGATAAATGACTTATTTGTGGTCAAATAAGTTGAAATGATGATAGGGGCATATGTTGCCACCACAAATGAGATCACAGAGGCTAATGTATGGCACAAAAGATTATCTCACATTAGTGCTAAACGTCTAGAAGTCCTATCTAAACAAGGGATTATACCTAAAGGTTTCTCAGAAAATCTAACCTTTTGTGAACACTGTGTTTTAGGGAAAGCCACAAGGCAAAGCTTCACTAAAGCACAACACACCACAAAAGCTATCCTAGACTCTATACACTCTAACCTATGGGGTCCAGCTCTTACGCCCAGCCTAAGTGGCTCAAAGTATTTACTTTCTTTTACTGATGACTTCTCTAGGAAAAGTTGGGTATACTTCCTTAAAACTAAAGACCAAGTGTTTAATAGGTTTAAAGAATGGAAACTCATGATAGAGAAGAAAGCTTCTAAAGAAATTAAATACCTAAGAACTGATAATGGACTGGAATTTTGTAGTTAAGAGTTTATCAAATTCTGTAAAGAAATAGGAATAACTAGGCATAAGACTGTTAGATTCACTCCTCAACAGAATGGAGTAGCTAAAAGACCAAATAGAACAGTCATGGAAAGGATTAGATGTCTTCAATCTGATGCAATCCTTAGTGAAAAATATTGGGCTGAGGCTGCAAGCTACATTGTGTACACCTTAAATAGTGTCCACATTCCTCCCTAAACTTTTTAACTCCTGAAGAAAAATGGCCACACATCCATCTAACCTAGAAAATCTAAGGGTATTTAGATGTGTTGGCTATATTCACCAAAATCAAGGGAAATTAAAATATAGGGCAATAAAGTGTATGTTTGTTGGGTTTTCTGAAGGTGTCAAAGGATTTAAGATATGGAATCCTATTGAGAAAAGATTTTTCATAAGTAGAGATGTCACGTTCAGAGAAATAGAGATATTTATGAAAAAAGAAAAGACAACTTATGAAATTTCTAATAGTCCTAATACTGTTAGGATTGAGGTGGAGACACCTAAAGTTTCTTCCACTAACCATAACCCTCCTATTGAGTCAGAAGAAGAAGAAGAGGATATCTTAAATGAGAATACAAAGAATACTGAAGTTGTACCTGATTTAAGTCAGTATTCTTTGGCTAGGGATAGACGAAGAAGAGTGATAGTTCCTCCAGCTAGGTATACTGAAACTAACTACATGAACCTAGTTCTAAATGCAACAATAGCTCCTAATGACCAAGAACTAGCCACTTTTGAAGAGGCAGTAAATTGCTCTAATGCTAGGTCTTGGATTCAAGCTATGTGTGAAGAAATGGAGTCACTCATTGACAATAATACTTGGACCCTAGCCCCTCTTCCTAAAGGATGCAAATCTATAGCCTCTAAATGGATATATAAACTAAAGGGGAGTTCTACCAAAGAAGAAAAGCCTAGGTACAAGGCAAGGTTAGTGGCTAAAGGGTTTACACAGAGGGGCATAGACTATTCTGAAATTTTTTAACCAGTAGTAAAAAAAACCTCTATTAGACTACTTTTATCGCTAGTTGCTCAGTACAACCTTGAACTAGATCAACTAGCTGTTAAAACTGCTTTCTTTCATGGAAACTTAGATGAGGTTATCTATATGGTTCAACCTAAAGGGTTTGAAGAAAGTGGAAAGGAAGACCTATACTGTCTCCCAAATAAGTCTATATATGGTCTAAAACAATCCTTAGATACTGGTATAGAAGGTTTAATGATTACATAGAGAGTATTGGATTTCAAAGAAGTTCCTATGATATTTGTTCTTATGTTAATTCATCTACCTATAAGGACAAAGTCTATCTACTACTCTATGTTGATGATATGCTACTAGCCGGGAAATCTGAGGAGGATTTAATTCATGTAAAAAATCTCTTAAAGAGAGAATTTGACATGAAGGACTTGGGTCAGTCTAGAAAGATCCATGGGATTGAAATTCAATGGGACAGAACTTTCTAATCTTTACCATTAGCCAGTTAAGCTACTGTGAAGAAGTAATTAACAAATTTAATATGTCTAATGCAAAACCAGTCACTATACCTATTGCTAGTCATTTTAAACTTTCCTCAGAAAACTCACCAAAAGAAACAAACATAGAACATTTGTCTCAAATGCAATCAATTCCATACATTCAAACAATAGGGAGTCTAATGTACTTAATGATATCTACTAGACCAGACCTATCAAAGACACTGGGAAGCAACAAAATGGATTTTAAGATATCTAATTTGGTCTAAACGGTTAAAATTAACATATCAAAGTAGTAATGAATCAAATTTAGAGCTATATAGATATGTTGATTCAGATTTTGTAGGTGACCAAGACAAAAGAAGATCATTAATAGGTTATCTATTCTTATTTGGTCCTAATTTGTTGTGTTGGAAAGCAAATTTACAGTCAATCACGGCATTATCAACCACAGAAGCAGAGTATATGGCTTTATCAGAAGCAATAAAAGAAGCACTATGGTTAAAGGGGTTGATGAAGGACTTTTGTATTAATCAAACAGTAGTAAAAATCTACTGTGATAACCAAAGTGCCATTTACCTATCCAAAAACCCTCAGTATCATTCAAGGACCAAACACATTGAAAAATCAAACTGTATTGTTTTTGGTTTATCTATTAGACTAAGCGTCTTCGCTAACTGCGAAGGAAAAGGGCAGGGCTTTTTTCGTTGTAGTCGTAATAATGGGCGGGTCTTATGAGATCTATGCTGGCCGTCAGAATCAAATGAAGGTCGCAGCAGAGCTGCGGGGCATAGCAGCACCCTCGCTGGGCGCCATTCCCGGACCTAGCAGCAGATAGGCAGGCCGGGCCAGAAAGATAATTATCTATTTTTTTCTATATAATTATATATAATATATAGTTTCTCTATTATCAATATCTAAGTATTCTTATATACTTTAAGATATATTTGTTTTATGTGAATTATGTGAGATAAATTCAATTTTGACAATACAAGCAAGAGACCCCTCCCTCTAATTTGTTTTCTTTATTTGAATTTTTCATTTTTAGGACTTATATTGCATTTTAATGTAGATATTAAGTATCATTTTCTAAGAGACCGAATAGAGAAAGGAGAAGTCGAGGTGCTTAAAGTTCATACCACAGAAAACGCAGTCGACATGCTTACCAAACTTGTGAGCAAACTTAAGATAGCAAACTGTCTTGGTCAGATCGAGTTTCAACTTCCTAAAAAAGGGTGAAGACATGTTAAATCCGTAAAGAGAAAAGCTTGCATGTTGAGCTTAAGGTGGAGATTTGAAGAATATAAGCTCAAACATTCAACATTCAAGAACTATTTCACATTTCTTTAAATGTTATAGTCTTTTATTGTGACTACTTGTATTAGAAAAATAGTATAAGTACTCATCATTTACAAATTTTTGTAGTATACAATTACAATAGCTTAAGACAATTCATATCATTTACACTTAAAACAATTCATCCATAAATCCCACTCTCCCTTTGAACTTATATTTCTTCTTGGCGTGCAATTAGATTGGTGTAAATAACAACCGCCTCTCAGTTAATTAGGAAACCTCTACATTAAATCCAAAAACAAACCCTGCGTTCGTACATTCTAGAGTCCTTGAATTCGACCCTGGACTTATCAGGAAACTTGGGTTACACTTATACTTGGGTCTAACTTAAGAGAACTTGTACGTATTAACATTATGTGTGTGCATCTATCACCAAGCATCGCCTAATTTTTAGTCCAGGAGATAGATTAGTCTTCCATTCATTTTCACTTAATATAAGCATATTTAGAATCAAAATTACGGGTGAACAAGTTTTTGGCGCCGTCGTTGGGAATTCTAGCAATGTAGCCAACCAAAATTTTGCTTTTGTATCTTTTTCTATAAAATTTCAATCATAGAAATATTACAAGTTAAGCCTGAACGTGTGAATGTTTTATGAGTAGAGAGAGCACTCCTGAACTAATATATGACCCTGGAATTGAAAGAACCTTCAGACGAAGAAACAGATTGAATCGACATCAAAAGTTAAGGCGACAACGACAACAACAACAATAACAACAATAAGAATAAGTGGCAAACAACCAAATTAATCAGAACATGGCTCACAGTTAGCTAATGTTGCACTAAATCCGATCCTAATGGAAAACAATAGTATGCAATGTGTGACTATGCATCGCCAGTGTTATATGATTTCTCGCCTAGGATCATCCACCCAACGTCTGATGAGACAAGGTTTGAAATGAAATCAGTAATGCTCCAAATGTTGCAGACAGTAAGACAATTTAGAGGTGCTTGCGACGAGGATCCCCATGCTCACATGAAATGCTTTTTAGAAACTTGCAATTCATTTACGATTCCTGGAATCACGCAGGAAGCAATCAGACTATCTTTATTTCATTATTCACTTTGTGATGACGCCAAACAATGCACAAGCTCTTTAGAGTTGGAAGAAATAACAACATGGGATAAGTAAGTCGAGAAATTCATGCAGAAATACTTTACTCCCATAGTGAATGCAATGAGGCATCAGAAGATCATGAATGAGAGTTTGGAACACTTAGTGCCGCATATGAGAGATTTAAAGGGTTGGTAAAAAATTGTCCCAATCATGGACTACCTCTGACTTTACAAATGGATACATTCTATGAAGGATTAAACATACCTTCCCAAATGGTAGAAAATGCAGCCGCTGCTCATGGCATTTTGGATAAATAATCATATAACGAGGCCAAAGAAATTTTAGATCGGATTGTCAAGCATAACATGGAATGGGTTGATGACGCCTACGACCGTTGAACAGACAGTAGAAGGCAATCACATAATGTGATTGATACCAATGCAGTGGCACTCTTTTAGCACAAGTAGAGTAATGAAAAACATGTTGAAAAATCTATCAATAAACAATGTAGCACAAACGCAGAGTGTGCAGCAGGTAGATACATTCACACAACCCACAGTAAACTGTGTGGGTTATGGAGAGCCACATGTCTATAATGATTGCCCAAAGAATCTGTTTTCAGTCTGGTTCATAAAGAATAATGCATTCACAAATACTTATAACCCTGGATGGAAAAACCATCCTAACTTTTCTTGGGGAGGTCACTAGTAGGATCAGCATCATCTTGGAACACATCAACGACATAGCCTATGCAGCAACAGCCTCAGCATCAATCTTTTAATAGAGGGGGCAACGCGTCGAGCTCATCATCTCCGCTTAAAAACCTGTTAAAAGAGTATATAGCCCAGAATGATGGACTACTGAAAAGTTAAGCATCATCGATAAGAAAGTAGGTGTAAGTCGGGCAGATTGCTAGCGAGCTGAAGACTCGATCGCATGGAATATTGCCAGTAATACTAAGGCACCAAGAAACAATAATGGAAAAGAACAATGTCACGCAGTGACATTGCAAAGTCGTAGACCGTTAGTAGAAGAGAAGAGAAAAGCAAAAGAAGATCTTCAGCCCTCAACACCGGAGGATACAATTCAAGTAATACAACATTTGAGAGGGAGCATCAAAGAAGAGCATCTAGCTCTGTCAGTCATTCTCAACCAAGTACATCTAACACAAGGGAACCTAAGATGCGTCTGTATGCACCATCTTCCTAATGCCTGCAAAAAAAGAATGATGAGAAGAAGTTTAAGCACTTCCTTGAGTTTCTTAAACAATTACACATCAATATCCCTCTCATTCAAGCGTTGAAGCAAATGCCTAGTTTTGAGAAGTTCTTGAAGGATATTTTGTCGAAGAAAAGAAAGATTAGCGAGCTTGAAACTGTGACATTAACACAAGAATGTAACGCATTGATCAACAGTAAAATTCCTAGGAAAAAAAAGTGATCTAGGTAGTTTCATTGTCTCATGTGCAATAGGAGGAACAGACATGGGGTATGCATTATGTGATTTGGGAGCCAGTATCAATCTCTTGCTCCTTTCATTTTTAAGAAACTTGGGATTGGTGAAGCCAGACCTACCACAATATCAATTGTGATAGATCAATCACTTACCCGGAAGGGCAAGATTGAAGATGTTCTAGTGAAAGTTGACAAGTTCATATTTCCAGCCAGGTGTTATTATTTTAGATTATGAAGCTAATAGGGATGTTCCAATCATTCTCGGACACCCGTTTCTACCCACCAAAAACGTTCTGATTGATGTGGAA
Organism: Benincasa hispida; assembly: GCF_027475165.1. Lineage (NCBI taxonomy): Eukaryota > Viridiplantae > Streptophyta > Magnoliopsida > Cucurbitales > Cucurbitaceae > Benincasa > Benincasa hispida. The sequence continues at coordinate 38,872,340 of NC_143483.1, read as the reverse complement.
AAATGGGATCTAACGATACTTGTAGATAGCCAAGAAGTAAAATTCAATGTGTTAAATGCATTGATTTTTCAAGACAACACAAAACCTTGTCAACTCGTTGACTCAATTCAACTATTTGAGGAAAAGGATCAAGAAGTGGATCAAGTCTTTAAGGTCCATTCATTGAGCGAAAAAACAAGAACGTTCGAGTCGCTAAGTTTGGATGAGCGACAATCAAACGAACACTCCCATATCTAGAGGAGTCGCCAACCCTTGAACTCAAACCTCTTCTAGATCACCTGAAATATGAATTTTCTGGAAATAGTAACACTTTATCGGCTATCATTTTAGCTACACTTTCTCATTCTAACGAGCAACTTTTATTGCAAACACTTAAAATGCATATACGCGCAATCAATTGGACATTGGCTAATATTAGAGGGATCAAACCATCTTACTGTATGTATAAAATCAATTGGAGGAAGGGAAAACGAGATCTCTTTAGCCGCAATGCAAGCTCAATCCCATAATGAAAAAAGTGGTGAAGAAATAAATTATTAAATGGCTCGATACAGGGGTGATCTAAATGAGTGCTATTGCTTCATGGATGGGTACTCCATTAATTTCCCTTGAAAACCTAGAGAAATCTACTTTCACATGTCCTTTTGAAATGTTCACGTTCCGACGCATGTCCTTTGGGCTATACAACACACTGGGGACGTTTCAAAGATACATGATGGCTATTTTTTTTTCTGACTTTCTTGAACACTTTTTTAAAGTTTTCATGGATGAATTTTCAGTCTTTGAAGATTCCTACCTAACCTGCCTCAACAACCTAGAAGCTATTCTTGCTAGATCTAAGGAAACGATCTTCGTACTTAACTTGGAAAAATGTCACTTTATGGTGACAGAAGGCATTTTTCTTAGGCACATTCTTTCCATAGTAGGGTTGGAAGTGGATGAAGCCGAAATTGATGTAATTACAAAATTGCCCGTACCTTCGAATGTCAAGGCCCTGAGGTGCTTTCTAGGCTATGCAGGCCTTACATATTTGATAAAGATCTCCACGAGGCATTTGTGACATTGAGGTATGCGTTAACAACAACATCGGTATTGTATCCTCGGGCTGATGCAACCCTTCATCTTAATGTGTGATGCAAGCGACGTGGCAGTTGGAGCGATGTTAGGACAAAAGACGGGAAACCTGATACATCCTATTTATACATCCAAGACACTCAATGAATCCCAAGATCATTATTCAACTACTGAGAAAGAAATGTTAGCAGTAGTGTTTGTGATTGAGAAATTTAGAGCTTATTTGATTGGTGCATCAGCAACCATTTACACTAATCACTCCACTATTAAGTTCTTCATTGAAAGAAAGGACACAAAACCTAAGCTCAATCGTTGGGTATTACTGCTGCAAGAATTCGACCTAGAGATCAAAGATAGAAAAGGCACAAAAAATCATGTGGTTGACCACCTACTGGGATTGAAGAATAAGAAAACGTAGTTGGGTCCAGCTGAAATTGAAGACGCATTACCTGATGAACGCCTACTTAAGGTTAAAGACAGAGAGTCATGGTATGCTGATATTGTTAATTACTTAACCACGAAATAGTTTTCAGAAGAATTCAACACCCAATAGAGGAAACGGCTTATGCATGACAAGAAGTTCTATTTTTGGGATGAGTCGTTCCTCTACAAGCAAGGCCTATATCTAATTATGCGTCAGTCTGTCCTTGAAGTTGAGGTACAATGCATCTTATCTGAATGTCACAACTCTCCCTATGGAGGTCATTTCGGGGGACAGAGGACAACTACGAAGGTTCTTTAAAGTGAGTACTTTTGGCCTACTATATTCATAGATGCACAAGAATATGTAATAAAGTGTGAACCATGCCAACGCACGTCTAATATCTCAACAAGGAACGCAATGTCACTCAATAATACACTCAAAGTTGAACTCTTTGACTTTTGGGTATTGACTTCATGGGGCATTATCTTACATCATGTGGTCAGTAGTAAATTCTAGTAGTAGTAATCTATGTGTCTAAGTGGGTTGAGGCAGTGGCCTATGCAAAAAATGATGTGGCGGCTGTTTCAAAGTTCTTGATCAAGTACATTTTCATGCGTTTTGGAACACCCAGGGCATTGATAAATGATGAAGGTACACATTTCATTAATCGCATAATTTCTAAACTACTGTCTAAGTATAATGCCAGGAACAAAGTAGCTACCACCTACCACCCAGAAAGGAACAGGCAAGTAGAAGTCTCCAATAGAAAAATCAAGCCAATTTTGAAAAAAGTGGTCAACGCATCTAAAAGTGATTAGGCACAGAAACTAGACGAAGCACTTTGAGCATATAAGACTGCATTCAAAATGCCAATTGGTATGTCTTGTTATGCCTTAGTATTTGGAAATGCCTGCCACTTACCATTAGAATTGGAGCACAAAGAATATTGGGCAGATAAAATGCTGAACTTAGACCTGGAAGTCACGGAGGAAAAACAATAGCACAACGAATTAGATGAGTGGTGGCTTAACGCATACGAGAACACGAAGCTTTACAATGAAAAGACCAAGCATTTTCATAACCAACACAGTGGTAAGAAAGAACTTTTGATTGGTAAAAAAGTCTTACTATTTAACTCGAGTTCACTACTGTTTCCAGGAATACTTAAATCCAGATGGTCAGTGCCATTTGTTATCAAAACAATCTTTCCTCATGGAGTCGTGGAGCTTACTCGAGAGATGTCATTAATGCCTTCAAAGTAAATGGGCAGAGGGTCAAGCCATACTTTGAAAGGAATGTGGAATGCTGCAAGACATCCATCGAGCTACATGAGTCTGCCTGAAGTTGTATACCATGCATTCTTTTATGTCCCTGCATGCAAACAAATTTTATTCCAGGGACGCTTCCTCTGTCATCCTTTCATTTTGCTTTCTGTATACCATGCGTCTTTTATGTCTTTTTTGAGTTCTTGTTTCACATTGATGTTTTAATTTTGTTTCATGTTTATGCTTACCTTACATGCTTTTGAATGATTGAGCGGATTATTGAAATTGAGGTACTTGAAATTGGGGCATTAGAGTTAGACCAACGTATACCCATGCGTTGGTAGTGAAAAAGATGTTATACGAGGAGCTAAACCACTCGAGTGTCTGGGTAGCCCTAGATGCATCTCTTTAAATTCATATTTAATGCACACCCATAATATCGCGTACATACAACACTTATCACATCTGTCTTATCTTTCTCTCCTCATGCATTTCCCTATGAAAAGGGGCCAAAACCCTCACTTCATCTTCTTCTTCCCTTCTGCCCTAACCTGTTTTCATATTTCCTCACTGCCCGATTTATCTCTGTCGATTGTTCGTCTTCAAAGTTCCAAGTTTCTTCATTGGTGAGCAATGTTGAATGCTCAGACAGCTAGAATGAGTCGCTAAGCTTCGTGACGACATCCAGTAAGTTCCGTTTCCTTTTCTTTTGTTTCCCCTTCACCAACCATCATCGTCTTGACCACCAAGCCCCACTGACCCAACCAAACCTTCTATCATTTCATCTTCCTCCCAAGAAACCTTCGACCAACCTAATCCAATAGCCCAACCAATGCCCGCGAAACCCATCCAATGACCGTGCACATCTTTCAAAACCCTCGCAAAACCTAAACCTTCCGTCTCCTTAACAGCTAAAAACTCTAAGTCCTCAACTTGTTCCAAGCCAATGCAGCAGCCTGCATAAAAAAGCCCTGCTAAAATAGTTGTCACCAAGTCCTACAAAAGGCTAGCCCCTCCACCAACTATCCCAACCATTACATATATCATACCGATGCATGACCCCATTCTTGAACATCTTAGAACAACTCCATTACCTACCATGCATCCAACATTTCCTCTAACCTTAGAACTTTTAGCCATTTTTTTCCCATTGAGGTAGCTCTTCTCCCCATCTATCCTCAATTAGTTCACCATATACAACTTCCAACACGTCACCTATTACACCACCACAACCATCCGGAGATCCTCCATGTTCCAACAACCCTGCATTGGAACCACCTCGACAACCCACTGACCAACAACTTGACCTCAACAAGTTGGCTCGTAGACATGAGCAAGAGGTCTTTGGACCAATTCTAGCCATCCTTGGCCAAAGGCAATTTGTTGAAATGGATCAAATGATGTGTCAAGAGGCTTCTAACGCATTGGCTGAAAGCATGCCTGAAAGGAAGTTAAAAATACCTTGGGACAAGCGGAAGAAGAGATGGACTAGGCTGATTGTTATGCCATAATGTTAGAGGAGGAAATAGCTGAAGAAGAAAATGAAGAAAGAACGCAAGAAGTTAGGCCTGATGCATCATTGCCATGTATATCAGATGTGAATGAAGGGCCCTCAACACAAACTTCACAAAGGAAAAGGTGTTGGATGGTTGAAAAGGATGATGAAGAAGAAGAAAATGAAGTTGCAACTGGGTCTGTGGTTGTAACACAGGAAGGAAGCTCCCCAGATTCAAGTGAGTTGGAACATAGGCTGAAGGAATACAGACTTGTAAAACAAGGATAAAGAAAAAGAACTCTCTAGAGAGAGTTGGAGGAAGAAGTAAGGGCGTTGGCCCGCGAGGCTAGGAGATACAAGGAAAGTTATAAGGGAAAGAAGGTGGCAGCTACGTCACGAAAACAAACTAGAGGGATGAAACGACGATTCAACAACATCCTTGTAGAGAAGGGCTTCTTTCCAAAATGCAGCCCATTACCTGCATATATTACTGACATCATTGATGTAATGGGTTGGCGTCAATTCTGCATAGGCTCGACAAGGATATGGCCACACCTTGTCTGCACATTCTATGGCAGTGACTTTGATGAAAAAAAAGACGCGATACTAATTAAAGACATTGACATTTTTTTCTCCTCCAAGGTTATAATTTATGTACTCAACGTGCAAGATAATCCATATGTAAAGGGTAACCCCATCCTCGAACAACCAACTCCAAACCAATTAGAAGATGTGGTACGAGTAGTAGCTAAGCCTTGGAGTTCATGGCACATCTCCAGAACAACATCATGACAATGGCTCCCAGAAATCTGGTCCCTAATGCCAAACTTTGGCTTTACTTGACCTAGAATCCATCATGTCCATACAAGAGCCGAAATAGGGCATTTTTTTTAATCATTTTTTGGTTGAAGACTCGAGATTTCAATTGAGAGTTGATCTGAGAGTGATTCTGGATTGATCGTGATAAAAAGATTGATCGTGATCATGCAGTTTTGTTGAAGAACAATTCGGTATTCATGGCGAGAGTCAAGAAGATCGTGATTGGGATTCGAACCTATTGAGCAGAGATCGTTCATCTTTGTTAATTTATTTTTTCCCATAATGATTGTTTGTTTGTTGAATATTGTTATCGGAATCATGTGTGACTAAACTCTTTTATTTTAGGGTGTTTATGGATTTTAGGGATATTACTTTGAGTATTTGAATTAACAATTGATTGATTTTGCATAGATTTCTAAATTATTTGTGCTTAATGCTTTAGATTAACTGGCAATTAATTGAACTTAAGATAACTAGATGTCTCGATAGAGAATTTAATTCATTGGGCTCAATAATTTTGATTGCTATTCGGAATTGCACGAGAGTGAATTTAGAATAATAAGGAGTGCGATTGAAGGGTCTTAATGTTGTAAATATTCAAGCGATAGAAGAGATTTGGGTTGATGGTAGTTATTAAGATGGTTTGAGCTCGAGAGAGGATTTCCTGATTTTAGAAGTTGTAGCCTCAATCTATCAATTTCAATAAATTGCATGTCATATTCATTGTATTCCCTAAATGAAACAACACCCTGAAATTGTTTTGCTCTGAATTGTTCTTATGTGTAATTGAATTTTTATTATCCGTAATTAAAGATAAAAATCATCTTTTCGTCGCCTGGATAAAATTGACGAAGAATTGTGATAGCTAAGTTAGAAAAAATTTTCCCACGTCGGTCCCTAAGGACGACACTCTATTTGGAATTTATTACTTTGATTGCGTGTGCTTGCGCATACCATCAATAATACTATTATTTGATAACTTACATGTTTAGATATGCGTTAGAAATCTAAGTCCAGAACCTCACTGAATGAAACATATTTTTGATTTCCCATTCGTCCAAGCCTCAACTCAAACCTCCTTTTTAAATTTTTATGGCATGTTTATAGTTTAAAAAAAATCTTCTTAATTTCTTTTATTTTTAAAAAATGTATTAACAATTTTGGACATAATAGCAAAACCCCATTATTAACACAATGGGGAAAAGCCAGCTTGATATGAGTTAAGATTGGGACACTTACCCGTAGCGGGATGCCAGCATGGCACCCATGTAGGTAAGCCAAAACGAAAGTAAATGACCAAGACCAACATGTCCTAACTTCACTATCTAAGCCTAAGAAAGAAAAACAAAACACTGAGACGTTTAGATAAGAGTTTAGTTGTGAAAAGCACTTGCTCATGGGTAGTCTTAGGAGAATAATAACTTGCACTTGAAAGAATTTTTATAAGTAAACCTTCTAATGCATTACTGGATTTGAAAGATGGAAATATTTTAGAAACCAAAAGAGTTTTGAAGAAAAAGCTTGCCACATAAGAAATCAAGTATATATTTCTTTGGAAAGGGAAAAAACTTGTATTTTCAAATGCCAATCTCAAATACTTGTAGGTTATAGGACATGATGAGAGTTGAAGCTAGCGTGTTAGGATCATGATAGTATGTTAAGGAATTATTTTAGGAATGCTCGAGGACGGGTATTGTTCAAAATTTGGGGGGTGTGATAACTTGTCGAAATACAAGTTACTATTCTCTCAAAGTTGGAATAATTAGGATCTTTAGTGATGTAAACACGCTGATTATAAAGAAAAATGCTTGAAAATCCATTCATGTAGTAATCTCATGCAAAAGTATCATTTTAAGTAAAAAGCTGCTTCACTAACACATTTCAATGAAGAAATCAGAAAAATCCACTAAGTGTTGCAAACAAGGCCAACACAAGGGGTATGCGTCCAAGACTGTTCGATGCATGAAGGATATGTTTGGCTCGTGCATTTCATGTCAAATCACCACTTGCAGGCATAGGCATCTGACTGGTCACATTTGAGCAAATCAGAAATGGCATATGGCTGTCCCAGGGTATGAAAATTAATTCAATCAAATCACCAAGTTGCTAGAGAGATTGCCTAAAAAAGAGGAAGCCACCTGCAGAATCGAGAGTTAGATAATTTAGAGGTTAGACAGTTAGAATTTTAACAAGAAACCAATAGTTAGAAGCTCTATGTTGTCTGCAAGCAAGAAGTATGAGGGACGACTACCATTCCACCGTTGATAAAGATGTGCTACCGGAGAGAATATCGAAAGAGATATCTTCCTCAACTCCTCTACCAGGTTAGTCATAGCAAGCATTAAAAACATGCCAAAGAGGACAATAGATTAAACTCTGGGGCTTGACTTTTTTTTTTTTTTCCTGTTTATCTAACATTTCCATTCACCATTCTATCTTATTGAACTAAGATTGTTCATATTAAAACTTATATCTTAAATTCAATCTTATTTTCACCATTCATCATTTATTCATCTGTTTACTTTCAAAGTTGTTTGTCTTTGTGAAGGCTTGATGAAAGCATGAAATTTGTTGCTTAAGTTTTCCTGATCAATTGATTGAAGTGATAAAGTAGTTGAGTCATTCGAGAGAAGAGTTTAACTGTTGAATGCATCATGTAAGAGCGTGAAGTAATTTTGGAGATAGAATTGCTCATGTCTTTCTTCTGTTCTTTGTAATTAACACATGCACCCTAAAGATAGGATTTTGTGTGGTATTCACATCGAGATTTGTTGAATTTAGCATGAACTAAAGAACAAAATTCCTAAGGCATAGCACGTACACTTAGATTGTAAACAAATATCTGCATCATCTTCATTTCATCTTCATTGTGCTCATATAGGCTTGCTAGTCCTACTAGGAAATCAAAGCATATCATTCACTTTTAAAACCATTCATCCAAAAATCCTTCTCTCCTTCTGAACTTTTATTTCTTCTTCCATGCGTGCCATTAGATTAGTGTAAATAACCAACGCCTCTTTGTTAAGTAGGAAACCTTTGCATTAGATGTCAAAACAAACCCTGCATTAGTACATTCTAGAATCCTTATATTCCAGCCTGGACTTATGAGGAAACTAGGGTTGGATTTATATTTGGGTCTAACTTAAGAGACCTTGTACGTATTAACAAGGTGTGTATGCATCTATCACCAACGCATCTCCTTATCTTCACACCAAGAGATAGATCAGTCCTCCATCCATTTTCACTCATTATAATCATTCAACTCCATTTACATTCATTATCATAAGCACATTTAGAATCAAAATATGGGAGAATACTTTCTCTTAATTATTCGCTACTTTATGATTGATAACCTTGTTGGCACTAACCTGTGAAGTGAACATTTTTAGATATAATTTAGTTTCCGTATTTATTTATATCTTAGTATAAATTTCCAACAAGTTGTATATCAACTTTTGGTTCAAGAGTCATAGGATCATCAGAGCCAAGAAGTTTCAAGAAAATCATAAAATTTGATGGAAAAAATTTTGGGTATAGGAAGATGCAAGTCAAGGATTTCTTAACTTAGAAGAAAATGCATAAGGTATTGAAGGAGAAACTGAAAGGGATGTCAGATGAAGATTGAGTGAATTTGAATGAAGAATTAATTACAATTAATAGGATGTTATTTGTCAATGAATATAATGTTGCTAGCTTATAGCCAACGAGACTAGTGTAATGAAGTTTATGGAAACACTTACAAACTGGTATAAGAAACCATTGACTAATAGTAAGGCTTATCTCCTAAAGAAATATTTTAACATACAAATGACCAATGATGTTTAAGTCAATTCTTATATTAATGAGGATACCACTTTAACTAATCAGTTGAAATCTATTAAGATAAAATTTACTTATGAGGTGTATGCTATTCAGTTATTAATATTTTACCGGATAGTTGGGAAACTATGAAAATAACAGTTTAAAATTCAATTGGAGACAATACATTACAGTTTCCAGGAATTTGTGATTTAACTCTCGTTTAGAAAATTCATAGAAAAGACGGTAGTAAGGAATTTGTTGTAGGTTCAACTTTAGCAGTGACTAAGGGTAAAGACAAGATAGACTCTGAAAATGATGGGTCGAGTAGCAGTAATAAAAAGTGGAAGAATAAGAATAAGAAGATAAATTATTTTTACTTTCGTAAGAGAGGTCACTTCAAAGTTAGTGTAGGAAATTAGAAGAGGATCAGAAAAAAAAGCAGCAAGTAAATGTGGTTGAAACTGATGATGAAATAATTAGCGATGCTTGTGTCTATGTTAAGAGTAACACAAAAAATAATACTCATATGAATTGAAAATTAATAGTGCAACTTCCGTATACATAGCTTCATCTAAGAGTCTATTCCCAACTTTCACATCAACTATTCACATTTTTTACATCAAGACATCGGGTTCTAGTAAGGATTGGGAATGATAGAGTTTTTAAAATTATTGCAATTAGGAAAATTAATCTGAAATAGAGTGTGGAGAAAAGTTCATATTACATAATGTCAGGTTTGTCTTAAGATGAAAATAAATCTCATATCTACTGGCATGTTGGATAATAAGGGTTATAGTTGTGAGTTTGGAAATCATTAGTGTAAACTCAGATTAGGATCCCAGATAGTATTACTCGGCCACAAAGATTACAGATGTCAGTTTAGTGTTGTCCAGAGATGAGAGAGACGATGGACGCAAGTTAAAGCTGCAGATTGCAGGTGTAGAGGTACAGTTGAGCCAGTAGCAATGATAACTAATTTCGATCTATCAGACCAAGATCCATTAGTTCATAAACAATTAGGAGTACACGATTATTTTTTATATCTAGGGGACAGTTCTACGTAGCTTGCTTATAACTCGAGGTAAGCACAAATAAACTATAGTTATTATCTAATGATTTCCTATTTTGTTACTTTGTTCATTTTACAACTTTTATGATGAACCGTGGAGTTTTCCAAGAGGATTAGAGAATACATTTGTAGCGGAAATAGAGTCTTTAAGTTTATGAAGATGTTATGTTTTGTTGTAATGTGAGGCAAGATTGTCGTTGTGCCTCCAAGAGGGAGATTGTTGGAATTGTGGAGATAAAATGCCACAAAGCACTCTTTTTAATTTGTCAAAATTGAAGGTAAAACCTTTTAATTTTTGGTGTGAGTCACCAATTGGGCTCGACCCATTTATCACCTTCGGTTTTTTGGTAGGTAATATATACACACACACACATAACTGAGAGAAATGACAGCAAAAACTTTGTACGTGCGGTAGAAGACCTTTTTAGAAGCGGCAAATCCTTGTTGGCAGTGAGAAGAAAAATATAGTGAATGCTTTTTCTTTAGTGTTTCTCTTTAGCGTTGATTCTAAGATACCAAGTTGTATAGAGATTCAAATAGTTTGTGTTAGGCTATTTTAAAGAGAATTGTACAGTGAGTATAAGGACTTTTTATAATCTCCATCATAGTAGAACTTGCAGTTGTAGAAGATTAGACGTAGTTCCGATTTTAGGGTGAACCAGTATATTTTTTCAGTGTCATTATCTTTTTCTCTTCTCTTAATTATCTTTTATTTTATGATCGATAACTTTTTTGATTCTAACGTATGAATAGAAAATTTTTAGATATAATTTAGTTTTCACTTCTATTTATATCTTAATATAAGTTCTCAACATAACAACATATTTTGAATCCTTGAAATTGAATAAAAAACAACTTCAATATCTACTTTAATAATAACGACTTTGGAATTTTATCGTATCAATTTGTAAATGCGTTGCAAAATATTGCAACATTTTTTCTTTACTTCTTGTAGTGATTTTATAACAGCAGCGGACGAGAACAATTGTAAATGCATTGCAAAGTAATTGCTTCATTTGGAACCATAATATTATTATAATCTTATAAAGCAGCAATGAGATTTGTATTGCAATAATTTAAAATGTTTTTTTTTGCAACCATTCTTAGTAAACATTTATTAATGCTTTTAAAATTATTTTGTTACTTGAATTGTTCTTTGTTTAATACTATTTGAATACATACATAAATGATTAGAACTTCCTGAGTATACCAATGATTTCAAATTACATATTACGTGTAATCTTTTTCTCATTCAAAGATCAGACTTTTGTCTCTGTGTTTTCACATCGAAAATTCTTTGCAGATGAAAAGATGTCAAAGGGGCTGCTTACTTCCCAAACAGAATGCTGGTTTATCAAGAATATGCAAGAAAAGCACTTCGAATTGTTGATTCATCATCAGAGATGGCTTAGAACCAATAGTTTATTATTTAATGGATTTTTCCGTTCTAATACTCCATTCTAGAGTTATCAGTATTTATCAAATCTGTTCCTAAAATAAAACAAATTCAAAAACTAAAAGTTATAAAAATTCAACTAAAACGTATATTTCTGCCAGATGTCTACATCTCCAAGAAAACATAAAGTAAATAATGCAAACTAAATAAAACTATATATATTTGTAATAGATAGCAAAATAAGGGAGAAAATCTAAAATATAACACCTCTTTAAAATATTTACAATTCTGGAAGTATTGACCAGTCAACTTTTGACGCTTTTTAATTACCAATTTTGCACTCCCTTATTTTGTTGCACGTCTTCTTCTTCTTCTTCTTTTTTTTTTTTTAAAAAAAAAAATTATTTCTTTTCTATGATTTCTTTTTTTAATTTTTTTCCTTCTCCGTTCTTTTATTTTCTTTTAGGAGTGTATACGGGTGGCTTGGATTTGGTTGACGGTATTTTTTGGACCAACCCAAAAGTTTGGGTTATTTGAGTTGGCAACCCAAAAGATCCAAATCAAGTCTCCAACCCAATCCTTAAAATTCGGGTTAGGTTGAGTTGGGTTATCGGGTTATAATTTTTTTCTTTTTCATTAAAAATATGTAAATTTATCTACAACACATGATTAATAACTAAAATCTCATACATTCACAAATGTTAAATACCAAATATCTATGATAGTTATTATAAACTTTAAACAAAGACAAATATCACAATTTCAAAAGAAAAGTATTAAAAATTCACAAATTAATCAATGCAAAGTAATCAAACCTTAAACATAGAGAAATATATATATATATATATATATAAAGTTCGGGTTTGGTTCGGTCAACCCAATTCTTTTTAGCCATCATGCGGTCCAACCCAACAAAAATAGAAAATGTTTAACCCAACCCAACCCAACCCAATTTTCTTTCCTTCTTCGATTTTTTTTCTTCCCTTTCTCGGTTCTTGCTTTCATCTTCTCAATCTCCTCATCTCTCTAAACCTTTTCCTCTCTCCCTCACCTTACTATTTGTTGGATTGGTGTCCTAATTCTCCAGGTGGTCTCTTAGTTTGTAAATATTTTGTCACATTGTTTTTAATAAAATAAATGTTATTTTATATGCATTTACTCAAATCCAATAAAATAAGATTCGTGTTTATTTCATGTAACTTAAGTATGTATGGAAGACATACAAGTGGATCATGCCTTAAGTAATAACCTAAATGGTTTGTAGTAGATGGATAAAGGAGGGATACCTTATCCTAGTGATACTGTGGATATGGCCTTCTTTGTAGATATTACAAGTGTTGTAAAGTGCTACAAATTATCTGATCTTGAACATTCACGTGGAGACATACGAGCGGGGGTATCTTATATAAAGAGTTTGTATAAGACTAAACCACGAGATGATTAGTCTCTTTATATAATGTCGTTGATAATTAAGACTTACATCTCACTAAAATGATCATAGGTGACATGATCTTAATCCTAAGTGAGTTGTGAACTCCTGCCTATGAGAGCGTCCTTTGATTAGTATGCGTCATAGTGGCCAGATTGCCAACTCAACAAGCCTACCTTTTTAGGGATTCGTTTGATTAGGGAGCTGGGAACTCAGCTACACAAGACGGAATTCACCCCTTCTCTGAAACAGGGGTAAGTAGATAAATTTCTCCCTTAAATACTGATTCTGGGTCTTTAACATAGTGGTCACACTCTCTCATTGGAAGAGAGGACTCAGTCATAATAGGACTATGACTTATGTTCAATAGAGGAACCAGTGGTACTTAAGGAGTTAGATGTAACTACAAAGGCAAACTGGTAAATTGACTCAACTATACTTATGAGCGATTTGTGAATGGTCATCGCATTGTTGATTGGTCATGGACCCAGAAATATATCTGTAGTGCGTAGAGTGTAGCTATCGTTCTTTAGTGTAGTACCAACAGTTAACGGATGGTGGATCTCGTGACTAAAGACTTTTGTCAGTTATGCACGTACTGTTGAAGCTTCAAGCTACAGGTCCATGAGGTCCCCTTGGTAGCTCAATGGGTTCAAGTTGAGAATCAGATTTTGGATTAGTTTAAAGTGTTCAAATTAACAAGAGAAAATTCAATTATATTTGATATATTTGATATGATGTATTAGATACATTAATTGGAGGAATTAATATAAATATGATTTATATTAAATACCATAAAATAGAAAAAGAACTATGGTTTATATATTTCATATGATGAAATATTAAAACTATAGATTATAAATATAATATGATAAGTTGGTTATCATATTTATTTATAATATATTAATTATATGATAATTAATTCTTTTTATTTAATAACATAATTGAGTGGGAGGTTATTGGAAGTTTTATGGTAACTTTGAAATAAAAAGAAAATTATTTTCCAAATTATATGATGATTCATTCGGAATTAATCTCACGAAAAAGGCTATCAAGTAAAAAAAAACGTGTTTTTACTAAGAGATAGCATTGAGAGCATACACGATCGAGCAATGAGTTGACTATACGATAATTACTCGCTTGATCGTTGCTACACGATCGTTTAGCAAAGTCTATACGATAGGCTTCATCTTTTAAACGATCGAGTACATCATCTATACGATAGACAGTATTCATCTCCCACTTACTCGATCATTTGCTTGATCGTATACCTTCTGTCTTCCTCAATCCAAGATCATATAGAGTCAACAACTCTTGGATTCTCGTATCGAGAATACCATGGTCATGACGGGTGATAACTTGTAAAAATATAAGTTATTTATATCACCTTATCTAGATATTGCAGCCAAAAGTTAGTAATTATACGCCAATTATATGAAAAATTAGCCTAGTATTGCAATAATCATAAATGTTTGCGATTGCACCCACTAACATCAAAAAGATGGAATACAAGTCGAACTTTACTCTTTTTTGCAAGAGACCAAGTCACCGCTTGCACTCAAGGCTCACGAGAGACTAATCAATGCATCTCTGTCACATTGCGTCTCTCAATCAACAATAAAGAGACGAATATCGCAATGGCGGCGCAATGCAACAGTCGATCTGAGAGCTGTGTTTCAACCGCATGCTATAATAAAAACAAACACCGCATGCAAATCTATGATCGAAAGATGCAGCTGAGCAACGCAAGAGCGGAGGATTGAGACACATGTACTACTAACGGTTGTGCAGAATTGACGGTTTGATTGCATAACAGAAGGAATAATATCCCTTCATCTTCAGAATTACCATAACCATAAGTGGGGACCACAAAGCCAGAGTTAAAGATCTGCACCTATAAATACCCCATTGATTTCAGAGAAAAGTATGCTACTTGATACGGGGCTAAGTGTTGCTAGATTGTAAAGAGAAGGCTGAGCTGAGTGCTTAATAGAAGAAATCCGGGAAGAAGAAGAGATAAGGCTGAGAGGTGAATCTCAGATCCAACCTGCCAAACATCCGAACGGAAGCACTGTGCAAAGATCCCTGCTACCGGTAGAGCAAGCCTGAGAGGGAAGCTTTTCCTATCATCAAATCCATCTTATCCGACAAGCTGATCTCCATCAAATCTGTGTCAAGACATTGGCACTATTTGTATCTGTTCTATCTATCTCCTTCATTGTGTAATCCCTGATTTCTTTATCTCTTCATTCACACACCATGTATCAAACGCTTAGTAGAAATATTATATGTTTCGATAAATTTCGTTTACCATTTTCTGTCTATTTCCATTCACTCACCAATCACTTTCTCCATGATATCTTCGTAATCCTCTAATGAGCAATATGAATCACTAAGAACTTAATATATATTAAAGATATAAAATACGTTTAGCTAAAGCATGCTAGACGTCATCTTCACTTGTGAGAGCAGAAGTGAAGGTGTCATTCTGATCTATCGAGAGAAGGTCAGAAGAATGCGTTAACTAAAGTGAGCAGTACTTCCAGACATGGAAGCAACCTTGCGTTCATTACATTAGTCTCTGTTTCACCACAGACATGTGGGAGTGCGACCGATCACTGAGAGGTGTACGCCAAGAGAAGAGCGAAACAGTATTTGTACCTTCAATCCAATTAAGAACTTGTGCTGTTTATAATATTTGTCTTTCTTTTTCTATTCTGTTCATAAGACTTGTCACCGTATCCCATGTTTTTGCATAACTTTCATAGCAAGCCTTACTCCCAGCATCTTGTACATGTAGTCTGTATCTTGTATCATCTAGCTTAGGTTTACTGTCTTTTTATGTTTTTATTGCATCTTTACTGTTTTCCTTATTTTATTGGAATTTATATACTTGAACGTACCGCAATAACCTAAACCAATCCCCGTGTTCGATCTCGGATCACACCGAGAAACTTGCGATGGAATTACACTTGGTTCCATTGTAAGGAAACTTGTGACAACACATGGCATACTACAAGAAAATTTATAATTAACACATAATTAGACATAGTATCACATCATAGTGAGCAATTCATATCATCCATCCACACACGTTACAACGAGTAGAAATGCACGTCATTATAGGCCTTTTATTAAGAATTACGAGGGCTGTTAAATAGAAGATGCGGCGATTATATTAAGAATTCATGAGAAAACGAGCTTGTGTCAATCGGCATTAAGAATCTCGGCTAACCCACTTTTATGCATTATTATGCATTCAATTCTCTATCTTTGTAGCTAACGCAGGAAACGGTCGCATACGCGGAAGCCAGGCTATCGCAAAGACGACCGCATGCGGGGAATCTTTCCATCGCAGAGGCGAACGCATGTGTCAATTACATAGAAGTTACGGCTGTCAAGTGAATGCGATAATCCCACAGAGAGTTCTTCATCCCTTCAACCATTCCGAGTGACGACCGAAGACTTCGCCGGAGTTAGAGCTCGTGAGAGTCTACTCTACCACCCATCGATGGCACCACTGGCAGCCTTGACACACATCTGATGGAAGCAAGACATTGCTTCCATCCGCCCCTCCATATCTCATCTATCCTTGTATTGTATTTCATTTTTGCTTAAGAGATTAATACATTTTGTGATCAATGCATTTCTACTTTTCCTTCGATTCCATCTCCATCTTCATTTACTTAGTATCCTTTACTTTCATTGCATCACTAAGTAAGACTGCTATAGTATCGCATACTTAATCATGCGACATAGGAATATGAAGGATGTAGCAAACCACTAGGAGGTGTGCGTTGCGCGAGTGTTGTGAGAAAACCTTATTTGTTTAGTGTGAAGCTGTAGCCATACTTGTCTATAAGCGGACGTAATGCTTGTCAATGAGTAGAATCAGCATCAACCAACTACCCAGGAGGGTAAGTAGTTGATTGCATTAAGCAATGTAAGCAAGTGTTCACTAGAGATAGGAATAATCTTACGTCAACCGGGTTTATTTGATTACCTTGTTCTATGAGCGCATCATTCATCATTTAGGCGTACTTGGAAGAGTAATCTAAAAATCAAATCTAAGACTCGGGAGAGCGGATTGGAGCGCATAAGCAAGAATGGGAAACATAGGAATAAACTTCGTTTGCTACTACACAACGTATGCACCCTTTAAATAGGATATGGTGGTATGCGGTCATCTTGCTTATGTGTGAGAGCACGTAGCGGGAATGTAGAGGATTAGAAATAGGCTTCTCGACACTATCGCATATACATCGCATGCGTCTATGTCAAGTGTGTATAGCATGATCGCATAGCTTGCATTGGCTGGGGTTACCCTTGCTGTCAAGCTTAGTGTTGCAATGAAGACATCCTCACCTTTTCCTCTATTTTTCCATGCATTTTACTATGCTTTAACAGTTGTCGTGTCTCTACCTCTCATTTATACTTCCATCGCTTAATCTGTTAGTTAGGAGTAGGAGTAGTGCATAGACTTTCAACCTCAAATTCTTTTATTCTTCGTCGTAAACACATTACTGAATAACATTTAGCTACAAGTCCCTGAGTTCGACCTCAGATCACTGGAGAAACTTACGATCTTGTTATACTTGGCGAGAGCGCAAGAAAACTTGTGATAGGTACGCGTGGTCATTGCATATGAGATCAACACATACTTTCCATTCCAACGCATGACCACTGACGCATGAGAACAAATGCGTAACATAAGACATGCACAACATAATTGCGTTCACCAATTGTTGTCACCATAAGGTAACGCTTGTGGTGGTGTTCCTGTTTCAGTTCGAGGATTGAGTTGGACTCGATTGAATTTGAGTTGCATCCAGTTGTTCATGTTGTTGGTTGTTCCATTCGTTGCGTTCAAGTGCATCGTTGGATGCATTGGAAATCAGTCGAGAGATTTTTGAAGAAGAGTTCATTCTAAATGGGATTTGAAAAGTTCCACTTCTACTGCTCATGGAGATCTTTGTTTAGATTTCCTTCACCATTTCCCACTAGAAACATTAAAAAAAGGATTACAAAAGGCTAAGTTTCAACCCAAGACTTCAAAGTACCTAATTCGTAAGTGACATAAAACCAACAAGCCACCATCAAGTTTGATTATTATTGATGCGTTGATATGTCATGCGATGAACGAATGTGTGGATGCGATGATCATGTAAGTTTTCCTAACAAAACCCAAGTATAAGCCTTCTTAGGGTCTTGGTAAGTCTAAGGTCGAACGCTGGGATTATTAAATAGATATGCGACAGACTCTCTGATCTTATTGCGATGGTGATTAAGAAGTAGATGGTGATTTAACTTTGATTTTCTAATAGAATGGAATTAAAATGAACAACGATGAAAGGGTGGTATTATAACAAATATGTGATAAAGGGGTTGAGAAGAGGTTTTGCTAGCATTTCTTAAGATATTGTACAAGTCATGCAATCATGCTATACACAAATATTAAGCATTACATTTCTCAATACATAATGACACATTTCCTATGTCTAGGACACATGCGATATGTATGGAATGAAGCAGATAGAACCTACTTCTAAGTCTCTACTCTTGCTTATGCCATATAATCTGACTCTCTCAAGCTTAGATGCTGTCTTTAGATTAATGTCTCAAGTACTCAAAATGATGAATGAAGCATACATAAGACAACATGATCGCATAAAGTGCATAGTTTAAATCATGCTAGCTAAGTACTTCTCAACCCATTCATAAGATTAGCTACTCATGTATGGTGTGAAGAGACTTGACATAAATTGAAATGTAGTTTCCATTCTTGCAAATAAAGTGTTTAAATACAAAACAACAAATGATGTAAGTGTTAAGCCAGGTAAGCATTGTCTTGCTTCCTCTGGCATTTACACTACTTCTACCACTTCAATCCTTTCCCAGTTGTAAACTCTTGTTCTTGCAAGGGTTTGGTGTCTCTCCTCTGTGTTGTTTTTGGCAGTTTCTCGACCTCTCTGAAAATTAATTTCTTCACAAGAATTCCCTTCCCTTCACCGTGGTCAATCCTCCTGGTTTGGTAGCATTGGGTATTTATAGACTTCTAGAACAAACAGTTTCTCTCACTAATGATTGTGTGGATGGGCAGTATTAATTTCTATACCTTGTTACGCCATCTGATGGTCACAGAGGTTCAATGGATTTGCAATAGTATGGTCTTCAACGGTCGTCAACTAAATTTTTTATTTGATCGTTATCGGTTTTACGTCTCATCTCGTTTTATTACATTAGGCCACTACCTTTATGTAAGGTCATCACGCGATCATCTTTGAAGTACCCTTGGATCGCCAACTCAGAACGCGATGTCGCCTTTGTTCCTGCACAGAATAACTCAGTTTAACTACTTATGTGCGATGAGAGTTAGCGATCACAATTTTTCTTTTAGTTAGGTGTATTCAATCATAATATTGCCTATTCCCTATCGGTTTCTCCCATTGTTTTAATAATTTGAGCTTTAATAACTTGTATTTCTACAAGTTATCACACCCTCAAATTTAAAACAATGCGTGACCTCAAGCATAAACTAAAGATTTCTCAAAATTTCAATCGCCTTTACCTTGCCTAGACTTCTCATGATGCCTTATTCAAACAGTTGAACCGTTGTCATTATTAATTTCTATCCTAATCTCTTCTTAAAATATTTTTAACTTTTAGGGACCACGAGCTTAATCTTAAAAAAAAATCTTTACTCATTTTCTAGGACATCACATGATTTATTTCAAATTTTATCAAACCAGGGTGTTCAAGTGGTTTTGGCCTTCGCATGATTTAGATATTAGTTTTGTGATCTTGCATTGATCCGAGTGCCCAGCCTTCATTTTGGCTTGCCCCCATGGATGTCAAGCGGACATCCAACTATGAGCGAGGCGCTCTTTTCAGTCAAAACTCTAGCCCATTATTTTATTTGGCAGCGGAGTTGCGGTTACTTAGCTTCTGCGTTGATCACGATTCCCATCTTCATTTTGGCTTGCCCCCACGGGTGTCATGCGGACATCCAACTACGAGCAGGATCCGATCTCAACATTATATATTATTATTATTATTATTATTATTATTATTTAATTGAAACTCTATTAAGGCTGAAAACGAAATAGTTCATGCGATGGACTCAAAAAATTTTGTAAAAATAGATTTGAAGTAAAGCTGGCAGACCAACTAAATTTTAGAAATGTTTTTTGAATCGAATGTCCTAAAATTAATCTGATGCTAGTTCATGTGATAAGAAAATAGGCATATATTTTATCGTTGAAGTCGTAATGGGCAAAGGATTGAGCAAAACGAAGAGAATGCGATAGTAGAATTCAGCAATATTAAATTGAAACTGAGAAGTACAAGAATCGAAATAAGATGAGGCAAGGAGGGACACAACCCCCAAATTTAATTTTCGTCTACAACATGCTGATCGCGCCCTTTCTTGTGATGGGCTGATATTATAATCTCGAAGAATTGTGGTTTTTTAAAAAGCTCAACCGATCGTGTGTTTTAAGCCCATCGCATCACTCCGTCGCACTCGTTTATTGCGATCAACATGATGAAATCAAAAGGATAGAAAGAAGTTCAAGGAAAAGAGTTGACAATCATAAAAAGTAGTAAATATGCAGAAAGTAAAATAGATTCTTGGAAGAAAACCAAAAAGGATACACAAAAGGATATACTTCGTCCCTGATGAATATATGTCACTTATCATCACAGGGACTCAGTGTTTCTTCTTTATTCTGGCTTACCCAAGTCAATGGAGGTTTTCTCGCATTGGAAATCTCCTCCATGATACAAGTTTACTCTTTGTCTATTCACTTTAAATGCGTTGCTCACATCTTTGTTGGTCAATTCCACTGCTCCATGCGGGAATACTTCCTTGATTATGAAAGGCCTAGACCAACGTGACTTCAATTTTCCAGGAAACAAACGCATCCTAGAGTTAAAAGCAACTTTGACCTTCTTTGAGGTTTTTCTCGCAAAGACGCTTATCATGCCATCGCTTGGTGTGTTCTTTATAAATTTTGAAATTCTCATACGCTTGTAATCTCCACTCATCTAGCTCTAGTAGTTGAAGTTTTCACTCTTCTCTTGCAGCCTTAAGATCAAAGTTAAGTTTCTTAACTCCCTAAATCGCCTTATATTAAAATTCCAACGGTAGATGACAAGCCTTTCCAAACACCAACTCATATGGTGACATGCCTATGGGTGTTTCATAGGAAGGGTTCATCACCTTCTCTAAGATTGTCTTTATTTCTCTATTAGAAACCTCTACTTGTCCGTTTTTTTTGGGGGTGATTGATGACAGGTAGAAATGCACGTCATTATAGGCCTTTTATTTCGAATTATGAAGGCTGTTAAGTAGAATATGTGGTGATTATGTTAGGAATTCATGAGAAAATGAGTTTGCGTCGATCGACATTACGAATCTTGGCTAACCCCTATTATGTGTTATTATTCATTCAATTGTTTATTTTTGTAGCAACTGCAGAAAGCGATCACATGCGGGGAAGCCAGGCTATCGCAAAGATGACCACATGCGGGAATCTCTCCATCGTAGAGGCGAACACATACGTTCGACGCTTGGATGTTGTGGCCATCAATCGCATGCATCCATCACATGGATGTTGAAGCTACCAACTACATGCGTCTATTGCATAGAAGTTGCAGCCGTCAAGCGAATGCGATCATTACTGAAAGATTGCGGCTACATAATAATAACCATAATAGAGGGATGGCTGCAAGGTTGGTGGAATGCAAACATGAACGCATACCTCTGAAGTATCAAGAGATGATGTTGACATTTCACCTACTATGCCGTTAGCAGCAGAGATTCAGAAAAGAACCATCACGTCGCAAGTGTTAGGTTCAGAGCAGGTCCACAAATGCTGTCGGCGTTCAAGCTCTATAAATAGAAGCTATTGAGCAGAACTTCAAATTATCCAAGGTTTTTTTGCTTGAGGCTCCCTACCTTAGGGCATACCCTTGTGATCCAGACCAAAGCATGAGAAGATAGCTTAAGAGTTCTTCATCCCCTTAACCATTTCGACTGACGATCGGAGCCTTCGTCGAAGTTAGAGCTTAAAAGAGTCTACTCCACCACCCATCCATGGCACCATCGGCAGCCTTGACACATATCTGCTAGAAGTAAGACATTGCTTCCAGCTGACCCTCCATTTCTCTTCTTTCTTTGTATTGTATTACATTATGGTTTAAGGAATTAATACATTTTGTGATCAATGAATTTCTATATTTCCTTCGATTTCATCTTCATCTTCATTTACTTAATATCCTTTACTTTCATTGCATCATTGAGTAAGATTGCTAGAGTATCGCATACTTAATCATGCGACATAGGGATATGAAGCATTTAGCAAACCACCAGGAGGTGTGCGTTGCGCGAGTATTATTAGAAAACCTTATTTGTTTAGTGTGAAGCTGTAGCAATGCTTCTCTATAAGCGGACGCAATGCTTGTCTATGAGTAGAATCAGTAGCAACCAACTGCCCGGGAGGGTAAATAGTTCATCACATTAAGAAATGTAAGCAAGTGTTCTCTAGGGATAGGAATAATCTTACGTCAGCTAGGTTCATGCGATTACCTTGTCTTATGAGCGCATCATTCATCATTTAGGCATACTTGGGAGAGTAGTCTAAAAACCAAATCTAAGTCTCGGGAGAGCGGATTGGATCAGATAAGCAAGAATGGGAACTTAAAAAATAAGCTATGTTTGCTACTATATAGCGTATGCACCTTTCAAGTAGGATATGGTGGTATGCGGTCATCTCGCTTATGTGTGAGAGCACTGAGCGGGCATATGGAGACTTAGAAATAGGCTTCTCGACACTACCGCATAATTGTCGCATGTGTATAAGTCAAGTGTGTATAGCATGATCGCATAACTTTCGGTTGGGGTTGCCCTTGCGGTCAAGCTTAGTGTTGCAGTGAAGACATCCTTGCCTTTTCAGCTATTTTTCCATGCATTTTACTATGCGTTAACAGTTGTTGTGTCTCTATCCCTCAGTCACACTTCCAATGCTTTGTCTGTTAGTTAGAAGTAGGAGTAGTGCTTAGCTTATCACCCTCATCATTCTTTTATTTATTTTCTGCATACACATTACCGCATATCATTTAGCTACAAGTCGCTGAGTTCGACCTCGGATCGCCCGAGAAAATTGTGATCTCGTTATACTTGGCGAGAGCGCAAGAAAACTTGTGACAGGAATGCATGGTCATTGCATATGAGATCAACGCATACATTCCATCCCAACGCATGACCACCGACACATGAGAACCAACGCATAACCTAAGACATGCATCACATAATATGCATTCACAAATTCTTGTCACCAAGTTTTTGGTCCCATTGCATCAATCCTCCACTAGATGTATCTCATACACCATACTGATTATATCATATATAATCAAAATACCTATTGTCAATTGAACATTTCAAATCAACACCAAGAACTGATCCTCAACTGAATCCATTGAGCTACCAAGGGGACCTCATGGACTTGTAGCTCAAAGCTCCACCGGTACGTGAATAACTAACTAAACTCTTTAGTCATAGGATCCACCATCCGTTAACTGCCAGGCATATCACTAAAGGCCGACAACTAAACTCTCTTTACCATAGATATATTATGTGTCCATCTTAACCAATCAATAGTGCGACAATCCTTCACAGATCGCTCGTAAGTATAGCTGGACCAATAACTGTTATGCTTCTGTAGTTACATCTGTCTCCTTAAGTACCACTGATCCCTCTAATGAACATAAGTCATAGTCCTACTATAATTGAGTCTTATCTTCCAAAGAGAAGTTGTGGTCACTATGTTCAAGCCCCTGAATCAGTCCTTAAGGGAGCAATCTCTTTACTTATCCCTGCTTTGGGAAATGAGTGAATTCTATCTTGTGGATTGAGTTCTTAGCTCCCAGATCAGACAAGTCCCCAAAAAGGTAGGCATGTTGAGTTGGCAATCGGGTCACTCTCACCCATACTAATCAAAGGACTGCCCTCAAAGGTAGGAGTTCTCAAAACACTCAGGATTGAGGTCGTGTCACCTATGGTCATTTAGGTGAGATGCAAGTCTCTAGTACCAACGACATTATATACAGTGTCGAGTCATCTCGTGTTTTAGGTCTTATAAAAAATCTTTGTATAGGACAACCCCGCTCCTCGTCTCCACATGAATGGTCAGGATCTACCATTTGTAGTACTTTACAACATTTGCAAACCTCTACAATGCGGGCCGTATCCATAGTGTCACTAGGATTAGGTATCCCACCTTAATCCTTATACTACAGACCTATTTAAGTTATCACTTAAGGCATGATTCACTTGTATATCACATATACATGCTTAAGTTCACATAAGATAACCAAGGAGCTTTGTTTATTGGATATGATTAAATGCCATAATTAAATAAAATTTATTTTATTCATTGAACAATGTGTATTTTTACAAAATAACGAGACCCCAAGAGAATTAGGATGCCAATCCCAACAAGAACCTCTTTATCTGCCTCATAATCTAAGGTAATGAAGTCTGCAGGTTGAATGAATCTATCTATTGTTACCAAGACATCCTTTAATTTTCCTTCAGGGTGCACCACGGATCTATCGACGAGTTAAAGAGTCACTATTGTAGGTGTTAGCTGACCCACATTCAATTTTTTTGAAAATTGAAATGGGCATTAAGTTTATGGGGCATTAAGTTTATGCTTTCCCTAAGATCGCATAATGCTTGATCAATATAGATTCCTTCTATTGAGCAGAGTATTGTGAAACTGTCTGGGTCTCGCATCTTTGGTGGAATTATAGTGTTGTATTCTTGTGTCAATGCCACCGTGGTGATCTTGCAAGTTTTCCTAACAAAGCCCAAGTATAAGCCTTCTTATGGTTTTGGTAAGTCTAGGGTCGAACGTAGGGATTACTAAATAGATATGCAACAGATTCTCTGATCTTATTGCGATGGTAATTAAGAAGTAGATGGTGATTTAACTTTGATTTTCTAATGCGATGGAATTAAAATGTACGGCAATGAAAGGGTGGTGTTGTAACAAATATGCGATAAAGGGGTTGAGAAGAGGTTTTGCTAGCATTTCTTAAGATATTGTACAAGTCATGCGATCATGCTATACACTAATATTAAGTACTACATTTCTCAATGCATAATGATACATTTCCTATGTCTAGAACGCATGCGATGTGTATGGAATGAAGCCGATAGAACTTATTTCTAAGTCTCTACTCTTGCTTATGCGATCTAATCCGACTCTCTCAAGCTTAGATTTTGTCTTTAGATTACTCTCTCAAGTACTCCAAATGATGAATGAAGCATACATAAGACAAGATGATCGCATAAAGTGCATAGCTTAAGTCATGCTAGCTAAGTACTTCTCAACCTATTGACAAAATTAGCTACTCATGTATGGTGTGAAGAGACTGAACATAAATTGAAATGTAGTTTCCATTCTTGCAAATAAAGTGTTTAAATACAAAACAACAAATGGTGTAAGTGTTAAGCCAGCTAAGCAATGTCTTTCTTCCTCTGGCGTTTACACTACTTCTATCACTTCAATTCTTTCCCAGTTGTAAACTCTTGCTCTTGAAAGGGTTTGGTGTCTCTCATCCGTGCTGTTTTCGGCAGTCTCTCCACCTTTTCAAAAATTAATTTCTTCTCAAGAATTTCCTTCCCTTGGCCGTGGTCGATCCTCCTGGTTTGGTAGCATTGAGTATTTATAGGGTTCTAGATAAAACAGTTTTTCTAACTAATGAATGTGTGGATGGGTAGCATTAATTTCCATACCCTGTTGTGCCATCTGATGGTCATAGAGGTTCAATGGATTTGCAACGGTATGGTCTTCAACGACCATTAACTAAATTTTTTATTTGACCGTTATCGGCATTACGTCCCATCTCGTTTTATTACATTAGGTCACCGCCTTTATGTAAGGTCATCACGCGATCATCTTTGATGTACCCTTGGATCGCTAACTCAGAACGCGATATCGCCTTTGTTCCTGCACAGAATAACTCAGTTTAACTGCCTATATACGATGAGAGTTAGCAATCACAATTTTTCTTTTAGTTAGACGCATTCAATCGTAATATTGCCTATTCACCATCGCTTTCTTCCATTGTTTTAATAATTTGAGCTTTAATAACTTGTATTTCTACAAGTTATCAATTATATTGAAACATCAAATATAAATAGCATATGAAAATAATTTAAAAGAAACTACTTTTTATAATCCTCAAATTTGCACCATTTTTAGAAACATTTCTTAAAAGTTTGATATAAGAAATGAGAATAGTTATTAAACAAGTTTATTTCTCTAAAAATGAGAAATGAGAATGTTACCAAACAGGCCTATAGTTCTTTTCCTTTTTATATGATTTTAAGTATATGAAGTCTATAACAGTAATAAAGTCGAAAAAATGGCATAGATAACTCAAAATGAATAGCGCAAATTTTAATGTTTTTTTGTATTTGTGGATCGTAATATTTGGGTATCGGTAATATCAATTATTAGTTATTTTAGTGATAGAGTTTAGATAGATATCAATCAAATTCATGTATTAGTGATAGAAAACTGAGGTAGATATTAGCAATAGAAGTTTATTAGTGATAAAAGTCTATTATTGATAAACATGACAAAAGTTTGTCAATAATAGTCATTCATAGCTTTGAGTGTTAATCTTTCGAAATTGATAATCACTAATATAAAGTCTATCGATGATAGCCACTAATATTTTCTCTCATTGATAGCTTAATCTTTGATGGTTTTCTTTCATAGTTAATAATTACTTATAGAAGTTTTTCATTGATAGCCAACTTAGTGTATTGAATTAATTAATAAAGTTGAATCTTGAACTAAAGTGTAAGTGGGATGCCTAGAAATTACCACCAATAGCATATTATTAGTGATAGAAGTCGTCATCGATAGTATGTTATTTGATGGTAAAAAGGAATGACAAAAGTTATCTCTGAGGACATGTTATCAATGATAGAAGCTATCACCAGTAATCACGATATAAGTGTTCAGTGATATCAGTGATAAAACTTGGTGATATCCATATATTGATGGTATAAATGATATAAAAAGCTATCAGTGACAGCCATTAATAGAGGCAATTAGTGATAGCCACTAATAGAAGCAACAGTAATATATGTATAGAAGTGATATGACAAGTATATATTAGTTAACTAAATGATATTAATGATATTGATGATGACTTAGGTAGAGATTAGTGACAGTCACTTATAGATTTCTCATTGAAAGTTGATAGTTTCCTTCTAAAGTCAGTAACTATTTATAAAACTCTATCATTATTAGCCACTTATGGCCTTAAGTGTTAACATTTGAAGTTTCATTCCAATTGATGAAAGTGTATTAATGAAAGCAAATAATAACTGATAGTAATTTGAAAGCTAATATTTCAAGTATTACTATTTCAAGGTTTTATAAATATTTCTTAAATTGAAAGCGATCACTGATAGTAGCTATTAGTGATCACTTTCAATTTAAGAAAACCAGAAGAAGAAGTGCAAAATGGTGGACTGCATATGGGCTTTTTAGTCATTTACCAATATGGTTATCACTAATAGCTGCTATCAGAGACATCTGTCGCTAATTTTATGTCATATCCCTAATATGTTTAGTTTTAGGCTACATATTTATATTTTGGATCTGATTATTATTTGTGCAACCAACCCTAAAATTATTTTGCCACTAAATTGAGATACTAAAGTATCATAAAAGTGGTTGGGTTAGCTTCATGCATTTGATGCATCATTTCAATGCATGCGATCTCTAGTATTCTAAATAATAAACAAAAATGTACATCAAGTTACACTATTTGCTCTAGATTATTGATAGTTCAAGTAATAATGATAACTAATTTTCATTCATATAGAACAAAACTTTAATGCATAAATTGAAATTTTTACTTATATTGGAGTACTATTTGTGTTGAGAAGCATAATGCTCCTTGGGATTTTGGTAGTTTTTTGTTTGTATATCTATTTACTTTTATTTAAGATGCCTCATATATTTGTTTGTTTTGGTGGAGAATGAAAGGAGAATGAGAACCAATATATAAGAGGCCAATTGAATGGTTTGATTGTAGACGTTGGAATAACCTATGTTAATTTTTTATGCCAAATATATAGAATAATTGGGATAAATTATACTGAGTTTATAAGATATCTGTATAAGATTAGGTTGAATGTATCTGCTTTAAAATTAGTAATCAGGAAGACCTCCATTGTTTCTCAATTGATGATGACATGTTTCAGACGACTCTTATAGTGTCTAAGTTACCTATAGTAGTGCAAAACACTGGGAGTATAATAAAATCATTTTCAATCCTGGTGGCTCAGAAAATAGTCTCATCTCCTCCCACCTTGATTTTATTCTTGAATACCACATGAGTTTGAATTATGAGCGATCATTGGGTCTATTAAATGATAATGTAGTCCCGTTCAAAGTGAGATATAATACAGATGGATTATTGAATAGGGAGTCGGTCTTCGATGTAGATATGTCAATGGATTCCAATGTCAATGTGAATGTGGAGAATGTAGATATACCTGAGGCAAATGTTTATGTCATTCATGGTGACTCACTCAACGATCAATATTCTATGACCGAAGAGGTAAAGTCGATAGTGCACATAGAATTAATCACGAATTGATAGAGGACCCCAAAGAGAGAGTAATCGAACAATTAATGATAAATTTTCTGCGGATTCGATAACAAGTGGTGAACCGGTCACCATCCGTAGGAAGAGGAAACTTACGTCACAAAGATTGATTAGCCTCAATGTCTTCTCATCAGAGTCCATTGTAGAGGATGTCCAAGTTGGTGACCTATTTTATGCAAGAAAGATTTGTGTAATAAATTGTCTGTCATGGCCATGAGGAAAAATTTTGAATTTCGGGTCAATATATCTATAATGAAACAATATATTGTAAAATTTGTACAGGATGCATGCAAATAAAAAGTTAGGATAATTAAAATAAAGGACTCTGATGGGTTTAAGATCACCAATATGTTAGTTTTTGCACTTGCTCACAAACTCTTAGAAAACACGATAATAAACAAGTAAGAAGTTGAGTTATTGTTAAATGGATAAAGTTGAAATATCAGGATGTCGGTAGTAATTATAAACCAAAGGATATTATTCAAGAAATTCGATAGGAGTATGATGTGAACATTAGTTACGAAAGGGTGTAGAGGGCCAAAGAAGATACGGTAACCCTAGCCAGAAGGTTTTCCACAAAGTCACTCTGTAACACGGTTTGAGTAGGCTCTGAAAATTTCTAACCCCAATACATAGATGAGTTGGAGCTGGACTCAGAAGGACACATCAAGTATGTGTATATGACAGTTGGGGCTTCTATTTTTTGAATTGCATTTGGCCGGTGATTATAGTCGATGCAGCCTACATGAGAGGAAAGTACAGGGGTATTATGCTTGTATCTGTTTCGTTTAATGCCAATAAGCAAATATACCCAGTTGCAATATTGGTCATAATAGAAAGATATGTCAACAACCACTTACCCACAACTCTTACACAATTTTAATATTTATATGTACCCTATATTTTTTTTGGAAATGTACATATCATTCCAAAATTCCTAAGAAAATATAGAGAATAATGCTGGAAATCGACTCAAATGTAGATATAACAGCTGTAAGTGGCTAAAAGTCGTCACAGCGCTGCAATGCTAAAGTGTAGCGTCGCGACGTTGATGGGAATTACATGCAGACAAACTTCAGAGTGTCATGTCACTGTGAGTTTTGCAAGACTTTGGCCTTTTCGTGAAGGGTTAAGCATGGTGCATAGCAGCGCCACTAAACCATGGCTTCTGAGGTAATTTGGTCATTTTCACCTCTTTTGTCGATTAATGCATTTGAGTTTCATTTTGGCCCGTCTTAGAACCGTTTTCTCACTAATGCCGAAATCTACCTCTCAAATGCTCGAAACTTATAAAATAATCAAATAAATATATAAAATTTAGGAACAACCTCGAATTCAGTGGAGCAAGATAGCATATTTTCAGTTCTATCACAAAGATGTCACTAACATAAAAAATATATGTTTCTATATTTTTTGATCTTGGGCGGTCAAATTGATCCTGAGATGAAGGACAAAGGTCTATAAGTTATGATCTCAGGCATATCTTGAGCAAATTGACCCCTGAGATGGAAATCAGAATGTCTATCTTTTAATCTTAAGCCTATCTCGAGCTGACCTCAGAGGAGCTTAACTTCAAGATCAGATATAGATTTTATACTAGCGTCATCTCGAGGGAGCTCGAAATTGATATTAAAAATTTATTCATAGATCTTGGAGATCGACACTAAGATGCTTGAAGAATTTGACATCTCTCTGGTCTTTGGCTGTAGTAGCACCGAGATCAGTAAACTTTTTCACACTTCATCAAGTTAAAACATGATCTCACTAGAGTAGGCCTAGGATAGTGTAGAATTCTGCATGTCTTGATCACCCTTGAGCAAGGCAAAAACAAACAACAAGATAAAATGTTTGCTCAATTGCATGATTCATGACTTAAGTCTCAATGCATTTTTAGAACAATGTTTGCAAGCAATAAAATCACACGAGCATATTCAATCAAGTAGACAATTTTAAAAATTCTCTTAATCCACTCATGTAATGAGAAAATGCAAAGCCTTCTTCTTAGACCATGATAAAATTGAAAAAGGTCTATATCACCCTCAATTTGTTTTCTCCCTACTTTGGCCTAAGCACTAACCATCAAGCACCAAAACAATCAAGACAGTAATATATCAACTAATGTGTCTAAAATAAAATTCTAAGGGCCCTAATCTGCATTTTTTTTTACCTTGGAGCCACTACACATTCATTGCAGGGAACTGTACCCACCTTTTCTCATAAGTGGCCTAACTGATCACAATAAAAATAGCTTTGTTTACCCTTAGTCAAGTATAACATTACAAGTTTATATTTTTCATTATCATTTTTATTCATCAACATTTTTCTTTTCTTTTGAGCTCCAATATTTTTTAGCAGGCATGTAATCACTAATTTTCTCCCTTAGTATTATATTACAACTTATCATGTAAGACACTCTCTAATCAATGAGGCCTTTTTGAATGATAACAAAATTATAGGTTGGATAACTCGATTGTAACATCCAAAGAGATTAAGACAGAAAGGTAAAGGATTGAAACATGCATAGGAGGCAAGAATTTTTTTTTTTTAAAGAAAATAAAGAGAGCTCAAAATCATCCCATATGCTGCCATCTTCCTTAAGGGTAAACATTATCAAAACAAAAAGCATCATGTCATCAACTGTCCTAATCATGAATCAAACAACAAAACGAACAAACAATTCATGCGTATATAATCTGAGTTTAGATGTTCAAGGACTCAACCAAGTCACAACATCATTCAACCCTAACATGACCAACCACCCCCAACTTTTGACGCATACATTGTCCCCAATGTATTCAAAACAATGAAAAGTAAGGACAAAGATAATAGGGATACAGAACACCTTCCCAAAACATTTGAAGCACATAGGATGGTGGCAGTATGTTTCTCCCCAACTTTTTCCTTTTCCTCTAAACATAAGAAAGAGAAAAGAAAAGGCTAATTAAACTATGAAAGTAAAAACCGCTAAACTAGAAGGAAAATAAATTTAAATTTTTGTCTGCCTCCAAGAAGCACAACATATTTAATGTCGTTATGCTCGATGCGATTTTCCTAGCAGGGTATGTAGAAATTATCGTGCTTCTCTAATCTCTTTTGTTGGGGTTGATGCCCTAAATCCTGCGGTCTTTTAGTTTGTAATTGTATTATACAAACATTTTATTTATCTTATAAAATAAGAGGTATTTTATTTGACATTTAGTTGCATTAACCTACAAAAACCAATAAACTAAGATCCAAGGTTATTTTCTATAACTTTAACATGTATGTGGAGAAATATAGATGGATCATGTTTAAGCAGTAACCTAAACAATCTGTAATAGATGGATAAGGCTAGGTACCTTATTCTAGTGATACTATGAATACAATCTGTTTTATAGTTGTTATATTTGTTGTAAAGTGCTATGAATGGTCTGATTCTTATCATAATGTGGAGATATGTGAGAGGGGATATTCTATACAAAGTGTTCATATAAGATAGGGCCATGAAATGAATAGTCTCTCTATATAACTCCATTACTAGAATAAATTTACATTTCACCAGGACGACCATAGATGATCCTTTGATCTACATGAATGAGTTATGAAGTCTTGTCTATGAAGGTGGTCCTTTGATCTACATGAATTAGAGTGACCAGTTTCACCGACTCAATAAGCCTACCATTTTGGGGATTCATCTGATTCGGGAGTTGAATTCACTCATCCCCTAATATTAGAGTGAGTAGATAAATTACTTCCTTAAGGACAGATTTTGGGGCTTGAACAATATGGAGTCGCACCCTCTCCTGGCCCGAAAGGGGTTTGGTTATAATTTCTATAACTAATTGATCATTTGACGGATCAGTGGAAAGTTAGATGAAACTACCGGGGCAAAATGCTAATTTTGACCCAACTATATTTACGAGGAATGTATGAAGGGTCAAGGTTTTGTTGATTGATTAAATTCAATGGAAAAAATATATATCTGTAGTGCGAAGAATGCAGATGTTTGTATTTAGTGAATGACCGACAGTTAATTAAAGTTAATTAATTTTATTAAAGAGTTTAATTAATTAATCAAGTACCATTGGAGCTTCAATTTATAGGTTCATAAGGTCCATTCGTTAGCTCAGTTAGGATTAATGAGAATAAAATTAATTTTGGATTTATTTGAATTGTTCAAATTAATTGAAGAGAATTAATTATATAGGATATAATTAATATAATGTATGTGATATATTATAATATAAAATTAATTATATGAGATATAATTAATATAATGTATATGATGCATTATAATATAAAGTTTTTTTTTAGAGAAATAAATATATGATATGATTCAAATGTTAATTATTTGAACGTGATTCATACAATAACTATTGGTTAAAGTTAATATAATATGATTCATATTAATTCTATAGCTTATTTGAGAAATTAATAAACAATAGGTTATATTATATGTGATATAATAAACTATATGAGATATAACATATAGTATATTCTAATTATATTAAAATTGGTTTAATATAATTATCTATATATATATATATATATACTAATTAATAAGTGATTAATTATTATTGAATTTTGAATTCAAATAATTCAGAGGAGTTATTTTTTTTTTAACTCACTTTATCTCCCCCTTTAATCTCTCATAATTAACGTGAAGTTTTTTTTTTTTTTTTTTTCACGATTCTAAGAAGAGGA
This sequence comes from Benincasa hispida, assembly GCF_027475165.1. Classification (NCBI taxonomy): domain Eukaryota; kingdom Viridiplantae; phylum Streptophyta; class Magnoliopsida; order Cucurbitales; family Cucurbitaceae; genus Benincasa; species Benincasa hispida. Next base: position 38,839,183 of record NC_143483.1, on the reverse strand, counting down.
CAAATCTCTTCTTCTTACCTTAGATTCATTCGATTTCTCTTAGTGAAGTTTTCTGCAGATTTTTCTCTTTCAAAAGAAAATTACTTTCCCTCACCCAAAATTAATCACTAAAGCCTACACCTCTCAGTGATTCTTTAACTTGAGAATAACTTGAGAACTGATGGTAGTGTCGTAGATTTTGAAGTTTCGTTGCTGTGTTTGCACGTTTAAGGGAAAGATTCGAATGGTTCGTGATTGGAGAGGATTTGTGAAGAACTAGGACTTCAAGGATAAGTGATCTTTTGATCCTTTCTTCCTCTCCAATTGTGTGGAAAACGTGCATAATAGATTGTAGTTTATCTTATTTTCCGTCTTATGAAATATTGATGTTCTATAAAATTAAAATTGAGGCACGATCTTTTCCGTTGAGAGTATTCAACTACTCCTTTCACCTTCTTGCTGAGTCAATATAGCCTAAGCCTATCAGGTGCTCATGCATTTGTAAGACACTAGATAGATCTTTTTGGATTTTTTTATTAATATAAATAAAAGAAAAAGGAAATAAAAATAAAGACTCAAAAGACTGGATTAACTCAGCAGAAAATAAAGAAACAGAAGGATAAAGAGAGGAAAGCCCAAAGATAAGGGAAATGCTAGAGGGAAGAACAGAATGAGACTTTGTAGTCTTTAACTCTATCACATAAGGCTCTTCGAGATAAAGGTTGAGCCCAACCTTAACCTCATACTATTTCGGGCATGGTGGGAAGAAATCAACATCATCATCGATGAAAGAGTATAACTCCTCCAGGAACTCAGCCTCAATGGTATAAGCACTTCTCTGTTCTTGTTCTCTCTCCATTCTCAACATTGATTGGTCAACTCGGTGACACGATCAGCCAAGCATTGCAATCCAACTTAGACTTCCTGTTGTAACTGAGAAGAGTTGTTAGCAAGTTCATTAACAATTTGTTCTACTGTCATACCTTGGCTTAGAGTTAGAGGAATTTGTTCCTCCACTTGGCTGTCGATGTACGATACCTCACAACCACATGCCTTGGTAGTCTCAAAGGATGGTTGTAACAACGACTCTTTTTGCTACCTAAATAATTCAATGCATCGAGTGACCAATTCACTCAAGATCTGAAGGTGAGTTCTAGCCTCCACTCTGGAATAGAGACTCTCCTATTGAAAGCTCGAGAACTCTTGCTGCCAACGAAGGTTTTCCTACAAATACTTAAAAGAGAAATTAGTAGCGTTAAATATGATTTCATCTAAGAACATACCTAAGTCAGCAGAGGGATCATGCATTAACATATTAGGCACGACGGGATAAGGACTTTCATGCAACACAACCAAATCCTGGATAATAGAGGTTAGTTCAAAAATACAACCTTTAAGGTCATTGAGCTCTCTTACCTCCTCCTCGTCCCATTGAGCAGCACGTCTTGCATTCAACGCATCATATTGACATAAAACCTCTTCCGTGATGCTAGAAAAAAGATACAAAGTAAATAAAATCAAAGCAAAAGAAAGCTTTAACTAGAAAAAAACAAGTTGAAACTAATTGGCTTCCCTGGCAATGATGCCAATTTAATGGATCGAAGATTTTTTAGGCCTTCAATCAATCAGATAGAATTTATAATCTTTGATCAATAATTTAACCTAACTAATAGTCTTAGTAGCAAGATTGAGTCGAACTATAGAGAAGTGCGAAGATTAGTTTCAAGCAAGTTAAATTTCTAGATAAAGCGGTAAATGAGAAGGGATTTGGTGTGGTTGAGAATGAAAAGTCCAAAAATAAAATGGGGATTGTAAAATGCAAAAAATAATGAGTTTAACTCACTTATCCCTTAAGAGAGCTATCTATCTGCTTGCCCCTGCTTCGGAGAAGGAGTGAATTCCATCTTGTGTAACTGAGTTCCCAACTCCCAAATTAGACGAATCCTCAAAATGGTAGGTTTGAATCAGCAACTTGCCACTCGCACCTAAACAAATCAAAGGACCATCCTCAATGGCAAGAGTTTCTAACTCACTCCGGATTTAGATCATGTTACCTATGGTCATCCTAGTGAAGTGAAGTATCTGTCATGAATGGTGTTATATAATGAGACGTTAATACTTCATGGTCAGGTCTTATTCAAACTCTTTGTATAGGACGCCCCCGCTCGCATGTCCCTACACGAATGATTAGGATCATACCATCTGTGACAAGTCACAACACTTGTGACCATTCCACAAAGTAGGCCGCATCTGTAGCGTTACCAGGATAAAGTTTCTTTCCTATATCCATATACTATAGACCATTTTTGTTATCACTCAAGACATGATTCACTTATATGTCACCACATACATGCTTAAGTTACATATAGATAACAAAGGATTTTATGTTTATTGGTTTGTGGTAAAGCATATAAAACATACAACCGAGCAAAATCAAGATGTGAATTAAATATCATATATTATACAACACAAGTGTTCGTACAAACAGTTTACAAAGTACAGGACACGAGACTGTAGGGCATCAACGTTAGGGGAACACACCAAAGGTGCCTCGAGGCCGAGGGTAGATCTCACGGTGTAGACTATTTAAGAGAAATGTGAAAGGTTTAAGTGAAGCATCTTATGCCCCAGGTACCTCCCACTGAAGGTTCTACCTAGGGGTTCATTAACATAGACAATCTGGCTACTGATTTTAGTCTAAGTCGTCTTTTTAAGTCCGCTCATAAACAACTTTTGTCTATGAAATATGAACAAGTTCAAGTAGTCACATTTAAACACTTTAATGGACTGTCCTTAACTTGCATGCATCAAATCTATCTAATTCACCTTTCCAGATAAGTTTCCAAGTCCCTTATAGATAGATTTGCTATACTTTAACCTTTTATTAGTCAATTTAATCCCATTAAACTAATTAAAAGATTAAAGCCTTAGGATTGCTAATCATATTAGAACAGTGCTCTTAGGTCTATGTGATCCAAGTTTTAAACATTTTAAAACATGAATTAAGCCTAAGTAAGCTGCATGTCTTTCTTATTGCTTTTAGTTATATTTTCTCTTTAATCTTTAAAGATACAACTAAAAAAAAATATTGCACACAACTAGGTGTTTATAACACTTATAAAGTAACCTATGTGTCATGCTTCATGCAATGTCCAGTCATTATTATACATAACTTTTATATACGCATAATAACAAAAAAAACATGTTTTCCATTCACCCTTATACTATAACAATTATAATATAAAGATGATGCATGTCGATGCTTTTTATACATGCATAAGTATAACTCGTATATTATATGATGCATGAGCATGCTCTTACATAATTAAATTATGCTTCTCTAAATTATAACATTTACAATAAAGAGATGATGCATGACTAATGCATAACCTAAGGTGGCATTTACTATATGTGCATACCACATGACATATAAAAACCATACATCGCATGTAATAAATTAAGGATTAATGTACTGGGATGAGTCTTTACAAAAAATCGGAATGAAATAACCCTATCTATTACATTTTCCTTCAAGAAAATCGGTTCACAAGCGAACTGGGTCTTGAACAACTAGAAGAACTCCATCGTTTAGTAAACGCCAAAGGTAAACAACCACCCAGCGCACATTAGACGATAGACAAAAAAGCTAAACGATCACTTAGACGACAACGAGGCTGCGAAGCCTGATCGTCTAGGCAATCGCTTAACGCGGTGAAAGGTATGATTTACCATGCGTTGCTAAGCGATTGTTTAGTTAGTTACTAGGCGATGAAGCTTGCTGAGCTAAACGATTGCTTAGTGCCCACACGTTAAACGATACACAAGCATCCTATCGTCTACATAACCCGTCAGCGATCGCTTACCCCATCGTCTACACGACCCCATCAACCCTTGATCGTCTTCTTCCTCGAAGAACAATAACCTTTTCTCCAATCTTCTTCATGAACGACTTAAGACTCAATCTGACATTGAATTACAGACTCGATAAAGATTAATAATGCCCAATAACGTAGGGGCCTTTACAATCAAGCAAAAATGTAAAAGAAATAAATAAAACCGAGGCCAACATCCCAGAAAACTCCATTAATCCACACTTCCACAACAATTTAACACTTAAATAGAGCAGGTATGCACCCACAAAAAATGTATATGCAATTCGTTGCAACAATGAAATTGGAATATCATCACCTAGCTCTGATACCAATTGAAGGATCTCTTAATGAAGAGCATCCATGAGCACGTTCGGATCTTTCCGTTTTCATTGTGACCAAAATACCACACACACATTCTAATCAATAGTTATGAAAATTAACACTAATTAACAACATGTTTTAATAAATAAAATATAAGGGATTGAGATCACATACCAGTTGAAGCTCTCTTCAATTTCAAACTCAACGTAGTGGAAGAACCTCTATGTTCTCTATTGCCCAGCAAAACAGTAGGCTACGGCATCACGATCGTCTATACGAACGACAACAACACGAATAAGCACGAGCAAGCAGGAGCGGGGACGACACCACCACTTAGAACCCTTTGTATTCTCAGAGTGAGAATCCAAAGTGTAGTCTTGAGTGAATTTGGTAGAGGTCAGAGAAACGAGCTGATCATGTAGACGATAAGTAAGTTGGAGAGAAAGCTATCGTATAGCGAGGATGTTTATCGTTTAAAGAAAGCTACACGATCATGTAGGTTTTATTAAGTGATCATCTAGTAATAGGTAAACGACCATTTAGAAAACGCGGCACGCTAGGCGATCTTTTAGGAAAGCTAAGTAATCGTTTAGGGAAAGGCGTGTGATCGTTTAGACGTTGATGTGTGTCATTTAAACGATGAAGCTCTATCATATAGGCTCTCAGTTAAGCGATCAAGATGTTTTCACATCGATTGCAAATTTTTACGAACCTTGTACAAAAAGAAACAAATTTTCATTTTATTCTTCGGTTACAATAATCGAATACCGATTCTCCCACTAACACACGATTGAGGAGAATATTTCAGCCAATTATCTCATAATTAACTAATTTAATTAATAAATGAATATAATTATATTATATTCTTACCCTATAGTTTGATATAATATATCTACTATAGTAATTTATCCTCCACTTGATATAAATCATATTTATATCTAATTTCCTCCAAAATAATGTATCTCATACATTTAGCCAATTATATCATATATAATTAACGAGTTCGATTATATCATATATAATCGAACTCCCTCTTGTTAATTTGAACATTTCAAACTGACTCAAAAACTGATTCTCGACTTTATCCAAGCTACATAAGGGACATTATGAACTTGTGGCTTGAAGCTCCAATGGTACGTGAATAGCTGACTAAACTTTTTAGCCACGATATCCACCATCTGTTAATTTCCGGGCATTCCCCTAAAGATCAACAGTTAAACTTTTTTTACCACAAATATATTTCTATGTCCATCGAATATAATAAATCATGAGTATGATGACCCTTCACAGATGCTCGTAAGTACAGCTGGGCCAATTTACCATTTTGTCCCTGTAGTTACATCTCGCTCCTTAAGTATCACTGATTCCTCTAATGAACAATATAATATAGTCCAACTATTTTTTATATCATGGCAGCTTATGAAGAAGATCCTAACAACTACTTTAAATCATGTTAAAATATTGATGATGCACAAGGCTAGCCAATAGTCTTTTTATATGAAGACGATAAACATATAGTATTGACATCACTATTCAACGAGTTTCTTCAAAAGCTGACTTGGGAGGCTTACTGACGAAGGTGTTACCTAAAGGAAATCGGAAACGGGATTTCCGTGAGTAGCGGAAGCAAGACTATTCCAAATTACAATCATGAATTAACAATACATTTACAGTCAACTTCAATACAAATTGTTATACAATTATACAGAGAAATTACAGCATGTATAAACTCAAAATGCATAGAAAGACAAACTTTATGCACAAATGCAGTAGCGTCTCCCACTCTGACCGAACAATAGCACCACAAGTGCTCGATCTACACGACCGCAACACCGCAGCAACAAACACTGCACGAACACTTTGCACTCGTCCTCAATGATCTCCTCGGTCACGAACTCCTCCGCAATAGCGAATGACCTCTACAGCACCACGAACGGCCTCCAGAAAACCTCAACGGTGTCGAGTTGAGTCTGACACCACCAACAAGGCGACCTTGGTATTTTCGATGTGAGAATTCAGAGGGTGGGCTCGTTTGGACTTGGTGTGAGGCAGACGAAGAGAGGAAATAACGATCGCGTATACGACTGGGCAAGTGGGAGATGGTGGAGACCTATTGTATAGGTCGATGCCCAATCGTTTAGATAAAACCATGCGATCTTTTAGCAAAAGATATGTGATCGTTTAGCTCGGTCTATCGCCTATAGACTCTACATGATCGTGTACCTTGGGCCAGCGATGGTCTAGAAAAGCTATGCGATCGTTTAGTAAACACTACACGATCGTTTAGCTCGCTCAGCCGTCATTTAATAAATAGTGTTTTACATAGTTTTATGGATAACTGTGAGATAAAAAGAAATATGATTTCAAAATTCTCAAGATAACAAATCTCACAAGTAATCAGATTACTAATTGAGAGACCGAACGATCGTATCGAGTTCACTATGTGATAGTACTCGTTTTTACACGATCGTGCATTGAGTTTACTATATGATCGTACTCATTTACTAAACGATCGAGCGTCAAGTCTATACGATAGATTTCATCTTCTATACGATTGTGTGATCGCATACTCGATCATTTACTCTAAGCTTTTCCTCTATTCAAAGTCATCTAGAGCCCATAACTCCTGGATTCTCACACCGAGAATACCAAGGTAATCGTGTGGTTGTGTTCAATTGATCGAGGATCAAGTTATACTCGTTGTTGGGGTTCGAAGAAGATCGAGTTCGAGTTTTTTATCGTTGCGTTCGAGTTCTTGTTTGCTGTGTTACTGACGGTCGAGGGAAATGCGTGAAGAAAGTGTTCTTCAAAGGTATACTCGATCCGTTGTATTTATTTAAAAACCATGCTGTAATTTATCATTAATACATAATCATTTCTGTATGATTGTAAATGTTTAAGTTCTTTCACAATGGAGTTTGGAACGATTTGCTTCCAGTGAAAGGTCCTCTATAATTTAGAGTTCGTTCGCTTGGTATCAGGCCAGGTTCAGGGAGTGGACTATGAAGAAACTTTTTTATCTGTTGTTATGTTAAAGTCTATCAGGATTCTCCTATCCATAGCCACATATTATGACTATGAGAAATGGAAAATGGACGTCAAGACTGCCTTTTTGAATGGTAATCTTAACGAGACCATCTACATAGTTCAACCAGAAGGATACATTAAACAAGATCAAAAGTAAAAAGTTTGCAAGCTTAATCGGTCCATTTATGGATTGAAACAAGCATCTAAATCTGGGAATATAAGATTTGATACTGCGATAAAATCTTATGGCTTCGATCAGAATGTTGATGAGCCTTGTCTTTACAAGAAAATCATCAACAGCTCAGTAGCTTTCCTTGTGCTGTATGTGGATGATATCCTACTCATTGAGAATGATGTAGATTTTTTGACCGACGTTAAGAAATGTTTAGCTGCCTAATTCCAAATGAAAGATTTAGGAGAGGCGTAGTTTTTTCTAGGGATCTAAATCATAAGGGATCGTGAACAAAAGGTTGGTTTTGTCTCATGCATCATATATTTACAAGATGCTTGTCCGATATTCGATGCACAATTCTGAGAACGGTTTATTACCTTTTAGGCATAGAATTGTTTTGTCTAAGGAACAATGTCCTAAAAGACCTCAAGAGGTTGAGGAAATGAGACGGATTCCCTATGCATTGGCTGTTGGTAGCCTTATCTATTCAATGTTATGTGCTAGACCTGACATTTACTATGGAGGAGGGATTATCGATCGACATCAGTCCGATCCAGGATTAGATCACTAGACGACGGTCAAAACAATCCTCAAGTATCATCGGAGAACGATGGACTATGCAACAACTTTTCTAAGGCAAGTGGGAGATGTTACTGGGTTATAGTGTATGCCTTAGTTTATTGTATTTTGTACTATCTTTGTATTGTACATTAATCTCCCTAGGGTTTAGGAAAAGTGGGAGATTTTATAGAATGGTGTCCTAAATCTCCTTAGAATCTCGTAGTTTGTAAAGTCTGTATAAACATATTGTTTAATAAAATAAGTGTTATTTTATAAGCATTTACTTAATCCAATAAACTACTATTTGAGGTTCTTTTATGTAAATTTAAACAAGTATGTAGATACATACATGTAGATCTTTTTTAAATAATAACCTAAATGGTTTGTAGTAGATGGATAAGGTTGGGTACCTTATCCTTGTGACACTACAGATCCGACCTGCTTTGTAGGTGTTACAAGTGTTGTAAAGTGCTACAAACGATCTGATCCTGATCATTCATGTGGAGACATGCAAGCGGGGTTATCCTATGCAAAGAGTTTGTATAAGATCGGACCATGAAATTATTAGTCTCTCTATATAAAATCATTGATAATAAAGACTTACATTTCACTAGGATGACCATAGGTGACATGATCTGAATCCTGAGTGAGTTGTGAACTCCTACTCATGAAGGTGATCCTTTGATTTGTATGGGTGAGAGTGGCCAGATTGCCAACTCAACAAGCCTACCATTTTGGAAATTCGTCTGATTGGGGAGCTGGAAACTCAGCTTCACAAGATGGAATTCACTCCTTCCGCGATGCAAGTGTAAGTAGATAAATTGTTCCCTCAAGGACTTATTTCGGGTCTTTAACATAGTGGCCACACCCTCTCTTGGGAAGAGAGGACTCAGTTATAGTGGGACTATGACTTATTGTTCATTAGAGGAATCAGTGGTAGTCAAAGAGTTAGATGTAACTACAGGGGTAAAACGGTAATTTGGCCCAGCTATACTTACGAGCAATTTGTGAAGGGTCATCAAACTATTGATTGGTTATATCCAATAGACACAGAAATATATCTATAGTGCGAAGAGTGCAGCTGTTTGTCTTTAGTGGAGTGTCCGACAGTTAACGGATGGTGGATATCGTGATTAAAGAGTTTAGTCAGTTATTCACGTATCGTTGGAGCTTCAAGCTATAGGTCCATAAGGTCTTCTTGGTAGCTCAATGCATTCAAGTTGAGAATCAGTTTTTGGTTAAGTTTAAAATATTCAAATTAATAAGAGTGAATTTTATTATACATGATATAATTAAATTAATTAAATTATATATGATATAAGTGATATAATGTATTTGATACATTATTATTTGATTGGAGAAATTAATATAAATGTAATTTATATTAAATTCCATAAAATAGAAAAAGAACTATAGTTTATATGTTGCATATGATGTAATATTAAAACTATGGTTATAAATATAATATGATAAATTAGTTATTGTATTTATTTATAATTTATTAATTTAATTGATATTTATTTTTCTTCCATAACTACCTTAGTAGGTGGTGTTAGTCGCTTTTATGACTAACTGTGAGATAAAAAGAAATATGATTTCAAAGTTCTCAGGATAATGAATTTCACAAGTAATCAGATTACTAATCGAGAGACTGAATGAGCGTATCGAGTTCATTATGCGTTAGTAGTCGTTTCTACACGATCGTGCATCGAGTTTATTGGCGGAGCCCTATGCCAGCCATTGTTTTTAGTGGCAGAGCCCTGCGCGGCATGTATCGTCGGGGTATTTCATCTTTTCTCATCCTCATGACCTCGTTGCTTCATCAAGGCTCCGTTTTTTTCCCTTTTAGCTCCACTTTCTTTCTAATGTTCAATTCTACCTTTTAGGTGTTCGATACCTTTAAAATAGCCAATTTAATCACATTCAATAGCACAACGATCCCACATTAAACTGAGCAAAATAACACATTTTAGGTGGTATCACTGTGCAAGATCGAGGATCAAGATTGAAAATGTTGTTTGAAATAAGCATGAATCTCGGGCCTACAACAATAGTATGCCTCGAGCTTGAGGGTTTTCGAGCATTATGTGTTTGGTCTCGGTTCTCATCTCAAACGAGATCGACAGCGAGACAAAAAATAGAATGCCTCAAAATGCTCAACATCCAAACCATATCTCGAGAGAGATTGAATAAATCATGTGCGGGCGAGATTCAACCTGTTGCTAGGAGAACTGAGACATCCCCCAACAAAGTAATGAAAATACAACACAGCTAAAAACATGTAAAAGTCAGAAAATACAACATGTTGTTTCAAATTGTCATATAGTTTCTACCCTAACTTAAAAATGCAACCTTTAATTAAACCAACAACTAAGGGAATTGCAAAATACCACAACTGTAGCAAGTTGAAATCAAGTGAGTTGATGCAAGAAAAACTTGGAGATTAAGAGAATCTCGGTTAGGAAGGATGAGGAAAAACTATTTCAATTAGTTTTTAAAAATTGTGCTAGTTGTGAAAGATGGAAATTTTAGAGGACTACTTTTGACGGTTCTCCTTTTGTAAGTGGTTGTGTTTCTCTCAATTAGCCTACCTTTAGAACTTTATTAGGTTTCTTGATCTAGTGGATAGAGAGAGGACCAATCTCGAGAGTCTAATCTTTATATAGACACTTCTCATCATGGTGTTTAACTAAGAAATTTACCTTCTACTTAATTAGTCCAATAAAATAATGAGTCTAAAAAATTAAAGAAGAGAATATATATAAGGACCGGTACCACATTAATGATAATATTAAATTTAAATTAAATATAATATCTTCACATAATCTAACCCTTTCGGATTCTGATATTTGTTGCTACTTTGTTTCCATTCATTACCAGAAAACTTTAAAACCAAACAATCATTCTTTGTTATTCTCTCAACGTTGAATGAAACATGAACTTAAAAATTGAATTATTACAAGAAAATATTCATAACTCGACATTGATATCTTATTGATATATTTTCATTGACATTTTCATAAAGATGAGACCCCTCAAATTTTTATCGATATCGACATTTAATAGTTTAGGATAAAATCTTAATTAATGATATTGAAAATGGGAGAGATATTTTTTCCCCTTAATCCACGTGGGTGGGACCAAAGACGAAAGAGACATAAGATTGAGAAAAATGTAAAATTGTTGGGTAGCATATGCACGTGAAGGGGAGGACCTCACCATGTCCTCTTCACGTGAACTTCCCTACTCTTATTGGTCCACTCACACCCCATGATAGTAAACTCTCATATCTCATTTTATCTACCAACTATATATATCTATATATAATATATACTCTTGATCGAATTCCAACCATATAATATAATTAATATATTTCTCATATCCATTACTTAAGTTTGGATGTAACTCTATGAAAATAAAATAAAATTGAGTGACGTGTAATCTATAAAAGAGATTGTATGGTGGTTGAAAAAGAAGCTACATTGTATACCATATAATATATAATGTTTGCCAACATTTGTTTGATGACATGATATATTATATATCGTATCGTTTAGTTAATAATATTAATTAAAAAGAGAAGGATATGCATATAATTATAATTAGGTTTAGGACCGATGTAACAAATTCTTATAAGGACTTAAGGAATACTAAATAGATATAACTATTAAAGCTAAAAGGAGCTCAATTTGTAGTTTTAACTTAAATAAAAATTAGATAAATGTGTAGAATACTCTAGGATTGGTGTTAGCTTTGTATGGCGACTTAAGAGCTGATAAAACAAATCTAATCAACTGAAATCGATCAATCCAAAGTCATTAGTCAACGAACCTAGAAAGATCAAATCTAATTAATCAAATTTAATTTTAAAATTAAAATAAATAGATACTTAATTATATTCAATTGATGTCAAACGTGTAATAAATTTTTTAAACTAAAATAAAGAGATACTACTGAAATAGGGTAAAATAAAAATAAAAATTAAAGAGAAAACTATATGGTATAATTTAATAACTTAAAAAATTCTTTGAAATAAATGTATAAAATTTAATATTTTAAAATATATGTTTTAAAAGGTGAAAAGAAAAATGAAAAGAAAAAATGAGAGAAAGAAAATAAGAGATTGATGGTTTGTTTCGAAGCAACCAATTAAAAATTCATTGGTGTCCATCCTACCAACCTTCTAAACCAAACCATCAATTTCAATTAGGTCGATTCGATATTGATTTTAATGTCAATCAGACTATAACTGATCAGTAGTCATCTCTATCACAATTACAATGATGATCTTAATCTCTTCTCTAGCAACATAAAACAAAAACAATCTTAACAACAAACATATATCCTACACATAGTAAGTATCCTCTAACCACATGCATTTAAGACACAATTTTGTGTTTTATGTTCATAATTGTTGCCTCTATAATTAATTACATTCAACAAGAAAACTTGAATTTACTTTTGAATGTCCACATAAGAAGAGTTATATAGGCACAAAGAGACAATGAATCAATATAGGTGGAGCCTCGTTATTGCCTCGTGTAGGTTAGATCTTTGGCACTCTATGAGGCCGACTACCTTGACTAAAAAAATTCAATGAATTGTCATTGACTAATGACTTGCTTACAAATAATATCTACTTTAATTTTATAATATTAATTTTTTATATACACATCGATCTACACATAGATGTGAGATGGTGCATAGATATTTTAGGAGACTAATCATATTTAACACTATTTGAACTTGTATGTGAAAACTAATCTATAGAACTTTTAACGCTTAAATTCCAAGTATATTCAATAATCAAACCGTGAGATATAAATTATCAAAGGTATTTAAAAAGTTAGAAGGGTTGATGGTAAAATTTAATATAGAAAACTCACTTGATATTCACGTGCTACTATAATAAATTTATATTTTAGAGAAAAGATCACATGAGAAATAATAACAATAACATATTAATGTGGTCCTTACCAAAGACACTCTAAAGTTTAACTTAGTTGTTTGCACAAGGTAAAGAACAAATTTTTAGGGAAGAAAGATAGACTTACATGATATAGAGTCAACATGTTCAATATTTAGTGGAGCTAAACCTACAGTATTCTCTATCATTTTACCAAAAAGATTTTGGAAGGCTGGATCAAACTTAAGCAGGGGGAACCAGTTGGGGCAAACTAGCCTTGACCTCGTCTTCAGAAGCTCGGACAAGCCTTTTGAGCTGAATGACTCAATCATACTGGCTTTATCTTCAAATTGTATTTTCTTCTCTTGGTCTTTCTCATAGGTACAAAATGACAGACAACAAGAAGAATTGTAATCACCTAAAAAAAGAGAGGGAAAAAAAAAAAAGAATAATTGTAATCATAGAACATTTTACTACTTAGGATTCACTACAAGAGTTTTGGACTTTAATGTCAGTTGGAAAAAGTGAAACTTGATGTATAATGTCGGTTAAAAAAAACGGATCTTTAATGTCGGCTTTAAAACAACATTGAAGATCAGTTTTAATGTCGGTTTAGGTCTCAATTTTTTTTCTTACTTTATTAAAAAAATTTCTTTCATTTTAAACAAATATTCTCCCTCCCTTTCACTCTCTCTTACCAAACCCTCTCTTCTCCAAATCTTCTCTTTTCCTTTCACTCTTTCTTACCAAACCCTCTCTTCTTCAACAATGTAGAGTCCGATCTTCAACAACGGATCTTTGATTTCGTGGGCGTTGTCATTGTCGTGGGTCTCTGTCCAGCGTCCAACGTCTCTTCTCGTCCGGCGTTCCGTCTGGCGTCTCTTTCCGTCCGGCCATACAGCTTTGTGGGCATTCTTTCTTTTCCGATTCAATGGGTCCAGCGTTCATGGCGTTCCATCCAACCGTCCATAGATCTATACATTCGATGGGTCTATAGATCTAGTGGATCCGGCGTTCGTGGCATTCCATCCGTAGATCTGTCCAGCTGTCCATATATACGACTTGCAAAAACAGTGACCACACCTTACACAGCGTCCGTAGATCTGGTGTTCCATCCGTAGATCTGTCCAGTCGTTCGTAGATCCTTGGTATATCTTCTCGCCGTCTGTAGATCTTCTCGCCATCCGTATATACGACTCGCCGTCCGTAAATCTTCTCGCCGTCTGTGGAGTACAATTACTTAGATTTTTGCATCTTTTTATTTGAAGAGTGATGCTTACTACAATGCTATATCTACTCAATAATTTTATTTGTTCTTTTAGCCACTTAATGTTCCGATCTACATTTTCCAAATTGTTGTGTTAATAGCAACAACTTTAAGCACTCATGGAGAGACTAAATTCTAAATGCTATATCTACTTTAAGCATTCACTTATTGGCTGTTTACTTGGTGAGGTTGATTTTAGTTTCCAACTAATGATTTATACATTAAAATGGGATTTTGTTGTTTCCCTATTTGAACTATATAAGCTTTTATAAGAATAAGTATATTCAAGAAGATTGTCCACTCATACTTTCATGGTTTACTATTTTTTTAGGTGAGAATCTTTGTGGCCTGAGTTGGATCAATTGCTTCGAAATGAGGATGATGTAACAATAGTGACCACACCTTACACGGCTGCCATATCAGAATATCGAGTGGTATTCTATGATCCTGTAGATGTGACTGATGACAACAAGAACTGGATGAATGCAAATGGTCATGTTGTACATGATGCTTAACTTCCATTCAGGTTCTGAGAATTTGATATATTGAGTTTTGAGTTTAACTTGCACCACCTTGCTCCATCTGCAAAATTTAAAAATATGGAAAAGAAGTAGAAAGAATCTAACTTATTGTTTTATTGCTTGAAGATCTAATGTGGTTGTGAGGAAGGAGCTCCATACACCTGCATCTGATCGTTCTTGTACTCATCTAAAGTTTGATATTTCTTGGTCTACACTCAAGTAAGCAGCCTCAATTGGTGTCTATGAGGGACTTTGGTGATACCATTTTCTTAAAAAAAAAAATAATTACTTTGATTATATACCCAAATTACATGGGGGTAGGCTGCATAGAATGAAATATACACTTAGTCAGGAAACGTGTTTTAAGAAGGGATTTTCACAATAACAAGTTGACTGGACCGATTCCTCCGCAAATTCTTGTAGTGAATGGACATGTTTTAAGAAGGTTAACAAGTGGAGAAGGTGCACCCAACACAAAAAGGACTTCATAACAACATTAATAATAGGTATAAGGTAATATTTATAATATGCTTATCTTAAAAGTCTATTTGTTCAAAAGTGTTGGATTAGATTCAGTGTTGGAATGCTATGACTATCCTGCAGTTATGGTAGTCATAGCTTAGTTGTTTATGACTTCCATTGAGTGGTTTATGGTAGTGAAACTTTTTAGGCATCATTTGGTAATTTATATTTATGCATTATTTGTCTAAATGAATCTGTTTGGTGTGCTTTTTAGTTGCTTGAAGTTTTGGTGTTGCTTTAGGGGTTTTTTTACTTTTTAGTTATATGGATAATGTAAAACTTTTTAGTTGGAGATGCTAATTTCCTCCTTTCCTATTATATGTTGAATTCTTATTATATGTTGTTTGCCCATTTTTCTCTGCTTGTAGGAAGTCATGCTTTCAATTTGGATCAAATCTATGGTGGATGGTGGAGAGAACATAACGAAGGAGTAATTGAAAGACTATTTGGAAAACACTATATAATGACTAGTGTGTGTGCAATTCTGTTTGTATTTTATAGTTTACAAGTTTTTGTTTGTATTCTATACTTTAAAAGTAAATTCTCACTCTTGTTTGGATCAAGATTTACAAGTTTTTGTTTTTTCTCATGGTTACATTTCCGTTTATGGAAGGGGGCCAACTTTAATAAAAGATTCTAATGGATAACATGCAATAACAATTCAAGCCTTCATGTTGATTGAAGTTTCCTCACATTTGTATTCTCTCAATCTCTTCCTCTACCATATACTTTTAATGGTATTGTTTGTGTGTTTTTTAGGTGTTTGGAAGGGGTGGGGAGGAGATGGATTTCTTGCAACAGCAAGGAATTCACGTAAAAATTGTCCAAGGTAAGTGCATTTTTTAATACTTGCAGTTTTAAGCACAGTTTCTAAGTATTTTCAAGTGACTCTAATGATATGGAAATTCCTGTTTGATAAGTTATGGTGTGCTTATTTCTCTTTGGACCATATTGGATTAGAATGTAACACCCATTTATGATTCATGGGTACTATTTATTTGTAGTTTAGATTTGATTCAAGGTGCTTGATTTTGTGGATTGCATTATGGTAGTTTGCAGGTTATTCATGCACTATGATAGTTTTTATTACAACTTTTGAGATTTGAAGTACATTGTGAGCTAAATTTGCTTATTGATGTATGTGTTCTTGAATATTCATTTTTTGGGAATTCTGATAGTTCTGTTGAGAACAAGTGATTGTGAAATATTTTTGGGAGTGTGTTTCTTTGAACAGGTTCAAGGTAAATTTTTGGTTTTGTTGTGGTAGAATCGTTATGCTGTCAAAAATTTTGAAAAAGAAGATTCTTGAAAAAGGATTAAAGATTTTGAAAAAGAAGATTCTCTCATTTATTCAACTATTGAGTTTTCTTGTTTTGCAGGTACAACAAAGAAGTTAAGATTTGGTATCGCAACCTCTTTATGCTTTTTCTTGGGGAACTCTAGATCCAACACATTCACTACAAGAATTTTGCCTTGAATGTACCATTTATGCACATTCCTAATAAACACGGTTAGTTGAATATAAATTCTGATCATATTTTCACTTTCAATCCTTTATTTTAAATCTTTTCTGTTTGTGATCCTTTGAACAATAGTGGTCAGACAAAGATGCCTATAACTAGACACTGCTGAAGCTGGAGGGGTCTGTTCAAGAAGAATTATGAAAGGATCCATACTTACCAAGTGGAGAGGGACAGTAAACTTATAGTGTTTGTAAAATCATAATGTTTGTATTACTTGTAATTTGTGTTTTTAAGGCCTGAATTATTGTACGGCCTTTTAAATTATAATGTTATAGCAGAATTTGTGGATTAAATGTAATATATTTACAATCCATACATGAATAATATATCATAGCCACAGCGTTCGATGATGATGTGTCATGTTATACTTTTTGACCAAAAAAATGGATTCGACAACGAAGTTTAAAAAAAAACGGACAGATTCGGGCTTTAATGTCGGTTAAGAATTAAAAAAAACACAGGCTTTAATGTCGGTTGAAAATTTCATTGAAGGTCTTTAATGTCGGTTGCAACTGATATTGAAGGTTGTGTTATTGAAGCCCTTTAATTTCGGTTTAAAACTGACATTAAAGGCAATCGACAATAAAGGGCTTTAATAACACTATCTTTAATGTTGGTTGTCAACTGATATTAAAGCCCGAATTTCTTCTAGTGATTTAATCAAATCTTAACATATACATACATGAAAGTTTCATAAAATATTAAATTAAGATTTAACATTATATGAGACTTAGTAAAAGAAGAAATACAAGTAAGCTGCATTCAATCCAAGATTCGATCTCAAACTAATTGACAATAAGAAGAGAATAACTCGTATATCTTATAAAAGTTGTCAAATCTCTCATCTTTTTGATGTGGGGATATCCTCAACATGTGTCATTAAGATGATGTCTCACTTTAAGTTTAATATTCTTGAACCGAACACATTTGAGTTCATGAACTTTGATATACCATATATATTTATATAGATATTTTTTTTCTAAGAACATGAGTTGGCATTGAGATGTAACCTATGTTTATCTAAAAATGATGGAACAGTAACAAGAAACTTAAGAAAATATAATTCTCCAATGCACAATCTTTATAATATATTTCATTGAACTAGAAATTATTCAAATTTTGTTGAAAAAAAAATAGAAAAAAAAAGTGTCATTCGAAAGATGAAAGGTACTAAAGTAGGATAGAGAGAATTGTTAAGAATTGCCGTGTGCAAATTAATGAGAGCTCTAATACATTTTCATGGAGATAGACAATGAAAAAAATCTTTCATTATCACCATAATTGTTACGTGCAAACAAGGGAAATTTCTCTCCAAGAGTTTTTCATTAGTGACAAAAATTAAAGTATATCTAGGGATAGCAATATATACATAAATTTCTCATTGGGGTATGTACCGACAAAATACTTCTTTTTATTCATTAATGACAAATTTGTTTCTATTACACCTCTGACTGATAATTCATGTTGTTCCTATCAGGTGTTATTGCGATTTTTTGAAACAAGTGAAAAATAAATGAATTTAATCTATTAAATTCATTCTTATATTATTAAAAACGGACATAGTTCAACTGATTACAGATGTGTTAGTGATCAAGAGGACTATGAATTGAATCTCCCTATCATTTATAGTACTAAAATAATCATTGTTATATTCAATTTGTTAATATTGAAAATTAATCATTGTCTATATATTTGGTCAAATAACTATTAAATTGAGTTATGTTTGACATATTATTCAATAGTTATTTTTATTTTATATTTTGAAGAGTTACGAAATTGTTAGTCTACAAATAGCAATCAGTTTCTTCTTTTTAAGTATCTCATTCCAATTTGAAGAGTTATCTTGTCCTCTTTTTTTCTTTCTTTTTGATATTGAGTTGAGTTCAGAGTAACTATTCAAAAACTCTGTTAGATTTGAGTCGTTTGAGATTGTTGACCTACCAGAATTAGTTGTTGAATCCTATAGAGATTTTCGATTTAGTATGCTTCCAACCGACATATGTTGAGTGAATAATCATCTTTAAAGCAATGCTTTCTAAACATGTCTTGATGATCTATTGACCTTTCACACGATCTTGAGGTTTTATTAGTTGTGGTTGTTGATGCCAAGTATTAGACAAGGTAAATATGTACCTAATCCTCTTATGGCAACAACCATGAATTTGTAATTCAGGTAAGATCATTACCTACAAGACAAGAAAAATATGCACATCAATGTGGTGTTTGCCACACAGGCTCTAATGATTAAGTTAGCAAAGAGATCTATGTAGCAAGTAGGAACTTTATGTATGTGAGGGGAATTACCCCTCTCTGGAGCTATTATGATATATCCATAGGTGTAGTTGGCCTAAGACTTTCCCTTTAAGGTTTCGAAGTTGCATTAGGATTGTCTTTTGGCTTTCTAGGCTAGAGTGTTGTTGAGGGGCATGCTCTATTTAATAGTTTTCTATAGTCAACCTCGACCTTAGTTGAGGCTGAACACTTTCTTTAGCCATTTTTCAAGCTTAGGATGATCCCTTAGGTCGTAGGGGTTTTGTGAAGCTCAGCTTCGGCCTTGGTCGAGGCCAAGCATGCTGGCTTAGGCTAGGTCCAAGACAACTCCCTTTCTTTAGGCCAATTTTTGTCCTAAGTGTCATTTTTGTCTCGAATTATATTATCTTGTTGATTTTGTTATTTCTGATTTTGTTAGGATGTCTTATAGGACATCTATGTTTTGTATGAGAAACCACATTCTATCATTACAGAAATTTAAGAGTGAAAAAATTTAGAGCTAAAGAAAAGTTTTTAGAAGAATGTGAGGCAGGGAGGGGCAAAATGGTTAGAGTGGAACAAAATTTAAAAGCTAAGGAGACAAAATTTTAGTCAAAGAAGCAAAAATTCAAATTAGATAAATAAACAAAGTTAGTGAGATACATATTGAGAAACTTCAGGAATACATACTTTAAAGAGAACAAATTAGAGACAAAATTTTGAGAGAAAAAAAGTGATCAAAGGAGTACATATAAAAAGAGGGAGAAAAAAGTAAGAGATATTTAAAAAAGGAAGTTATAGAGAGAAAAAAAAGTGAGGAAAAGAGATAGCATGCTAAAGTAGAGAGATTAAATAAAGTTGGAAATAGAGATTAGAGAGAAAAATTAGAGAATGAATATACATAATCTAAAGAAAAAATAAAGTGAAATAGGATAACATCATTTTTAATTTGAAATAATATTCATTTGAAAATAGAAAAACGTCCTATCTCCATTTTTAAATGGATCTAATTTTATAGACCTAAAAAAAATGAGTAACACCATTCTAAAATGATTATCAAACATGTCTTCATAAGTAGAATGTTGTAATGGGAATACAAAATAGCTATTGAAAAAGTTGTTTTTATATTAAAAACACTCAATATATGACATTGGGTGGGATTTTCTGTACATTTTCTTTACTTATTCCACTTCAACTCAATGTTAGCCACTTTTATGCTTTGCTGTTTTCTTCTAATGATTACATATGGACTATTATTTTTAGTTTTTTGTGGTTGGAAATTCAAAGGAAAGTTAGTTCAGATTTGGTAGGTAATCTAGATTAAGTTTTATATTTTTAGATCCATCAACAAATATGTTCGGTAAACATTTTCATCTTATTTTTAATTTTGTTATTCAAATAGTGTAGATTTTGAAAAGAAAAAAAAACAATATTTTTATGTTTTTCTCTATTCAGATTTTGAATTTTGAATTTCAAATGTATAATTATATTAAAATTGTTTTTTAAAAAAATTAAAACTATAGTATTTCATTTTATCAGATTTTGAATTTCTAATTTAGAATGTATAGTTATATTTAAAAAATTAAAAAATTAAAGAAAAATTATTTCAAACGATAAAACTGTTGAAAATATTTATAAGATATAACAAAATTTTAAAACTATCAATGATATCTATCAGTGTCCATCAGTTTATCATTGATAGTTCTAAAATTTTTCCATGTTTTGTAAATATTTTTATTCATTTTTCTATATTTAAAAACAACCCTAATTAAAATATTTAATTTATCATCTCAAAATTTTTAATTAAAATATGTATTATATAATGTATAATTAATAATATGATATTACCAAATAGTAATTATACATAAAATTAACATATATAAAACATACCGATAAACTAATTCATAGTAGTTTATAGTTAGGATTGTTATTGAATATGGAAAAATGAGTCAACTTATTTATAAATATAACAAAATGTGATTGTCTATGAATGATAAAAACTAATAGATATCTATTATTGTCTATCACTGACATTGATAAATGTTTATCAATGTTTATCACTGTCTATTAGTAATAAAAGTGACATTTTATTATATTTATAAATATTTCTGATAGTTTTATCATTTAAAATAATTGACCTTATGTTTAACCTAATATTAGGTTTGTTTATACGTAGTTATATAATTTATAAATGTATTATCAAATACAATTGCTTAAATTTATTAATTCCTGAATGTATTGCCTTACCCATAAGAAAATATTGTGTTAATTTCAAATTTTCTAGGACTCTATTTATTTTCTTGGTCTATGTTTTTAATATTAAAGTATTTTATTATTAATTATAAATTTAGTCCCATTATACATTATGTCTATTAATCTTATATTGGTATCTTTATTGTATAATAAATATATCAACATCAACCTCAGTTATAATTCTATGTGAACATATGAAAAAATATTAACAAAGTGGCTAATATTTAATAACTTTTAACAAAAATAAGCTTCATAAATAAAGGCTTAATTTGGAGGAATAAAATAATACAAGATTCTGAAATGCTAAAATTTTAAACTCTCACTTCCAATAATATATATATATATATATATATATATTAAATAATCTCATAAATAATCCTCAAGAAGTATGTCTATTGGAACTTCATATCCAAATATCATGGAATAATCATCCAGTTCATTATCATCATCAGAGGTGAACTTTGGGGCTCTCAAGCTCTTTGCAATCTCTGAATCATGGCCTTTATTTAGCACATCCAATACCTATAATTTATTCCAATTAAAAACCAAAACAAAAAAAACATTTGGAATTAGTTAAGAATAATTTAAAGGAAACTTTCACACATAAAATAAAAAAAAATGTGAAACTATTTACAAAAATAGTAAAAAAGAATACCGATAGACGTTGATAGATTTTCATCAACGTCTATCACTAATAGATTTCTATCTACGTCTATCATTGATAGACTTCTAACATTTTCTATCATTGATAGATACTGATAGACTTCTATGAGCACCTATTAAATAAGATTAGAATTATGCTTTTTAAAAATAATTTCTCTTACTTTTTTATTTTTAAATTCCACTGATTTAAATCTCCAATTGTTAGATAATAACTTGGTTTTTAAAAAAGACTTTGATGTTTTCCGAATTTGGCTAAAATGATCTTGTATATGTTTGTTTAAAAAGGATTAAATATTTCTGAAATTTTAGTCTAAAAAAACCAATACAGTTTTCAAAAACAAAAAATCGAAGATATAATTATCATCAAACCTTAGAGTTTTGAGCTTTAAAAGAGGTAATCGTTTTAAATCTCTAATCCTAGTCATTATGTGTGTATATATATATATAAGCCAAATTATTGATTACTGTTTCTTATTTTGAATATTTACAACCACATATAAAATTTATAATAATATAAAAAAGAGATCCAAATGACAAAAAAGGTTGAAACATGCATTAAAGTAATTAACAACAGATTTTCTTCTCTTTTATTTAATAAAAAATAATTTCCAAATAAGCAGTAAAACACATGGTATGTTTTGCTTTTTCCTTTTTTCAGAAAACTAGAACAGAAGAAATAGAGGGAAAAAACATGTTACAAACTTAATTACAAAGAAAATCTTCACCTGTGAAATTCTTTCTTATTTTGTACTAACAACAAAACCATTCCTAAATCAATTTTAACCATATTATTTCCAGCATATCTCGACTTAATTATGAGACAAATATATATAATCCAACGTGATAGATTGGAATCGATTTTTACCATACTAGTTTACTTATTCAAAATTAATTAAAACGTTCGTCAACTAATTAAGATATATTTTTCATCAAGATCAGGTAAAAGATTTGATTCATTATCTTGTTTAATTACCAATTGACAAATTCATAAATTATGATAAATTTATTTATATCAACACACTTTGAGGAGTTCCTCCAACTTCAAATGTTGTGTTTGAATTAAAAAAGAAAAAAGTTTGCTTACTCAGAACTCAAAGTTGAAATGATGGATCTTTTTATGACTTGAAAATTATGGCATTCTCTCTCTTCATTTAAAGGCATATAAAATGTCAACTTTAAAACATGGGATGGAGAGAAGACAACAAGAACAGTGTAACACTTTTCTAACTACTAATTGGGTCCCTTCAAATTCATAATTCAATTAATATCCCCACACACACACAACATTATATAATGACCTATGACCTATCATATTGTCGTAGCATACCTCGCTCATCGACGGTCGCTCAACCGAGGACTGTCGAACGCAGCAAGAAGCAGCCAACACGACTCTTTGCAACTCCTTGGCATCGTAGCATTTGAGCCTCGGGTCGGCCAGCTGCCCGATCTCGCCTGACTCCATAAGAGGCTTTGCCTGTTCAAAAATTCAAAATTAAACCCCTTTTTTTTAATTAGTGAAGATTGAAGAAGATGGCATAGATTATTAATTAATTAATTAATTATTACCCACAAGAGAAGGCTTTGTTTGGATGAATCAACAGGCCTTCTACCAGTGACAATCTCCAAAAGAAGAACTCCAAATGCAAAAACATCAGTTTTTTCATCAACTAAACCATGCATGAAATATTCTGGTGCTAAGTACCCAAATGTGCCTTCTATTGGAACTACTGCATGGTGTGTCCATTTGTTTGGAAGCCATTTTGCTAGCCCAAAGTCTGTTATCTGCCTCACCCACCAACAGTAATGCATATATAACCAAGTCAAAACTAAATATATATATATATATATATATATCGACCATTTCAACTTAATGTCTATTTAGTTCTTAAGATTGATGTGTTAATTAGTGATCGAAAAACATAAGTGATGGAAATAAGAGATTCGATTGAAAAGAAGAAATTGTATTTCATATTTTCAAATTCGGAATCCGAATCACAATTTAAACAATTTGTTCAAAATGTGGCTCACAATAGGTTTATAAACTATGGAAATAGTTCTAATTGCGACTAAATATTAAGTTTAATCTCAATTGTTATTAATTAATTTATATACATATTTTATGTTATAAATTTTATCATATATTATGTTAGGGATAACGAACCTTCAGATATGTTATATGATGTTGTTTATTTTGGTCATAAACACTTATTGTTTTGCTTTTAGTTTTACCCAAAAAACTTCATACCGTTGAAGATGCTTGTCTTCCTTTATAAACTTATGATTTTTTTTTCTATTTTAGATTAATGTGAGACTTTTATCACATTCTCAACATATTATACTTTATTTTAATTTAACAAAAGTAAAATAAGTTTATAAAATGTAACTATATGTTTTTCGGAACTTTTATTTTTTTTGTTTTAAATACAATTTTATATTTGAAGATTTTAAATTCAAATATTTTTGGATACATTGAAGCAATAAAAATATTGTTTCTCAAATTTTCACTATTTAAATAAGAATTCAAAAACAAACAAATATTTGTTGAATCCATCCGGCTCAATGAATCATAAAATATAAAACAAAATTCATATTGCTTAAAGCCCTGGAGTTAATTAAATTGATCTAAATAGTTCCTGCATTTAATCGTTAAACCGACTAACAATCTTTTACATGTCAAAATGATTTTTCTAAGATAAATGAGTTACTCATTTCATTGTCAATTGATTTTGAGATAAAATCCTATATTTATTTACATAATCTAAAAGGGTAAAAGAAAAAAAAAAAATAGATTCATATGAACTTAGAAAATACATTTTCAATAAATCTTATTACACTATAAAAAGCAAATAAATATTAGAATTTATAGATATATTATATATTACCTGGGGTTCATAATCAGGGCTAAGAAGAACATTAGACGCTTTGATATCTCTATGGATTATGCGATGTTTGCAACATTCATGAAGATAGTGCAAACCTCTTGCAATTCCCACAGCAATCTTGTATCTCACTGACCATTCCAAAATTTTGCTTGTTTTCCCTATCAAAATTATTTCACCACTTAAAAATGCTTTATTTTTTAATGTTATTCTTTCTCAATTCCATATCAACATAACATATATTTAGTTAAAAGGATGAATTGAATATAAAAATTCATGTCAAATCGAACATAATTTATTGGCATTCGAATGTTCTAGAAATTACGAGGTCTGTGGTTCGAATCCCTTACACCTAAATATACTAAAATAAAAAATAAAAAAAAAATTAGCAACCATGTAATTAAGCACTTCTTATGTAATTTCACGTACATGAAACTCATCTTCTATACTACATTACATGTCATTCTTAGCCCAATCACATAAATAAAATCTAGAGTTGCCTAACTTTTTTTTTTCTTTTCTTCTTTCATTTATAGGAACATTTGGATTGAGAGAAATCGTCCAAATGTTTACAGACATGGAGAGACCTTAGAAGAAGGTTTGCTCCGCAATAGGGTTTAAATGTCTTTCGATTTGAGTGTTTGTTTCATAAGTACGTCGAAATTATCTATTAGGTCTTGTCTTTTTTAATTGGAGCTAGCCTTTTGAATCTTCTGAGTAATTATAATTGATAGTACTTTTGGGACTAATAGTTAAATGTAACACGAAATTTATAAAGAATAGAAAATATAATAAAATCTATCAGTGATAGACTCTATTACTGATAAGCATCTATTAGTGATAGACCATGTCGCTTATAGAGTCCTCTTAATGATATGGTCTATTACTAATAAACTCTAAAAGTTGGATCTAAACTTTGTTGCATGCATTGTGTTATATTTTCTAATACTTTGAACAAGATTGTTATATTTGCACTTGTCACTTGGATCTTGTTTAGTTTAGGTCAATTTTTCGGCCTCTTTTTCTGGGCTGCTTTCCTTATAGTCCCATCTTTTTTTTTATGGCCCATATTTTTATAGTCCCATCCTATGAGATAGACAAACACACACATAGCCCAAAACTAGGGAAGTATGAAACCAAACAGGTTGGGTTACGTCATGTGTTTGTACAAAATTGACCTGGGTTAGATCGAGTTGTTTCTAAGGAAATCCGACCCGACTCAACTCAATTTCACTCCTACCTAAAATAGGTAAGTGAATTGGGTAAAATATTGTATAGTTTAATGATAGGATGTATGAGAAATGAAAGTAAGTAGAGGTCAGAGAAAGAAATAAAGTTGGTTAAATAATTACCATGCAATGCAGAAGAAAGGTTTCCATTTTGAGAGAAGTTGAAGATGAGATAAAGGCCATTTTCAATGCAACAACCAACCAAAGAAGCTGTGTTTGGATGAAAGACATGACCAATTATTCCAAGTTCCATAAGAAATTCCTTCTCCTTGTTACCATCTTTGTTGTCTTTTGTTAGTCTCTTCACAGCAATCATCTTTCCATCACATAGTTCTCCTTTGTAAACTTCTGAATACCCCCCTTGCCCTACCATGTTATCTGATTTAAACCAAAACCAAAAAAAAAAACCCTTCAAATATTAGCACAAAAATCCTACCTTTTATTTTTGTTTTTATTTTTATAATGGACTATTTTCAAATAAAGAAAAACAAGCCAACTTATTTATTAATATAGAAAAATTTTATTATCTATCCGTAATAAATATCTATGACGATCTATCACTGATAAACTATAATATTTTAAAAGTTCATAAATCAAAATATAAACATTAAGAGTTTAGAGATAAATGGAACATTTTAAATTTTTTCATAAGATTCGAGTTTTCCCCCTATCTTGTCCTTACTAAACGTCTTTAAATGCATATTATTTATTTTTTTTTTTTTAAAAAAAAAAAAAAAGCAACAAGAAAGAGGTAAAAGGGAAAATTACGCTTTTATCTCTCAAATTTAATCTATGATATCTACTTCTCTCTTGAGTTTTTAAAATATAGGTGCATTTTGTCTATAAATGTTTTAAAATGTAACTTTTTAATCTCCAAAACTATAAGAATGAGTTTAAAAAATTCGTAAATATTTTTTTTTTATTATTTTCAATTAGAAAAATAATTTTTCAATAATGTATTCTCTCTAAACTTATTTATAAAAATTAAATTTTTAATTTAAAATGTCATATAATTATTTAAAATAATAAAAATTACTTTAGTGGCTTTTTAGAGCTATTCTTAAAAACACAAGCATTAAAAGGTATATTTTGAAAACTTAAGTGCGAAATACACTTATCTTTAAAAATTTAGAGACTAAAAAGATATATTCTGAAAATCAAAGTATTAAATGTAACTATTTTTCAAAACTTGAGAATTAAAAAATAATTTTTCTAATAATTAATCTAGAAAATACATGTGCATATTTTTTATTGTCTCGATAAAATAAAAAAAAATCATAATTTATTTTTTGATAGTATGGGGAAGCTAGTTAAGTTTTGTTTCTTTCATGTTGCTAGAATATTTTACTATGTTTGTGCTCAATCATATAAAAAAAGTCTCTGTATGCATAAATACACTTTATACTTCTCTAAGGGAAAAAAAAAGTGATAAGGTTCATCTAAATTTCAATCTGGGTTTCTCATAAGGGGATTTTCAAAAATAAAAAAATTAGGAAAAATATTTATAGAAAATAACAAAATTTAATTATTTTAGTCTTTTATCCGTTTCTATCGCTAATAGAAGTTTATCGGTGTTTATCAATATTTTTTTTTCTATTTCGATAAATAGTTTGACATTTTTTATGTGAAATTTCCATTTTCATAACTTCGAATTTGTATCTAGTAGTTATTAAAAGCATGCAAATTTGTAAATCCACGTTCAAAAGATGAGAGGCAGCCACATTATGACTACCCTTTCAAATTACTTCTAAACAGAAAAAATGAATAATAAACTCCAAACAAAACCAAAAAAAAAAATTGTCAAATTTCATAAAAAAGGATAACAGAGCTTGTGAAAAAGAAACCTGGATGGAAATTATTTGTAGCATTCAAAATCTCCTCATAGCTGAAACATCTCAACAGAGGCTGAGCCGATTGCTTCTCAGAAAAGCTACAATTTCTCTTCCGAAAAGGCGACCCGATAAACGATGATATCAATTTACATGGCGACAGTCGCTGTCGTCGGTCACCGGATTGGGATTTGAAAGGGGAAATGAGTGGCGGAGGAGAGCCGATGGTGCTGCAGTCGCCTGACGTGGAGGAGTCGTCCTCCGTGGTGGTGTTTGAAATGGAGTCACCGGAAGCTTCGACCTCATCGTCTGCCACCACGAGTGGCGGAACCCTATTGTTCTCTGCCTTTTGAGCTCTGAAAACATCTCCCTCGCATTTTTCTTCTCCTGCCATTTGAAAATGATTTTGTTTTATTTATAAGTTGAGAAGTTTGAGACCCTTTGTTCCAAAGAAATCGTGTTTATGAAGGCTGTTACCTGATCATTGATTTTAGGTTTTACAATGTATTTTTTGAATTCAACCATTTAAGAAGTATGGATCAAATCATCCATTTTTTAGATATATAATTGATTACTTATCAATGGACCTATGTTCGGGTTCACAATTCAATTAAAAATTTGTAGTTATGATTTGGGCATCCTATAGTTTTAAAAGTTTTAACTTTATCCTTAAATTTAGTTACTATTATTTTTATAGTTTCGATCTAATTTTTCTAATTTAGTTAAACCCTAAAGATTATCTTTTTATTATAATTTACCTAGAGCAACTTACATCTATTTCTTTTTTTACTCAACTTTAAATTTTAGTTTAGTTTAACCGTAACGGACGATATGTTAACCATGTAATCCTTAAATAATAGTCAAAATTAAATTCCATTGATAAATTCATAAATTAATTTAATAATAATGACAAAACAACTATTAAATACAAAACTCAAAATTTAAAC
Source organism: Benincasa hispida (assembly GCF_027475165.1). Taxonomy (NCBI): domain Eukaryota; kingdom Viridiplantae; phylum Streptophyta; class Magnoliopsida; order Cucurbitales; family Cucurbitaceae; genus Benincasa; species Benincasa hispida. Next base: position 38,810,462 of record NC_143483.1, on the reverse strand, counting down.
CATGGATAGAAACTTTTTAAAGTGCAAAAATGAGATAGTTACAATTATTAAAAAAAAATTAAAAAAAAATTATTAGAAACATTTTAAAAACAAAAATAAAATAAAAACAGCCTACTAAAAAACAAAATAATTATCAAACATCAACTTGTCTTATTTTATTTTATTCTTAATCTTCCTTGTACCTTTAGATGGAAGAGAATCAGAATCAGAATCCAAATTTTGCTTCAACTGTTCTTGCTTTCCCAAGAAGACCAGAGTACATTTCTCAGGAACATTCTCAAAACAATACCTTGCGATGCTGGGGGTTCTAATTCAAAAATTATAATAATATAAGAAACAAAATCATCCCTGATCAACCCAAATTACTAATTTACATTCTAAAACTCATACTTTTAGCTTCCTTACCTGTTTGACTTGTTTCTCGCACCACGAAGAACGAGGAGGTCGGCTGAAATCGACTTCGCTTCTTCAGTCAAACCTCTTCCAATGCTCGAGTTAAAACCGACTCTGGCTTCCAAATTTACCTGAAAATGACATTTTTCAGGTATGCAGGTTTAGGTTCAAAGTAGACAATATTATATTAAGTTCTTTGTTTTTAACATAGTTGATTTACCTGCTTGGATTGGCTAATATTGGCGAACTCTCCGAGAATCGATATGACGTAGGCTTTTGCTCGACGAAGCTGCGATTGAATTTTCATTGTCATGTTTGTCGATCCACGCTTCTTTGTATCGTCGCTGACTATCATTCAATTCAAAGAAAACATATCGAAATTGGAACAAAAAAAATTTTTGAATTGAAGAAAGTTGGGTGAAGTTAATCTAACCAAGAACATGAGTAGCAACAATGCAATCATGTTGATGAGCTAGAACTGTGATTGCCCAAGAAAGAAGCTTCTTGCTCTCGTCAATGTCGTCGGAAGGAATCCCGACGAGTATCTTAACCGGTGACGTGAACCCCATGACCTCTTCACCACCAAGAAAATGGCTTGGAAAAATTGAAATATTGGATTGTGAGTATGAGTGTAAGAGAAGTTCTTGTTATGTTTTATTTGTACATGTGAAGCTAAGGACCAGAATGGAAAGATAGGGTTTAGAAATAATGCAACAAAATGATTAAGTTTCAGTTGAAGTGTGAGGCCACCTTACCCTAGCTTTCATTCCAATATTCTTGTTTAAGAAGCATAAATGAAAACTTTCTCAAAGTATATAGGAACAAACATAAGTTATTATCTCTCTTCTCTCTCTTGTTTTCTTTTTGAATCTCATAAGGACATTTAAGTGTTGTGGTTGGGTGCTTTGAGGAATAAGCAAAGGAGGGGGAGAAATTATGCAATTTATGATTTTGTCTTGCCATGAAAGCCAAATAATTTTTTGAGAAGCCTTTTTTCATATAAATATTTATAAGAATTATATTGATTTGTGGGATTTGGTAGCAAAAGTTATAGCCACTTAGAAAGAGTTCTTTTTTCACTTTATTACAAACACAAGACTTGGGGATGCATCTTTCTTTCACTTTTTAATTGGTCCCATTTTATTTTTAATATATCTTTTTTCAACAAGCTAACAATGGATTTGAATATATTTTATGCTGGGTGTTGTTGAAAGCAATGATAAATTTTTATTCATACAACTCTGGAAAATTGATATGTGTGTATAATAATTTAGTTTTGATAGCTTATGTTTTGTAAAGTTTTAATCTTTGAACTTTATTAGTATAACAAATTTAGTTGCTATACAAACTTCATCCATAACATATATAATATTGCTAAGATGAAACGAGGTTTTTCTTAGGAGTGTGAACAAAATCTCACATTGTTTAGAGAAGGAAATAATCATGGGTATATAGATAAGAATAATTATCTCCATTTGTATGAATCTTTTTGGGTGGTACCAAAAGCAAAGCCATATGTGAAGGTCTGTTGTCCATATCGGGATCAAATATATTTACAAACTAACAAAAACTAAACCATTGTATAAAAAAAATCAGTACTTCACCATGATAAAGTTCATGGTACGGGACTATTAAACTTCTACAAATTTAAAAGGATAAAAGAAATAATTGTTGATCCTACACTTGGTAGGGTTGAATCAACCTTTTTTAATCTAAATTATAAATTTCATCCATCAAATTTGGTAGATTGTATCAGTGTAACCCTAAACTTGCAATTGCAGTTAAGAACATCAAACTTGAATAACCGAAGCAATTTACACCATTACTTAAATTTTCATTTCAATCGCAATTACAAAAGTTTTCCACATATGCCCAAAGTCATGTGTTGATCTATGATTTGTACTTCTTTGTTACTTAAGAAAAACAAAAGCTAAAAAATTATAGTGGACTCACCGAAGTGTTTTTCAATTTTAGGACATGGCTTTTATTCACTTCCTCCTATATGTTATATGATTATGCTTCTTTTTCCATTTTGGTAATGGATAAGTTTTCAAATTCATATCAAGATTATACTCTCTATCCATTGGCTTTTAGTTCAAACAAATATTATATGCAAAAGACTTTCCTTTAATGAAGTACTCTCATTTTCAACTCCATGGTTAACAATTGGTTTGTTGTTCTTTTTATTTTTCATCAGCCTCAAGCTCAATTTTTCCTCCATCACCAACAGGAAGCCCAATACTTTCAAAATTGCCTTAGTTGCCATCTTTCACCTTCATCGTCTCTGGAATAAATGTCGCCTTCATCATTCATAAGACCATCGACAGGGTCGACACAACAAATTCATTGTATTCATGCGCATCGCTCTATCCATCAATGTTTTTCCTTGTTCTCACCTACATTTTAGTCGAGGTCAAACTCCTCACAATCCAAGTCATCGAAACTGCCATTGTCATTAGTCCATGGTTCAAAATATTGATGTAAATAGAAATATTGAGACCATGATTTTATGGAAATATCGATGTAAATGTCATAAAACTTTACAAAAATTGATGAGAATGGTTATAATTAGGAAAAAATTTTAAATGACAAATATTTACAAATAATAACAAAGTATCACAATCTATATGCGATAGATCATGATAGACAATGATAGAATATCATCTGTGTCTACATATGGTATTCTATTGCTTGAAGGGATCGAATCCCGAGGGAAAGCGTATGAGTGCCTTGCATTTCGTTCTTTTAATTTAAACGAAACAAAATCAGCACAAAAATAGAAGCAAACAGGGGATAAACATTCAGTAAACCAACATGTTATTAAAGAAAAGGGGAAGAAGAATATCACATACCTTTGTCGCTTGAAGGGATCGAATCCCGAACTCTTCACGATTTCTTCATCGTCTTCTCCGAAACGATTTTGCAACGAACAATAGACACCACCACAAGTGAGACCTTGTTATTCTCTAGGAACCAATGAGAGAATAGTGGTCTCTCACACCTTGGTTGAAGAAGAATAATAGGGAATATGGAGAAGAGAAATTTTGAGAGGAGAATAATTTTTTAGGCTAGGATTTCATTTCACAAAATGAATTCCCTTGCCCTAATTTGGGCAAAATGATGAATTTATATGGAGACTTTCTTCATAGATTTTCTAATACTTTATGTGGATGATATTTTACACATTGGGAATGATGTAAGGTACCTTATTAACATTAAGAAATGGCTGGCAACCTAATTCCAAATGAAAGTTTTGGAAGAGGCGCAGTATATACTTGGGATCTAAATCATCAAGGATCACAAGAAAAAAATGCTAGCTCTGTCTCAAGCAACTTATATCGAAAAAAAAAAAAAATATTGACTCGATATTCGATGCAGAACTCTAAGAAGGGTTTGTTACCTTTCAGGCACGGGGTTCACTTGTCTAAGGAACAGTGTCTGACACTTCAAGAAGTTAAGTATATGAGACGTATTCTCTATGCCATGACTGTGGGTAGCTTAATATATGCTATGCTCTACATTAGGCTAGACATTTGTTATACAGTGGAAATTTTCAGTAGGTACTACTCCAATCCAAGGTAAGACTACTGGATAGTGGTAAAGAATCCTCAAGTATCTTAGGAGAAAAAGGGACTACAAGTTAGTGTATGAAGCAAATGATTTTATCCTTACAGGATACAGAGACTCTGATTCCCAAACTCACAAGGATTTTAGGAAATCCACGCCAGCATCAGTGTTTACCCTGAACGAGGGAGTTATAATATGGCGTAGCATCAAGCAAGGATGCATTGCATAGTCCGCTATAAAAGCTTAGTATGTAGTTGCTTGTGAAGCAGCAAAATAAGCAATTTGGCTTAGGAAGTTCCTAAGCGATTTGGATGTGGTTCCAAACATGATCTTGCCCATCACATTATACTTTGACAATAGTTTTGGTAGTAGCCATTGCTGATCTATTTGGAAAGACTCTCACGGCTAAAGTGTTTGAGGATCATCTAAAGAATCTAGGTCTACGAGACATGTACATGGGATAATCTAGGGTAAGTAAGAGATGTGTAATGGGTATACAGATTGAATGAACTCTAAAACTAGAGAACCAGTGAGCGGAAGTAGATCATTCCAAACTCCATTGTGAAAAAACATAAAAATTTACAATTATAGAGAAACAGTTATGCATTAAAGTCAAATTACAACATGCTTTTTAATTAAAAACAAGGGATCGAGTAAACAATACCTTTAAAGAACTCTTTTTTCATGTATTTCCCTCGATCGTTTAGCAACTCAGAAAATAAGCACGAAGGCAACGAGCCTCTGGAAAATCCTCGATCACCAGCGAGTACAAATCGATCCTCGATCCTCGAATAGAACTCGACACCACTATAAGGTTACCTTGGTATTTTAGGTGTGAGAATCCAAGAGTTGTAGGCTCTGTATGAATTTGGATAGAGGGATGGAGGAAGTAGAAGGAGTAAGCGATCGAGTAAAGGAAAGAACAATTGTGTAGAAGATATCAGTCTGTCGCATAGACTCGATCCTTGATCTTGTTGAATTAGGCACTATCGTATAGTGAACTCGATCTCTATCGTCTAGCGTCTCAACAAGCAATATAATTACTTGATGTGTAATGAAAAACTATTTTTCATCCTTATCCCATTTAGCTATAAACCGTCTAAAACCACCCACTAAGGTTGGTTATCGAAGAAAAAGAAACTAATTATTTCATAATTAATAAATTATAAATAAATATAATAACTAACTGATCATATTATATTTATAACATAGAGTTTTAATATTGCATCATATGCAACATATAAAGCATGGTTCTTTTTCTCTTTTTATGGCATTTAATATAAATCATATTTATATTAATTCCTCCAATCAAATAATAATATATCAAATACATTAAATCAATTATATCATATATAATCAAATTCTCTTTTGTTAATTTGAACATTTCAAACTAACCCAAAAACTGATTCTAAACTTGAATCCATTGAGCTACCAAGGGGACCTTATGGACCAGTAGTTTGAAGCTCCAACGGTACGTGAATAATAGACTAAACTCTTTAATTATGATATCCACCATCCGTTAACTTTCGGGCACTCCACTAAAGACCAACATCTGCACTTTTCGCACTATATATATATTTCTATGTCCATTGGATATAACCAATCAATAGTACGATGACCCTTCACAAATCGCTAGATCGATTTTACCGTTTTACCCCTGTAGTTATATCTAACTCTTTAATTACCACTGATCCCTTTAATGAACAATAGATCATAGTCCCACTATGACTAAACTCTTCTCGGGCCAAGAGAAGATGTGGTGCCATATTGTTCAAGCCCCAAAATCAGTCCTTAAGGGAGCAATTTATCTACTTACCCCTGCTTTGGGGAAGGAGTGAATTCCATCTTGTGTACCTGAGTTCCCAGCTCCCCAATCAGACGAATCCCCAAAGTGGTAGGATTGAGTCGGCGATCTAGCCACTCGCATCTATGCAAATCAAATGTCCACCCTCATAGGTAAGAGTTCACAACTCATTCAGGATTAAGGTCATGTTATCTATGGTCATCCTAGTGAAATGAAAGTCTCTGTCATGAACGACGTTATATAACGAGACTAAATATTCTGTGGTCCTGTCTTATACAAACTCCTTTGTATAAGATATCTCCACTCGCATATCTCCACATGAATGATCAGGATCAGACCATTTGTAGCACTTTACACCATTTGTAACACCTAGAAAGCAGGTCACACTCGTAGTGTCACAATGATAAGGTATTCCTCTTTTATCTATATACTACAGACCATTTAGGTTATCACTTAAAGCATGATCCACTTGTATGTCTCCACATACATGCATAAATTACAACGATAACCATGGATCTTAGTTTATTGGTTTGTGGTTAATGAAACTAAAATATCTCATATTTCATAGATTGAAATGAATAAAATATCCCATATTATAAATCACAAAATATTTGTTCATACATGTGTTTACAAACTACAGAACCCTACGAGATTTAGGGCATCAACTCCAACATAGATGCCCTAGTTTATTCTATTTATCATTATCTCACCTTTTGGATTGTGCACAACCCACTTACTAAAGTTTCAGTTCAAGTGGGAGTTTGTTGGGTTTTACGCCCTACAACTCGTAGATAGTAAATGTTATTAATTGACCATCATCAATAAAGAGTTATAGATATTAAACCACTAAATGTTATTGTTTGTATTGTTGTCTATTTTATCTTAATAACCCTAAATCCAATAAATTAGCATCCAAGGTTGTCTTATGAGTCTTGAACTGTATGTGGAGACATATAGGGATCAATGTTCAATATACAGCCTAAAGGGTCTATGGTATAGTGATAAGACTAGGTACTTTATCCTGGTAACACTATGGATACGACCTACTTTGTATTTGATACAAACATAATGATCCAACGTATTCGTGTAGGTAACACAGGAGTGGGGGTATCCTAGGAAATGAGTTTGCATTAGACTGGACCGCGAAATAGTAATCGCTAGATGCAACACCGTTGGCAAGTTAGATTCCTATTTCAATAGGATGACCTAGGCGATTTATCTTAATCTTGAGTATATTATGAACTCTTGTTCACGAGGGACTATCCTTTGATTTGCATGAGTGAGAGAGGCCAGATCACTAACCAATATACCTACCATTTTGGGGACAAGACCGCATGTGGAGCTAAAAACATAATAATACAAGATGAAATTCACTCTTTCCTGCCTTAAGGGTAAGTAGATTATTTGATAGAACATGGAAGTCAATCCCAACTCTCAATACCTCATACACCTCAGCAAAACAGTGTATCAGAAAAGAGAAATAGAACCTTATTAGATATAGTTCGTTCTATGATGAGTTATGTTCAATTGCCTAACTCGTTTTTGGGGTATGCAGTTCAAATTTTGAACAATGTCCCCTCAAAGAGTGTTTCTAAAACACCTTTCGAGTTATGGAGAGGACGCAAACCGAGTTTATGTTACTTTAGAATCATAGGTTGTCCTACACATGTGTTAGTGATAAATCCTAAGAAGTTGGAACCTCGTTCAAAATTGTGGCAATTTGTTGGTTACCATAAGGAGACGAGAGGTGGTCTATTCAATAACCCTCAAGAATATAAAGTGTTTGTATCGAAAACAATACATTTTTAGAGGAAGACCATGTGAGAGATCACAAACTACATAGCAAAGTAGTATTAAGTGAAGCTACTGACATATCAACAAGGGTTGTTGATGAAGTTGGTCCTTCATTAAGAGTTAATGAAGGAGCCAGCACTTCAAGTCTGTCTAGTCCTTCTCAATTATTGAGAGTGCCTCGACGCAGTGGGAGGGTTTTGATACAACCTGACCGTTACTTGGGTTTAACTGAAACTCAGGTTGTCATACCAGATGATGGTATTGAGGATCTATTATCCTATAAACAAGCGATGAATGACATAGACAAGGACCAATAGGTCAAAGCCATGGACCATAAAATGGAGTCCATGTACTCCAATTCGATATGGGAGCTTATAGATTTACCTGTAGGGGTCAAACCCATAGGATGTAAGTGGATCTACAAAAGAAAGAGAGATGTAGTTGGAAAGGTATAAACTTTCAAAGCTCAACTTGTGGTAAGGGTTATACACAAAGGGAATGGGTTGACTATGATAAAACTTTTTTCCTTGTTGCTATGCTTAAGTCTATAAAAATTTACTCGTCCATAACGACATATAATGACTATGAGATATGGGAAATAGATGTCAAGACGGCTTTTCTGAATGACAATCTTGACGAGAATATCTTTATGTCTCAGCTCGAGGGGTTTGCAAGCTAAATTGATCCATTTATGGGTTGAAACAGGCATCCAAATCTTAGAACATTAGATTTTATACAGTGATCAAATCTTTTGATTTCAATCAAAATGTTGATGAACCTTATATCTACAAGAAAATCATCAAAGATAAAGTAGCTTTTCTAATACTTTATGTGGACGATATCCTACTTATTGGGAATGATATAGGGTACCTTATTAACATTAAAGAATGGTTGGCAACCCAATTCCAAATGAAAGATTTGGTAGAGACGCAGTATGTACTTATGATTCAAATCATCACTGATCGTAAGAACAGAACGCTAGCTCTATCTTAAGTAACATTAGACTCTAATTCCTAAACTGACAATGATTTTAGAGGATCATTATTTACCCTAAACGAGGGAGGTGTAGTATGGCGTAGCATCATGTAAGGATATGCATTATAGATTCCACTATGGAAGTTGAGTATGTAGTTGTACATAAAGTAGCAAAGGAAGCAGTTTGGCTCAGGAAGTTCCTAAGCAATTTGGAAGTGGTTCCAAATATGGACTTGCCCATCACCTTATATTGTGACAACAGTGGGCAGTAGCCATTACTGATCCATTTACAAAGGCCCTCATGGCTGATAACGGGCAGAAATGCACGTTATCATAGTACTAAGTTCTTAAACAATGTTGGATTGTGTTGATGAAATATGTTAATTTGCGTCCATTAAGCATCAATTTCATAATATTGCGGTCGCATGCGTTTAGAGCATTAGAACAGTTGATTTTTGTATTTTTGTGCAGAATATGCGTTGACGCAATGCAAGAATTGCGACCATAGAAAATCATTGGTCTAGTGCAACTTCACCGCAAGGCTTTGCGATGATCATGCTCGCAAACATTTGCCCAAGAAGGATCGTCGCAACTTGGTCAGTGCAACATGGTGGGCGCATCTAGGTGAAAGGCCAATTAACCGTGATGGGGCAGAAAGTTGATGACGCATCAGTCAGAAACTAAAGCTGTCCAAATTAAGTTGACAGCCGATAACGGTCACAAAGTACATTCAACTTTTCGGTGACAATTATTCGGCGCATCAGTCAAGAATTAAAGTTGTCCCATCTGTACAACCATGAGAGAGAAGCCGCCTTTCAGCGTGGATGCTCTATAAATACCAAGGGTATTCTCCAGAGAAGGAGTTCATCGTTCTTACAATCTTTTGTTCCACAAATTCACGCTGTTGTCCATAGTTTTCCTTTTCATTTTAAGGTGGAGCAAGAGAAGAGTGGTGGCATCGGCCCACTCTCTATTCCTACGCCGCAAGGTTCTCTCTCGAGTTGTTCTAAGAGCTTATATTGTGACAACAGTGGGCAGTAGCCATTACTGATCCATTTACGAAGGCCCTCATGGCTAAAGTGTTTGAGGGTCATCTAGAGTGTCTAGGTCTACGAGACATGTACATTATATAATCTACGAAAAATGAGAGATGTGTAATGGATATATGGATGCCTTAGTTTATTGTATTTAGTATTATCCCGCCTTTTGGATTGTTTACAACCCACTGACTACAGTTTTAGTTCAAGTAGGAGATTGTTAGATTTTATGCCCTAAAACTCATAGATAATAAATATTATTAAATGATTGTCATCAAGAAAGAGTTATAGATGTTAAATCAATAAATGTTATTGTTTTTATTGTTGCCTATTTTGTCTTAATAACCCTAAATCTAATAAACTAACATCCAAGACTATCTTATAAGTCTTGAACTATATGTAGAGACATACAGGGATCAAAATTCAAGATACAACCTAAAGGTTCTATAGTATAGGGATAAGGCTAGGTACCTTATTTTGGTAACACTATGAATATGGCCCACTTTGTATTTGGTACAAATGTAATGATCCAACACGTTCGTGTAGGTGACACGCAAGTATAGGTATCCTATGCAATGAGTTTGCATGAGGCTGGACCGCGAAATAGTAACCATTAGATGTAACATCATTGACTAGTTAGATTCCTATTTCAATAGGATGACCAAGGTGACTTAGTCGTAATCTTGAGTATATTATGAACTCTTGTTCACGAGGGATTTTCCTTTTATTTGTCTTGGTGAGGGTGGGTAGATCACCGACCTAATATACCTACCATTTTGTTGAAAAGACCGAGTGTAGAGCTGGGAACATAATAATACAAAATGGAATTGATTCCTTCACCCTTTAAGGGTAAATAGATGAGTGTTCCCTTAAACGGTGTCTTCAGGGCTTGAACAAATGGCCCAACCCTCTCATTAGCCTGAGAGGGTTTTCTGTTTATTGGTTGGATCATAAATATGTTGTTGATTAGAGGAGCACTGGTACTTAAGAAGTTAGAGGTAACCCAAGGGTTAAACGGTAATTTAACCCTGATGGAGTTACGAACACTCGTGAAAGACTAACTTCCTAGTATTGGTCTATATTCGCGGACACAGAAATATATCTGTAGTGAGAAGAGTGCAATTATGGGTCTTTAGTGAAGTGTACCCAAAGTTAACGAATACTGATTAATTTGGTTAATAAGTTTAGCCAATTAATCTCATATTGTTGGAGTTTCTAATCTACAGATCCACCAGGTCCCCTCGTTAGCTCACCAAAGGATACGTAAGAGGGATAATTTGAATTTTTCAAATTAATTTGAGGAAACTATATATTAATGTGATTAATATATAATTAATTATGGATATGATCTATAATTAAATTAGAAAATAATATTTGAATAAGATTCGAATTAATTAACACAAGTGTATTAGATTCACAAATAATTAATTAATAAAGAAATCTTGCACATATACAGGGGATGTATATACTAATTAAATATATACATTAAATTGTGTCTAATGTATAAATAGTTATTTAATTATTGTGCAAATTAAAATTAAATAAGTATTATTTCATTGGGCTAATTAATCAAATTAGTGTTGTTTAATTAAATGGGTTAATTAATTAAATAAATGATATTTAATTAATTATAGAAAAGGAAAATATTAGGAAAAAGGTAGGTTTGACCCTTCTCTATATAAAGACCTCCTTATGGCCCTTTGGGAAGACAGTGAAACACACAACACAATACACAATACCATAGTGTTATTGTGCAGAATTTTCTCTAAGCCATAAAGAAAATCCTCTTTACTCTTCAGAAAATATTTCCTCCTCTCGCTCTCCCAATAGTTGGATATAACCTATCCCTCTATTGGAATCCCAAAGAATAACGAGGTTACTCTTGTGGTAGTCTTTGAGATTGTTAAAGAAATTGTTCGTGATCAAGATCGATGGAAATCTGTTCGTTGGAACTAGAAGAGGATTGTTCGTGGCACTTGGGAATCTACAAAGATAAAAATCGTTCTAATCTTTTCCCTAAAGCAAGCTAATTTTACATGTTTATATTTTGTTTAAATTCAATGGTTATGTTTATGTAAAAATCGTATTGCGTGATGGAAGACGTTCTAACAAAATGCTTCTGCTGTGGGATTCGGTCCCATCCCTTCACCTAGCTCCGTACTCGGACAAATCCCCAAAATGGTAGGCTTATTGAGTTGGCTAATTTAGCCACTCTCATCCATACAAATCGAAGAATCGCTCTCATAGACAGGAGTTCACAACTCATTTAGGATTAAGGTAAAGTCAACTATGGTCATCCTAGTGAAATATAAGTCTCTTCTATCAACGGTGTTATATAAAGAGTCTATTCATTTCGTGGTTCAGTCTTATATAAACTCTTTGTATAGAATACCCCCATTTGCATGTCTCTACATGAATAATCAGGATCAAATCGTTTGTAGCACTTTACAACAATTGTAACATCTACAAAGAGGGCATTATTTGTAGTGTCATCAAGATAATTTATCCAGCCTTATCCATATCCTACAGACCATTTAGGTTATCACTTAAATATGATCCACCTATATGTCTCCACATACATGTCTAAGTTTTATCAGATAACCTTGGATCTTAGTTTATTGGATTTAATTAACGTAGTTTAAACATCAATAAAAGACCTCTTATTTTATTAGATACATAATTTGTCTTTACAAACCACAAGATACATGAGATTTAAGACATAAATTCCAACAATCTCCCACTTGTCCTAAAACGAGTGGGTTGTACAGTATCAAATACATTACAAAAAAATGGAGTATAACTAGTATTAAATACCATGAGTGGGATGTACAGTATCAAATACAATACAATAAACTAGGGCATACAATACACCCAACAAAATTTCCCACTTGCCCTAGATTAGGTGATTCATATCTCGAAGACTCATACTCTCTAGGTCCCTCAAACATTTTAGTCATGAGAGCCTTTGTAAATAGATCAACAACATTGTGCTCAGAGGCCATCTGTGTGACAGTCACATCTCCCCGTTGCACAATCTTTCTAATGAGAAGATACTTGCGATGAATATGTTATCCTCATTTATGGCTGTGAGACATCTTGGAATTCTCCACTGCACCACTATTTTCACAATAAAGGGTGATAGGCAGAGTAATATTTGGAACGACTTCTAAATTCATCAGAAAATTCCTGAGCTAGACGACTCCATAGTGGAATCCGCAATGCAACCTTGTTTAATGATACACCATACTATTGCCCCTCTATTTAGAGTGAACACTAATCCTAATGTGAATTTTTTAGAATCCTTATCAATCTAAAAATCAGAGTCAGTGTATTCTGTAAGGATTAAATCCTTAGCCTCACACATGAGCATATAACCCCTCGTTCTCCATAGATACTTGAGGATCGTTTTGATCGTTGTCCAGTGATCTAATCCTGGATTGGATTGATATCTACTTACAATCCCTACTGCATAACAAATGTCAGGTCTGGTACATAACATTGCATACATAAAGCTACAACAACTGACACATAGAGAACTAATAGCTTGTAGAAATGCAAGTAATTGCAACCTTTTACTTAGAATTATGAATGTTGATGAGTATAACATGTGTCAATATTTCTAAAAAATCATGTGGAATAATGAAATTGCGTTGATTAGAATTAAAAATCCCCACTAACCCTATATCATGTGTTATCTTGCGTCAAAATGCCTATTTTGTAGTTGTCGCAAGAGTCGATCGCATGCGTTGATCTCAATGAAGAAAAGTTGGTAACATGAAACGTCGCAACTACAGAGTGATAGCCATGATAGGAGTACGATCGCAAAGAGTGGGTGGAATGTGTTGATCCTTCATGAAGAAGTGAATGTGAACGCATACCTCGAGATGTCTGAGCTCTTCAGTAGACCTTCTGAAAAGCGGTCAGACCATGATGCAGCGCTAACATTCTCACCTACTGCGTCAGTAATGGCAATGATTCAGAGCGGGACTATTAAAGTTGTCAGTATTTGGCTCTATAAATAGAGCCTTAGAGCTCAAGATCAAGGTATCCAAGACTTTTGACTTGGGCAGATTCCTGTGATCACAGACGAAAGCATGAGCAAGAAATTCTTTGAGAGTTCTTCACTTCCACAACTTCATTCAATTGACTACCAGAACTTCATTGGAGATAGTCTCGAGAGGGAGTACTCCACCGTCCATCTATTGCACCACCGGCAGCCTTGACACACATCTGATGGAAGCAAAAGATTGCCTACATCTAGCCAACCACCTCTCTTCTCACCTCTGTATTGTATTATATTTTGGCTTAAGACATTAATACATTTTGTAATCAATGCATCTCTTTAATTCCTTCAATATCATTTACATCATCTTCTTCTACTCCATCTTTTACTTTCACTGTTATGAGTTAAGTACAGATTGCAAGATATCGCATACTCAATCATGCGACATAGAGATATGACGCATGTAGTAAATCACCGAGAGGTTTGTGTTGTGCCAGTATAGTGAGTCAATCCTGCTTGCTTAGTGTAAAGCTATCACAATGCTTGTCTATGCGGAGTAACTATAACCAAGTGTCCGAGAGGGTAAGTAGTGGAACTCACTAAGCAAAGTAAGCAGTATTCCTAGAGATAGGAATAACCTTATACTCAATGCAACCATGCGTTATAGAGATATAAAGCATGTGGCTGACCATCGAGAAGTGTGCGATATACGAGTGTGGCGAGCTGGGATTACCCTTGCAACCAAACTTAAGAACTTGTGACCTCTCCTTCCCAACCATAATTCTCCATGCATCTTATTACACGTTAAAAGTTGCCACATCTCTATCGCTTCTCATAGCCAAACTTCAATTCTTCAGTCTGTTTAGCTAGGAGTAGGAGTAGCGCATAGTTAATCAGCTTCTTTCTTTCATTTTTATTCTCTACCTCAAACACATTACTTTACAATCATCTTTTAGTTGCAAGTCCCTGTGTTCGACCTCAGATCATCTCGAGAAACTTGTGATCTCATTATACTTGGCGAGAGAGTAAGAAAACTTGTGACAGGAATGCATGATCATCACATAAACGATTGATGCATACTGTATATTCGTTAAATCTACGCATGATCATCGCATGATCATCAACGCAAACCAATTATTTCCCCAACAGGAACCAGTCTCATTTCCTCAACCTCTAGAGGGTCTTAGGACACTATTCCTTAAACGAAACAATTTAATGCCTGAAAGGTAATAAATCCTTATTGGAATTGTGCGTCAAATATCTGACAAACATCTTGTCAATATACGATGCCTAAGACAAAGCCAATATTTTGTTCTTACGATCCTTGATGATTTGGATCCTTAAAACAAATTACGCCTTATCCAAATATTTCATTTGGAACTAGGCGGCTACACATTCATTTACATCTGTCAGTAAGCATACATCATTCCCAATGAGTAGGATATCATCCACATACAATACAAAGAAAGCTACCGAATTGTTGATTATTCTCTTGTTGACACAAGGATCATCAACATTATGATTAAAGCCATAAGAATTGATCGCAGTATCAAATATTATATTGAAAGATTGAGATGTTTATTCCAATTCATAAATGGACCGATTAAGCTTGCAAACCTTTTGCTCTAGACCTTGTTCAATGAATCCCTCTGGTTGAGTTAGATAGCCTCTTCAAAATTATCATTCAAAAAACCAATCTTGACGTCCATTTGCCAAATCTCATAGTCATAATATGTGGTTATGCATAAGAGAATTTGAATAGACTTCATGACAAAAGGTGAGAAAGTCTCAGTATTATCATCAGACATTGTTCTTAAAACTATTTTGCTTCGTAGTTTGTGGTCCCTTATATGGTCTTCCTCCAAGAAAGTAGCATTTATCGATACAAAAATATTATTTTCCTTTGGATCACAGAAGTACCCATCTCTCGTTTCCTTAGAGTAGCCTACAAATAGGCATACTTTCAAATGAGGTTCCAACTTTTCAGGATTTGTCACAAGCACATGGGTTGAACATCTCCACATCCTGAAGTGGCGTAAACTACCTTTACGACCTCTCCATAACTCCAAAAGCGTTTCAAAAACACTTCTAGATGAAACGTTGTTCAAAATGTAAACAGCAGTCTCCACTGCAAATCCCCAAAACGAGTCAGGAAGTTAAGCATAACTCATCAGAGACCGAACCATGTTCAACAGAGTTTATTTCTCCTTTTCGATATACCATTCTGCTGAGGTCTACCAGGAGTTGAGATTTGGGACATTATTCTATGTTCTATCATATAATTCTGGAACCTTAAGTTCATATACTCTCTACCATGATCAGATCGTAGTATTTTTACTTTTTTACCTAACAATATTTCAACCTCAGTCTTATATTCTTTGAACTTTTCAAGTGCTTCAAACTTGTGTTGAATTAGGTAAAGATACCTATATCTTGAATAATCGTCAATGAAAGAGATGAAATATTCATACTCTCCTCTTGCTTTTATATTCATCGGACTACAGAGATCTGAATGTATAAGCTTCAAGGTCTCTTTGGCTTTATAACCTTTTCCATTCAAAGGTCCTTTCCTCATCTTGCCTTCGAGGCATGGCTCACATATAGGTAAAGAGTTTTCTTCTAAACGATTTAGAAGTTGACTTTTCTCCCATCTCATAATCTTATTAAGATTAATGTGACCTAACCTTAGATGTCAAAGGTGGACATTTTCTTTAGGAGAAATATTTGGTCTCTTCGCAATTGTTGCCATTATGAACATTTCAGT
Source organism: Benincasa hispida (assembly GCF_027475165.1). Taxonomy (NCBI): domain Eukaryota; kingdom Viridiplantae; phylum Streptophyta; class Magnoliopsida; order Cucurbitales; family Cucurbitaceae; genus Benincasa; species Benincasa hispida. Next base: position 38,794,125 of record NC_143483.1, on the reverse strand, counting down.
ATTTAGAACAAACTTTGTAACTAACGACCTTAGTATATATAAGTTACTTTCTTTTGAAGCGAATTTTATCTCCATTCCATTCTTAAAAATAAATAATTTACTTCCAAAAAAGGAAAGAGAATGATTTTTCTCAATCAAACAAGAAACATAGAAAAAAAATCCTTTATATATTAGGAACTACATATTCGTCATTTAATAACATATATCGTTTATTGTCCATGAGTAACTTAAGACTGCCTATGGTAGCAGCTAGAACGATCTCACCAGTACCGACTCAAAGAGTCATCTCTCCAGCTTCCAATTTTCTCCAAGAATCAAATCCCTAGTGGGAAGAACACACATGATTAGTAACCCTTGAATCAATTATCTAGTCATAATCATTATTCTCTACTAAGCACGACTCCAGGACAACTAAATCAGATTTGTTGTCATTCGATCTCTTCTTATGCTGAAGAATAGTGGGATCAGCTTGAACACTCTTATTATGAATTCAAAATTTTTCTTCCAAGGTCATACCTCTTTGATAAACTTCATTAGAGTTAACAAATTTTGCCTTCTCTGTTAGTCCATTGACATTCAATATGGACCCTAGTTCAAATAAGGAGCTAACATTATTGGTTTCATCTATATCAGCCCCATCCTGTTTGAGTTTTGAGGACATTCGCTCAAATAATTCTCGCATTGATTGCATGATCTAAAATGCAGTGACCATGCTATCAAATCTCTTAGCCAAGAAATCGGGTATGCTTGCCAAAATGTGAACTTGTGCTTCAAGATTGGCCTTCATCCACCCTTCGTATGCGTCACAAACACTTCGTTTTGCATGAAAGGTTAGGACTGGAGGACATTCCTCACTCAAGACGAAGTTAAGATCATTTACCACAAATATTGTTTTAATTGATTCTTTCCAAGTTGTGTAATCAAATTCATTCAACATTTTAACTTTAGGAAGGTTCATAAAAACGCTAGACATGTTTGCTGATACAAAACAGATTACTCGTTTTAGACACTTATGCAAAAGTTCATTTTAGTCAAATCAATTTTAACAAAACCTTAATAATGAACCCCAATCTCCATTTTGCAATAATACTTCAATGGTTTAGGAAAAAAGCCACCGAAGGATGGTCAGTCACCCCAATACTGAATTGAGACATTTCTCAATCAATCATCACACCAAAATAACTCTTATTCCTATGACGATTAATCACCATTGATTTAATCAAGAAATCACTAACTTGCTTAACAATTTCTTGTAAGTGAGACCCTTCATTTTAAACTCTAGTGTTCCATCCCAATGAGCCAATCGAAGGGAAAAGCCAATTGGAAAAAAAACTAAAGCAATCCTATCCAGAAACCATTTCTAGAGTTCGCCTTAATATCGACTTAATGCACAAACCATTCGAAGGTGGATGCTCTGGGGTGTCACAAGGCCGTATAAGGTCTCACGATAGAAACCAATGAAGGAGAACATAGGACATGTTAACACACATCTCTCTCCGACTTACTATAAACACTCTCTCCATTCACCTTGATATTGACCCATTCAAACACCATTCGAAGAGGGACACTCCCAGGACCTACGAGGCCAAGCATGAGTCTTACTGTGTGAACTTATAGGGAGAACGTGAGTGAAAAAATTGACATATCGTATACATTTTTTTCCTCCCACTAAGTATTTTAAAATTTTAAGGTTTCATAATTAGGTAAATTCAGTTAATTCATATTATCTAAGTCCTTGTTGAATTTTCTCAATATATAACACTTATATTGAATAGTTTAACAATATGTTATTTTATTCATCAAAATCTTTAAATAAATTAATCACCTACTGCATGCTTATAAAATATTTGCCAATTCACCTTCCAGATCGGTTCTCGAGTAGAGATGTTCCATTTCCGCCACTTAAAAAGTCAGTCTAGACAGAACATTTCTTAGACAAAGGTCCCTTGTAAGCAATCATTTGAATTTAATCTTTTAAATGGAGTTCATTTTAATCCTGTTAAAATGAATTAAACGATTAACCTATTTTAAATCTCATTAGAAATGCGTTTAACATAAGTTTAGGTGAATTAATTTTAAATCGTTTAAAATTAATTTGGACCTAGTTTACATGCAACTCTTGATTATATATTTTAATTCCAATTTCATTATGATTATAACCATTTTAAAGTAATGAAAAAAAAAATGTATAAATTTGCATTTGTGATATTTATTAAATATAACGCTTATATTAATCTAAGTAATGTCATGCTCAATGTATAATCCTTTTCCATTATAAAATATAAGTTTTATATTAAACAATCATTAACCATCATTAACCATATATTACATGATGCATGAAATCTAAATAATATGGCATTTATATTAAGATGCATGAGCATGTTAATTTAATCATGATCCAAAAACGTAACAATTATATTTAGATATGATGTATGAACATGTTTATCCTAAGGTGGGATTTCACAAAATGAATTCACTTACCCTAATTTCGGCAAAATGATGAATTTATATGGAGACTTCCTCCATAACTTTCCAAAATTACCCTTATGGCTAATTTAACTAAATAACCATTATTTAATAATTTCGGAAAAATCTAATTTAATATATATTTAATAAATATCATATTTTTATTTTCCTCCACCTCTCAAAATTAATTAATTAATTAATTCTTTATGAATCAAATTCATAAGAATTTAATACTAGAATCCTATTCAAATATTTCTCTCTTAATTATAGATCAGATCTATAATTAACCATATCATATTAATCCCATTAATATGTTATTCCATCAATTGATTTGAATAATTCAAATCATTCATCTTTTCCTTTCATAAGCTAACAAGGGGACCTTATGGACATACAAATTTGAAGCTCCAATGATATAAGATTAATTAATTAAACTTTTTAATTAAATTAATCCATATTCATTAACTACCGGACACTCCATTAAAGACTAATAGTTGAACTCTTCGCATTGTAGATATATTTTTGTGTCCACGGATATAACCAATCAATGGTAAGTCAACCTTTCACAAATCGCTCATAACTACAGTTGGGTTAAATTACCGTTTTACTCTTATAGTTACATCTAACTCCTTAAGTACCATTGATCCCTTTGATGAACAAATAGTTTATAGTCCAACTATAAACTAACACCTCTCGGGTAGTGAGAGGTTAACAATTTAATGTTCAAGACTCAGAATCAGTTATTAAAGGTGTAATTTATCTACTTCCCCTAAAGACGAGAAGGAGTGAATTCCATCTTGTGTAGTTGTGTTCCCAGCTTCCCACTCAGAAAAATTCCCAAAATGATAGGTTAGTTGAGTCGACTAATCTGGCCACTTTCACCCATACAAATCAAAGGATCGCCCTCATAAACAGGAGTTCACAACTCACTCAAGATGGTCAAGTCACCTACGGTCATCCTAGTGAAATGTAAGTCTCTTCTATCAACAGTGTTATATAGAGAGTCTATTCATTTCGTGGTCAGGTCTTATATAAACTTTTTGTATGGAATACCTCCGTTTGCATGTAGAGAATAATCACGATCAGATCATTTGTAGCACTTTACAATAATTGTAACATCTAGAAAGCGGGTCATATTCGTAGTGTCACTAAGATAAGGTACCCAGTCTTATCCATATATTTTATACCATTTAGGTTATCATTTAAACATGATCCACTTGTATGTCTCCACATGCATGTTTAAGTAACATCAGAATAACCTTAGATCTTAGTTTATTGGATTTAATTAATACAGTTTAAACGTCAATAAAATACCTCTCATTTTATTAGATATATAATTTGTCTTTACAAACCACAAGATACATGATATTTAGGACATAAACTCCAACATCGTTATCTATCGCGGTCTATCGCAGATAAACTGTGATATTTTGTTATATTTGTAAATATTTTGATTCATTTTCCTATATTTGAAAATAGTCCTTATAATTAGTTAATGAAAATTTAATTATTGTGACTTAATTAGACTATTAATTGACCATTTTTAATTATTATTTTTATAAAGTAAGATGACTTTTAGATGTATTTTGTAAATGTATGTGTAAATGTTTATACGAGAGCGGAAATTTAGAAAAAAAAAAAAAGAAAAATAATCACAAAACAATATCAAATATTGGTAATTAGTTACAAAATTAAAGGAGACAAAATATTTGCTTCTAAAATAATTATAAATTGTTTATTATAAAATTTACATGTCTAATATAAAAAAATGACCTTGGGGCGTCTAATCCAAAATCTTGATAATTCTGATAGAAATTAAAAATATTTCTCTCATATCATTGTGGATTTTTGAGAAAAATGATGTTACCCCCAATATCTCAGTCGTTTACTCGATTTTATGGATATTTCAGCGAAATGTCGCGATATTTTCATCATTCATTGGAAATAACAATGGTGTGTGAAACTATACAATTGATATGTAATTGGACCATAAAATCGAAAAAAACTTAACTAAGCTAATGTAGCTAATTACTAAAAAAAATTGAATTTTTCTTGAAATTTCGAAGTTTGTCGAAATTTTCTCGAAATGGGGGAAAACAAAATCCTCCCTGACAAAATTTTGAGGCCTTCAAATTGAAATCTCGAAATTTCGAGATTTTCATCAAAATTTTAAACCATAGTTGCCACCACCACCTTCAACGAAGTCGTCGCCTAGAACTTCCATACACTTGTCATCATTGGTAACGACATCGAAGGCAAGAGGAAACAAAAGAGTTTGTTTTTGTTTGGGAATTTTCAGGAGCCGAGTTCGTGGTTTTCCCGATGGTGGTCGCGCAATAAAAAAAATGATTTACTTATTTTTAATATTTTTTCAATAAAATAACAAAAAATACCTATAATATTGAGCAACATGTGTCTTTTAGGTGTCGAAATTGTTTATAGTGGTGATTGAAACAGAAATTTTACCGATAGTGTAAATTGTTACATTTGTTTACATTTGAAGTTTTAAAGTGATAAAATTTAAAAGTTAGGGTTAAAAGTGATACAATCTACCAATTTTGACGTCAAAAATATTTTTTCGTTTAAAATTATAGGAATTATATTAATGTTACATACACCCATGACTAAATTGTTATAAGTTTGAAAGTACATACTTAATTCATTGCTTAATGAAATTTATGGACTAGATTATTATATGACGAAGATTGTTTGTTAATCAAAGAAGGTACCATGTACTTTTGTTTTGCTAATGTATTGTCTATAGTGTTTGTGTTAGTAATCACATTATATTGTTCCAACATGGTCTATATTTTTATTTTGAACCACCATTTTACTATTTTTGTACAACTTCTACTCATGAAGACCTTATTGTGTGAATGAGGGACTGCTTTGATACGCCGAATTGAGTTTATACCAATAAAATTTTACCAATTCTGGAGGTTTTCCCTATAAAAAGAATATACATTTTCTTAATATATCAAAAACCACAATTAAAAAGTAAACATCACTTCAATTTTGCTTTTACTCCTATACAAATATTAACATTAAAATTTAACTCAAAATTAAACATAATTATGCATTTGCTCCTATACCAATGGTAACATTAATATAAAATTTAAACATAATTGTGCTTTTATCTATATACCAATCCCAAACTTACAAAACTTTAAGTACAATTACACATGCAACAAACAAACAAAACAATTTAAGGTTAGACCTACGATTTCCATTCCCAAACCATTATAGGGGTACAAACAATTTTTATTGGTCTATTAAAAAAGAACAAAAACTTACTTTTAAGAAACTTTGCTATATTGGGGAGTGTTTTTAACAGTTGAATAAGGAAGAGTTAAAAGTCCGGTTAATATTGGAGACATTTTACTTAAAACTATACGTAAACTAAGTACATGAGAATAAAGTAACAAAACTCATGAACATAAACTCATTGAGAAACAAACTCATGAAAGGTTAGTTAGTAAATTAACTTATGGAAGACTAATGAACTATGTACAAGGAAATCGAATTAAGTGAAATAATTGATTAGTAAATGACTCAAGAGATTCTTGCACATAGAAAAAATCAAATTATGTTGATAGTTTTAAGTAGTAAGTAGTAATATTTTCTTACATACTTGAGCAAGAGGTTCATAAAATGTCCACACACAGGATCTTGTTTCTCATGTTACCAAAGTTAGTGGTCAAAAAAGAAAGATACGTAGTTCCTTTGTGTTGAATGAACTCAATATTCCAATACAATCTGTCTTGCACTATATGAATAATTAAATGAATAAATACATCATACAACAAAGATCAAAAGGATTATATTACCCCTGTGAAACAACACACATAGTACTAAAAAGAACGAACCCATCTCACATTGTTGCTTACCAATTAATACTTGGATGTTAAACTGACAGTACACCTGACAATAAGCAAGAGAAAAATACAATAAACAAAAAATGACAATTAACATATAAAAATAGAAGTATAGTGTTACAGAAAGAACCGAAGACAAGAAATAAAGTTGCAGGCAGTTGAATGTTGTCGTCTTCTTTCTGTTATGTTTGTTATAACTACTAGAGCTTCTTCGTTGACATTGAGTGTCTGTATAAAAAGAAAACGAATGTGAGAAGAACGATAGAGAGAGCAAGGCATTTATTCTGTAATAAATTTGAAGAAGAAGTAATAAAAGAAACCCTTTCAATTTGCACAAACGTAGGCCTTTGGCCGAACCACTTAAATACTTGTGTTCTTTCTTTCTTTCTCTACGATCGTCTAGCATTTACTTAAGTATCGTGTACACGATCGTTTAGCTCCGCATCACATCGTCTATACGATCGTCTAGTACCATAGTTGTTGTCTATACGATCATTTAGTTCTTCACAACTATCGTCTACACGATTGTCTAGTGATTCTTACTATCGCTTACATAATTGAACTATCGTCTAGTTCTTTGGAGCTTTGTCTATACGATTGAGCTGCCTTCAAGTAAATGATTGAAGAGTTTTGAAGCTCGAAGCATATAGCCTTCCCTGAGTCTTGAAGTGTACTTAACTGTTAATTCTGAGTAGTTTGTGACTGCAAACAAGAGTATCATACTTATCTAAGACAACAAGTGGTATCAGAGATCAGAGAACAATTCAAGACAGATCCAAGATACAAATTTTTGCATACTTCGAATCAGATAAGTCAATCTTGAAGTTCAAAAATGGCTACAACCAGGTATGAAATCGAGAAGTTTGATGGAAAGACAAACTTTGAATTATGGAAAGCGAAGATCAAGGCAGTTCTGGGACAGCAGAAGGCACTTTTGGCCATTACAGACCCTGCAAAATACCCTAAAATAGTCATCGATGCAGAGAAAGAGACAATAGAGGTGAATGCTTATGGAACCATTGTCTCAAAATGTCACATATAATGTTTTAAGGCAGATTATTGCCCAGCCTATTGTTTATGCCCTCTGGAACAAATTGAACGTGATTCATCTCAACAAAGACTTGCCTAATAAAGCTTTCTTGAGGGAAAGATTTTTCACATACAAGATGGATGTTGCAAAGTCCCTTACTGATAATTTGAACAAGTTCAAGAGATTGTCAACAGAATTTAGATAAATAGGAGATAATATTGGGGAAGAAAATGAGGTTTTTATATTACTTAATTCTCTACCAGAATTATTTAAAGATGTCAAGATAGCCATGAAGTACGGTAGAGAAAGAATAACTACAGAAACAATCATTTCAGCAATAAGAATCAAAGAAATAGAGTTACAAATGAGCAAGAAAGATCAGCAAGGAGGAGAAGGCTTGTTTTCAAAGAGGAAAACAAATAATAATAGGAAGGGCAAGCAGAATGGTGGTGACAAGTCTAAGATCAAGTGTCATTTTTGCCATAAGCTTGGACACATGAAGAAAGACTGTTATGCCTTGAAGAGGAAGTTGAAACAACAAAACAAGGGAGGAAAATAGACTGAGGCTATTGTGGGGGGAAATTCCCTTGTGTATTCAGATGTCTTGGTTGCAACTGAAGATAGTGGAGAGCAGAATTCTATGGAGACTCAAGACTGGGTGATAAATTCTGGTTGTTCAGTCCATATGACACCATCTAAAAGGTAGTTTTGTACCTACAAGAAGTGGGATGGAGGGCTGATCTACATGGAAAATAATAATACTTGCATGGCTGTTGGAATAGGGTCTGTTTCCTTGAAGATGCAAGATGGTTCAGTAAAGTTGATTAAGAATATGAGGCATGTTCCTATATTGAAGAGGAATCTCCTATCATTAGGGATGTTTGACTCCATTGGCTATGAAAACAGAGGAGTTGGAGGTACTTTTGAAATAATTATAGACTCAAAAGTAGTATTGGTGGCAACAAAAGTTAATGGCTTGTATGTCATTAAAGATGTGCAAATGGAACATTCAGCCTTGATGGCAAATGATGAAGAACATACAGAAGATGAGCTATGGCACAAGAGGCTATCTCATATTAGTGTGAGAGGGTGATGAAGGGCAGGAATGCACGTCATTATAGGCCTTTTATTTACAATTATGAAGGTTGTTAAGTAGAATATATGGCGATTATGTTAGGAATTCATGAGAAAATGAGTTTGCATCAATCGACATTAAGAATCTCGGTTAACCTACTTTTATGCGTTATTATGCGTTCAATTGTTTATTTTTATAGCAACCGTAGAAAGCGATCGCATGCGTGGAAGCCAGGCTATCGCAAAGACGACCGCATGAGGGGATCTCCCCATCGAAGAGACGAACGCATACGTACGACGCATGGATGTTGCAACCATTAACCACGTGCGTCCATCGCATAGAAGTTGCGGAAGTCAAGCGAATGCGGTCATCACAGAGAAATTGCGGCTAAAGAATAATAATCATAATAGAAGGATGACCGCAAGGTTGGTGGAATGCAACATGAACACATACCTTAGGAGTATTAAAAGATGATGTTGACATTTCACCTACCACGCCGTTAGCAGCAGAGATTCAGAAAAGGACCATCGCGCCGCGAGTGTCAGATTTAGAGCAGGTCCATAACTATTGTCGGCGATCAAGCTCTATAAATAGAAGCCGTTGAGAAGAATTTCAAATCATCTAAGGTTTTTCGCCTGAGGCTCCCTACCTCAGGGCGGATCCTTTTGATCCAAACCAAAGCGTGAGAAAATAGCTTGAGAGTTCTTCATCCCCTTCAATCATTCCGAGTGACGACCGAAGCCTTTGCCGGAGATAGAGCTCGAGAGAGTCTACTCCACCACTCATCCATGGCACTACCGCAGCCTTGACACACATCTGCTGGAAGCAAGACATTACTCCTAACTGGCCCTCCATTTCTTTTCTTTCTTTGTATTGTGTTACATTTTGGCTTAATGAATTAATACATTTTGTGATCAATGCATTTCTATATTTCCTTCGATTCCATCTCCATCTTCATTTACTTAGTATCCTTTACTTTCATTGCATCACTGAGTAAGATTGCTAGAGTATCGTATACTTAATCATGTGGCATAGAGATATGAAGTATGTAGCAAACCATCGGGAGGTGTGTGTTGTGCGAGTGTTGTGGGAAAAACTTATTTGCTTAGTGTGAAGTTGTAGCAACGCTTGTCTATAAACGGACGCAATGCTAGTCTATGAGTATAATCAGTAGCAACTAACTGCTCGGGAGGGTAAATGGTTGGTTGCATTAAGCAATGTAAGCAAGTGTTTACTAGAGATAGGAATAATCTTACGTCAGCCAGGTTTATGCGATTACCTTGTCTTATGAGCGCATCATTCATCATTTAGGCAGACTTGGGAGAGTAGTCTAAAAACCAAATCTAAGACTCGAGAGAGCGGATTAGATCGCATAAGCAAGAATGGGAAACTTAGGAATAAGCTCCGTTTTCTACTACACAGCGTATGCACCCTTTAAATAGGATATGGTGGTATGCGGTCATATAGAGGCTTAGAAATAAGCTTCTCGACACTATCGCATATACATCACATGCATCTACGTCAAGTGTGTATAGCATGATCACATAGCTTGCGTTTGTTGAGGTTGCCCTTGCGGTCAAGCTTAGTGTTGTAATGAAGATATCCTCACCTTTTCATCTATTTTTCCATGCATTTACTACGCGTTAATAGTTGTCGTGTCTCTACCTCTCAATCATACTTCACCGCTTAATCTGTTAGTTAGAAGTAGGAGTAGTTCATAGCTTATCACCCTCATCATTCTTTTATTTATTCGCCGCAAACACATCACCGCATACATTTAACTACAAGTCCCTGAGTTCGACCTCGGATCACCCGAGAAACTTGCGTTCTCGTTATACTTGGCGAGAGTGCAAGAAAACTTGTGACAGGATTGCATGGTCATTGCATAAGAGATCAATGCATACATTTCATCCTAACACATGACCACCGACGCATGAGAACCAACGCATAACCTAAGATATGCATTGCATAATTACGTTCACAAATTTATGCCACCAAGTTTTTGGTGTCGTTGCTGGGGACTTGGCAGCTAATAGTTTGTTGAGTTTTATGTTTTTGCAGGCAACCTTTTTACCTTGGGAGTATTGTAGCTTGTGCGACCAAGTTGCAAACAGTATTGAAGTGTAGGCAATGCGCCGAAAGCCAGTATTGACCCCAAGATAGAAGGGCAATCAGTCTCATGAGCATAAGGTAGTTATAAGTGCATGACGACTAATATGCGCCCAACAATTGTCAGAAGTTCTAATGGTCAGGGTGAGCCTCTTGACCTAAGTAGTTGAGAGAAATCTCCTGCATGGAAGACTCCTTGTAGTGACATCACTCCAATTTCTCTAGGGACGTCTTCTACTCTATCTTTACCTTGCTTTCCTAGTTATTTTATTTTTATTGTTATTTTGGATATGCGGCTGCTTCCTTAGTTGTGGTGCATTTGCTCCTTGTAGATGTAACAATAATTCTCCTTAGTGCGCAGTACAACGGAAGAATCCTCCCCATCATTCAATGCATGGCTTCGACCGCATGAATTTCAAAGCATGGTCGCAAGTGTGTTCTACTTAAGGTTTTTTTCTTGTTATCTTTTATGCATTATCCTTTTGAAATTCTCTTTGTCTGATTTCTTTCCTTTGTGATGTCTCTATGATGGTACGTATAATTCTCTACATCTGCCAACTAAGTATCATAAGGCTCTCCTTACTTTTAATAGCTTCTTCAAAATTTGACAGTCTAATTTTTATTATGTGTAAACATCTGTTCAAACATTTGTTACCGCATTCCTGTTGAGTTTTTCTTTAGCTTTGCGGTGAGAGCACTGCCAACCTCTAAGTTTGGGGGTGGCAGCGATCCCGAAGAATTGCGTTCACTACATTTTGATGCTATTTAATAAAAAAAAAATTGGGCATAACAACTCGACTTCCAGCGCAATGAGGAAACCCATGCTGATAAGAGTTAAGTTATGAAAGGCACTTACCCATAGTTACATGTCCGCATGACACACATGGGGGCAAGCCAAAACGAAAGTAAGTCTACAGGATCAATGCATAAGTGCAACTCCTCTGTCTGGCGCAAGCCAAATCAAGCAAGACAAGAGTTGAGTTGAATATGGCACGTAACCGAAGTTGGCTGTCTGCATGACACACGTAGGAGCAAGCTAAAACGAAGGGCGTAACTAGGTTAAACGCCGCATTTGAATAAGAAATCGCAAAGCTTTGAATTGTCTCAACGAATGCATTCTTAAAAGCTAAATGAAAAATTGCGGGGAATGAATAAAAAGTTTTTTAGCAGAGGCTTGCTAAATTTAAGCTTAGAAAAAATCTTTTTGAAGAAGCAGCCAAAGTAGAGGAGAGCGTTGCTACTATGGTTAGAGGTAGGAGTAAATTATATTTTGGGAGGCTGGTCATCGCAAAGGAAAGCCTGGGGGTGAATTGTTAATTTCTTGAGTATAAGGCATGCTTGAGGACAAGCATGATTCTAAATTTGGGGGTGTGATGACGGGCGGTCTTTTATTTAGAATTATGAAGGTTGTTAAGTAGAATATGTGGCGATTATGTTAGGAATTCATGAGAAAATGAGTTTGCGTCAATCGGCATTAAGAATCTCGGTTAACCTACTTTTATGCGTTATTATGCGTTCAATTGTTTATTTTTGTAGAAACCGCATAAAGGATCACATGCGCGGAAGCCAGGCTATCGCAAAGACGACCGCATGTGGGAATCTCTCCATCGCAAAGGAGAACGCATACGTTCGATGCATGGATGTTGCGGCCATTAACCGCATGCGTCCATTGCATAGAAGTTTCGGCCGTCAAGTGAATGCGGTCATCGCAGAGAGATTGCGGCTACAGAATAATAACCATAATAGAAGGATGACCACAAGGTTGATAGAATGCAACATGAACGCATACCTCGGGAGTATCAAAAGATGATGTTGACATTTCACCTACTACGCCGTTAGCAGCAGAGATTCAGAAAAGGACCATCGCGCCGCGAGTGTCAGATTTAGAGCAGGTCCATAACTGTTGTCGGCGATCAAGCTCTATAAATAGAAGGCGTTGAGAAGAATTTCAAGTCATCTAAGGTTTTTTGCCTGAGGCTCCCTACCTCAGGGCGGATCTTTATGATCCAAACCAAAGCGTGAGAAGATAGCTTGAGAGTTCTTCATCCCCTTCAATCATTCCGAGTGACGACCGAAGCCTTTGCCGAAGATAGAGCTCGAAGAGTCTACTCCACCGCTCATCCATGGCACCACTGGTAGCCTTGACATACATCTGCTGGAAACAAGACATTGCTCCCAGTTGGCCCTCCATTTCTCTTCTTTCTTTGTACCGTGTTACATTTTGGCTTAAGGAATTAATACATTTTGTGATCAATGCATTTCTATATTTTCTTCTATTCCATCTCCATCTTCATTTGCTTAGTATCCTTTTTTTTTATTGCATCACTGAGTAAGATTGCTAGAGTATTGCATACGTAATCATGCGGCATAGAGATATGAAGTATGTAGCAAACCATCGGGAGGTGTGTGTTGTGCGAGTGTTGTGGGAAAAACTTATTTGCTTAGTGTGAAGTTGTAGCAACGCTTGTCTATAAATGGACGCAATGCTAGTCTATGAGTATAATCAGTAGCAACTAACTGCCCGGGAGGGTAAGTGGTTGGTTGCATTAAGCAATGTAAGCAAGTGTTTACTAGAGATAGGAATAATCTTACGTCAGCCAGGTTTATGCGATTACCTTGTCTTATGAGCGCATCATTCATCATTTAGGCAGACTTGGGAGAGTAGTCTAAAAACCAAATCTAAGACTCGAAAGAGCGGATTAGATCGCATAAGCAAGAATGGGGAACTTAGGAATAAACTTCATTTGCTACTACACAGCGTATGCACCCTTTAAGTAGGATATGGTGGTATGCGGTCATATAGAGGCTTAGAAATAGGCTTCTCGACCCTATCGCATATACATCGCATGCATCTACGTCAAGTGTGTATAGAATGATCGCATAGCTTGTGTTGGTTAGGGTTGCCCTTGCGGTCAAGCTTAGTGTTGCAGTGAAGACATCCTTACCTTTTCATCTATTTTTCCATGCATTTACTACACGTTAACAGTTCTCGTACCTCTACCTCTCAATCATACTTCACCGCTTAATCTGTTAGTTAGGAGTAGGAGTAGTTCATAGCTTATCACCCTCATCATTCTTTTATTTATTCGCTGCAAACATATCACCGCATACATTTAGCTACAAGTCCCTAAGTTCGACCTTGGATCACCCGAGAAACTTGTGTTCTCGTTATACTTGGCGAGAGCGCAAGAAAACTTGTGACAGGATCGCATGGTCGTTGCATAAGAGATCAACGCATACATTCCATCCCAACACATGACCACCGACACATGAGAACCAATGTATAACCTAAGATATGCATCGCATAATTGCATTCACAAATTTACGTCACCAGAGGGTTGCAAGTTCTCTCAAAATAGGGAATTCTTTCTAAAAGTGTTGGAGACAGCTTGAAATTTTGTGAACATTGCATACATGGCAAGGTAACAAGGCAAGGCTTCCCTAAAGGACAACACACCTCCAAGGAGATACTTGAATATGTGCATTCTGACTTATGGGGGCCAGCTCACTCTTCATATCTAAGTGGAGCAAGGTACTTTCTTTCCTTTATTGATGATTACTCAAGGAAGAGTTGTGTTTACTTTCTATCCAATGCTCTTTTGCCTAAGAAATATTGGGCCGAAGTTGTTTCTTACACGATTTACACTCTAAATAGGTGCCCACATTAGTCAATTGAGCTGAAAACTCCAAAAGAAAGGTGGACAGGACAGCCTTCCAAGCTGAAACACTTGAAGGTGTTTGGATGTATAGGCTATGTGCATCAAAGCCAAGGTAAGTTGAAACCTAGGGCTGTCAAATGAATGTTTTTAGGCTTTACACCGGGAGTGAAGGGTTATAGACTATGACATCCTGTTGAGAAGAGATGTGTTAATAGTAGAGTTGTTGTGTTCAAAGAAAATGAAATGTTTATGATGTCCGAGCAACCATCAACATCTATGTTAAAGACTAGTAGCACAAGGTTTGAGGTGGAGCCTCAAAATGATCGAGGAGTTCTCAAAATCTAGATGTTGAAGGTGATGACACTACTGAGACTAATGAACTTATGTCAAGTGAACAAGTAGAGACACATGGAGATTTATAGAATTATTCCTTAGCAAGAGATAGAACTAGAAGAACCATTGTACCTCCTTCAAGATATCAAGAATCTGATTTTGCTAGTGTTGCTTTAAGTGTTGCCATTTCATTAAGCAACAATGAACCCACCAGTTTTGAGGAAGCAACTAACAGCCCTGATGCTAGACAGTGGATTGAGCTAATGAATGATGAAATGAAGTTCCTCAACCAAAATGATACCTGAAAACTAGTACCTTTGCCTAAAGAGTACAAACCTATTTCATGTAAGTGGATTTACAAGTTCAAAGAGGAAATTCCAAGGGTTCAAAAGTCTAGATTCAAGGCAAGACTAGTTGCTAAAGGTTCACACAAAAGGAAGGGATTGATTACACTGAGGTCTTCTGTCCAATGGTGAAACATACATCCATTAAGCTACTCCTCTCCTTAGTTGTTCAAAAGGACTTGGAGTTAGACCAATTGGATGTGAAGACAGCCTTTTAACATAGATTATTGAATGAGACTATTTACATAAAGCAACCTCAAGGATATGTGAAGAAAGGAGAAGACTTGGTATGTTTACTAAACAAGTCTATCTATGGGCTCAAACAGTCACCTAGGTGTTGGTATGAGAGATTTGATGAAGTAATCTCCAAAATGGGATCAAGAGAAGTTCCTATGATTGGTGTGTCTATACAAACTCTAAAAGCTTCAAGGAACCAATTTATCTACTCCATTATGTAGATGATATGCTGCTGACCAGAAGTTCCAAAGAAGAGTTAGGGCAAGTCAAGATGCTCCTAAAGAAAGAGTTTGACATAAAAGACCTAAAGGAATCTAGAAGGATTCTAGGCATTGAGATTGAAAGAGATAGACGACATGACAGATTGTATGTGAATCATTCAGAATATTGTGGAAAAATACTGTAGAGGTTCAAAATGGAAGATGTTAAATCAGTTGGCATTCCACTTGCTCCTCATTTTAAGCTCTCAAATGCAAACAGTCCTAAAAGCACAAATGAAGATCACATAAACCATATGAAGGTTGTTCCTATTCCCAAGTAGTGGGATCTTTTATGTACCTAATGACTTCAACCAGACTAGATCTGTCCTATGCTACAAGTTTGGTCAGTAGGTACATGGCAAATCTTGGTAAACGACATTGGGAAGCAGACAAATGGATACTGAGGTATCTCTATTCATCAAAGGAAGCAAAGATCTTTTATAGATAGAATGAGCCTTCCAATGATGAAATGTATGGCTATGTGGATGCTGATTATGCAGGGGATTTGGAAAGGAGGCACTCACTATCTGATTATTTTTCCTATGGGGAAACAATCTGATAAGTTGGAAGGCTAGTTTGCAGTCTATTGTGGCTCTTTTTACAATAGAGGTTGAGTTTATAGCACTGTTTAAGGTTGTGAAAGAAGGTTTGTGGCTGCAAAGTTTATTAAACGATTTCGGCATTACACAAACAAATGTGAGAATATATTGTGGCAACCAGAGCACAATCTACCTATCTAAAAACCAACAGTTTCACAGTAGAACCAAGTACATTGACATCAAGTACCATTTTATCAAACAGGAGATTGAGAAAGGGGATATTGAGGTAGTAAAGATACATACCTCAGATAATGTTGCTGATATACTGACCAAAATAGTTCCACTAAGCAAGCTTGGTCGATGCTTGGACCTCCTCGGGTTCAAGTTACCTGAAAAAGGTTAGCTCAATTCAGCTCAACAAGCAAAGAGGGAAAGGTACTCTGAATGCTTACAAAGGTGGAGATTGTTACAGAAAGAACTGAAGACAATAAATGGAGTTGCAGGTAGTTGAATGTTGTCGTTTTCTTTCTGTTATGTTTGTTGTAACCACCTGAGCTTTTTCGTTGACATTGAGCGTCTGTATAAAAAGAAAACGAATGTGATAATAACGATAGAGAGAGCAAGGCATTCATTCTATAATAACTTTGAAGAAGAAGTAATAAAATAGACCCTCCCGATTTGCACAGTGAACATAGGCCTTTAGTCGAACCACTTAAATACTTGTGTTTTTTCTTTCTTTCTCTACAAACATCTAGCATTTACTTAAGTATCGTGTACACAATCGTTGAGCTCTGCATCACATCGTCTATACGATCATCTAGTTCCTCAGCTGTCGTCTATACGATCGTTTAATTCTTCACAAATATCGTCTATATGACCGTTTAGTTCTTCACAACTATCGTCTACACAATCGTCTAGTGATTCTTACTATCGTTTACATAATTGAACTATCATCTAGTTCTTTGGAGCTTCGTCTACAAGATTGAGCTACCTTCAGGTAAACGATTGAAGAGTTTTGAAGCTTGAAGCATACAACCTTCCCTGAGTCTTGAAGTGTACTTAACCATTAATTTTGAGTAGTTTGTGACTGCAAACGAGAGTATCATACTTATCTGGGGCAACATATAATGATATGGAATAACAATGAGTAATCTTGATGTTATGTCATCACGCCTAGGGATAAGATCATAACACTGTGTTGTTTCAATGAGAAAAAAATACATACATAACGGCTGAACCTTAAAATACCTGGTTTGTTGCAACTTTTTTCATCCTACAAAACTCTTTCTTCATCTAAGATTGAAGCAAAGAAGAAGGTTTGTTCTATTTCTTGCTCTTAGTTGTTGTAAGCAAAATGGATTGATCTTTGCCTCCGTGTTGAATTTTAACGGTTGTTTGATTGACCAAACCCAAAACACCAAACCCGAAACACACAAGAAGTGAGGATTTTGAGAGCAACATGTTAATGGTAACACAAAACAACCAATATACAATTTTCTCACCTTTACCAAATAAGAGAAGGCAAAGCTGAAGCAATCGAAGGCAAACTTTGGAGAGAGCATTAACACACTAGTAGTATAGAAAAAAGCCCTACAAAAACTTCACATTAAAACTAATCATATTAACCATATTTCTGTTCAATAAAGTTCTAAAAAAGCCATACTTCTTCCTTCTTGCCTTCAGTGAAGAACTTATACGCCCCATAAAGAACTAAAACCCATCCAGTCCAAGACACAATCACAAAGTGTGAATATAAAGTAATATATGTAGTGCTTATAGAAAAACAATGTAAGAAATCAATCAATTTAAATTCAAATTAACTTCGGATAATAATAGGTTAAGCTAATGAGCCATATGGAATAGGCAAGCTAATTCAAAGTGTTGAAGAGGTTGAAGAAATTAGCATTGTTATACAATCCCAGTTCATACTTGGAATGGAACTAAGAAAAAACGTGTTCTGAAACTTTGTATTTAGTTTAACAAAATGATACTCAATGAGAAATTGACAATTGAAGAAGCTCCGAAAGGGCACAAGTTAAAAACAGAGAAAAACTACTTACCTAATAAGTGTTTTGCCCCAAAATCGATTCCAATCCTCACGCGAAGATCCCAACCTAGCACAAAAACCACAACTAAAGTTAGCAATCCCAAATCTTCAAGACTACAAGTGAATACAATGATCCAAAAATGGTTTTGGAGCCTTAATACTCCCCAAAAATTCACCAAAAGACCTTTAATCCTATTGTACGATATTTTAAAAGTCTGCAAAATTCAAATCTAGCATCAACGCATTATGGTTAATTCAAAACTTTTACCAAACTCTCAATAGATTTTCAACAACTACAAGAAAATCCCACAAAAACTTACCGAAATAACTAGGACAAACCTTAGCACTGCTAGACAGTATCTAAAACTTCAAATCTCTCAAATCTAGCATCCAAACATTATGGATAAATTAAAGTCCAAACCAAAAATTAAATTGAATGGAAGAAAAAAATTGATAATTCAGGATGGTGGGAAATAAAATTTAATTGGGAAACGAAAATGGGAGAGGGAAGGAAACAAACTGTTTTTATAATGTTTGTGTTTAGAGTGTTTAGGGTACTGAGTTTAGTTCATATATCAGAGCAGTTTTCTTTACATAAATAATTTGTTTTTATAGTGATTATTTTTATATAGAGCTTTTTCATTCAATAATTGTAACTTTGATACATGTCATGAAATGCATGTTTTTTGTCTTTATTTTGATACTTTCCCTAATTGAAAATAGTGAATTTCATGTTATATACCCCAATATGTGGTCCTAAATTGATAAAGTAATCAAAGATTAGTTAGCTATCTAAAGTATTTTTGTACTAGTTTAAGTTGATTTTTACGAACTTTTACAAGGATTTTTTTTTTTTTAACTATTTTGCAGATTTTGTTGACAATGCACCCACATTGCCAAAACATGATGCACTCGTATCAAAACCCTAGCTAATTTTCATAATAGTACTCGATCGTCCACATTTGCTATTTTCCTGGTCCTCAGTCGTTTTTCAACGTTGAAATTTGCTGGAAGACATTCAGAACAACCAATATATATCCCTAAAATGTAATTATGCGATAATGACCCTATTACTATCATGTTACATGGTTGGCACAAAAAATATATATTGCACTTGGTTTTATTGTTTTTTATTTTTTTTAAGTACACATGTATTATTAAGAGTTTCTAGGGTTTAGGGTTTACTTTTGGATCATAAATTTCAATATTTTTTAATTTAAACAATCATTTCACAAATTTGTGTGTGTGACGTTTCTAGTTCACTTGGACATAATTATATTGGATTCATTAGGAAAAAACAAATTTGGATTTATATTAATGGTCATGCTTTACATGGTTGAAAAATATGTAACAAAGATCACATTCTCCAACCCAGTTATATGATACAATAAATATATATATATAATAACAATTGGCCAAGTCCACTTACAAAAAAATACATAAACACCCATCCAAAAATTCATTATCTGATGGATATATTCAACAACTTACGTCTGCCTCCCACTCTCCAATTCATACTTATCCTATTGTCATGTTACAAGCATATATTTGGATTAATTTGGAAAAAAATATTTTTCAAAAAGTCATTTTCATTTAAACAGTTCTAATAAAATAAAAAAATGTGTTTAAAATAAAAACACTCATGTATTTGACAACTATTTCTCAAAAGTGTTTTTATATACAAGTTAATGTGATTTGTTATATGCTAAAACTGTTATTATTAATGTCAAATTACCTTTAAAAAAAGAACTATAAAATAATTTGAACTAATCAATAAACCTAGAACTCACTGTTTTAACAAAACTTGTGTACTTTTATGTCTACATATGTGTTTTTATTGATGTTTTTGTGCGTCAACTATAATATAAACATTTATTGACATTTTATAAGAATCAAAATATGTATTTTCAAATTAATAGTTATTTTAAAACTCTAAATTAAGGGGGTTTTTTTTACGATTTTATATCACGAACATCAACAAAACAAAAAATTCGTACATCAACAAAGCTCAAATTTGTAGTAGCAATAATTCTAAATATTGTTTGTTCAAGTTAGTGGAGTGGTCGCCATCACAAGTCACTAAAGTTGGCTTTTAACGATTGAATATGGCTGAAGTTGATTATATGTAGAAGAAACCATTGTTAAAGGGATATGTTCTAAAGACATGTGGATAGAATGTTAGATTTATGTGTTTTTGTTTTATCTTTCAAGGTAAGAAATTCAAAATACACAAATTCAAAATCAAAAATAAAGTAGGTAGTATGTTTTTGCAGGTCCTATGCTTTTGAAATATAAAGCAAAAGTAGAAATCAACTAGAAAAAAAGATGCATAGTATAAGATCAGATAGAGGTGATGAATCTAGTGATAAATCTTTTAAGAGTCTTACGAAGTAAATGGCATAATTCTTAAAATGATTACACCTTATTCCCCTCAACAAAATGGTATAGTTGAAATTAAAAATACAATACTTTAGGAAATGATGAATATTGTGCTTTTAATTTTTGAGTTTATATGATAATATATGGGGGAAAGTGTGCTTTCTGCCTGTCTCATTCTTAACAAAATTCCTCACAAAAAACTAGATAAGACACCATACATACAGAGGCTATTCACCTAACTTAAACTACCTGAGAGTGTGTGGTTTCTTAGCTAAAGTATCATATCCCACGTTCAAGAAACCTATGATTGGATCTAAAATCTTTGACCGGCTTGTCATTGATTATGCTTATAATAGTGTTTAATATGGATTTATGTGTTTGAATGATAAATCAATTTGTGAATATGGAGATGCTAAATTTCCCATGAATAAAGTAGTTAACAAGTGAACTAGTACATACCATAGTGATAAAATATATGCCTTTTATCTTCTTCTAATAGTATGCATGAATGATAGATGTCAAAAAGTGCATGTTTACAATCTATTTCGCTACTTTTCTCTAGTAAAAAGATAATTTATGTAATATTTGGATCTCGGGATGCCCTAAATTAGATAAATTGAACAAGTATAAATCCTTTAATTGTCTAAAGTGTATTTTTGCTATTTTGGGCTAATTTTATGGGCATTTACTCAAAAAAAAAAATTTAACTATTTTGTAGAAATCTGTTTTCATGCATCTGCATCTCCCAGGATGATATGCCCGCATAAAAAACCCTAATTTTCTAGATTCGTGCCCAATC
The DNA here is from genome assembly GCF_027475165.1 of Benincasa hispida. Lineage (NCBI taxonomy): Eukaryota > Viridiplantae > Streptophyta > Magnoliopsida > Cucurbitales > Cucurbitaceae > Benincasa > Benincasa hispida. Next base: position 38,772,973 of record NC_143483.1, on the reverse strand, counting down.
ATTCTAATTGTTATTTTATCGATCCACAACTGTTATCATACATCAGAAATAAAGGGAATCGAATCCCGTTGAAGTGTGTGATCGCGGTGCAATTTCAAAGTCGATTTTATAGGAAACAAAAATATGTAAATAATTTACACTAAATAGAGGATAAACATCAAATTTTAAGCATACTATTAAAGAAGAAGTAAAGGGAAAAAGGATCTCACCTTTGTCGAATCCCGATCTTCATGATTTCCTCTCCCTTTTCTCACGAATGCCTCTTCAACGAACAAGGACACCACCGTAAAAGTTACCTTATTATTCTCTTGGATCCCAAGGGATAGAAGTGTGGGCTCTAAAACTCTTGACGGGTAAAAATGCACGTCATCTTAGGCCTTTTATTTAGAATTATGAGGGCTGTTAAGTAGAATATGCGGCAATTATGTTAGGAATTCATGAGAAAATGAGTTTGCATAGTTCAGCATTAAGAATCTCGGCTTACCCACTATTATGTGTTATTATCCATCAAATTGTTTATCTTTATAGTTAATGAAAAAAGCGGACACAAACACTGAAGCCGGGCTATTGCATAGATGACCTCATGCGGAGAAATTCTCCATCGTAAATGCGAACGCACACGTTCAACGCATGGGTGGTGCGATAATCAACTGCATGTGTCCATAGTATAAGAGTTGCGATCGTCAAGCGATTGCGGTCATCATGTAGAAGTTGCGGCAATCAAGCGAATGCGGTCATTGCAAGATTGCGGCTACACGATGATAACCATAATAGTGGGATGAACGCAAGGTTCGTGGAATGGAAGCATCAACGTATATCTCAGGAAAATCAAAAGATGATGTTGACATTTCACCTACCACGCCATTAGTGGCAGAGATTCAGAAAAGGACATCACGCCGCGAATATCAAAATCAGAGCAGGTCGATTAATGTTGTCGGTGATCAAGCTCTATAAATAGAAGCTGCTGAGCATAACTTCAGATCATCCAACTTTCGGCCTTCGAGCGAATCCTTGTGATTCAGACGAACGCAATAGAAGAAAGCTTAAGAGTTCTTCATCTCCTTCATCTATTCCGAGTGACGACTGAAGCCTTTGCCGGAGTTAGATCTCGAGAGATTCAGCTCCACCGCCCTTCCATGGCACCATAGGAAGCCTTGACACATATCCGCTGGAAGCAAGACATTGCTTCCAGCTGGTCCTTTCATTTTCTCTTCTTTTCTTATATTGTATTGTATTACATTTTGGCTTAAGAAATTAATACATTTTGTGATCAATGCATTTTTATGTTTCCTTCTATTCTATCTCCATCTTCCTTTACTTAGCATCTTTAACATTCATTGCATCACTTAGTGAGATTGCTAGAGTATTGCAAACTTAATCATGCGGCATAGGAATATGAAGCATGTAGCAAACCACCGGGACATGTGCGTTGCGTGAGTATTGTGAGAAAACCTTATTTGCTTAGTGTGAAGTTGTAGCAACGTCTGTCTATAGGCGGACACGTTGCTTGTCTATGAGTAAAGTCAGCAATAACTAACTGCCCGGGAGGGTAAGTGGTCGGTCGCATTAAGCAATGTAAGCAAGTGTTCACTAGAGATAGGAATAATCTTACGTTAGCCAAGTTTATGCAGTTACCTTGTCTTATGAGCGCATCATTCATCATTTAGGCATACTTGAGTGAGTAGTCTAAAGACCAAATCTAAGATTCGAGAGAGCAAATTGGAATGCATAAGCAAGAATGGGGAACTTAGGAATAAGCTTCATTTGCTATTACACAGCGTATGCACCCTACGGAGAGGATATTGCATGCGTCCAAGAAGTAGCATACGGTGGTATGCAGTCACCTTGTTTATGTGTCGGAGCACATGAGCAGAAATAGAGACTTAGATAAGGCCTCTCAACACTTCGCATATACATCGGATGCGTCGTAGAGTTAGGCACAAGTGTTTTAGCATGATCGCATAGCTTGCATTGCCTGAAATTGCCCTTTCGATCAAGCCTACGGTTGCGATGAAGACATCTTCACATTTTATCTATTTTTCCATGCATTTACTATGCGTCAACAGTTGCCGTGTCTCTACCTCTCATTCATACTTCCAATGCTTTGTCTGTTAGTTAGAAGTAGGAGTAGTTATTAGCTTATACCCCCCATCATTCTTTTATTCATCCGCCGCATACACATTACCACATACGTTTAGCTACAAGTCCCTGAGTTCGACCTCGAATCACCCGAGAAACTTGCGTTTGCGTTATACTTGGTATGAGTGTAAGAAAACTTGTGACAGGAACACATGGTCATCGCATATAAGAGTAATGCATATTTTCATTCCAACGCATGACCACCGACGCATGAGAATTAATGCATGGCTTAAGACATGCATCGCATATTGCGATCACTAACTTTCATCACCAAGTTTTTGGCTCCGTTGCCGGGGACTTGGCAGCTAATTTTTTGTTAAGTTTTGTGTCTCTGCAGGCAACCTTTTTATCTTGGGAGTATTGCAGCTTGTATGATCAAGTTACAACCAATATTGAAGTGTAGGTGATACGTCGAAAGTCAGTATTGACCCCAGGATAGAAGGGCAATCAGTCGCATGAGCTGAAGGTAATTCTAAGCACATGGTGGCCAACATGTGCCAACCATATGCCGGAAGTTCCAGTGGTCAAAGTGAGCTCCTTGACCTAAGCAGTTGAGAGCAATCTCCTTGGGAGACTCCTTGCGGTGACATCACTCCAATCTCTCAAGGGACGTCTTCTACTGTATCTTTACCTTGCTTTCTTAGTTTAGTTTATTTTTATTTTTATTTTTATTTTAGATATGCGGCTGCTTCCTTGGTTGTGATGTGTTTTCTTCTTGTAGATGCAATAATAATTCTACTCGGTGCACAGTTGCAACGGAAGAATTCCCTCCATCCTTCAACACATGGCTTCGATCGCGTGAATTCCAATGCATGATCGCATGCGTTATTCCACCTAAGGTCCTTTTCTTGTTATCTTTTATGCATTATCCTTTTGAAATTCTCCTTGTCCGATTGTGTTCCTTTGCGATGCATCTATAATGGTACGTATAATTCACCGCATCTGCTAACTAAGCATAGCAAGGCTCTTCTTACTTTTAATAGCTTCTTCAAATTTTGAAAGTCTTAAGTTTTATTACGCGTAAACCTTTGCTCAAACATTTATTACCGCATTCCTGTTGAGTTTGTTTTTAGCTTTGTGGTGAAAGACTACCAACCTCTAAGTTTGGGGGTGGTAGCGATCCCGGAGAATTGCGTTCATTACATTGTGATCATTCCAAAAGAAAAAAAAAATGAGAATAACAACTCCACTGTCAACGCAATGGGGAAGCCCATGTTGATAAGAATTAAGTTGTGAAAGGCACTTACCCATAGTTGGATGTCCGCATGATATACGTGGGGGCAAGCCAAAACAAAGGTAAGTCGCCAGGATCAACGCATAAGTGCAACTCCTCTATCGGGCGCAAGCCAAATTAAGCAAGACAAAAGGAACACAACCGAAGTTGGATGCCCGCATGACACACGTGGGGGTAAGCCAAAACGAAGAGTGTAACCAGGTTCAATGCCACATTCTAATAAGTAATCGTAGAGTTTTGAATTGTTTTGAACGAGCGCATTCTCATAAGCTAAACGCAAAGTTGCGATGAATGAATAAAAAGTTTTTTAGCAAAGGCTTGCCAGATTTAAAGTTAGAAAATAGCTTTTTGAAGAAGCAACCGAAGTTGAGGAGAGCGTTGTGGCCATGGTCAGCGGTATGAGTAATTATATTCTGAGAGGCTAGTCATCGTAAAGGAAAGTAAGAAGGTGAGTTAAGAATTTCTTGAGTATGACGCATGCTTGAGGACAAGCATGATTCTAAGTTTGGGGGTGTGATGACGGACAGAAATGCACGTCATCTTAGGCCTTTTATTTAGAATTATGAGGGATGTTAAGCAGAATATGCAGCAATTATGTTAGGAATTCACGAGAAAATGAGTTTGTGTCGTTCAGCATTAAGAATCTCGGCTAACCCACTATTATGCGTTATTATGCATTAAATTGTCTATCTTTGTAGTTAACGCAAAAAGTGGATGCAGACGCGGAAGCCAGGCTATCGCATAGACGATCGCATGCAGAAAAATTCTCCAACGCAAATGCGAATGCACACGTTCAATGCATGGGTTTTGTGGTAATCAACCGCATTCGTCCATCGCATAGGAGTTGTGATCGCTTGCAAGCAATTGCGATCATCGTGTAGAAGTTGCAATAATCAAGCGAATGCGATCATTGCAAGATTTCGGCTACACGATGATAACCATAATAGTGGGATGAACGCAAGGTTGGTGAAATGGAAGCATCAACGCATATCTCGAGAAAATCAAAAGAAGATGTTGACATTTCACCTACCACGCCGTTCGCGGTAGAGATTCAGAAAAGGAGCATCACGCCGCGAATGTCAAAATCAGAGCAGGTCCATTAATGTTGTCAGTGATCAAGCTCTATAAATAGAAACCGCTGAGCATAACTTTAGATCATCCAACTTTTGGCCTTCAGACGGATCCTTGTGATCCAGACGAACGCGTTAGAAGAAAGCTTGAGAGTTCTTCATCTCCTTCATCCATTCCGAGTGACGACCGGAACCTTCGCCGGAGTTAGATCTCGAGAGAGTCAGCTCCACCACCCTTCCATGGCACCATCAGAAGCCTTGACACATATCCGCTGGAAGCAAGACATTGCTTCCAACTAGTCCTTTCATTTTCTCTTCTTTTCTTATATTGTATTGTATTACATTTTGGCTTAAGAAATTAATACATTTTGTGATTAATGCATTTCTATGTTTCCTTTGATTCCATCTTCATCTTCCTTTACTTAGAATCTTTAACATTCATTGCATCACTTAGTGAGATTACTAGAGTATTGCATACTTAATCATGCGACATAAGAATATGAAACATGTAGCAAACCACCGAGAGGTGTGTATTGCGTGAGTATTGTGAGAAAACCTTATTTGCTTAGTGTGAAGCTGTAGTAACGCCTGTCTATAGGCAGATGCAACGCTTGTCTATGAGTAAAGTCAGCAACAACTAACTACCCGGGAGGGTAAGTGGTCGGTCGTATTAAGCAATGTAAGTAAGTGTTCACTAGAGATAGGAATAATCTTACGCCAGCCAAGTTTATGCGGTTACCTTGTCTTATGAGCGCATCATTAATCATTTAGGCATACTTGAGTGAGTAGTCTAAAATCCAAATCTAAGACTCGAGAGAGCGGATTGGAATACATAAGCAAGAATGGGGAACTTAGGAATAAGTTTCGTTTGCTATTACACAGCGTATGCACCCTACGGAGAGGATATTGCATGCGTCCAAGAAGTAGGATACGGTGGTATGCAGTCATCTTGTTTATGTGTGGGAGCACATGAGCAGGAATAGAGACTTAGGAATAAGGCCTCTTGACACTTCGCATATACATCACATGCGTCCTAGAGTTAGGCGCAAGTGTGTGTAGCATGATCGCATAGCTTGCATTGGCTGAGGTTTCCCTTGCGGTCAAGCCTAGGGTTGCGATGAAGATATCTTCACATTTTATCTATTTTTTCATGCATTTACTACGCACCAACAGTTGTCGTGTCTCTACCTCTCATTCATACTTCTAATGCTTTGTTTGTTAGTTAGGAGTAGGAGTAGTTATTAGCTTATACCCCCCATCATTCTTTTATTCATCCGTCGCATACACATTACCACATATGTTTAGCTACAAGTCTCTGAGTTCGACCTCGGATCACCTAAGAAACTAGCATTCACGTTGTACTTGGCGTGAGCGCAAGAAAACTTGTGACAGGAATACATGGTCATCGCATATAAGAGTAACCCATATTTTCATTCCAACGCATGACCACCGACGCATGAGAATTAATACATAGCTTAAGACATGCATTGCATATTGCTCACTAACTTTCGTCACCAAGTTTTTGGCTCTGGTGTCGGGGATTTGGCAGCTAATTGTTTGTTAAGTTTTGTGTCTCTGCAGGCAGCCCTTTTATCTTGGGAGTATTGCAGTTGTTGCAACCAAGTTGCAACAAATATTGAAGTGTAGGCGATGCGCCGAAAGCCAGTATTAACCCCAGGATAGAAGGGCAATCAGTCGCATGAGCTGAAGGTAATTCTAAGCACATGGTGGCCAACATGCACCCAACAATTGCCAGAAGTTCCAATGGTCAGGGCGAGCTCCTTGACCTAAGCAGTTGAGAGCAATCTCCTGCATGGGAGACTTCTTGTGGTGACATCACTCCAATCTCTCCAGGGACGTCTTCTACTCTATCTTTACCTTACTTTCTTAGTTTAGTTTATTTTTATTTTTATTGTTATTTTGGATATGTGGCTGCTTCCTTGGTTGTGGTGTATTTGCTCCTTGTAGGTGCAATAATAATTCTCCTCGGTGCGCAGTTGCAACGGAAGAATTCCCTCCATCCTTCAACACATGGCTTCGATCGCGTGAATTCCAACGCATGATCGCATGCGTTATTCTGCCTAAGGTCCTTTTCTTGTTATCTTTTATGTATTATCCTTTTAAAATTTTCCTTGTCTGATTGTGTTCCTTTGCGATGCATCTATGATGGTACGTATAATTCACCGCATCTGCTAACTAAGCATAGCAAGGCTCTTCTTTCTTTTAATAACTTTTTCAAATTTTGAAAGTCTTAAGTTTTATTGTGCGCAAACCTTTGCTCAAACATTTATTACCGCATTCCTGTTGAGTTTGTTTTTAGCTTTGCGGTGAAAGCGCTGCCAACCTCTAAGTTTGGGGGTGGCAGCGATCCCGGAGAATTGCGTTCATTACATTGCGATCATTCCAAAAAAAAAAATTGAGAATAAAAACTCCACTGTCAACACAACGGGGAAACCCATGTTGATAAGAGTTAAGTTGTGAAAGGCACTTACCTGTAGTTAGATGTCCGCATGACACACGTGGGGGCAAGCCAAAATGAAGGTATGTCGCTAGGATCAACGCATAAGCGCAACTCCTCTGTCGGGCGCAAACCAAATTAAGCAAGACAAGAGTTAAGTTGAATATGGAACGCAACCGAAGTTGGATGCCCACATGACACACGTGGGGGTAAGCCAAAACGAAGAGCGTAACTAGGTTCAACGCCACATTCTAATAAGTAATCGTAGAGTTTTGAATTGTTTTAAACGAATGCATTCTCATGAACGCATTATTCATCTTTGTCAAGATCCTAAAATGGCATAAACTACCTTTATGACCATTCCATAATTCCAAAGGTATTCTTGTAACACTTTTGGAAGGAATGTAGTTCAAAATATAAGCTGCAGTATGAATTACATAACCCCAAAACGAGTCAGATAAGGAAGCATAACTCATCATGGACCGAACCATGTCTAACAAGGTCTGATTTCTCCTTTCTAATACACCATTCTGCTGAGGTGTACTAGATGCTGAGGGTTGGGATACAATTTCACGAACTATCAAATAGTCTTGAAATTATAAAGCTAAATACTCTCCACCTCGACTAGATCGAAATGTTTTAATCGTTTTATTTAATGCATTTTCAACCTCAGCCTAGTACTCATTGAACTTTTCAAGGGTTTCAGACTTATGTTGCATTAAATAAATATACCTATACCAAGAATAATCATCAGTAAATGTGATGAAATATTCATTCTCCTCTTTCCTTAACATTTATCGGACCATAGAGGTCTGAATATACAACTTCTAAGGGTTCTTTGGTCCTATGACCTTTTCCAGTAAAAGATATTTTAGTTATTTTGCCTTTAAGGCATGACTCACATACAGGTAAAGAATTTTCTTTTAACCCACTTAGAAGTCCACTCTTGACCAATCTTTCAATCCTATTGAGATTTATGTGTCCTAATCTTAGATGTCAAAGATGGACATTTTCCTTAGGAGAAATTTTAAGTCTTTTATTTTGAGTCACCACAATTTTAAACAGTTTAGTATTAAGAACAGCTTTAGTTGCTAATGGTCTTAGCACATAAAGATTATCTTCCAGCTTAGCAAAACAAAGCTTGATACCATTTTTGTAAATAAACACTTTATTTACTGAAAAATGTACAAAATAATTTTGTTCAATTAAACACTTTACAAAAATTAAGTTCCTCTTTAAATCAAGTACTACATATACATTGTCCAATAAAATATAACTTTTCTATAAAGTCAGCCGAAGTCCTCCCACTGTCCTAGTTGAGATGATGTGTCCAGTTCCAACACGCATCGTCATTTCCCCGGCCTCCAGTTGCCACTCTCAATACCTAGAAAAACCACTTTGAAGTATTCATCCAAACTGGCCACGCTCACCTATACAAATCAAAGAATATTCCCTCATGAACAAGAGTTCATAATACACTCAGGATTAAGACTAAGTTGTCTAGGTCATCCAATTGAAATAGGAATCTAACTATCTAACGACGTTACATCTAGTGGTTACTATTTCGCGGTCCTATCTTATGGAAACTCATTGCATAGGATACCCTCACTCACGTGTCACCTACATGAATGCGTTGGATCATTACGTTTCTATGAAATACAATGGGTCATATACATAGTGTCATAAGGATAAGGTACCAAGCCTTATCCCTATACTATAAACCCTTTAGGTTGTATCTTGAACATTGATCCCTATATATCACCACATATAGTTCAAGGCTCATAAGGTAGTCTTGGATGTTAGTTTATTAGGTTTAGGGTTATTAAGACAGAATAAAATACAACACAATCAATAACATTTATTTAATTAACACAGATAACTCTTTATTGATGACGGTCAATTAATAACATTTATTGTCTATGAGTTTTAGGACATAAAATACAAACTCCCACTTGAACTAAAATTCTTGTCAGTGGGTTGTACATAATATCAAAATCCAAAATAGGGGGATTATGGTAAATAAATACAATAAACTAGGGCATCTATATACCCATTACACACCTTCCACCTGCCCTAGATTATACAATGTACAAGTCTCACATATCTAGATTTTCTAGATGATCCTCGAACATTTTAGTCAAGAGAGTCTTCGTAAATAGATCAACAATGTTATGCTCCAAGGCGATCTTTGTGACAAACATATCTTCTTGCTGCACAATCTCCCGTATCAGATGAAACTTCCTCTCAATATGCTTTCCTCGTTTGTGGCTGCGAGGTTCTTTAGAGTTGGCTATTGCCCCATTATTGTCATTGTATAAGGTGATAGGCAAGTCCATATTTGGAACCACTTCCAAATCACTTAGGAACTTCCTGAGCCAAACTGCTTCCTTTTCTGCTTCATAAGCAGCTACATATTTAGCCTTCATAGTGGAATCTGCATTGCATCCTTGCTTGACACTACGCCATATTACAGCTTCCTCATTTAGAGTAAACCCTGATCCTGACGTGGATTTCCTAGAATCCTTATTAGTTTGGAAAATAGAGTCAGTGTATCCTATAAGGATTAAATCTTTAGCTCCATACACCAGCTTGTAGTCCCTTTTTCTCCTAAGATACTTGAAGATGTTCTCAATCGCAGTCAAGTTGTCTAACCCTAAATTGGACTGGTACGATTCTCTATGCCTCAGCTGTGGGCAGCTTAATGTATGTTATACTCTCCACTAGGCAAAAAATTTGTAATGGAATGGGAATAGTCAATTGGTACCAGTCTAATTTAGGTTTAGACAACTTGATTGCGATTAAGAACATCCTCGAGTATCTTAGGAGAAAGAGAAACTACAAGCTGGTGTATGGAGCTAAGGATTTAATCCTTACAGGATACACCGACTCTATTTTCCAAACTAACAAGGATTCTAGGAAATCCATGTTAGAATTAGTGTTTACCCTAAAACGGGGGAGCTGTAATATGGCATAGTGTCAAGAAAAGATGCAATGCATATTTCACTATGAAAGCTAAATATGTAGCTACTTGCGAAGCAACAAAGGAAGTTGTTTGGCTCAGGAAGTTCCTAAGCGATTTGGAAGTGGTTTCAAATATGGACTTGCCCATCACCTTATATTATGATAATAGTGGGGCAATGGCCAAATCTAAAGAACTTCGCAGTCACAAACCAGGAAAGCATATTGAGATAAAGTATCACCTGATATGGGAGATTGTGCAGCGAGGAGATATGATCATCACAAAGATCGCTTTAGAGCATAACATTGTTGATTTATTTACAATGACTCTCTCGGCTAAAATGTTCGAGGATCATCTAGAAAATCTAGATCTGCGAGACTTGTACATTGTATAATCTAGGGCAAGTGGAAGATGTGTAATGGGTATATAGATGCCCTAGTTTATTGTATTTATTTACCATAATCCCCCTATTTTGGATTCTGATATTATGTACAACCCACTGGCAAGAAATTTAGTTCAAATGGGAGTTTGAGTTTTATGCCTTAAAACTCGTAGATAATAAATGTTATTAATTGATTGTCATCAATAAAGAGTTATCGATGTTAATTCAACAAATGTTATTGATTGTGTTTTATTTTATTTTGTCTTAATAATCCTAAACCCAATAAACTAACATCCAAGGCTACCTTATGAGTCTTGAACTATATATGGAGATATATAGGGATCAATGTTCAAGATACAACCTAAAGGGTTTATAATATAGGGATAAGGCTTGGTACCTTATCCTTGTGACACTATGGATACGACCCACTTTGTATTTCATAGAAACACAATGATCCAACGCGTTCGTGTAGGTGACATGTGAGTGAGGGTATCCTATGCAATGAGTTTCCATAAGACCGGACTGCAAAATAGTAACCACTAGATGTAACGTCGTTAAATTGTTAGATTCCTATTTCCACTACTACAAAATCTACATTACTTGACACTTGTAGTTTTTGATTACTTGACGTTTCTTTGGAAAAAAGTCAAGTAATGACCTTTTATTAAAGGAAATGTCAAGTAAAAGGGTTAAAAAAGTGGAGATTGACAGAATGTTTTTGATAATTTCACACAAAGCATTACTTGACACGTTTTTCGTGTCAAGTAATATAAGGTGTTACTTGACACGTTTTTCGTATCAAGTATAAAAAGCTCTTACTTGACATATTTTACGTGTCAAGTAAAATATAAAAAATAATATTTTTTTTTCATCTTTATTTATTGTTTCTCTCACTCCCCCATTTTCATTTCCCTCTCAAGTTCGGTTTCTCTCCTACCAAAATTATCAAATAAAGTATAAAAAATAATTAACTTCCCCCTAGTAAAAAAAAAAAAACCCCAGACGCCCTAGATAAACCCTCCCCCTTCCCCCCTTCTTCGTTTTCTCTCACAACCCTCCTTCCCCCCTCCCCCCCCCCCCCCCCCCCCCCCCCCGAAACCCTCTCTTTGATACACCACCGGATCCACACCCAACCTCTATCGTACAGACGCCCTAACGCCCAACCTCGTGCCAGACCTCCGTTCACGTTAGATCGCAGCCGCACCGGCCAATCCTCCACTGTACAGGCACCCAGATGTCCAACCTCGCACCAGACCTCTGTTCACACTAGATCGCAGCCACACCGGTCAGTCCTCTACTGTACAGACACCCAGTCTCGCACCAGACCTCCGTTTAATTCAAAGATAACTCCATCTCAATCCATATTTATTAACTTCATTTCAAGGTTTGTCCAAGTTATACAATAAAATTCATATTTTATTCTTTACAATCCTGTTTCCCCATCTCTTCTCTATCACTATTCAAACCCCAAGTTTTCTTGCGTGGTTGGGTGAATAGCTTCTCTGATTGATTTTCCAGCTCTAACGACTATAACGATTTTGGCCCTGTTATCAACGCCACCCAATTAATCATGGTATCTCTCTTCTTTCTTTCTCTTCTCCTCTTGACTTGATGGTGGATCGATTTCTAAGATAATGACAAATGAATATGGAATCATGAATGCATATATATAATCTTGACTGATGTTAATTTTATCTGAATTATTATGTTTTTGTCTCCTCTTTTGGGTAGTTTGTTTCCATATTGATTATAGATTATGAGTTTAATTCATAGTTTCATGTCGGGGTAATCGAAATGGCCAGCATTTTTTAGATTTGTCTTATTCAGTTTGAGAACTTCCTACAATAGAGCCTCTTTGCTTATATGTATTTGGATAGGCTGCAAAAATTCTGACCAATTTAATTGTTGTGGGCTCTGGGATACTTACAAGGGCATTTATTCAAGCCTACCATCAAACTCTTGCAAGTACGTACTCTTTTTTCCTTTCCAATAGGAAGTTGGTCAATTTGTCCTCAATATCTTGGTCATTGGTGTAAAGTTTTTTGGCTGGCTTGATGGAAACTTGGCATATGGAATAAAAGAAACTTTCACCTTGTCTTTGAACTATTAGAAGCTATAATGTAAATGTGAGCTTGAGATGTACAAGCATTTTGCCAATAAAAACAAAGTTCTGTGTGCACATAGTTTAATTCTGCTTCAGGTGATTGAAATAGATATCAAAACTCTTATTTGTTTAATGTAGTTGGGAGATGTTAACATCCTGAATTTCTATCTCTTACATCCTTCCTCATCTTTGAAAGCCTGAACACTGTCTTCTTAGATCTTCGGCGAATCGTCAAAAGAATTTGTTATTTTTCGCCTGTGACATTTCGATAAGCCATTTGCAAATGAAAACTGTGTTTTATATTGCACATATTTTATAATTATTAGTCTTTCGTTGACTAATAGATGTAGAAGTTTGGGAAAAAACCTTTTCAGTCCCTAAGTTCTCACTAATAATAAGTGTATTTGGTCAATAAATTTTCTAAACGTACTTTTTTATTACTAAGTTTTGAGAATAGGTTTAAAAGGTCTTTGGGTTAGATTTTTTGTTTGCTATAGTAACAAAATAAAATTTTATTATACTTTAATGTTGACATGGAAATTTAAAATGTAAAAAACAATAAAATTAATTAGTGTTGGTCTAATAATTGAGTTATTTTCAATTTTTGATGTTCAATTCAAAGATTTCAAGGGATTGAAGCTACTGTCCAACAAATTTAATGATGTTTGGACATTTTGATAAGTATTGAGGTCTTGAAACTCTTTTGGAATTGTTACGTAGTTGCTGGAATTTGTGTTTTTGTAACCATTATTATTGAACTTTTCATAGATTGGATTACTTTGTTGTAGTTTTGAAATGGCATTTGAATCAAGGCACACTTTGGGTAATTTATTTAGAGTTAATGTGTTATTTTAGTGAATGAAAATTTGAAGAAATTTTTTATTGCTTGTAGATAAGATTGGGCTTCCTTATTCTTTCTTTTTTGTGAAAGTTGTGAAAGTTGGGGGACAGGTATCTGCATTCTTCTATTTTAAATTTTAGCATATGCTTGATTTGTTGATAATCTTCTTCCTCTTTATTATATTTTCTCAAATCTCTCCCATCTTCCTTTGTTTTGCAGCAAAAAGTCATTGTTCCTCTGGAGGCTGGATATGGTCAAAAGAGAATGAATGAAATCCCAGTAAGTCCCTAACTTTAAGTTATAGATATTTTTTGAGTTTCGAGTATGATAGTTTTTTCATTGCATCAAGTAAGTCAATCATGTATATTTTTCCTTGTGTGTGACTTTTTGTCATTGTTGTATCTTAACACTTATTTCTATATTTTGAAATTTGATGTTATCGCCCTTTATTCTATTTTGCAGGTTGACTTGCTTAAACATGGCTTGCTTGACCCTTAATTCTCGATCTTTAGATTTCAAAACTCAATGTATAGATTAAATAATGTACTTTGTTGAGAGGTTACTTATTAAACAATTTGTCACTTTTGTGTTTGTTGAAAATTGTGTTTTGTATACAAAAGAAATAGTTGAGATTTTATTTTGTTCATGTACATGTGAAAGAGAAATATTGTTGTAATTTGTGAGGAGTGTTCATATGAAAGATCATAGTTGAACATATGGAATTTTTAGTGAATATATCGAGTTGATAGATCTTAAATGTATAATGTTTATTTAGTTGATTTAATTATATTATTGGAATATCAATTGGGACATTTAATTTGAAAAAAAAAAAAAAAAAGACATATACTTGACACATAAAAAACGTCAAGAGTTATCATATATGATACATAATCAATGTCAAGAATCAATAAACTTGACATACCACCAATGTCAAGTGTTTCTTGACACAAAAATTGTATCAAGAAACATTTGTCTTGACGTTTTTTGGGCGTCAAGTTATCACACTATACTTGATAGTCGAATATTCAACACTTTTATAAGCGTCAAGTATACCCTTTACTTGACATTGGAAAAACGTTAAGTAATCCAATTTTTGTAGTAGTGTTCAATTGGATGACCTAGATAACTTAGTCTTAATCCAGAGTGTATTATGAACTCCTGTTTACGAGGGAATGTCCTTTGATTTGTATGGGTGAGAGTGTCCATTGAGTTGTTCCGACTCCCATTTTTATCACTCATACACATTTTGTCGATCACAAACTTGATGAAGTTGGTCTTAGTACGAACTAGATGTGAACTATTCATAGCTCAGTTTTTGAGTGGTTTGTCTTTGATAAACTTGATGGAGCAATTAATGATTGTGAAAGTGTGATTTCCTTCTATGAAAAAGTTTAAGGGCTTGTTCTTAGAACTTTTAGGGTGACTCGAGATTCTATGTGCATGGCCTTAAAAAGCACATATTGTATCATCAAATCAAGGGAAAATATAAGAAGTATATTATAGTGGTCTCAACCATAGTTATTGAAAGTTCAAGAGGTATACTTTCTCTAATCAAGTTGTAGCCCTATTTCACTATGCATCAATTCAAACCATAATGATGCTTAAGTTTATTCTCCTTTCATTGCTTAGAAATAGTCTTTTAAAATGTTTTTTTAATTTGTTTATTATACTATCCATTCATGGAGCATTGTTGGGAATGACTTGGGCTTTTAGCCTATAGCAAAAGCAAAACACATTTTGAGGGAAAAAGTAGTATGTTGTCCTACATTAGAAGATTTTGATTTGCTTTGCTAAGTGGGTTTATATACAAATACTAGCATGGGAACTTCCAAACTGTGGTTGTGGTGGAAGTAGAAACTTTCCCACACCTATGTCGTGTCCGATCAGCTGGTGGGTACTGTTTATAACATTACAGAAATATTTTATTAACGTTTTCAAACCAAATTTATCAAAACATTTTATTATCAAACTGAGTTTTTAAAACTGAAATTTATTCTCAAATATAAAGTCCTTCATTCCTTCTTTAGTATAGCTCTGTTCTTTTATTTTGGAAAACATAGAATACAAGAAACATTCTTCTTCTTCCTCATTCTCTCTCTTATTTTGTACTATCGTTTCTGAGCACTTTTTCATATGATTCAACCCTTCTTTGATGAGTGCACATCAAAGGTAGGGTGTTATGTTAAACTTATGGAACAATCGGCTTACAGTGATTTAATACTGAGGTCACATCGTATATTTCTTTCAAGACAGTAGTTCTTCCATGGCAAAACTACAATGATCTGCATTTGGCCTTACACAAAGTAAAATCTAAAGTCTCCTTTATTTTAGTGGACACGTTGTTGACTCCATGAAGTGGCTTTGCAAAACCTCAAATGCACAAGGTATGGGCTCAAAGATCGGCTCGTACAAAATATTATTGCCTATAATATAATGTGACATCCTCTACTGATTAAGTGAACATACTACAAGGATGAATTATATATGTCTTTCTTCAAAGAAAATCAATCACCATCTCCCCTAACGAGAAGGACACATAACTTTGGCAATATCTTATCCAAAGCCCTTTGATGAACTCGTTATGCTAGGACTCCTTTTTTATGTATCCATGTTGTTTGCATTCTCAATGGTGTTTCTTCTGTATGAAGTATTTATTCTTCATCCAATTGTTAGTTACTACAACCCTTCTGTTAAGTATGTCCTTCACTCCCTAGTCTTTTTTTTTCCTCCAATAGAAGTTCACTAATAACCATCAGCAAAATCTAAAGTCTTTATCGTGTAGATCAAGTTGGATTGATGTTAATGAATTGAGTTTATAATATGAAACACTATATTTATTATTACACTACAAGAATTCTAGGCTTTAATGTCGGTTTAAAATGATATTAAAAGGCAACCGACATTGAAGATCATATTATAAAAGATCTTTAATGTCAGTTTTAAATCGACATTGTATACCATCTTCAATGTCGGTTTAAAACCGACATTAAAGATAACTAACATTAAAGACCTTTTATAATACAATCTTCAATGTCGATTATCAACCGACATTAAAGCCTTTTAATGTCAATTTTAAATCGACATTAAAGCCCAAAATTATTGTCCGCTTTTTTCAATTATTGTTCGTTTTTTTAAATTCCATTGTCCAATCTATTTTTAATATCGATCAAAAAAGTTATAAACAAGAATTGTTTTTATATATTAAGATCACAACAAACACAAAAATTTAAACATAAGTCTTGCTCACAAAGTATGAATAATAGTTAGCTCCCAAAGAGAATAACAAAATTTATACTTACGAGGTAGTAGTTGGCTGCTTTCGTATAAAAAAAAATCCCAAAATAAAATCTTAATTGCTTTTGTATATACAACTTAACTTTCAACATATACAAAAAATTAACTAAAGATTGAAAGAGCTGGTTGTCTACAAAAAATCTGCAAAGAAGACATGCTTGTTTAAGTATATAAAATCAAGAATAAGTTTAAAATAAATTAATCATGCTAAAAGAAATTACATGAAGTATGGAAACTATATTTATACAAACTTACCAAAAGGAATGAATGCAAAACTTTCTATTATTTTCTCTGTTCTATGGATGAGTTTGTTATGCCCTCTATCTAAAACCTCTTTGTCCTCGTGCGACTGATGTCAATGAGAGTATATAAACAAACATATATAAGTTGCGTTAATGTAAGCAATTTATAAATAACGAAACAAATGAACTCAACCCATAAACAACTACCATAGCTGCACAATAGTCATTGTAATGATCCCAAATTTTAATGCTAAACTAAGGAACATTACCAGATTTTAACCTTCAACTAACTTTACAACTCAGGTATTTTAGAAAAAATTCAGCAACATGACAGCACTAACACAACAATACAAAAAAAATTATTTTAACACCTGTTCAAAGAAATGCACTTCCAACAATATTCGAACAACAATCTTCTCTCAACAGAACTACCAGAGTTTCCAGAACACTAATACTCAAACCAACTGTCTAATCAAATTTGACATAATTAATATATCTTATAACTAAGAGAAAAGACATAAAAAATATATCTTATAGGATTACAAAACATACAAAACAATAAGATAGAAAAAATAGAAAACATCCCAAATAATGCACTAGAAAACCTAACTGCGGCAACCACAAAAACTCGTTTCAAAAGCTTTCAGTCACAAGAATAATTCCAAGAGAAACAACCAAATGAATTACCCCAACCACCTACAGAACATAAAAAAGAAAATCTCAAAAGAATAGCTATACAAACATATTAATAAATATCTTTTACTAGGCATTTTATTAAAAAGAAGGGTTTGTAGAATCAAACAAACATATCCTTTACTAGGCATTTTACTAAAGAAAAACATATAACTTAATTTAAACATATACATGTACTTTAATAAAAAATAATACTTTCTCAAGGAAGCACATATGCAAAGTCATCCCAATTGATTGAAGGAAATATCAATAATTATATTCTTTACAAGGTATTTTACAAGCTTAACCTGCAAACAGAACACTCCAAGACATTAAACATTACATGAAAAGTTGTAGAGGGTTGTATTAACTGCAAGAAAAAAATGTATCTGCATTTTAGTAACTAGAAAATATAGCTACAAAACCTTAACTAATGAGGCTTTCATCCTATCACACACTGAGGATTTACTTCAAAATGTTTTATTTATTTACTAGTGTTAGAGCTAAAGATTAAACAAAAGAGAAAAGAGTTCTTGAGTTAATGACTCCAAAGATTAAAAGAATCGAAAGGCTCTTGAAGTAAGAAACCAAAATCCCAATGTTAGAACTTAGTTTGATGGTTAATTCAAAGACTCAAGAAGTATTCGGAATGGGTAATCTTACCCAAAACAATTTCAAACCTCAATTCATACACCTCGAACCAAGTCTAAACTATAGTTAAAGCATATCCATGAGTTAATGACTAATTTATAGAACCTAAATCTAATCTGAAATGGTCTAAAAAGAGTTTTCAACAACTAAAACTCACCAAAATAAAAAGATTGTGCAAAAAGGGTTAGACCCTACAACACAAATTCCAATCCTTGGAGAATGCTTATACTTTGATTCTAGAAATGATTAAGAGTAAAGATCGTGATTAAGATATAATTGTAAGACAATCTTAATACATATTATTTTAGCATGAAAACCAAATAACAAATGAGTAAGCTCTACTTTTCTAGTTCCAGCGAAAAACCCTTTTCCTACAAATGAGTGCATACGTTATAACATATAAAAGCACATTAAACTGAAGGATTATAGCCAATGTAAACTTCTCTCATCTTTTCCTCTTTCATCCTTTTCCTCTATCCCTACTCTACTTTCCTTCTACTTTGTATTTGTGTACATAATTATAAGGTGGCAATATGATAGAGAACTTTCAAACCCATATCAAGAAGTTTTTCAGATCGATAATTAACAAAATCAACTAAACTTACAACACTCAAAGACATGAGTTCAATCAATAACAAATGATCTAAAAAAATACTTTCAAACATCCAAAACATACTTTTAATCAATGATCAAATCAAAACACTCAAAGACATATCTTTATAAAAAAAATTACATTATGGAAAGGATGCAGAAAATACTTGCGTTGACCGACAATCCTTTACTATTTTTTTCATATTTTTACTGCTATTTTGAGTTATTTTCCAATGTAACTATGCCCATTTGTTCAATCGACATAATCTCTATGAATTGATCATCCTAAGCGCCATGTTAGCCCAAAAGAGTAGCTATATGTCCAATATCTAGCACAAAACAACTGAAATGAATGAGAAAGACTTGAAAAACCATTTCAATTAATCAATGATAACCTTTTTCTTCTTTTTTTAATGTTGTCACCTTTCAATATGATACAAGCTCTCTCTAAACATGGAAGGCTATGTCCAATAAAGGAACAAACTTCTCAACATGGATGGAAAACATGTTTCTCTATGTATTGTCTATATTCATGAACTTAATAAACTACAAAACTGACCCATAATGCATTAATAACCTACAAGTGATCCATGTGTGAATATTACAACAAGAAAGATGAGCAATACTTTGATAAGGAGTGATAAATAAGCACAAGTTAAACATTTACATTCCAAAAATTCAGACTTCGAAAATTGAAAAATTCAGATTTCCAAAACTGAAAACATTTACATTCCAAAAAAAAATATAGTATAAAAAATAGAGAATCAATCAAGAAAAGATAAACAAATAGAGAGGCAAATCTAACCTTTTAAGAAGAAAGGGAACAACAAAAAAATTCTCTGATTCATCCTTAGCCACAATGTGGCGAGGTATCCATCCAATTTCCTAAAATCCAATTGAAAGTAAGACAATGGTGCTGCTTTCTGAGGCAAGGTAAAGTTACTTTGTTTAAAGACACTACCCACGATTCATTGTACATAAATAGCTATTTTATAAACTTTGTTGTGTGGGGGAGATGAATCTAAAGAATATCTAACCCCATAAACTTTTTAGAGTCAATAGATATGTCAATTGTGTTGTCCTTCTGTTAAATTAAACCAAAAATATAAATATAAACTCAAAATTTTAACTAAAGAAATCAACTGATTGCAAAAATTTCCACACCCAAAACTCAAAATTAAGAAAACAAGCAAGAACAATCACAAAAAAAGATTTCAAAAAATAAAAATAGAAATAATAGGGATTGCAACAGATCAAAACCTCGCGAACCCATCGAAGGGTACTTTTATCGAGTCCTTCGGTAAACATTCTACTACCTCCCATTCAGTTTCTGAATCGTGAAGCCGCCAAAATCAAATCGCAGACGATTCTACAGCTCAAGCTAAAATCCTCATCAAAAATTACTATGAACTCACACTAGAATCAAACACACGGAGCTCACTCCACGAAAAATGTCGACAAAAAAGGCAATGTTGGTCGGTAGAAGTCTACAGTCACACATAGTATTTATATTTATTTGATAAACAAAAACAAGTTCATCTTCGTTGATCATTCAAGCCCTAAAATCAAAACAAACTAATAAGATTTTCTTCTTGTAGTACACCAGAGACATTCACTATATATAAACAACACAGATTTCCTTTTTCAAAACCAAAAAAACAATAGAAATTATACTTCTATCGCTCTCCAACTACAGAGTTTACCATATCTATACACCTTAAACCTCCATCAAATGGATCAGCTCTCACGGAATGAAGACTAGAACTGCACGGGAATGAGTAGCAGGATGATCAATGCAACTACGCCCCACAGCAAGCTTCCTTCGGCCGAAAGGTGATACATGCGGTGGTGACGGTCCCAAGGCGAGGAAGAAAAGAAGCTCGAATCAACAAAGGAGAGGACTCAAACAAGAACGATGAGGAGAACCGGCGTCGCGAAGAGAATCCAATTGATATGATCCTCGGCAGCCTCAACGGCGAACTCATAGGAGAGCCACCAAGAAGCACCGAGGAAGATGGAGACGATGATGATGAGGAGAAGGACGAAATACGATAGAGGGTTCACGAAAAATGTAGACTACGGTACGACTGTCGTCGGACTCCTATCGATGGCGTTTGGTTCCAGAGGAAGTGGAACGGCGTTTTTACGAGGAAAAAGAACTCACAAACGTCGGATCTGAAATGAAAGAGAAAAAAGGGTTTTCAAGGAGAAGAGAGGGTTTGTAAGAGAGAAGTGAAAAAGGAGAGAAAAGAAAATGAAAGAGGGAGATTTTTTACTAAAGTTAAAAAAATAAATGGGGATCTTTATGTCGGTTTTAAACCGACATTGTAGCCTATCTTCAATGTCGGTTTAAAATCGACATTAAAGATCCCCTTTTTGTTATAAAAAAAATGACATTATACATATAGTTTCACTTTTTCCAACCAACATTAAAGCCCAAAATTCTTGTAGTGATTGATTCTATCTGTTTAATATAATTCAACATTTTAATACTTCAAAATCACAATCTGAATACATTAAAAACATAAAAATGTTGTTTCACGAACATTCACTATTTGAATCACAAAATCCAAATTCATTAAATGTATATTCGTTAAATTCAATTAATATAAATGATAAAACAAAATCCGAATTATCTACCATATAGGTCATACTAAAATGTGAAATTTGAAAGAACAAAAACAAAGATAAAATTGATATTTTAACCAAAAACATAGTAGTTACAAATCTAGAATTTCGATTTCCAATGCTATAATATTTAATTTTCACCCTTATTCGTCTCCATCCCATCTTTCATGTATTGGGAAACTTTGCTCTTCTACGTAGAAAACGTCAAAAAGACACATTACCAGATAGGGCTATATCTTCTATTTCTTCCTACATAAGCTTTAACTTTAAACACTTTCTTTTCTTTTTTGTTCCCTCTTTTCTTCGTTTCTCATGCTTCTCTTTGTATGGAATAATCGTAAGTCATTAATTCTCTATCTCTCTCTTTCTGTTAAGTTTGGTTGCCTAAACATACTTCACTGTTTGATTCAGTCTTCTTCGTTTTCCTTCCAGCCAAGTTTATATATGTCAACATGTGTATAATTCAATTGACAAGAACTATCAATTTCAAGGTCTAAGGCTCGATCCCTCTTCCCACGTACCCTCATAGTGCATATTGTCAAAAAAAAAAAAAAAGTTTAATACATATTAAATTCTAACCATATCCATTCCTTTTATTACTACGGCCCATTTATAACTATTTGTTTTTAAGAAAAGAATGTTATTTACATGTTTTTGTAAGTTTCGTGCATCCTTTAAAAACATTTCTTAGCCAAGTTTTAAAAACAAAATTCAATTTTTTTATTTTTTTTTAACACATCTAAAAAAGTAGGTAAGCAAGAAAACTATCAGTAGAAATAGTGATTTATCTACTTAACTTTAGAAACAAACCATAAAAAATAAAATGATTATCAAATAAGAAGCGTACATTACCAAATTTAATTTCTTATTTTTTTTTCCCTATGTTGTGCCTTCTCTTTCAAGGGAGATATTTTGAGAGGGAGATAGAGGCGAGGACATTATTCTTTTGTTGAAAGCCAAGAGGGTTTTTTTTTTTCTCTTTCTTATTAAGTGCATTGCTATTAGGCAGCAAAGGTTTGAACCTTAGCTTGAACTAAGAAAGGTATAGATACTTTACCTGTCTACAACTATATGATATTTTTTGTGTTAAATTTTTAAATAATATGTTTTAAATTTGTCTAATGCACTAAAAAAGAAATTCTAATTAATATAAAATTTAGTCCGAAAGATTTTAGATTTTCTTTTAATATGTATGGTGGGGGATTGAACTCTAACGTTGAGGTTGATAGTACATACTTGACGTCAATTAAGTTAGGATCGTTTTGGCTCAAACATTTTAGATTTGTTTGTTTATCTTTCAATAATTTTGATTTTATCTTTTGTATATAGAATCTTTATTAGCACAAGACATTAAAGTTAATCGAAAAAACATGACTTACTTCTCTGATTTCATTGCACAACCTTATCATTTGATGAACTAAAAATTTAAAAGAAAAGAATCAAAATTGGATCAAATAGACATATCACTCAACTATAAAATTTAAAAAAAGAAAAAATTACCAATTCCATACTGTTTAGTACAAATAGGAAATGGAAATTTGAACCTCGGACCTAAACACGATCATGAACTTTATAATACTATAGATTTTTATATAGTTATTATTTTAACATGTATTATTGTAAGGACTAAATGGAAAAGAAAAATCCACACCTAAAAGTAAAACAATGAAATTGAGACATTTTAGAAGATCAATATTCAAATTAAAAGAAGGAAAAGAAAAACATAGACTAATTAATTAGGAACCTATCTACAATCGATCCCCATCACCATGCTCCGCCGCCACCGTCGCCGTCGCAGCTGCATTTTCACGGCAACCCATAATTTTACCACAATTTAAACTCAACGACATAGGAGTAGCTATAAAACTTGGGTTAACTTCTCCGGCCATTATTACCAAGACCTTGTCATCAAACATGGCGGATGGCACCGGATTCTGACCATCATCGCCTTTTCGTGGATCGGACTCCATGTCAGCAGCTCGAGCAGCACCGTTGTCACCGTTCAATACAGATACAGAAACCTTCCGGCAATAAGAGCAGCCAAGGATCAATAAAGAAAAGGAGATAAGAATTGATATGACGGCGAGGGCACCGAATAAGTATGGCAATGGAGAATGCCATGGAGTGGCTGGTGCAGCTGCCTCCATGCTGATAAGAGATTCTCTGGTGGCTGCAGCAAGGGCTATTATCAATTCTCTGGTATGTGAGTTTGTTGTTTTGTATTAAGAGCTTTTTGGAAAGATGGAAATGAAAATGAAATATATGAAAAAGTGTGTGTCTACATATATTTATATATTTTTATTTTTTTAAATGACAAATTTACCCACCCTCACAACTTTTGATTTTGTGTCTTGTTCAAGTCTTCTCTATCTGATATTGGGATTTTCATCGAGGATATTCATTTTGTTGATAGCTCTATAAATGTAGCCCTCTTTCATCGCATCCCTAGAGATGTGATTAAATTTGTTCGTGCTCTAACAGCTTCAACACCCTCTTAAGGTTTTCCTTTGATATGGAAAGATTTTATTTAGGATGGTATTCTCCCCTTTCATTCATATCGATGAGATTTAAGGATAGTGGGCTTTGTTTTGTTTGTCGTGGATCATTGATCGTTGTTGGCTTAAAAAAAAAAAAGAATTGTTTGTCAAGTACTCACATTTAAAAATATTTAAGTCTTGTTTGATAATTATTTTATTTTTATATTTTTATTTATTAAATTAAGCTTATGCATATTCTTTCTAGGGGTTGTTTTTAAATATAGAAAAATAAACCAAAATATTTACCAGATATAGCAAAATTTTAAAACTATCAATGATAGACCAAAATATGACTACTGATAGAAGTTTATCCATGTCTATCAACGTCTATCATTGATAATTCTAAAATTTTGTTATATTTTGTAAATATTTTTAAAAGTTTCATCATTTGAAATAATTTTCCTATTTCTAGCTATGAAATTCCTTTGTTATGTTATCTACCTTTTCAGAGTGTTATTAAATACTAAACCAAATTTCAAAAATTAAAAAAAATTAAGTTTAGAAAAAAAAATCTTGTTTTTTGTTTTAGAATCTAGCTGAATGCTCATTTAAAAGATGTTAAACTCATATTTGAGGAATTAGGAAGAAACCAACATTTTTAAATAAAAATCATTAAAAACAAAATTGTTGTCGAACGAGATCTAAAATTTCAATTTTGTATTTAGTAAGTTCTTGAGATTCACGTATTAAAAGAAATCGGTGATCTGAAAAAATCGATCAGCTCAACCCAACCCGCGTGGTTTAGGTTGAGTTGGATTCAAATAAATGAAAATTTTATAAGTTGGGTTGGTCCATGAGTTGACCTTAAAAAACCTAAATAAACTTGAACATATTATAAATTTTTAAATGTATTTTTCTTTTACTTATAATAAAATTAGATATACATATATTTATTTTAGTTTTATTTAATTTCATTAGTTTTTTGGATAATTTATTCTCCAACAACTCAAAATAGTTCTTTTTAACACTTTAGAAAAAGATTTTACATAATATAAATTAAAATTGAGTTGTTAATCTTAATTCAATATATGAAAATAATTAAATCAAATTTTTATATGTTAACATTTTACTTCTTTTTAGAACAAAATTTAAACAAATGATCGGTGTAACTTTAACCAATCCAACCCAAACGTTTCATAGTTGAGTTGGGTTAGGTTCATTTTTTAATAAATATTATTTTGGTGGAATAAATTTACAATTCAAACAATTTGGTTGGGTCTAAAAAGTCCCTCAACCTAACCCAACCCAACCCGTGGATACCCGATATTTTACAATTTTGAAAGTTATATGATTATTAGATATAAAATTAATATTGTTTCTAATACAATCTTAAAACTTTCAATTTTTCCTTCTATGTCAGTTAAATTTTAAAATATTGAAAATATTAATGACATACTATACATAAAATTAAGGGAAAATATTAATTTATACCTTAAACTTTAAGAGTTGTATCAATTTAATATAAATCATGAGATTTTGTATGAGTATAAATTTATACCCTCTATTATGTTTCGCCTGGAAAAACCTCGTCTGAAACTAATAATTTTATCAATTAAACCCGCAAACTTTCATAAATAAATCAAAAAAGTTCTTAGACAAAATTTTTTCGTCCATGTATTTACTCTAATCGTCCATTTTATAAAACCGACATTTGAAGAAATCTACACATGTTTAAGAATTAATACATTGATGATTTTTAAATGTAACTGTAATGGAGATTCTAATTTGATTGACTTATGAAAATTAAGGAAGGAGTCTAGTTGACTTAAATTATAAATTTGGAGGAGAATGTAAACTGATACATACACTTAAGAAAGTTTAGGGTTAAAATTAATACAATTATTAGTTCAAGATTTTAATTGTTACAACTTCAAAAATTTAGGAGTACAAATTGATATTTGTCCTAAAATCTAAAATTAAATTTTGAGGATCCGGTACAAAATTGAAAATTTAAGAACTTGTTTAACACCTTTTTTTAAATTCATTAACCTATTAGACATAAATTAAGAATTTCAAAATTCAATTAAACATTTTAAGTTCAAAAATTGAATAAATGTAAACCTAAAAATTCTTTAATAGATTTCGTATATGGATAGTTCAACAAAATATAGGATAGAGAATTTAAATCTCTAATCTTCTTGATTGAAGGTACATAATTTATGAAAGTTGAGTTATGTTCGGGTTTGGTAAATCTCTAATATATATCAACATGTGTGAGAGAAAATGTGGTGGACAATGTGGGGTCTAATTATGGAGGAAATAAACAAACATCAGGCAGAGGAATGGCTGCATGTGGTGCATGAAGCCATGGGTTTCTAGAGATGGTATATATTTGTCTTAGATAACAAACAAATGAATAAAGGAATAGAGATAAGTACAATAAGTTAACAAAGTATGTAATTTGGTGGGGATTATTTAGTTCAAGGAAATTATATGTGCATTGGATCTTTCCAAATGAGTGTTTTTGTGTTGTATCCTTATTGTTAGAAAGATATTGACAACATATAGGACTTGTTTTTGGGGTGGTATAAATGATGGATTAAGTTAGCAAACTAAAATATTTTTTTAAAAAAAATTAGGTACAACAAGTTAGTTTCAAACAATTTAGAAAAAAAAAATATATATATATATATATATATATTTGTCATGGGTCTCTTAAAGAAATTAGTGCCTTCAAGATGTAGATGTAAATTGAAAGTATTGACAGTCCAATTTTGTCTTTGACATAAAAGTTGTATGTTTTATTTAAACTTTAAATTAAGGTAATATATGTTCATTTTCCTAGACATAGGGAAGCCAAATATCACAATTGAGTTACATCTAAAGTAGGTTAAGATGCCCTTCAATTTTGGGTAGGTTTCAATGATGTCATTTTGAAAATTTCCATTTTTATCTTTAAATTTTGAATAATATATATATATACTTTAGAATTTTGAACTTGTTCCAAGAAACAACTTTTATAGAATACATATATGAAATTATTTTACAATTATATAAAAGATTAATATCATTAATTTTATTTCAAATGGTATAATTAAATTAAAATCATTTACATAATCAATTTTTATACACTAATTTTTACTTTAATTTACACCTATGTCTTCTACTTTTTACACCTCGGTCATTGAGTCGAACTTCATGTTATTTTAACTATAAAAAGCTCTCTAACAATATTTTCTGAATCAAATTTCAAAGTTCAAGAATAAAAATAAAATTTTTGAAGTATAAATACCATAATTGAAACTTAATCCAAAGTTCATGAGTATTTTGTATAATTTAACCAAATTTTTTTACGTTCAATTCTACTACGTATACAATAAATATCATATGCAATAGCATACAAAAAGCGCTAGTATAGACCTTTTATTGCTATAATAGAGTATGACGATATAACGTATATGCATTGCTATGAAAGCATTTCATAAGATTTTTTTTTTATGTGTACAAGTAGGAATATGGAAATTTAAACCTTCAATCTGAAGCGAGACTTAAGCTCACTTTAACATATCAAAACGTTTGTTAAAAAGTTATCTTTAACCAATAATATTATTTTCTTAACGCTATTTTTAACATATAACAGTATTTTCTTAATTAATGTAGTCCTTAATGTTAAATAGTCTTGGGAAGATCCTCTATCTACCTATTTCTCATTCATTCGTGTCGCAGGTTGACCAACCTTTTCTGTCAAGCTGAAACTTATTATCTATACTATCTAATATGGGAAATGGGAGAGAAATTTTTTATTTCCCTTTTTACCCATTTCGCTAGTGGTTGTAGGATTATATAATGTAATTTTACATTAATATCATTAATTAATTTTTTTCCTTATTTTTTAGAGTCACACATGTAACATCCTGAGTTTAGGATGGGAACATGAATGAACCAATATCATATCCAAATGAGAGGGAACTTGAGGATATGAAAGTATGGTTAAGAAAGGCTTAAAAGAATTGAAAGTTACTACCAATACCACCTAGGTGCAGCTTCCTTTTCGATGGCTTAATCATAGAAACTTCAAAGTTAACCATACTTAGCTTCGAGCAATTCTTGGTTAGAAGCCTTGGCAATGACAAGAGATAGATCACCGAAACGTGGTTCAAGTGGGAGCAAAAATCAAGGAAGGTCTAAATCACGAAGTAACAAGAACATGAAGTGCTAAAATTGTAGAAAGGAGTGGCATTTGAAAAAGGATCGTTGGAATCTAAACAAGAAAGATTCCAATCCTGAGAAATGTAGTAAGCACCTTAGATAAAGGTGGTGCCTTGTCTTGTGAAGCAATGCCAACTATGGAAGGCAGGAAAAGAACGGCTGATGTATGGTTCTTCATCAAGAGCCACTTATCACACGACCTCTCATTGAGAATAGTTCCATCATTCTGAACCTACCTCTAGAGGATTTGTGTCTAGCTATAATTATCATGCCTTGAAGATTGTTGATATTGGACTATCAAGTTGAAGTTCCATGATAATACAGTTCACGTAATTCAATAAGTGTGACATGTAGAAGGCCTAAAAAAGAACTTGCTCTCATTAGGTCAACTTAATGACCTTGATTGTAAAGTTGTAGTTGAGAAGGGAATTATGAAGGTGATTCAAGGTGCGCTAGTACTTATGAAGGGAAGAAAGGTAGATGCAAACTTGTCCATGTTGGAGGGAGAAACTTTTCAACAAAGAGAAGCATCAATTGCTTCAAGTAGTCCAAATGAAAATCTCACGATGATATGACTTCAAAAACTTGGACACATGTCTAAACAAGGATTAAAAGTTCTTGAAGAGTAGAATCTACTCATAAAGCTCACTAAGGTGTCTCTACCCTTTTATGAGCATTATTTTACAAGTAAGCAACACAAATTAAAGGTTATATATCAAATTCTAGAAGTAAAGTGATTACTTCACAAGGTGTTGGGAGAAGGAAATCGAAAGCGAGATTTTCATGAGCAATGGAACAAGACGATTCTAAATTACAATCATGAATGAACATATATTTACAGTCGACTTCAAACAAGCGGTTATACAATTCATACAGAGAAATTATAGCATGAAAAATTACACTACACAGAAAGCAAACTCTATGGACATATGAAGATGCGTCTCCACGTTTCGTTGCGCGACCGCTCGAACAATCAGCAACCTCGAACGCTCGATCTACACAACCGCAACACAGCATGAACACTTCGCACTCGTCCTCAACGATCTCCTCGATCACGAACTCCTCCACAACACGAACGACCTCCATAGCACCATGAACGGCCTGTAGAAAACCTCGACGGTGTCGAATTGAGTATGACACCACCAACAAGCTACCTTGGTATTCTCGGAGTGAGAATCCAAAAGGTGGGCTCTATTCAGACTTGGTATGAGGCAGACGAAGGAGTAAACTCCAATCGCGTACACAAGGAGATGGCGGAGACCTATTGTATAGGTTGATGCCTAATCGTTTAGATAAAGCTAAACGATCATTTAGCTCATCGTTTAGCTCGGTCTGTCGCCTACAGACTCTACACAATTGTTTACTTTGGGCCAGCGATCATCTAGCAAAACTATGCGATCGTTTAGTAAATATTGCACGATCGTTTAGCTCTACTCTGCACGATCGTTTAGCTCGTCCAGCCGTCGTTTAGTAAATCTGTATTTACTTGATGACTACGTGAATTTCTTTTGCGCGGAGAGAAAACTCAAAACTTTGTCAATCTTTTGTTAAAAAAACTTCTTTTCAAAATAAGAAAACCATTTTTCTTTTAAACTCACGGTTACCATGATTCAATAACCACCCACTACTTTGGTTATTTAAAAGAAAAAGAATTAATTATCTAATAATTAATATTATTATAAATATAAATGATAACTAACTTATCATATTATATTTATAACCTATAGTTTTAATATTTCATCTCATGAAACATATAAACCATAGTTCTTTTTTTATTCCATGATACTTAATGTAAATCTCATTTACATCAATCCTCCACTAGATGTATCTCATACATAAAACCGATTATATCATATATAATCAAAATATCTCTTTTCAATTTGAACATTTCAAATTAACACCAAGAACTGATCCTCAACTGAATCCATTAAGCTACCAAGGGGACCTCATGGACCTGTAGCTCGAAGCTCCAACAGTACGTGAATAACTGACTAAACTCTTTAGTCACGGGATCCACCATCCGTTAACTGCCAGGCATTCCACTAAAGACCGACAGCTGAACTCTCCTTACCATAGATATATTATATGTCCATCTTAACCAATCAGTAGTGCGACAAATCTTCACAGATCGCTCATAAGTACAGCTGGGCCAATAACTGTTATGCCCCTGTAGTTACATCTGTCTCCTTAAGTACCACTGATCCCTCTAATGAACATAAGTCATAGTCCTACTATGACTGGGTTTTCTCTTCCAAAGAGAAGCTGTGGCCACTATGTTCAAGCCCCGAAATCAGCCCTTAAGGAAGCAATCTCTCTACTTATCCCTGCTTCAGGAAAGGAGTGAATTCTATCTTGTGGATTGAGTTCCCAGCTCCCAAATCAGACAAGTCCCCAAAAAGGTAGGCATGTTGAGTTAAAAATCTGGCCATTCTCACCCATACTAATCAAAGGACCGCCCTCAAAGGCAAGAGTTCCCAAAACACTCAAGATTGAGGTCGTGTCACCTATGGTTATTTAGGTGAGATGTAAGTCTCTAATATTAACGACGTTATATACAAAGTCTAGTCATCTCGTGGTCTAGGTCTTATACAAACTTTTTGTATAGGACACCCCCGCTCCACGTCCCCAATGAATGGTCAGGATTTACCATCTGTAGTAGTTTACAACACTTGCAAACCTCTACAAAGCGGATCGTATCCGTAGTGTCACCAGGATCAGGTATCCCACCTTAATCCTTATACTGTAGACCTATTTAGGTTATCACTTAAGGCATGATCCACTTGTATATCACATATACATGCTTAAGTTCACATAAGATAACCAAGGAGTTTTGTTTATTGGATATGAGTAAATGCCAGAATTAAATAACACTTATTTTATTCATTGAACAATGTGCATCTTTACAAAACAACGAGACTCCAAGAGAATTAGGATACCAATCCCAACAATCTCCTACTTGTCCTAATGACTCGGGAGATTAATGTACAATACAATATACAAGGGCTCCCAGTATCATCTCCCACTTGTCCTAGATAAGATGTCGCATGTCTCGAAGACCCAGACTCTCCAGGTGACCCTTAAACACTTTAACCATGAAGGCCTTTGTAAAGGGATCATCAACGTTGTGTTTCGATACGATCTTCGTGACTAACACATCATCGCGATGCACAATCTCCCTGATCAGGTGATATTTCTGTTCTATGTGTTTACCCCAACGATGACTCCGAGGTTCCTTCGAATTTGCCACAACCCTGCTGTTATCACAATACAGTGTGATCGACAAATCCATATTTGGAACAACTTCCAAATCTGATAGGAACTTCCTCAGCTAAACAGTCTATTTAGCTGCTTCACAAGCCGCTACGTATTCGGCTTCCATAGTGGAGTCCACGATGCATCCTTACTTGATGTTTCGCCAGACTACAGCCCCTCCATTCAGAGTAAACACTGACCCCGATGTCGATTTGCGAGAATCTCGATTGGTCTGAAAGTCAGAGTCCGTGTATCCTATAATGATCATATCCTTATCTCCATACACAAGCATGTAATCCCTTGTTCTCCGAAGATACTTGAGGATTGTCTTGACCGTCGTCCAATGATCAAATCCTGGATTAGACTGATACCAACTAAAAATCCGTATTGCATAGCAAATGTCGGGTCGAGTACACAACATTGCATACATCAAGCTTCCTGCAGCAGAAGCATAGGGAATCTGTCTCATCTCCTCAACTTCTTGAGGGTATTAGGACATTGATCCTTGGATAAAACAATTTTATGCCTGAAGGGTAACAAACCCCTCTTGGAATCCTTCATTCTATACCTGATCAACTTTGATCAATGTACGATGCCTGAGACAGGACTAACCGTTTGTTCTTACGATCCCGAATAATCTGAATCCCGAGAACATACTGTGTCTCACCCAAATCTTTCATTTGGAACTGGGCAGCTAGCCAACTCTTAATGTCAGTCAGATACCCTACATCATTCCTAATTAGTAGGATATCATCCACATACAGTACCAGGAAAGCTACTGAGTTGTTGATGATCTTCTTGTAAACACAAGGCTCATCAACGTTCTGGTCAAAGCCAAACGACTTGACAACAATGTCAAATATGATATTCCAAGATTTAGATGTTTGATTCATCCCATAAATGGACCTATTAAGCTTGCATACCCTTTGCTCTTGATCTGGAACTATGAACCTCTCTGGTTGATTCATATAGATGGTCTCCTCAAGATTACCATTAAGAAAGGCAGTCTTGACATCCATTTACCATATTTCATAATCATAAAATTTGGCTATGGACAGGAGAATCTTGATAGATTTCAGCATGACAACAGGTGAGAAAGTTTTCTCATGGTCAACACCCTAAACCTAGGTATAACCCTTTGCCACGAGTCTAGCCTTAAAGGTTTGTACATTTCTATCTACTCCTCTCTTTCGTTTAAAGATCCACTTACACCCAATAGGTCTTACCCCATCAGGTGAATCAACAAGCTCCCAGATATTATTGAAGTACATTGTCTCCATTTCCTGGTTCATGGCCTTAACCCATTCATCTTTGTCAACATCCTCCATTGTTTTCTTAAAAGACAATGGATCCTCGACCCCATCATTCGTAATGACGTTTTGGACTTCAATCAAACCCATGTAGCGATTCGGTGGGTTCATAACCCTCCCACTACGTCGAGGCAGTCTCAACTCTTGAGCTAGTTGACTAGACGTTCCGACCTCAACAACTCTTGTTGATTTATCGGTCAGTTCAACAACTCTTGTTGAACCCTCAGCAGTCTCAGTCTCACTTGAGATCTCACGTAAAACGAGCTTACTTCGTGGTTTATGATCCCTCATGTAATCTTCTTCCAAGAAGATAGTATTAGTGGAAACAAACACTTTGTTCTCACTCGGATCATAGAAGTATCCTCCTCTCGTTTCCTTGGGGTAGCCTACAAAGAGGCAAACCTTCGAACGCGGTTCCAACTTCTTTGGATTAGTCGCTAGCACATGTGCCGGACAGCCCCAAATCCTGAAGTGGTGTAAACTACCTTTACGGCCTCTCCATAACTCAAAAGGTATTTCAGAAATACTTTTCGAGGGAATGTTGTTTAGGATATAACATGCAGTCTGCATTGCATAACCCCAAAACGAGTCTGGAAGATGAGCATAACTTATCATAGACCGAACTATGTCTAACAAGGTCATGTTTCTCTTTTCTGATACACTATTCTGCTGAGGTGTATTAGGGGCCAAGAGTTGCAATGCAATCCCATGTTCTATCATATAGTTCTAGAATTGAAGGTCCATATACTCTCCACCACAATCAGATCGTAGTGTTTTTATCTTCTTACCTAACAAGTTTTCAACTTCAGTCTTATACTCCTTGAACTTGTCAAGGGCTTCAGACTTACATTGCATTAAGAAGAAATATCCAAACCTTGAATAATTATCTATGAAAGAGATGAAATATTCATACCTACCTCAAGCTCTAACATTCATCGGACCACAGAGATCTGAATGTACAAGCTCTAAGGCTTCCCTGGCTCTGTAACCTTTTTCAGTAAAAGGTCATTTGGTCATCTTGCCTTCGAGGCATGATTCACATACCGGCAAGGAGTTTTCTTCTAAACTCTTTAGAAGTCCACTCTTCACCAACTTCTCAATCCTATTGAGGTTGATGTGACCTAACCTAAGATGTCAAAGATAGGCGTTTTCCTTTGGAGAAACCTTTGGTCTTTTAGCTATTGTTGCTGTACTGAACACTTCAGTATTAAATAAGGCTTTTATGACTAACGGCCTTAGTACATATAAGTTATTTTCCATTGAATCATAATCAATCTCCATTCCATTCTTGAAAATAAACACTTTATTCTCAGAAAAGGAGACAGTGTAGCCTTGTTCAATGAGACAATAAACTGAGATTAAGTTCCTTATCTGTTACTGGATAATGTTTTTGTAGTTCCTCTTAATATGAGGAACTACAAAAACATTATCCAGTAATAGATAACATTTCTTGTCAACAAATAACTTCAGCCTGCCTACAGCAACAGCTGAAACAACCTCACCAGTACCGACTCAAAGAGTTATCTCTCTCTATGGCAATGTTTTCTAAGAATTGAATCCTTGGAAAGAGGAACTGACATGATTGATAGCACCTGAATCAAGGATCAAGCAGAATCATCATTCTCTACCAGACATGTCTCCAATACCAATAAATCATATTTACTGTCTTGTCTCCACTTTTGGAGAGTGGTGGGATGGAGGTCGTTTGCCACGAAATTCGTATCACACAATTCTTTCCATTGTAAATAATCGATCATTTTAAAAGCTTTAAATAGAAATACAAACGAGTTGCTAAAAAGAAAAATACATTGACCTACGTTAGGTTTTAAGCAAATACCCGTTGTAAAACAAAACAACATCCAATAAGGTTTTAGCAAAACTAACATGAACCCCGTATGACATTTAGTTTCGCAATGACGCTTTAAATGTTTAGGACAAAAGCTGCCGAAGGGAGGTCAGTTATCCCTCATCTGAATTGAGAAGTTAACCTGCGGACATATAAAGGACGAGAATATATAAGCAACAAGTTTGCGAAATTTTGTAATTATGGAGGCATTAAAAGGCAGTTCACTACTACTTATACTCTTCAGCAAAATGGAGTGGCAGAGTGGATAAACAGAACCTTGATAGAGAGAACAAAAGCAATATTAGGAGTTGCAAGCTTAGACAAAACTTTTTGGGTAAAAGTAGTTGATACCAACTATTATGTAGTGAATCGTGCTCCATCAACTACAATTGAGTTGAAGACACCAATACATATGTGGATTGGCAAGCCAACTGATTATTCGAACCTTCATATATTTGGAAACCTAGTGTACGTAATGTACAAGGCCCAAGAAACAATAAAGCTAGAACCAAAACCCAGGAGATGTTTATTCTTGGGGTATGTTGATGGTGTGAAGGGGTATCTCCTGTGGGATTCCATTACCCACAAGGTTATCATCAGTAGGGATGTGGTATTTATGGAAGATAAGAAAAAAATAGCAGATGATAGCACTGTAAATAAAGCTCAGAGACTGCAACAGTACATGTGGAGAAAGAATTTGTAAAGGACTCTTTTGAATCTAAATAATTGTACAAGATCCAAGAACCCGTTGAGTCACAAATACCAA
Source organism: Benincasa hispida (assembly GCF_027475165.1). NCBI lineage: Eukaryota > Viridiplantae > Streptophyta > Magnoliopsida > Cucurbitales > Cucurbitaceae > Benincasa > Benincasa hispida. Next base: position 38,737,848 of record NC_143483.1, on the reverse strand, counting down.
AAATTCATCGATTCAATCAGATAAAAAAATCAACAGGTTGGCAATCTGAGTATATTATGAAGAGAAATGTTGCATATTATCTTCTAACCGAGGATGGAGAGCCATTAACTCTCCAAGAGGCAATGACTAGTTCAAATGTTACTTAGTGGATAATAGCAATGCAAGAAGAAATAAAAACTCTTCATAAGAACAAGACTTGAGAACTTGTAACACTACCACAAGGGATAAGGCCCATTGACAACAAATGGGTGCACAAGATTGAGTGCAAAAATGACAACCAAGTGGAGCGATATCATGCAAGATTGGTAGTAAAGGGATATAGTCAGAAAGAAGGTATTGACTTCAATGAGATTTTTTCTCCAATAGTTCGACTTACTATGGTTAGAATAGTCCCATCAATATGTTCTATATTTCACTTATACTTAGAGCAATTAGATATTAAAACTACATTTCTCCATGGAGATTTTGAAGAAGAAATGTATATGCTCTAACTAGGAAGCTTTTGAAGTAAAAGGAAAGAGAACTTGGTTTGCAGGTTAAACAAATCTCTGTACGGTCTCAAACAGACGCTAAGGTGTTGGTACAAAAGATTTAATTCCTTCATTGTGAGCTTTGGATATAACAGACTTAATGCATACCCTTATGCATATTTTAAGAGATTTGGAGAAAAAAACTTCATTGTCTTACTATTGTACGTAGACGACATGTTGGTAGCAGGCCCCAACAAAGATCATATCGAAGAATTGAAGGCTCAATTGGCTATGGAATTTGAAATGAAAGATTTTGGACCAACAAACAAGATTCTGGAGATGCAAATTCACCAAAACAGAAATAATAGGAAGATTTGGCTATCTCAGAAAAATTATCTGAAAAAGGTCTTGTGACGCTTCAACATGCAAGATTGTAAGCCAATTTCTCCCCCTTTTCTTGTTAATTTCAAGATATCCTCCAGTATGAGCCCTAATAATGAAGCAGAGAGGATGGAGATGTCTCGAGTATCGTATGCATCAATAATGGAAAGTTTAATGTTCGCCATGTTTTTTACCAGATCGGACATTGCATATGCAGTGGGAGTTGTTTGTCGGTATATGGAAAATTCTGGTCAAGAGCATTGGAATGTTGTTATAAGGATCCTTAGATACATTAAAGGGTTCATAGATGTTACATTTTGTTATGGAGGATCAAACTTTACGGTCATATGATATGTTGACTCAAATTTTGCATATGATCTTCATAAAAGCAAATCCACCACCAGATATGTTTTCACACTTGCTAGCAGAGTAGTTAGTTGGGTATCTAAGCTGCAGTCAATGGTGGCTACATCAACAATAGAAGTAGAATACATTGCAGCTACACAAACTATAAATAAGCGGTATGGTTAACAATGCTATTGGAGGAGTTGGGCATGAACATGAAAAAAAATTATGTCTTGTGACAATCAGAGCACCTTGTATCTTGGAAGGAATCCAACTTTCCATGCTAAGTCCAAATATATTCCAGTACAATACCACTTCGTTTGTGAGAAAGTGGAGGAAGGTACAGTGAATATGCATAAAATTTATTATTTAAAAAAAAAAAAAAAAAAAAGAACTTAGTAGATTACTTGACAAAGACAGTCAATGCTAACAAGTTCATTTAGTGTCGATCCTTAAATGGCCTAGCAGAAACTTAAGCAACATGAAGATGGCAAGGTAGAAAGAATAGTGTGGAGACGTGATTGATTATCAATCAAATCTCCAAGTGGGAGATCGTTGGATAATTATCAAGATTTTTCAATAAGATTATTTACTATTCAAGAAGTTTTTTGAAGACAATTTTGGGTCATTGGAACTTACACTTTGTCCAAGATCAATTCATGGTCATTAGATCTTTCACATCTATAAAGGACAATTTAGAACCATTGAATCTGCTTGATGCCCAAGTTTATTTGGGCTATAAATAGGTGGGGACCCATGGTTACCAAATCATCCCAAAAATCTACAAGTGAGTGAGATAAAATAAAGATAGTTTCTTCTTGTAAGAAAGTTTGTATTCCTCTATAAGAAAAAAAAAATGTAACTCTATTATATATAGTAGAATTCTTCTATCCTTGCTTGTGGTTTTTGTCCTAATTTGTTTAAGGGTTTTTCACGTAAATCATTGTGTTATTCTCTCTCTTTTTCTTCTTCATTATTATTATTCTCAATCTACTTTAGTTGCAATCATCATCATCATCATCATTATTTATAAAAAAAAAAAGATAACAAAAAACCCTAAATTTCATATTCTTCATTTCTTCACTTAGCTGCCCCAAAATCTCATTTTCTCCTTTGCAATCCCATGTCTTCGATCATTGGTTCAACAACTTTTTCTTGAATTTCATCATCTTGGCTAGCTTTTAACGACCACCCTCACCAAGTTGCCGACCTTTTTTTCGCTTGCACACATGTATCCTACTTTTATTTCTACTTTGAACATCAGTTTTAACCATGACTCGTTGGTTCAATAACTTTTTCTTGAATTTCATCATCTTGGCTAGCTTTTAACGACCACCCTCACCAAGTTGCCGACCTTTTTTTCGCTTGCACACATGTATCCTACTTTTATTTCTACTTTGAACATCAGTTTTAACCATGACTCGTTGGTTCAATAACTTTTTCTTGAATTTCATCATCTTGGCTAGCTTTTAACGACCACCCTCACCAAGTTGCCGACCTTTTTTTCGCTTGCACACATGTATCCTACTTTTATTTCTACTTTGAACATCAGTTTTAACCATGACTCGTTGGTTCAATAACTTTTTCTTGAATTTCATCATCTTGGCTAGCTTTTAACGACCACCCTCACCAAGTTGCCGACCTTTTTTTCGCTTGCACACAACACATGTATCCTGCTTTTGTTTCTACTTTAAACATCAGTTTCAACCATGATGTTCTGGGATTGATAGTATTTAAAGCTGACTTTCAAGATCCAGTGAGTAAAATAGTCACGTGAAATGAGGATGATGAGACTCTACAACTGGTTTAATATCAAACACAATCATACTTCCAATGGTCACATCATCATGAAGTTGCAATTCCTTCACATATTCACTTGTCAACAACTTATTTTAAATTTTGCTTTTGGAATGTTTAATACTATGTATTTGTGGTTCTATAATGTCTAGATAGAGTGTATTTGTGATATTCATGTTGTTTTTGAAAGAGTGTATCTCTGCATTTTCATTTATAATTTTTTTTTTTTTAGGGTAGTTTTATCCTTTACTAATTAGTATTTTTTATTATATAAATTCATTTTTCTATTTTTATAATTTTGAAACTTTTTTGCCATTTTTCCGAATGAAACTTTAAAAGTTTAGAGTTATTGTAAACTTGAGAGTCCAATTTTATCATATTTGTGAGTTCAATTTCTACGATTATAGTAAACTTGCGAGTCCAATTTTAACACTTCTAAAAGTTTAGGAGCCCAATTTTTACAATTGAAAGTTTGAAGGTATAATTGTAATTATTACCATACTTCAATGGTGGGTTTTGCAATTTACCCAAAAACATATATTTTGGTTCATTTTGATATGTGTACTTGCAAAATAAAATGTTCATTTTGGCCTCCGTATTTTTAACTTTTGTTTATTTAGGTCCATATACTTTTAAATGTACATTTCAGTTCTTATACTTTCAACTTTGGATCAATTTAGTCCATATACTTCTAAAAAGTTATCATTTTGATCTCTTAGAAATGAAATGAAAACGAAATGACCAAACGGTCACTTTTTAGAAGTATATAGATCAAAATAGATATTTTGAAAGTAGCGAGACCAAAATGAACTAAAATTGAAATTACAAGAACTAAAATGAAACATTTAAAAGTTCAGTAACAAAAATGAACTAAAGTTGAAAATACAAGAACCAAAAACACATGGTTTAAGGTAAGATGATGATTAATAAGAATGCCCCATACTGTAATCAGTTGCATTTTAAAAGAAATATCTTCAGAAGATTGGGAGCTTCATGAATTGCTAAATGAATTAATGTCACACAATACAAACAATAAATAAGTTTCGAGGCTTTGGCCACTCTCACGACTCATTTGCTGTTTAGTCATCCTGTCCTAACAAGAACCAGATGTTCTTCCCTTCAAATGAATCTGAAACATCAAACTCTCCCCACAACTAAAAAAAAATTACTTGCACAATATAAAAAAATTTACATTCTTTCGGAAGGATGACCAACGACCAACCAACCCGTTTACTTTACATTAATGGTTAATCCTAACAGTAAGAAATTACCAGCATCATGAACAATGTGTAGCTCTCAAGTTATTCTCCACTGATCATTAGTGAGTGAGAAGGTACCTTCTTGATTTCAACAAAAGTCGAAAACTCGTCGCTCATTGGTTGCTTCCATGGCTCTCCATCCATCTGCAAAAATGCATCTTTCCATTCTCCACCTCGAAGTTCAAATCGAATTGCTGCAGCCTGAAAAAATAGTTTACCAATATTTTTCAATTTGCATTCATTCCTTTCTTTAAACTTGAATTCAAATAATGATTCAAGAATGACATGTAGCAGTCATCAACATTATTTGATTTACCTGAACTATATGTTTAGCAGAGATGAGTTCTCCCATTACAAGTGATGCATGCCATCCTTGTTTTAGACCAAAAACTTCTAGAAGACCATCATCAACTTGTGCCTCTACAAACCCTCTCTAAAAATAAAATGAAAAATGTGAAAGGTAAGTATCCCTTCCCTGGAAGTAGTAAGTATAATTTATTAGGAATTTAGAGGTAGAAAGAATATGGCAGGTTATGATGGGATATTACAATTCCATACACAGTTGGAACTGCTAAAACTTTTTTTCACTCTACTTTCTTACAAAGCAATCTCAACAGGGAATGTGATTCCAAAATGAAATTCCAGGTTATCTCCTATTTCTTAGGGGTTACAATAAGAAGGGCCAAATCATAAGCAAATTGCCAAAATTAGTGCAATAAACGGAAATTATATCTTGTTTAGAGTTCAAGTGGAATTGGGCTAGAAAGTATAATCTAACTGGAAAAACTAGAAAACTATGGTGTGCTCTGTAAAGGGAAAAAAATGGAACTATGTACCTTTTCCATGTACTCTGGTGTCAGATTTCCCCATGGATGCCTGCCACTACCATAGTTGTTGAGATTCAAAGCAACCAGAGATCTTACACTGCAGGAAATGATTCACACAATAAGGTAAATGCCTAAAGTTACAAAGCAAAAATCGTCTCCCCTCAATTTCAAACAACTTAATCAGACTTCACTCGCAACATATGGGGTGCTAGCTAGTGGCAACATGATGCCTAATACTGGAAAACGCTTCAAACCATTGCATGAATGGTTCTAACTCGCCTCTTGAAAATCCCCCTTCCCTCATAACGAGATAAAAACACAGAAAAATTGTAGGGATACTTGTAATAGCTGCTAAAGGTTCGACTTTTTTGGGCTGTTGGTTTTAGTTTGATAGTTAGATGTCATAACATCTGCTGTTGCAACCATTAGGTTGCCATCTAGCAGCTAGCTACCAAGTTAATCACTACCTTATTCCCTTCAAATAAACAGTTAATTAACAAAATATTGTTTATTTAATCAATATCATATATGACGATGAACGCAAAAACACCATTGAAAATACAAGTTAAGCCAGGAAAAGAACGCATGATACCTCGAGGGGATTAAAATCTGCTCCCAATCTGAACAATTGACCTTTTTGACATGCATCCTTAGAATGTTTTTAAGGCCCCTACAACCAGAAAAGTTTCTTAGAAAATCCTAATTGCAAATTTAAATCCGAGTGTTCTTGTTTTCTATATTTTTAAAACTCATATTTAAATCACAAAGCAACAATTCTAAAATCATTTTTCAGGCTTATGGTAACTTTTTTATGGGAGAAAAAAGAGAGAATTATCTAAATCAAACAAAATATTTCTCCAGAAACTGTCCAACTAAACAAAAACAAGACTTTCCACGAGAATATCTAACCTTAACCTCGGATCACTAGAGCAAGGCGTGAAGAACCAGCCCTGACCACAACTATAGCCAGAATAAATCAGCTGCAAGAAGAGATTGAAATCAGTTAAGCGCATCCTTACATTTCTATAAAGAAATCATTAGAACATTTAAGATATCAAATTCAAAAATGTCCCAGAATCTTTTAAGAAACTCAACTATAAATCCATCAAGCCCTGGTGCTTCATCATTCACCAAAACTTTCATAGATTTTTTGTAAAGATAAAGAATAACCTCCCTTTACCATCTCATCCACCCTGACTTTACTTTCATCCCAAAGGAATGAAGGATCAACATCCCTCCCAATTTCTATAAGGGACTCCACCTCCACTCAACATCTCTACTTTGGAGGTCAAAGGTGAGGAAGAATAAGACTAATACAGACAACAAAAAGAGCTTAGCTCAACTGGCATTAGTGTATGCTAAGAACCAAGAGGTCTGTGATTCAAATTCCCCTATCTCCAATTTGTACTAGAAAAAATAAGACTAATGCTGACGGTAATAGAAACATGTAATAGTAAGAAATAAAGGAACAAAATTATTAACTAACCCAACCTTGTTTGCAATTGGACCTTGTGCAAGGTAAGGCTTTTCATTACGTAGATGGTGGAAGCCATAAGCAACCTGAGCATCCATTCCTGCATGATCAAAATAAATAAATAAACCTACATATACACAAGTGACCAAATAACCAAACAAAAGTTATTCAATAAAATTGCATTCTTGTAACCATGCGAAATGAGAAATTAACAAAATGCACATGCGATGTCCGCGTGTTAATTCCGCCTCTCTTTAAGCAAGGGAGTAACTCCATCATCCGAGAAAATTATATATATCTAGTATGAAGCTAGCTCCCTAACTAAGAGTGTGAGAGATCCACAAGTGGCATTCTCTATACAATTAGTCAATTAAATTGGTAGGTGCATTTTATTTTAATTTGCAGACCACACTAGTACAAAAATGCATTTTGATACCAACCAAATTTTTCAAGGCATATATTATCCTTTAAAAAGCATTGAGTTACAATTCTTAAATGCTAGAAAGGTAGTAATTCTTGCACGAGCCAATTCTAGACATGAGACTTCAGTGATAGTATAATAGATAGTTTAGTAGAATGCCACGTGTTCGCCAAAAAAAATATGGAAACAAGGACAACTTTATTACTATACAACTTTAGAACACAAGAAGTAACTGTACCATTACTTAAGCATCAATTCCTCTGTAAAACCTTTCGACTATAAAACATGCAGACAATTAACAATACACAAGAAGTGTGAAGACTAAACATGTGTACTAAAATGGTCCGGACTATCAATAGGCTTAATATAAAAAGTAGAATAATAACAGATACGAAATCCTCCACTTGTCAGGCTCAGAAAGAACTTTACTACAACTACTTAAAAATTAGTTTCTGCCTACAAACCTCTTTAATATTGACATAAAATCAATTTCTTCATACAATCCTCTTTAACTTCGACACTGAAATCAATTTCTGCGTACTAAGTCTTTTATATTGACAATTACATGAATGGAAGAATAAATGCATCACCCTTCAAATTTTTATGTAAAAGTGCACAATGTTTCTCCAAGATTTATCATTGATGAGAGTGTCATTGACTCAAGTCATAATGTATACGTCCCTTAGTGTATGCACAAGGCTTAAATAGTTAAATGCCTATTATACCTATGCTGAAGTAATTATAAAATACTCCTTCGTGGCAGCTTGCTTTCTCTGATAATGCCTCCTCGATTTCCAAGCTCTGCAGCCACAAAGAAAAACTTCTACCACTGAGATACAAATCCTTGTTGTCACAAGATTATTTGGAAAAGAAGAGGCAAGAATTTTAAAGATTTAACACTGATATTTTGCTTGTACCTCTAAATGCACAACGGATAACAAAAAGAAAGATGAGATATATTAAAGGGCAAGGTTATTGGTAAGATAACAGAGCAGATCCAAAATGTTTTCAGCTAGACTATGAAAGCACTAAAAGCTAAGTAATAAAATGCACAAACCTCATCAAGAGCATGCTCTTCTGTAGGTTTCATGCAATGGGGTAATTCCACATTTTCTCCAGATGGTGTAGAGAGAATAACATGCCAACTGCATCAGAATACTCAGACTTATGAGGAGCAATAAACGGTTTATTGATGCTTGCACTATCTAGACACATGACGCACTCATGGCCATTACATATACAGAAAAGTGCACAATCAAAGTATTCTCGTATGCAAACCTAACACACAATCAACAGCACGTCATGTTAATAATTTTGAAAATAGAAGCAGAAGCACCCTTAAAACTAAGAAAACAGTACCAAATTTTCCCACTAGTGAATGATTACCTATCCAACTTACGAATTTGACCGGTGGTTGCCCGGTCTAGGGATCTTTTGATGGCCGACTTCCAAGCAAAAGGAAAAGAACCACCCTGAAAAAAGCATTCGATCCTACGGCTCAAGAAATTATGAGAGATATATATACATATGATCGAAACTTTCATGAGTAAGAACTCACCCAGCCAAAGGTTCTGGATAAGTCATTGCCAGTACCAAGAGGAATTACTCCTACTGGTGGAACAGGCAGCCGCTCCTTTTTCTCAAGTTCTAAAAGACAACCAAGAACCCAACCAACAGTACCATCACCTCCAGCAACCTGCTCAATTATCCATCGGAAAATCACTTAGTTTCCACCATAAACAAAATTCATATAGCTACACATCTATTGTATACTTTATTTTCACTTTGATCATACCATGACCCTCATCTTCTCTCGAACATCTTTAGCGCAAGCATCACCAAGCCCAGCCAATAACTCAAGGCATCTCAATCCATACTTAACAAATTCATGAGGCTTCACATCTGTTAAGTCAAAAATCTGCACAAAATTTTTACCATCGGTTAGAAGGAGCTATACATATACATATACTATTTTTCTCCTAAAGAACAATGCATTCAACTCCCTGAATCCAAAACCAATACTTAGCATGATAATGCACACCTATTTACACAAGTTAACAGCAAGTTAACAGCAATTATGACTGCATATTAATAATTAATCGTGTATAATTAACAAACACGAAAAGGATAAGAAAGTATTGCAGTTGAATAAAACCTGTTCTTCGCTAATTAACATCTGGAGTCTCTCCTTGAGCAAGCGGCCATGGCGACCACCACTCCTTGGATTAATGAACACCACCATCGGTGACGCCGGAGGGCCATCGTCATTCTCGGGAACAAAAGCTGAGCCGGAGATAGAATTAGCACCAGGCAAACGGCTCTCTCCAGCGCTGGGATCCTGTAGCCGGATGGAATCTCTCATAGCAAACCGAAGGTATTGCGGCATCCGGAGCTTCTTCCTTAGCTCCTCCTTGTCAATTCGCAACCCTGTCAATCCACATCCCTTGAATGACTCGATCATGGAAGATCGAGCCGCGATTCGAGTTGTTGAATCGCCTTCGCCTCTCGACGATGGCGAGTTCATTACTTCCACAGAATCTTCAAGTGCCGGATTGGAGTCGGGTTTTTTCCGGGAAGATATATATGGTGGAGAACTGGGCGATCGAGTGAAGAAATCAAATCATAAACATTCCGGCGAAGTCAGAGGAGTTGGAAAGAGAGGGATGAGAGAGAGAGAGAGAGAGGAAAGGGAAATTGAAAAGAGATGATTGGGAATTTGATTGGTGGAATATTTTAATTAATAATAACCATTGACGGCGGAGTCTCCGGCGGGTTTTGCAATTTTCTTCTTCAAAAGTCCGTCGACGGAGACCTGCAGACAGTTATACCCTTCTACAATTCAGTTATTTACATTTACGTCCTCGTAGCGTCCTCTTGGACGTGTTCTAGACGCGGCTTTTGATTCTTCTTTCAGCTCTTTTTCGTTTTTTTTGTTTTAGAATTTTTATTTTTTAAATCGACGTGGGAATTTCTTTCAATAACTATGAATTCATTTCGTATATTCACATTTTTATTTTTGAAATTAAGTTTATAAATATTATTACTATTTAGTTTTTTTTAATAATATTTTTTAAAAAATTAGGACTCCTCTAAGCTCCATCTTTTTGTTTTCTAAAATTAAATTTATTTATTTCCCAATTTGGAACAATGGCTTTCATTTCCGTTGAATTCCTAGCAAATATATTAAATGATATATCTGATATACAAAAAAAATATATCTATATACTTAGTTAACATATATACAAAAACTACTTTTTCTTAATTTCCAAAATTTGATTTGGTTTAAGACATTGGTAAAAAGTATACAACAAATGGAGAAATTTAGGTGTAGAATTAGTATTTATAGACTTAAATTTTATTTAAAAAAAATTAAAAAAACAAATAATTATCAATTGGATTTGAATATGAATTGATTTTTGGCCTTTTGTTCTTCAAAATTACTTCTACTCAGAAATTTATTTGTTTTGTTTTATAAATATATTAGGAAGAATGACTAAGTCAAATGATCTAGGTCATGTTCATAAATTCTAGGTTATATTTAATTGTCCCTATCTATAATAAGTTAAAAGAACATTATATTACTCTTTTAAGGCTTAGTAAGTTATATTGTAATAAAGCAAAATAAGCATATCTTAATTGATATAGTGCATGTACTATAAACTTTAAAGTTTGAAGTTTGATCACCTACTCCACATATTATATAAAAAATAATAATAACAATAATGTAAGAGCTTAAGAAAAATAGTCAATCGATAATTAAATTATCTATTCAAACATAGCTCAGTGAATATAAGACAACTTTTATGTATTCATAGGTCGAAGATAGTTTAGTCCTCAATTTGTAATCATTATTATTATTATTTTAATAACCGATGATGTAAGAGAATTTGAACCTCTAACTTTAATACCTTAATTAGTTGGAATGATGCTCAAGATTGCCTCAACCAACATATATTGAATTAAGAAAAAAAAAAAAAATAGATCTAATGTTTATTAAATTAATGAGGCAAATCCAAGAATAGCAATAAAAAAAAACACATTATTATATTTGTAAATCTAGCGATGGTTTTTTGAAATTTTCAAATATAAAATAAAATTTAAATCTAACTTCTGCTTTTTGTTTCAAAATTTGATATATCAATAATATATTAGTAGTATATCAATTATATAATTAATAGATTAAAACATAATATTAATATACCAAATTTATTCGTCAAGTTATACTTACGCACTTGTGTATTCATGAACTTAAATTTGAATTCTATGTTCTAAAGTATAATTTAATTATAGTATATTGTTGTCAACTTATAATGGTTCAATTCGTCCTATTCATAACCATTCTCATTAGAAAATTGAAAATGTTGATGGTACTTTATTACCTCCAATATAATTGTTAAACATAGAATATAATTTCAAATATAAACTAGTAATGATACATCAGTGTCATACTTGAAATAAATTTTGAATGAGTATTAAAATAGTAATAGATGTATCAATTCACATATATACATAATATAAAGTATATCTAATCTATTATTGATATATAAATATAACTATTATTGTTATATGATTGACGATATAAAAAGTATATAAGATATATTACTGATATACCAATAAAGATAAAATTGATACGATTAGAAATTAAAATCAAGTTTAAAATATTGCCATATTTAGCCATCTAAAAATTTGTGGTTAGATTTGTAAATAATTCCAATATTCTTTTTACAGATATTGCAACTTTTTTAATTAATCTTGTTTCCCACTTGGGCTAGTAGTTGATTTTTGTTTGTATAATTTCTCCCTTATTCTTACTTATCATGATTTTTTTTCCTACCACAACAATAATGTCTTATGATCACACATCTTAATTATTTTTTTCCTTCGAAATTGTGCTCACTTAGGGCCCATTAGAGAGCATCAAGGGGATATGATAATAGCAAACACAAATAATATGGCATAAGAGATCATTTGAGGATTGTGGGTTTGAATTTGATTGACCTATCTCATTGGTATGTAGTATAATGTACCCAAATCTTGAATCCTTTTGTATTGTCCATCAAAATTTAAACTTTTTTTTTTCTTTTTATTCAACAAAATTTTGGGATAGGAATTCAATTCTTAACTAATTAGTCAAAGAATATAAGTATTAACTAAGTTGCAAGTTAATTAATAATGTTAAATCCAATTACAAAATAACTAACGATAACTTACCTAAATAACTAACAAAGTAATAACAAACAAAACATTTTTAACTTATTAACTAACTGAACAACTAGTAGTACAAATAATTATACTAATCGTTTTATCTACGATATAATGTAATGTGTGTTACATTTAATATGAATTGATTATTCTTCTCTAGTCGCTTTCTAACTTTGTATACACTAAAGAGAAACTTAAATCATCATTTCTTCAAACTTTGGTTGGTTTTTCAAGTAAGATGATCTTCTACGTCACACGTTTATTCAATAAATACACTTTAAGGCTTTATTAATACCACAAAGTTTGGGTCAAGCATGTCAATTTAAAAGGGGCATTTTCTAGCTAGGGATCAATTATTGTTAATCTAACCCTACTAAATATATCATCGATCTTTGCATATTGATAAGTGTTAGTTAATGGTTGAAATTGGTTCTCAAATTAATCATGTTTAAAATATTGATATCGACAAATATGGCACAATCTCAATTTTATCTAAATACAACATTTTCATTCTAGATAATCATTGGTTTAGCAATTTTCAAGTATACTGAATAGTCAACTCAAGGCTCAATTGTCTAGACATTCGATTTTCTCCATGAACATTAACATTGTTTCAATATTTTCATGGATATTACTATAAAATTAAGATCATAATGTTTTTGTCAACTACTATATCTAATATAACGTCTAAGGTAGAGGAGAGGTGCATGAACGAATTAAGACCACATCCCAATGAGACATCCTATAAAAAAACAAACTAATGATTACTATAATCTATACCAATAAGATGTACCTTTCTTTTTCAGTGGCTCAATCATAGAAATTACAAAGTTTATATGTGTTTTGCTTGGAGCAAATTCATGTTGGATGACCTCTTGAGAATTTTTCTAGAAAGCATGTAAGTGAGGACAAAGTATTCTGAAAGAATTGTTGTTAGTTTGTAAGGATGGTCTTCACTCTTAAAAGTAGATTAAGACAAGTAAAGATAACATTGTTAAGATCATTATAGAAGTACAAGAATATTGTGGTCATCAAGTATCAAATCAAGATTTTGAATCCTTGGGTATAGGGTATTATAAATGATATACATCAAAGAGAAAACCTCTCCAAGTAAACTGTGGTTTGAGGAGAAAAAAAAATTATATCTTTGTTTTCTAGAAAATCAAAGAGAAAATGCAACAAAATTAAAATTAAAAAAAAAAAACATACAATTTATATACTCTCAAAATGATAGAATTAAAACACATATATAAATACTCTCATTTTTTTTTTTTACACTAATATTCAATTGACGAAACAAAATGAATGAAAGGAAAATGCTAAAATTAAATACAAAATACTTTTATAGAAAATAAAGAAAATGTGGAGAGAAAGAAAGGGGCAAAAACGGAAAATAAAAATTATCTCCTTATAGTTTCAATCATTTCCTCTAATAAACTAACACATAGATGAACTCAATAAGTACTTCAGAATTCGAATTGACCATTAAAATTCTCGAATTTAATGAATCTTTGAAAAATAAATAAATAAAAAGTGGACTGACCAAATATGCCAATTTGCCATTTTCCCAATTTGTAGTTTATAGTCCTTTCTTAGAACTTTTACCGAAAAAAAGAGTCGGCAGAAGGAAGAAAAATATTAGCCCCTTGATGGAAAGGGTAGAATTGGTAATTCGTTAGAAAAGAAAAAATTGGGCGTTTAAATCGTTGACTCCGCCAGTTTTGGAGGGCCCACAAGAACACTGTGGGTTGTTAAAATGGGCCCACCAATGCCACGTGCAACGAATCATATTGCGGGCTGCTAAGGCAAACAGCGCGTGCTTGTCTGAACGACAGCGTTTTCTATTATGGCAAAAGGAAAATTCCGACCTTATTCTATTCTTTACGACATTGACAAGATTAGAATATTGAATCATCACATCCATTATAGGGTCTTATTGTTGAGTTGGATTGAAAACTTTTTAAATTTAATTCAATTGACTTTTTAAATTTAATCTAATTGTTGGGGTTGTAAATTTTTTCAATCTAAATAATACTTATTAAAAAATAAACCCAACCCAACTCAACCATTAAATATTTTAGTTGGGTTGGTTCGGGTTAATTAGGTCATGAATTTAAAATTTTTTTCTAAAAAGAAGCAAAAGGTAAATATGTAAAAATCTAATTTAATTATTTTCATATAATGAATTAAGATTAACAACTTAATTTCAATTTATATAGTGAAAATTTTCTTTATAAAGTGCAAAAAAAACTGTTTTTAAGAGTTGTTGAAGAATAAATTATTCAAAAAATATTTGAATTAAATAAAATTAAAATCAATATATGTATAAATAATTGTGTTATAAGTTATAAAAAATATATTTTATAAAGTTAGTAATAAATTGGAGTTGGTTTGAGTTATATTAGGCAAACCCATGAACCAACCCAACCCATAAATTTTCATTTATTTGAACCCAACCCAACCCAAATGAGTTGATAACCCAACCCAAATCGCATGGGTTGGTTGGGTTGATCGGTTTTTTTGAGTCATCGGGTTTTTTGAACACCCCTATCGATTATTGGAAAAAAGGATCGACATGGTTTTTTTTTTTTTTAATTTCTGTATTTATGTTAAATAAGCCACGTGAATTTTTAAAAAATATTCTTATAGGTCTTTGAAATCTAAAAGGTGTCTATTAAATTTTTTTACTTTAAAATGTGTGTTGGATAGGTTTTCGAAATTTCAATTTTGTGTATAATAAATGAGTAAGGCTTTGTCTGATAACTATTTCGTTTTTGGATTTTTATTTTTGAAAATTAAGCTTATAGACACTAATTCTACCTCATTTATTCATTTTGTTATATATTTTTTACCAATGATTTAAAAAATCAAGTCAAATGTTAAAAACTAAAAAAAAATATTTTTTAAAAACTTATTTTTGTTTTTGAAATTTGGCTAAGAATTCAAACATTGTACTTAACAAATATGCAAATCATTATAAGAAAAATGGGAAGAAAATAAGCTTGATTTTAAAAAATAAAAAAATAAAAAGATTACCAAACGGGAACTAAGCTTAAAATTTTGTGATGTTTAACATTTTCTAAAATTTTCAAAGTGATTGGACACAAAATTGAATGTCAAGCAAATTTTTATTTTATGTTTGGACATATTATCAATTTTAATCACCCATTAGACACTTTTTGAAGGTTCAAGCGTCTCTTAACACAAACCTGAAAAGTTCTCAGGCTAAATTTATAATAATTTAATTAAAAAAGGGGATAAACTACCATTTTAGTTAGTCAATATTTAAATTTGAATCTAATAAGTAATTGAATTCTTAAAATGTTTCTAATTGATTTATGAACTTTAAAAGTGTTAAATAAGCTTTTGACATATTTCATATTTCTTTTAAAAAAAATTCATATATCTACTGAACGAAAGTGAAAATTTGGAATCTTATTAGACAGAAGTTAAATTTATATAGGATAGATTTGTGAAAATTTGTGGCAAAATAATAATAATAATAATATAATAATGGTTGATGAAAAATACACAAATAGGTTAATTTAGCATGATTTTAAGAGAAGAGAGTGAAAAGTTTTCTTCCCAGTTATACTCCTACAAATCCATGTATTTATAGTCAAACCATCCTCGCCGAAAATTGATATTTTGCTTTATTAAGAAAAAAAAAACATTGTTATGCAGTAGCTCATCACTCACCGATTTTTATATCTTTCTTTTTCTTTAAAAAAAGAAAAGAAAAGAAATAGACATGTTTGTAATCTTATATCTTCTTATGAATACTTTTGGTATATTTGTGTAATTAAAATGAAATCATCCTAAAATTGATATTTTAAGAATGTGTGTGAGCATTTTTCATATTGACTCTAGACTAAGGTTGAGCAAGAAAGATCAACCACCAAAGAACGATCCAACCTATCAAACTAGGTCGTAATCGAGTCGAAGTACGTGTCACTCCTCTCCATGCTGATGCATTGTGTTATGACCCAGACACAAAAAAATAGATAAGAAAAGTATACATAGAAGGGACTTATCCTACTAATGAGTGAGGTATGTAAAGAACATGCTAGCTCAGTTCTACACTACTACTTCGAACTAATCATTGTCTTAAGCATCAAAGTATGTTGGATGCAGTAATATACACTAGTGTGAATTCTTTCATGTAAGGTTAGGCTTGTTGGATTTTGACAAAATATTAGATGAGCAGTTGTCTCATATTAGAAGGATTCAAAAAAGTGATGGGCTTCAAGCACTATAAAAGAACCATATGACTTTGGTTTCAAATGGTCCTAGTTAGAAACATTTTAAACGTGAGTGTGCTAACTTTAGTTAAGGTCCTTTTTAATTTGTATTCTCTTGATGGTTGTGGAAAAGGGTATAATCGATACAAAAGTATTGAGAGAGTTGAATAGTGGATTTCTTTTTAGTGAGTTGTGGTTTTTGTTTGAGTTTGGGTTTTCCCACGTAACTTCTTATATAGTTTATAGTCTTTTGGTTTTCTCTTAATGTCTCGATTATGTGCTTATTCTTGCAATAGAATTGGGAGACTTTTCCCAATAAGTGGTATCATAGTTTTAGGTTTTTGGTTTCTCAAATTTCTAAATAAGCTTTGTGGTTGCAACATTATATAAACTTCCACATCAAAAAATAGTTCTTGAAATATGCTACAGTATTGTGAATAGTGTGGGTTATTCATTATTTACTAATTTGCTCTGAATGGAGTAGGTGTGACAAGCTTTACGAGTCTAGTAAAGTTTAATGTGGAGAAATTAGATGGAATGATCAACTTCTACTTGTGGTAAATGCATGTCAAAGATGTGTTGATACGATCTTGATTACACAAGTGTTTGAAAGGAAGACTGAGCATGGTATTTATAAAGAGTTAAGTGGTGATAGTGGTCTAGTGGAGTCCAAGGGTAATAATAGTAAAGGTTCAAAGCAAAAAGTTTTGAGGCAAAAGATAGGGCAATTGAGAATGCAGACAATCTGAGCACATGAAAAACAATGCATGTTTGACAAAGTGCTCTAGATCGAATACTAATGTTGTCTTTCTCGTAAGGAATATGGTTACTTCCTCTAGAGAAGATGAATTCATTCTTATGGTTTGTCCACTTTACCATGATAGAGGATGTGATGTAATTAACAGTTCCACGAGTTAGCATGCGAGCATTGGCTTGGCGACTCATGAAGGTATGTGGTAAAAGGTATGTGTAGGACGATGAACAAGATGGTGCAAACGAACATCGAGTGACAGATTAACGATAAACGACAAAACACAAGAGAAGGATGATGATGAATGATAACTTCTTGGACGACAAATGAATGATGGCATCTTCTCATATCCTCACCGATGACTGGAACGACGAACGTAGTGTGTGGAGGATGATTGGACGAGGGGACGACGAGCAAATCTATTGGACGAACGACGTGATGGAGTTGACATTCAACATACGAAAGCAATTAAGGACCTAAGCACTCTACTACATCAATTTTAGGCAATTAGCATGCATATTCTCAGTTTTCAACATATTAGGGTTTCAGAAGCATACTTTGATGAATTCTTCCAATTGCTTGAAAATATCACATAATTCTTCTTCTATCTTTGCAATAGACCACCACAAAGGTCTTTTCTACTAATCTTATACCTTATATTGAAGTGTGGCCTTCAAATTAAGAGGAATTTGATATGGAATTTGGGAGTTTGAAGAAGGGAAGAAAAATATGATTTTTCTCACTCTTAATCTCAGATTTTAGGTTGCACCCAACCTCAATTTGATCTTTAATACTCAATATATAGCTTTCAACCATGCAGATCAGATTGAAAGAGATGTAGCCACTCAATTTTCCATTAAAATTTAGTGGCATGAGGTGGGTTTTTAATGAAAAAAATGGGATTATCCCACTTCCATTAATTTCTAATTTTTAATTCAAGAAATTGAATTATCTAATATATATAAAACTTATTTTAAAAATTGAATTTTAAATTGAATTTAAATTAAATTAATTTTGTAATTATGAATTTCATAAATCCAAAATTCAATTAACCAATTTCATAATTTTGAATTACATAAATTCAAAAATTAATAATATTAAATTGGAAAATTAGTTACACTAATTTAATTAATTTAACTTAATATCAAATATTAAATTAATATATCACCTCATTAAATATTTAAATCATATTTAAATATTGTCAACTATCGAAAACCGTAACGGTTATTTCAACAATTAAATATCAATTATATCAAATATAATAATTCAAACCCTAAACCGAGTATGAATATTTCAAATTCTCTCAACATACTATTCTAAAGTTTAATCCTTTTACAAGTTAGTAGAGTGACCTAACGGACCTACAGATCATGAGCTCCAACAATTTGAGATTAATTAGGTAAACTCTTTAGACCGAATTAATCAATATTCGTTAACTACTAAGACACACCACTATAGTTCAGTAATTGCACTCTCCTCACTGTAGATATATTTCTATCCAATTGATTTATAGTCGATCCATCATATGTCGTTCGTATTTACAGCTAGGTCAAAAATACTGTTTTACCCCTGTAATATATCTTGCTCTTTAAGTCTCCACTAATCTTTTAATAAACAATTGGTTTATGGTCCTACCAATAAACCGAATCTCTTTCAGCCACGATAGGGCGAGGCCCCTTTGTTCAAAACTAAGAATTAGTACTTAAGGGAACAACCTATCTGTTGACCTTAAAATGGGTAGGAGTGAATTCCATCTTGCAAGATTATGTCCCCAACTATCTATCTGGTCTTACCCCTAAAATGGGAGGCTTATTGAGTGGTGATGTTGGACCACTCTCACCTATGCAGATTTAAGGATAACCCCGAATAAACAGTTCATAGTTAGCTCAAAATTAAGATCAAGTTAGCTTAGGTCATCAATTTGAAATAGCCAGTTTAATCAGTAAACGGTCGTTATAAAGAAAAGTGACTATTTCGTGATCCGGTCGTATGCAAACATCTTTTGCATAGGATGCTCCCACTCACATGTCTCCACATAAACGACTTTGGGATCACATTGATTGTATCAATATACAAAGCAGGCCGCATCCATAGTGTCTCCAGGATAAGTTACCCAACCCTATCCATATATTTATAGACTTTTTTTTGGCTATATGCTAAAACTTGATCCTCTATTATGTCTCTACATAAAGTTTAAGTATTCATGTTATAGCCATGAGTTAGTTTATTAGATTTAGGAATGGATGCAATTTAATAATACCTTTATTGAAAGATGTCTCAATAATACCTTTATTGTGAATATAATATGTTTAATGTTTATAAACTACGAGTTTTAGGACATGTCCAACACGACGAACTCGGCTAGATGATGGATAGCAAGCAAATCTGGACGATGAATGGCATACTCGAGTGAGTAGATTTGGAATTAGTGGATTTTATTTTTTTAACCCTATGTATGATGTATATTGTTATATATGATATATACAATGATTTACGTTGAAAATTTTAGAGTATATACTATGATTTATGTTGAAAATTTAGTCCAATTGTGATTTATATATTGTGGAAGATATTTTTGTTTATATTTGACTGCTTTGAATTTATTATATACACTGCAGTATAAATGAAATTTATAATAAATAATGTGATTTATATTGAACATTAAGAATCGAAACTTTTGAATGGTACAACCATTTATTTGAGTACATTTATATTTCATATACTAGTTAGAATATTTGCAAACATATATTATAATGTTCTAAGGTATATTTAAAAATAGCCATGAATCCACTAGAAAAACTAATAAGTTGCCATGAAACCAGTTTTATTTGAGTACATATCAAATATATTTACCAATATATTTTATATATCGGTTAGAACATTTGTCAATGTTCAAAGTATATTAAAAATAACATGAATATGCTAGAAAACAAATTGTTTGATATGTAAAATGCATTAATAAAAAATAAAATCATATTAAATGTATTTTCTCTTTTTTGTGGAAAAGAGAAAAAAAATCATATTAAATGCATTTTCTCTTTTCGTAATAAATACACTTTCTCTCTCTAATACTAAAAGAGTTTTATATAGGCAAATATATATTAAAAAATGATATAAAGTCAAATAATTTTCTCTCCAACAATTTGGGTTGGATAGTTCGAGTTGTTTGTGTTGTAGGCCATTTGAACACTCTATTGTCATAGATTAGGTTAAAAATATTTATATAAATTCAAAAATTGACTTTTCATAACCATAATTAAAAACTAAAACAATTTATAAGAATACGCCCACACCCACAAACTTGCTCATATAATTTCTTTCTCTAGAACCAACTTTTGGAGTTTGCAATAGAAAAATTCAAGAGACAAAATACAATAATGTAAAGAATAACAATAACAATAAGAAAAACGGTGGTACTTATTAAAGCCAAACATTCGATTTAATCCAGCCGGCAAGGCAACATATTTTAAAGGTTGAACATCAAATGGTAAAGGCATTTTATTTTTATATATTTGAATGTTCAATCTATATATTATTACAAGAAAAAAAATGATTGATGTCGATAAAAAATGTTGACGTTTCGATTTTACGAGAATGTTCATGGAAGTATTGATAAAATGATGATGCAAAAAAGATATTTCCTTAAAATTAGTCAAAACTAAAAAAAAAAACTTAATTAGAAATGGTTTCTTTAACCTTTTAGGTCCCGTATGTAACTATTTCATTTTTTTAAAAAAATTAAATCTATTTTATCTCAATTTTAAAATGATTTACATTTTTTTTAAGTACAATTGTTGAATTCTTAACCAAATTCCAAAAATAAAAACAACTTTTGAAAAGCTACGGCCTCGTTTGGTAACCATTTGGTTTTTGGTTTTTGATTTTTGAAAATTAAGCCTATAAACACCTCTTGCACCTCTAAAGTTCTTGCTTTATTATCTACTTTCGACCTACACTTTTTAAACCAAACTAAAATTTGAAAACTAAAAAAATATATTTTAAAAAGTATTTTTTGTTTTTAGAATTTGGCTAAGAATTCTATTCCTATGTTTGAGAAAGATGCAAGTCATGATAAGAAAATGGGAGGAAATAGGTTTAATTTTGAAAAACAAAAAACAAAAGACGAAATGGTTAACAAATAAGGTCTACTTTTTTTCGTTTTCAAAATTTGACTTGGTTTTTTAAACTATTGATGAAAAGTAAATAACATAGAAAGAAATTTGGAGGTTGAACTAGTGTTTATAGGCTTAATTTTTGAAAACGAAAACAAAAAACTAAATAGTTACCAAATGAGATCTAGTTTTTTGTTTTTAGTTTTTAAAAATTAAGCTTATAACCACTTATTTTAAATCTAAATTTCTTGCTTTGTTACCTATTTCTTTGACCAATATTTTCAAATATCAAGCTAAATTTTAAAAACTAAAAAAAAATAGTTTTTAAGATTTTGTTTTAATTTTAAAATTTGACTAAGAATTCAATTTTTTTATTAAAAAAGATGAAAAAATCATGGTAAGAATTGATAGAAAATATGTTTAATTTTCAAAAACTAAAAATAAAAAACGAAATGGTTAAAAAAAAAAAGCCCAATTTATTAAAACATAAGCCTATACAAATTTTTAATAAGTTAAAATTTCATATTACTAATTTAGTGTTCAATTAGGGATTTTTTTTCTATATTTCTTCAATTTTTCATGATATGATGGCATCGGTTCACCTTCTTATGTGTACTAAAAATGATTCACTCTTATGTTGTCAAACTTACAGATGTTGCTAAATTTGATAGAAAACACTTTTAAACTTTGTACTTTATTTCAAAATTACTTTTGAATTTTCAAAGGTTTAGGTCTTGTTTGGTAACTATTTGGACCCCGTTTGGTAATCATTTGGTTTTTTGTTTTTATTTTTGAAACTTAAGCTTATAAACACTACTTTCACTTTCAAATTTCTTCATTTGTTATTTTTACCAATGGTTTAAAAAACTAAAGCCAAAATTTGAAAATTAAAAAGAGTAGCTTTTAAAAATTTAGTTTTGTTTTTCAAATTTGGTTAAGCATTCAACCATTGCACTTAAGAAAGATGCAAATCATTATAAAAATTGGAAAGGAGATATACTTAATTTTCAAAAATAAAAAATCATTCTACGTCATAGAGAAAATAAATGAGGGTTAGAGTCAAGTCAAGTGTAATATGTGAAAGAGCTTGACACAACCCCTTAAATGGGTGGTTTAAGAAAATTTAGTCAAACTTATAAATAACATCAAATTTAATTAAATGAAAAAGAAAGGCAAACATAAATTTCTTCCTCGCACTTGCTTTGCTTCTTCAAAGGAATAAAATCTAGAAAATGACAACAATAAATAACCTTAGGGTCACCATGCTGAATGGGTTATTATCATCTTTGAATTATATTATTATAATAGTATATATTTGGAATGTTTGATTATAGTAATAATTTTTGTTGGAGGTACAAATTGTTTTAGTTCGAACTTATGTTTTCTTCATATATATATATATATATTATAATTCAAATAGTGAGACCGTAGATATTATAATTTGCCGTCAACCACATTAGCTAGCAAATTAATTCTTAATTTTTACATAATTCAGTTGATTAAAATATTGAATTTTTAAATCTTAGTTTCAAATTAATTAATTTTAATTGATTAATTAATTAATATTTTGATGATAACAAACCTGATTTTGTTTATTAATCATTTTATCATTTTGAATAGTTCATAGCATAGAGCTCGGAACAACAATTTTTACGCATCTTGAATCACCCAAATCGGAGTTCGGATGAAAATGATATAGCAAAAACAAGCATAACAAAAAAAAAAATACTTGAGATGGTGACATGGCAAATTAATCACCAAATTGGATAAGTTAGAGAGTCCCACTTAGAACTATAGGGTGGGTGACACACGAGGCTTAAGATTGCAATCGGTGGATTTTAGTTTTGGGCTGACAAGAGAAACAACAAATTTTAAAGTTTCGTTTGGAAAAATGGCAAAAAAGTTTCAAAATTATAAAAATAGCAAAACAAATCTATATAATAAAAAAATACTAATTAGTAAATGAAAAAACTATCCTAAAACAACAAAATTAAGTACAAAAGAAAATGCAGAGGTACACTGCTTCAAAAACAACACGAATACCACAAATACACTCTACCTAGACATTCTTGAACCACAAATACATAGTATCTAAACATTCCAGAAGCAAAATTAAAAATCACTCAATATGGTCCTTTATGCAAGGGAAGATGACGAGCCGTCGATGGGGGGTCAATGGATGTATACAACAATGGACTTCTTCCAAGGTGAGAAAGAGCAAAGTTGATTTTTTACTAGGAAAGTTGTTGTTGGCAAATGAATATGGGAAGGAATTGCAACTTCATGACAATTTGACCATTGTAAGCATGATTGCGTTTGACACCAAACCAGTTGTAGGGAGTCTCATCATCTCCATTTTGCTCGTTGGATCTTGAAAGCTAACTTCACTTTAAACACTATCAATCCCAAAACGTTATTCTTGAAAATGATGTTCAAAGTAGAAACAAAAACCGAAAACATGTGTGCAAGTGAAAAAATGTCAACAACCTGGTGAGGGTGGTCGTTAAAAGCTAGCCAAGATGATGGAATTCAAGAAAGAGTTGTATAACCAACAATCGAAGACATGAGATTGCAAAGGAGAAAATGAGACGTTGGGGGTGGCTAAATAGAGAAGAGGAAGAAGATGAGATTTAGAGTTTTTTGTTATCTTCTTTTAATAAATAATAATAATGATGATAATAATAATAATAAGAATAAGAATAAGAATAAGAATACTAATAATAATATTATTAATATTAATATTAATAATAATAATAAACTAAAAAATATATATATACACATCCACATGTTTCAAACATTTAAAATTTAATTCCCATTTATATGTTTCTTTTTAAGTTCAACACGCCATTTTTACATGTATATGAAAATTTAAAACATCGAAAATATATATATAAAAAAAATCAAAATAATTTGATAACAATATGTATAAAATAATAAAATAATATTTAGATACAATTGAATTTGTAACAAACATATAAACAAATCAAAAGTTAGTTAGATAAAATCAAATTTGATAATAAAAAATAAATTCAAATATAAATTAGAGAGAAAAAAGGGTAAGTTTTTGTTTATTCTGATTAAAAAAATCGTAGTTAGATAAAATCTAATCTGATAATAAAATATAAATTCAAATATAAAGGGAGTTCGTTAATTACACTGTATTCATAATTCAATTTTCATAAGCTTCAACAATTACAATGTATTTATAACTTCATCAACCACAAAAACCTATGAAAAAGTCGTTGTAGAGGCATAGCAAAAACAACAAGATTGCAAAAGTGAATACTTATTTGTTTGTCAAAAAGACAAATTAATGATATAATAATATAATAAGATGACAATGAATAAAAAGCAATTAAAAATACAAAAAATGATCTAATTTAAATGAAATATATAGTTTATTAGATGATAATATGTATAAAATATTCTATAAAATCCTAATTAAAATAAAAAAAATTAATCCGAATTTAGAATAATAAAAAATGAATAAAATAATATAAAATCTAAAGATGTATTATAAATTAAAATCTAAATGGTGATTAGGAATTAACTGACTATCTTGAGTAGTTAAGGGGAACAAATTAAATATTGATTAATTCTGAATATTTTCGAAAAGTGTTAAATCAAATAAAAAAATGGCTAATTTGAATCAATTAGGGGAGAAAAATGAGGAAGAGATTGGTTTATTTTAAATTAATTCATGAAGTAGTTATCAAAATCTAATTTCTATATTAAAAATAAATTTAAATTTCAAAAGAGAGAAAAATGAGGAAGAGATTGGTTTATTTTAAATCAAATCCTAATTGTAAAGTTATAGCAAAAACAATAGCTTGTTAAAGAAACTACAAGAAAACCTAAATTGATGAAACCTTTGTGTAAATAACAAAAGTTATGACAATGTATGAAGTAACAATACTGATTCTTTTGCCAACAATGCATGACCATTTTTCAGGAAGTGAGATTTCTTTTTCCAAAACGTTAAAATAATATAAATAATAGCATATACAACTAATTTATTAAAAATGTGAGAAATATACAGCTAATTCAAAAAATGTATGTATATAATTATGAAAAACAATATAGAGATTTGCATAAAATATATGGATAATAAAAGTTTTAATAATATATGGATATTGCAAATATAAATTTGATAAAAAAAATCTGGATATTTTATTAATGTGAGATAAATTCGAAAGGTGGTTAAATAGAATCTAAAATAATAATAAAATATAGAGATTATGTTAACTACATGGGCAAAAGGATGACAGTTGTCTTTGACAAATATCAACAATTACCAAGTATTTGTAGTTTCATCAACATGAGTTGCCATAATTCTTATTACTGGCGTTTTGCATTTTTCAGAATGAAACCTCAAATTCCGCCATACACTCCAATTCCCTTTTTATATAAAGAAAAGAGAATTAAAAGAAATTAATTTTGTAAAAAAAAAAAAAAAGAATTTGTTAAATTTAAAAAAAGGAAAATGATTTTTTTAAATGAATTTAACATTATTTCATGTTTGTGTCTAACGGCTAGTTTTTGACAAAATGGTGGACTCTTGATTTTTATTATATTTTAAAAGAAATGATTTTAAAAGATATATATTATTATAGAAAAATTGCATTGTATGACAAATATATTTCAAGAA
The DNA here is from genome assembly GCF_027475165.1 of Benincasa hispida. Classification (NCBI taxonomy): domain Eukaryota; kingdom Viridiplantae; phylum Streptophyta; class Magnoliopsida; order Cucurbitales; family Cucurbitaceae; genus Benincasa; species Benincasa hispida. The sequence goes on along the minus strand of NC_143483.1, from coordinate 38,711,920 downwards.
ACCAAAGTCATGACTTCAACTTTTTTGTAACTATAAGTGTGACAATCACATAACAATCACATAATAATCACATAGAAATAAGATAGCAATCAAATTTTCAGGCGGAAGTTTTTTTGACATGTTTGCAAAAAAGCAAAACTTAGGGACACGCGTCCAGTTTTCAAATTTATTTTTATTAAAGTTGCAATTGCCCCTATATTATTATATTATATATTTTTTTATGTCTAACGACTAATTGAGTTTAAATTTCAATCATTCAATTTAACTTTTTTAACAATCCAATGACTCAAAGTAAAATCTACTTTTTACCCCACTTCCCTCTATTTTTATACTTCATCTTCTCTAAAATTATTTCAATTTATTCATATTTTTACAATCCTCAAAATTAACGAAAAAGCCACCATTGTTACTCCCTTTACAAGTTTCTAATTTTCTTTATTTTAATCTTATTCTTGAGAGAAATTTTTATTGTATTGTGAAGATTAAAGTGTGTAAGCTCTAGCTTGTAACCCACTCTTTTTGGAGAGTTTTATTGTGTGAGTTAAAGCTTTAAAAAAATATTGGAACGGTTGGATCCTAATCCGTGGAAATGATCGAATTTGCTCTTGTAAAAAGAGCAAGGTAGTAGTTCGACTATCATCCGTAGAAAGAGTCAAAGAAGATTTTTTAATGGAAGTCCCAAAAGGCGTTTGGGAAAGTGGAGGTAGGTCATATTTGACCAAACCACTATAAAAATCACGGTGTCTTCTTCCTAACCCTTTCATAGATATTATTGCATTTAATTTTAATTGCTTGCTCTTGTTGGTTGATATTGATTGAATAGATTATTACATATTTTTTTAATCAATATTGTTATTTAGTATCAATAGGGTTTTGAATTTAATTTAAAAATTATCTAATTAGATCAAATTGAGCATACATTAAGAAGATGTTTAATTAAACACATATTCACCCCCTATAGATTTGTCATATCAGTCTAACAATTGGTATCAGAGCAAGGTTGCTCTCTTGAAATTCAATTTTCTTAATAAACTTTATTGTTAGAGCATTATGAAAAACCTAGTAGCAAATGGAATTGTTGAAGACCAATCTATTTCTAGACCTCCTTATTTTGATGATTCAAATTATGCACATTGGAAAGCTAGAATGAAAATTTATTTAGAATCTAGTGACTATAATTTGTGGTTATTGTTGCTAAAGGTCCTTATGTACCCATGAAAAAGGTTGATAATGCTAATAAGCCTATAGAAGAAGAGTATGATGAAAATGAAATGAAAAAGTGTTCTTTTAATGCTAAAGCTATTAATTGTTTGTATGGTGCTCTGAGCAAAGATGAATTTAATAGAATATCCATGTATTCTTCTGCTCAAGAAATTTGGAATACTCTTGAAATTACTCATGAAGAAACAAATCAAGTTAAAGAGTTTAAAATTAGCATGCTTGTTCATAATTATGAATGATTTAAGATGGATGCTAATAAGTCTAAAACGGATATGTTTACTAGATTTACTAACATTATCAATGCTTTGAAAGGACTTGATAAAGTCTATACAACATCAAAAAAATATTAGAAAAATTCTTAGGTCTCTACCTAAGACTTGGGAAGAAAAGGTGACGACAATCCAAGAAGCAAAAGATCTCACCAAACTTCCATTGGAGGAACTCATTGCTTCACTCATGACCCATGAGACCATTATAAAAGAGCACTTGGAGGATGAGTCCAAAAAGAAAAAGAGTATTGCATTAAATACCATCTCCTTGGAAATTGACTTCGAAGATGAGGATATCCTTGATGAAGCATTATTGTCTATTTTTCACGTAAGTACAAAAAATTCATCAAGAGGAATAAGTAATTCAAGAAACACCTATCAACCCAAAGAGAGTCAAAATGTGAGAAGAACAAAAAGGATGAAGTGATTTGTTATGAGTATAAAAAGTTGGGTCATATAAGAACAAATTGTCTACTCCCCAAATCATCTAAGAAATCCAAGAAGAAGGCAATGAAGGCTACCTGGGATGATAGTAGTGAAAGTCAAAGTGGAAGTGATGGTGAAGAAGTGGCACGCCTTGGTCTTATGGTTCATAGTGAAAAAGATGATGAACTTGACGGTGAGATAACTCTAGAACCCCCTTCTTATGATGAATTGTTTGAAGCTTTTGAAAGTATGCAAAATGACTTAGAAAAACTTAATTCAAAATGTATCGTGCTTAAAAAGAAATAAAACACTTTGATTAGTGAAAATAAGTCTTTACATGATGAAATTACTTGCTTTAAAAAGAATAAGCATGTTGTGCAAATTGATGGAATAAATGTCTCTTGTGATAAGTATGTTTGTAATTGTGATGAGAAAAATACATTGCTTGATAAAGTTAGATTTCTTGAGCATGATGGTTGTGAAAATGATAATTTGATTAAATCACTCAAAGAAAAAAAATTAAATGTTTCGCAAGAACTTGATAAAGCTAAGGAGTCTATTAAAAAGTTGATAATAGGTGCTCAAAGATTGGACAAAATAATTGAAGTAGGCAAGTCTTTTGGTGATAAGAGAGGTTTAAGCTGTATTGATGAATGTTCTACTCCTCCAAGTTCTAAAACTATATTTGTTGAAGAATTTTCTATTGTGCCTAATATGCCTAATATGGTGTCTAATAATGCTAAATCTAGTTTTGTACGTATATGTCATAATTGTGGTGTTAAAGGTCATATTAGACCTAAGTGCTTTAAATTGAAGTATGGTCACACTGCTTCAAGAAGAAACTTTTCTCAAAGAGCAAAGTTTTACAGTGCTCCAAGAAAGAATTTCTCTAAGAAGAGTAAAGTGCATAAATTTGTTGTTAAAGATAAATCCTTGTATAATGTTGTTTGTTTTTCTTGTGGCAAGTATGGACATAAAGCTTATTCTTGTTACTTGTCTAATTCCAATACTTTTAATGCTAATGCAAAAATAAAATGAATTCCTAAGTTTGTAAATGCTAACATAATTGAACCCAAACAAGTGTCGGTACCAAAGAATCAAATTTGAGTTTTTTGTTTGTAGGTTTATTTGTAAGTCTCCAAGAAAAATAAGTGTCACTTGGATAGTGGTTGTTCAAGGCACATGACTGGAGACCGATCAAAGTTTATTTATTTCTTCAAAAAAGATGGAGGTATGGTAACTTTTGGTGACAACAAGAAAGGTAAAATTATTGACAAGGGTAATATATGTAATGAATCTTCTATTTTGATTGAAAATGTGCCTTTAGTTGATGGTTTAAGGCATGATTTACTTAGTATTGGTCAATTGTGTGATAAAGGATTTAGAATTGTGTTTGATAAAAAGAATTGCATCATTGAAAATGTTTGTGATAGAAAAGTCATGTTTGTTGGAAATATGGATGAAAATGTGTATACCCTTGATTTGAGTGATTTTCCTATTATTGATAAATATCTTTCCATATTGCATAATGATTCTTGGTTGTGACATAGAAGACTAGGACATGCTAGCATGCACTTAATTTCAAATATTTCCAAGAATTCTTTGGTTAGACATCTTCCTAAATTTAAATTTGAAAAAGATAAAATTTGTGATGCTTGTCAAATGGAAAAGCAAACTAAATCTTTCAAATCTAACAATGTGAACTCTACCACTAGACCCCTACAACTACTACACATAGATTTATTTGTGTTGGGGTAATGCCCTAAATCTCGTAGGGTCCTGTAGTTTGTAATTGTATTGTACAAACATTTTATTTATTTAATAAAATATGAGATGTTTTATTTGATATTTAGTAGTATTAAACCTCCAAACCAATAAACTAACATTCAAGGCTATCATCTGTAGCTTAAATATGTATGTAGAGATATACAGGTGGATCATGTTTAAGTGATAATCTAAATGGTCTGTAGCAGATGGATAAGGTTGAACACCTTATCCTGGTGACACTACGAATACGACCCGCTTTATAGATGTTACAATTGTTGTAAAATGCTATAAATGATTTGATCTTGATCATTCATGTAGGGACATGTGAGCTGGGGTGTTATATGCAAAGGAGTTTGTATAAGACAAATGACTAGTCCCATTTCTCCTAGTCTTTTCTATTTCTACTCTAGTTCTAATTTAATAACTTTTATTTATTAATTAGTTCAATAATTAAACAACCATATATATTAAATCCAATTTAAAATATACAATTAATCAATTAATAAATAAACATCACATGTTCATCTATCTCCACTTCTCAAAAATTAATTAGTTAATTAATTAACCATTAATTAATCAATTAAACAACTATATTAAATCATATTTAATATAGAATTAATTAACATATAATTATCCAAATCTATATGTATACATCTTTAATATTTGAACATTATTAAAATTTCTCTCTTAATTTTAGATCACATCTATAATTAACTATATTATATCAATCTCATTAATATGCAATTGATTTGAATAATTCAAACCATTCCTCTTATATATCCTTTAGTGAGCTAACAAGGGGACCTTATAAACCTATAAATTAGAAGCTCCAATGATATAAGATTAATTAATTAAACTCTTTAGTTAAATTAACCAATTTTCATTAATTACCAGTCACTCCACTAAAGACTGATAGCTGCACTCTTCACACTGTAGATTTATTTCTGTGTTCATGGATATAACCAATCAACAACGAGTCAACCTTTCACAAATTGCTCATAACTATAGCTAGGCCAAAATACCATTTTACCCCTGTAGTTACATTCAACTCTTTAAATACTATTGATCTCTCTAATGAACTAACAATTTATAGTCCAACTATAAACAAACACCTCTCGGACCAGTAGAGGTTGAAGCCTCAATGTTCAAGACACTATTAAGGGAATAATTTATCTACTTTTCCTAAGGTCAGGAAAGGAGTGAATTCCATTTTCTGTAATTGTGTTCCCAATTTCCTACTCGGACAAGTCCTCAAATTGGTAGATTTGTTGAGTCCCCTAATAAGATCACTTTCACCCATACAAATCAAAGGATTTCCCTCGTAGACAAGAATTCACAACTCACTCAGGATTAAGGTCAAGTCACTTATGGTCATCTTAGTAAAATGTAAGTATCTACTAGCAATAGTGTATAGAATTACTATTCATTTAGTGGTCCAGTCTTAAACAAACTCTTTGTATAGAATACCCTCGCTCGCATGTTTCCACATGAACGATCAGAATAAGATAATTTGTAGCACTTTATAATAATTGAACATCTACAAAACAGGCTGTATTCATAGTGTCACTAGGATAAGGTACCCAACCTTATTCATCTACTACAGACCTTTAGGTTATTACTTAAACAGGCCACCTGTATGTCTCTACATACATTTTTAAGTTTCATAAGATAACCTTGGATCTTAGTTTATTGGATTGAATTAATGCAGTCTAAACATTAATAAAATACCTCTTATTTTATTAGATATATAATTTTTCTTTACAAACTAAAAGATACACTCGATTCAGAACACTAACTCCAACAGTCTCCCACTTGTCCTAAAATGAGTGGGATGTACCATATCAAATACAATACAATGAATTAGTGAAGTATAAAGTATCAAAAACCAAAAATGGGATGTATAGTATCAAATATAATACAATAAACTAGGGCATAAAAATATACCCAACAATATCTCCCACTTTCCCTAGATTAAGTGACTCATATCTCGTAGACCCATGCTCTCCAGGTGACCCTAAAAAACTTTAGTCGTGAGAGCCTTTGTAAATAGATCAGCAACGTTGTGCTCCAAGGCAATCCGTGTGACAATCACATCTCCTCATTGCACAATCTCCCTAATGAGATGATACTTGTGATCTATATGCTTCCATGTTTGTCATTACAAGACTCCTTGGAGTTTGCCACTACACCACTGTTATCACAATAAAGGGTCACGGGCAAAGTCATGCTTGGAACAACTTCCAAATCTGCCAGAAAGTTTTTGAGTCACACAACTTCCTTAGTAGCTTCACAAGCAACTACATATTCTGCCTCCATTGTGGAATTTGCAATGCATCCTTGCTTGATGCTCCACCATACTATAGCTTCTCCATTTGGATTGAACATTGATCCTGATATAAATTTCCTGGAATCCTTATCAGTCTGAATATTAGAGTTAGTGTATCCTGTAAGAATCAAATCCTTAACACCATACAGAAGCATATAATTTCTCGTTCTCCTAAGATACTTGAGAATGGCTTTGACCACTGCCCAATAATCAAATCCTATATTGGACTGATATTTATTGATCACTCCTACTGCATGGCAGATATCGAGCCTAGTACACAGCATGACATACATAAGGCTACCTATTGCATATGCATAAGGAATCTATCTCATCTCCTCAACCTCTTGAGGTGTCTTAGGACACTATTCCTTAGAAAGAACAATTCTATACCTAAAAGGTAGTAAACCTTTCTTTGAATTCTGCATTAAATACTTGACAATAATTTTGTTAATATACGATGCCTGAGACAAGCTAGCATTTTGTTCTTATGATCCCTTATGATCCCTAAAACATACCGAGCTTCACCAAAATATTTCATTTGGAACTAAACAACTAACCATTCCTTAATTTTGGTTAGAAAACCTATATCATTCCCAATGAGTAGAATATCATCCACATGAAGGAACTTTATTTACAGAGAACCTTTGAGCGGAAGCAGATCGTTCAAATTCCATTGTTATTGACGCATACATTTACAGTGATACAGAACATATTATGCATCAGAAACTAAATTACAGCATGCTTTTGGATTAAAAACAAAGTTTAGAGATTATATCTTTGAAGAACCGTTCTTCAAGTTAATCCCTCGAATGAACTCATTCACGAACACGTCGACGAACTCCTTCGAACAAGCAACAAGCAAAAACTCGATCCTCGAACCAATAGGGACACTACCACTTGGTGACCTTGATATGCTCGGTGTGAGAATCTAGAACTTGTGGGCTCTGGCTAATTTTGGCCAAGAAAGGGAAGTTTGGAGTTTAGAGGAGGAAGATGATCGAGTAGGCACAAGGCTATCATATAGTAAAAACACTTTGTCGTTTAGAGAAAATGAGACTATCGCATAGGGTCTCAACTCCAATCGTGTAGTTACTCGATCGTGTATTGTTCATCTATCTTTGGAATTCTAGAATCAAATTTTATTTATCCGTTTGTGCCACAAAAAATATATAACTTTCCCACTAAGGGGTGGTTAGAGAGAAAAAGGGTTAATTATCAATAACTAATAAATTATAAATAAATATGATAACTAGCTTATCATACTATATTTATAATCTATAGTTTTAATATTGCATCATATACAATATATAAACCATAGTTCTTTTTCTCTATTTGATGGCATTTAATATAATCATATTTATATTAAATTTAATAACTATGAAACTTATTCATAGAAAATATATTTGAATCATATTCAAATATTAGTTCATCCAATCAAACAATAATGTATCAAATACATTATATCAATTATATCATATATAATTGAATTAATTGAATTATATCATATATAATCAAATTCGCTCTTATTAATTTGAACATTTCAAATTAACCCAAAAACTGATTCTCAACTTAAATCCATTGAGCTACCAAGGGGACCTCATGGACTTGTAGCTTGAAACTTCGTTGGTACGTGAATAACTGATTAAACTCTTTAATCACATTATCTACCATTCGTTAACCAGACACTCCAAAAAGACCGACAGTTGCACTCTTCGTATTACAGATATATTTCTGTGTCCATTAGATATAACCAATCAATAGTATGATGAACCTTCACAAATTGCTCGTAAGTACAGTTGGACCAAATTACCGTTTTGCCCTTATAGTTACATCTAACTTCTTAAGTACCACCGATCCTTCTAATGAACAATAGATAATAGTCTCACTATGACTAGACCCCTCTTGGGCCAAGAGAGGGTGTGATGCCACATTGTACAAGACCCGAAATCAGTCCTTAAGGGAGAAATTTATTTACTTACCCCTACTTCGGGGAAGGAGTGAATTCTTTTTTGTGTAGCTGAGTTCCTAGCTTCCTAATCAGACGAATCCCCAAAATGGTAGGCTTGTTGAGTCGGCGATCTGGCCACTCTCACCCATGCAAACCAAAGGACCGCTCTCATATGCAGGAGTTCACAACTCACTCAGGATTAAGGTCATGTTACTTATGGTTATCCTAGTGAAATGAAAGTCTCAATTATGAACGACGTTATATAACAAGACTAAACATTTTGTGGTCCAGTCTTATACAAACTCCTTTGTGTAGAATATCTCTGCTCACATGTCTAATACATGAATGATCAGGATCAAATCATTTGTAGCACTTTACAACACTTATAACACCTACAAAGCGGGCCATACTCATAGTGTCACCAGAATAAGGTACCCAGCCTTATCCATATACTACAGACCATTTAGATTATCATTTAAACATGATCTACTTCTATGTCTCCACATACATGTTTAAGTTACAATGATAACTATGGATCTTAGTTCATCAGTTTGTGGTTAATGTAACTAAAATATCATATATTTCAAAGATAGAATAAAATATCATACATTATTAATCACTGAAAATATTTGTTCGTACAAGGTTTAGAAACTACAGGAACCTACGAGATTTAGGGCATCAACCCCAACAATCTCCCTCCACATGGGTATAACTCTTTTGTTGGGTTTTATGTCCTAAAACTCACAGTTTGTAAAAGATAAACATATTCTATAGTCAATAAACTTATTATTGATTTTATAAATTGCATACGTAAAAGCTTAAATCCAATAAACCAAGATCTGTGACTATTATATGAATACTTGAACTTTATGTAGAGACATAGAGATGGATCAAGTTCGAGTAAATAGCCAAAACGGTCTATAGTACATGATTAAGGTTGGGTACCTTATTCTAGTAATACTATTAGATGCGGCCTACTCTGTAGCTGTTACAAGTTGTTGTAAAGATACTACAAACGAAGTGATCCAGATTCGTTCATGTATTAACATGAGGAATGGGGGCATCCTATGCAATGAGTTTGCATGAGATCAGACCAAGAAATAATTCACTCTTACTTTATAACACTGTTTACTGTATAAGATTGACTATTTCACTTAGATGACCTAGGTAACTCATCTTAATCCAGAGCTAACTATGAACTTCTATTTATTCGAGATTATCCTTAGATTTACATAGGTGAGGGTTGGCTCAATAGTGCCAGCTCAATAAGCCTCCCATTTCAGGGGTAAGACCAGGTAGATAACTGGGGACATATGGTGTAAGACGAAATTCTCGCCTACCCGATTTAGGGATAGAAGAAAAGTTATTCTTTTAAGTATTGAATCTAGGTCTTGAACAAGGGGCCCCAACCTCTCACTGGGCTGAGAGGGATCTGGTTTAGTGACTGGATCACAAACCAATTGTTCATTAGAGGATCAGTAGGAACTTAAGGAATAAGATGTAATCTCGGGGGTAAAACAGACATTTGACCCAGTCGTTATTAAGAACAACCTGTGAAGGGTCGACTTACTAACTATGGTTAAATCACGTGGACAAATATATCTACAGTGAGGGGAGCGCAACTATAGGCTTTAGTGGAGTGATCCATTAGTTAAGGAATGGGGATTAATTTGGTGTAAGAGTTTAGCCAATTAATCTAGGATCGTTAGAGCCCATGATTTGTAGATCCGCGAGGTCCCCCTACTAGCTCGTAAATGGATTAACTTTAGAGTAGCGTGATAAGTTAATTTGAAACGTTCAAATTAGAATTAAATGGAATTGGAGAATTAATGATTAAATATGATTTAAATATTAAATTCATCAATAGGGATTCATAAAGGTGAAATTTGTGTAAAATAAATTTAATATTTAATATTAAATTAATTAGAATTAATTAAATTGTTTAATTAATTATTAATTATTAATTTTATTATAAAATTAAATAATGAAATTAACTTTGTAAAATTAATAAATGTTTTCAGTTTTCAAAAATAAAATTGGTTTTAGAAATCATTTTATCAAAATTGGAAAAACACAAGAAAAGAGAAATATGGGATTTCTCCACCAAGCAGCTCACTAAAAACCCACTTGCTCTTGCTTTAATTCACCAAGTATGAGCTGCATCTCATGCAGCCTTCTTCTTTGCATGAATGTCCTGTAATAAATAGAGAAGATGGAAGTAGAAATCGGGCATGCAAACTATTAGAATTTGCTGAAGTAGGTTGAAGAAGTGTTCTTCAAATTGCATCAGTGGTGTTCTTTTCCAAATTTTCTTTATACTTATTTTGAGTCCCACAACTCAATCTAAAGCTCCAAGAGAATAGTAGGGAATATCTTGAGGTGGTTCCCATGAAAAATTGAAGAAGATTTGCAGCTGAATTCATGATTCAAAAGGTTCTACAGAGGTATGACACGAAACCCTCTTATTATTGTATAAACATGCTTTATTTATAGCAAAAAGTAATGAATTAGAATGCTTATTAATCCTTGTTGCTTCTGCTGTATGCTGATATATTCCTTCAATTGGTATCAGAACATCTTTTAAGTATTCAATTTGGTTTAATTTTGGTGTGTTGGATGTTTTTTTCATGAGATATATGAAAATGGTGAACTAATATGGTTTTATGAGATTTGGCATTTAATTTTTATTTGGTTAAATTTGTAATTGGCTCTTGTTTGATGAGCTTATATGTGTGCTTAAGAGTTTGTAATTTCTTTTGGAGTCATTAGAGTTGAAATTAAGTTGTAATTTAAGAAAGAAGTGAAGAAGGTCGAGCAGAAGGAACCAGTTCTTCAGCTTCTGCTCAAATCTTGTCAAAGATTTCAAGCATTTGAGCGAGAGCGAGATGTTTCGAAGGGAGATTCCATGTACAAGAAACCATCAAAGTTTCAAGCGATATTTCATTCGAGCGAGATTCTGATGGAATTTTCGAGCGAGATTTTGAATCATGTTTGAGCGAGATTTTGAATCAAGTTAGAGCGAGATTTTGAGATAAGAGTGAGAGATCGAGTTTGAGTTGAGATTTTTGAACTGGTTTGACGAGCTTGACCCGTTGACTAAGCAAGGACCATCAAGGATTGACCAGTTTTCTTCAAACTTGACTCAGTTCACCCAAAATAATTTTGATTGGTTCGGTTCAAGTGGTTCACATCTGGTTCAAGCTTTTTAGGTCCAGTTTGGAGCGGTTCGAGTGATCGGAAAGGTTTGGAGTTGTTTCTTGCTGTTTATGAAATATTTAGGCCTTTGTTTGCTTGTTTATGCCAAAACTAAAACCATATCAGTATGTATTTAATTATTTATGCATATGATGTATGTTATAAATAAATCTTGTATGTGCATATAGTATGCCATGTAGATTTAAAATCCCACCATAGGAAGCATGTTACATGCATAATGTATATGTTATAATCTGTTATATTATACAAAATGCATGTTTAGGGTTTCTGTTATTTAATATAACTGTTATATTAAATTTGAATGCCTTTGATGTATGTTGTGGATGTTTAACATGTCTAAAATTTTGTAAGCTATTATAAAATTAGATTAGACATTTAAAATTCATAACAAAGAACAACTACATATTCATGTAAGTTAAACACTTGTTTTAATAGTTAAAACAGGTCGCTATCTTATAAATCATAGTTACAAACTCAACCATCTGTCTAAGGCTGAGGGTACTTAAGTTGATGGTCTACAGAACACCTCCTACCTATAGATTATGGCCGAAGAATTGAGTGTTGTTAACCGGTTTTATAAGCATACATGAGTGGTGTGAGGTAATAAAACAGTTTATCACCTGGACATTGTAAATTAAAATTCAATTATAAGTGTTATACTTGGATAAACCATTTAGACTTAGGGTTATTTTAATTAGCCGAAAAGAACCTAAGTATAAATTTACTCAAATTAATAGAACATTTTAATGGGAGTTTAATAACTTATATATGATAAAGTTATTAAGAATACTTTAGTGGGAGATTAATAACATATACGATATGATATTTTTAGCTCTCACATCCCTAAGAGTTCACAATCGAGATTTAAGCGGTACTTCGTGTCACCATGAGAGTGACCTCCATACGGAAAGTGTTTGTATGAGTCAATAACAAAGTGAATAGGGGAAGTAGTCCATAGTAAGTGGGTGAAGGATATGTGTCAACGTATCCTGCGGTCTCTTCCGTTAGTTTAGACCGTGAGATTCCTATGTTGCACCTGCTAGTTTGCTTTAGGCGACCCTTTGCTAGTCATTTAACGATGGCCATTGATAATGGGCAGAAATGCACGTTATTACAGCACAAAGTTATAAACAATGTAGGATTGCAATGATAACAATATACAATATTGTGTCCAAAAGCATTAAGTTCACAACATTGCGATTGCTTGCGTCAATCGCATTAAAATAGCTAACTTATGTATTTTTGTACAAAAAATGCGTTAACGCAAGGCGGAAATACGATCCAAAGAAATTAACGTTCGAGTGCACTAAGAGATTGCGTTGATGCAAGGCTATGCGATCATTTGCGCTCGTGAATATCTGCTAAAAAAGGTTACTGCATATGGCTGGTGCATCATGGTGGACACATCTGAATGAAAAGCGTAATAAATCACGATGAGACAGAAAACTGATGACAGTCGATTCCAAATTAAGTTGACAAGCCATTAACGACCTACTGTAGCAAGTACACTCAACTTTTCGGTGACAAATATTCGACGCATCAGATAGAGAACTAATTCCATCCCATCAGTGCAATCATAAGAGAGAAGAAGCCTTTCACCCCGAAGCTCTATAAATATCGAAGGCCACCTTCAGTAAAAAAGTTCAACCAGTTCGACCAGTTAGTTAGTTAGCCTTATTCGTAGTTCTTATTTTATACTTAGAAGGCGGAAGTGAGAGAAGGGGAAAGACGGCAGAAGATCGTCCTGGTCAGCTTGAGAGAGAACCCACAGGAACATGGAAAGTAGAGAAAGGGCCGACTTTTGCGAGAGCAAGAATATATTTTGAGCAGAGTAAAGAAGAACAGTGTAAAAGCCTTGGGAAGCAAGAAATCGCTACCAGGCTCTTTATTCTTATTCCACATCGTCATTCTGTACTTTGATTATATATCTATAGAATGGAACTTGCTTATCTGCATCTGTTCACTCTCTATAAAATACGCATGAGTAGCTAAATTTGTCGAATGGGTTGAGAAGCACTTAGCTAACATGACCTAGGATCCTCATTGCATGCAATCATATTGTCTTAGTAGAAGATATTCTTGAGGACAAGCATATATCTAAAATTGGGGATGTGATAACTTGTAGAAAAACAAGTTATTTATACAGTTTTATTTAGATATTGCGGCCAAAAGGAAGGAAAGTTGCGTCAATTGTATGAAAATTGGCTAAGAAATGCGAGAATTATAAATTGTCGTCAATACACCCACTGCCACCATTGCAATAGTAGAAAAGAATATTTCAAGTCTGTTTTGCAGGAAATCAAGTCACCGCATGCGTTCATGGCTCAAGATAAACTGAACAACGCATCTACGTCGCATTGCACCCATCATTCAGAAATGAATAGACGATCAACACAATGATGACGCATGCGACAATCGATCAAGAGCTAAGCGATCAACGCAAATTCAACCGCATGCGGTAATAAAAAATAACACCGCATGCGGGCAAACGATCGAAGATATAAAGAGCAATGCAATTGTGGAGGATTCTGACGCATGTACAGTTGACCGTTGTGCATTTCTGATGAGATTGATTGCGTAACAGAAGGAATATTCACTCCACCATTTCACGAATTTCCTTAAAAATGAAGTGGGAACCATAAGTCAGAGAGTCAAAGCTTAGCCTATAAATAGCTCCGACAATTCCACTGAAAAAGGATGCTTGAATATAGAGAAAAGTGTATGTACTGATCTGAGGGAGAGACTGGTTGAGCGACTAATTAGAGTAGATTTGGGAAGAATTAAGAGACAAGGTCGACAAGTGAGTCTCCGGGCAAAGAATCCTTTCGATCCCCGCTGTCGAAGCTCTGTACGAAGGCCACCTCTACTAGACGAGTAAGTCTGAGAGGGAATCTCTTTCGTTCATTCATTCCACATGCCGGCAAGCAAAACCACCGTCCAGATCTGTATCAAGATGTTGACACTTTTCTGTATTTGTTTCTATCTCTTTATCTTCACTTGTATTCATCTTCTTAGTCTATCATTCACACCATGTATCAGACGCTTAATCTTAGTATTGAATGTTATGATCATTTCCATTATCATTTCTCTGTCTATTTCCATTCACGCATAATTCATTTTCTCCATGATGTTTTCTTAATCCCATGGGTAATTAGCAAGAAGGAAACAAGTAAATTAATTGGGTTAAGGAAATAATTAAGTTTAGTCAAGGCATACTAGACAGCATCTTCACCTGTGAGAACAGAAGTGAAGATGCCATTCCGCCTATCAAGAGAGGGTTGGAAGAATGCGTTAACTAATACAAGAAGTACTTCTAGAGATAGAAGCAACCTTGCATTCACCGCGTTCATCCCTGTTTCACCATAGAGATATGAGAATGCGACTGATCACCAAGAGGTGTACGCCAAGGGAAAGCGAAACCTTAGTTACATCTTTAACGCGATTAACAAACTTGCGACGTTTGTACTAATTATTCTTTCCCCTTCTGATTCATCCATAAAGACTTGCCATCGCATACCATGATCCTTTGTATAAACTTCACAGTCAGTCTCGAACTCAGTATCATGTATATCATGTATATTGTATCTTGCATCACATTAGCTTAGGTTTATTTTCATCGCAATTTATTTTATTAACGCAACTTTAGTTTATCTGCACAATTTTACTTTACCACAATTTACTTTCCTGTACAAACACACAATCTTTATTAATTGTAAAAACCAGTCGCATATATCACAAATGTAACACATTAATGACAAAAGTCCCTGTGTTCGACCTCGGATTACTCTGAGAAACTTGCATTGGAATTATACTTGGTTTTAGCACAAGGAAACTTGTGACAACGTATAATTCCATAGCATACTACAAGTATATAGTTAACAATGCATATATCTAGAAGTAGTATTGCATAAAATGTGCATGAGCAACAACACAACATAAGATTACATTTTGCGTTACAAGTTTATGGCAACATGAACTTGTAGCACATCATCATGCATGCACATTACACACTCATCAATTCCCAAGTCATCAACATGCGGTAGAAAATCATCAAGGGCGCAAGTCTTTTGGAATATCCTTTTCTTAACAATAATTAGGGAACTCTCACTACTCCTCTTTCTCTTAACTATTATCGTATTTTTATCTTTATATCAAAAAAAAAAAGAAAAAAAAAAAGAAAAAAAAGGGAGAATGCGATCGTGTTGAACAATCGTAGTAAACTATTTTGTTAACTCTATTTTTTATTATTATTTGACCCTCTCAATGTTTTCTTTGCAACGATCGAGGTGAAAAATTGCGGAAGTGCTACACGATAGACATAACTACTTTATTTCGTCACCGCAATCAAAAGAAAGCAGATCGCCGCAAAGCAAGATGCACCCACAAATAATGCGGGTGACAACACAAATTTGGGGGTTGTATCTTTCCTTGACTTTATTCCAAATTTTGCACTATCGCATCGCATTTTAATTTTGAAAATTTTATCACCGCATCCTCTTTGCGTTGCGCAAATCATTTAACATTGATTAATTTCGTAAGTCACTACATTATTTCTCTTTGCCAATTATAATTTCAATGATGAAATGCATGCTTCTATTTTTTCGTATACACTAGAGTCAACTTAACTTTATGATATTCACCTCATGAAATATTTCTAGAAGTTAGTGGTTTGCTAGCTTTCTTTCAAACTGACCCTTTACGAAATTTCTTAAGAGTATTGCATGACTTCTTTCAATCTTTTAGCAATGAGGACATTGTTGCATTTTAAATTGGGGGTGCAGTATTCATTTCCGACCTTGCTATTTTTTAGTTAAAAAAAAAAAATTATTACGTTGCGATCAGATCCTACTTGTAGTTGGATGTCTGCATGACACACGTGGGGGCAAGCCAAAACGAAGGTAGGAATCGTGATCAACGAATAAATAAAATGATCGCAACTCCACTGCCAAATAGGCATGAGTTTAGACTGAGAAAGGGCGCCTTGTTTGTAGTTGGATGTCCGCATGACACACATGGGGGCAAGTCAAAACGAAGACTAGGCACTTGGATCAGCGCAAGGTCATATTAAAAAAAAATGTAGTCTAAAAATATGAAAGGATAAAAATCATTTGAAAACACTCTAGTGAATTTTTTTTTTATGAAATAAATCATGCGATGTCTTGGAATCTGGTAATGTATTTTTGAAGGTTAAACTTGCGGTCCCTAAATTTTAGAAATATTTTAAGAAGAGACCTGGATAAAAATTAAGGAAATTTTGGTGCATAGGATTTGAATAAGGCATCCTCGAGAAATTTAGGAAAGAGAAGGCAGTCGACTTTCTAAAGAAAATCTTTAGCTTATGCTTGAGGATAAGCATTGTTTAAATTTGGAGGTGTGATAACGGGCAGAAATGCACGTTATTACAGCGCAAAGTTATAAAACAATGCAGGATTGCGATGATAACAATATACGATATTGCGTCCAAAAGCATTAAGTTCACAACATTGCGATTGCATGCGTTAATCGCATTAAAATAGCTAACTTATGTATTTTTGTACAGAAAATGCATTGACGCAAGGCGAAAATGCGATCCAAAGAAATTAACGTCCAAACGCACTAAGAGATTGCGTTGACGCAAGGCTATGTGATCATTTGCGCTCGCGAATATTTGCTCAAGAAAGTTACCGCATAGAGCCGACGCATCATGGTGGGCGCATCTAGGTGAACAACGTAATAAATCACAATGGGACAGAAAGCTGATGATGGTCGATTCCGAATTAAGTTGACAAGCCGTTAACGACCTACTGTAGCAAGTACACTTAAATTTTCAGTGACAAATATTCAGTTCATCAGACAGAGAATTAATGCCATCCCATCAGTACAATCCTAAGAGAGAAGAAGCCTTTCACCTCAAAGCTCTATAAATACCGAAGGCCACCTTCAGTAAAGAAGTTCAGCCGGTTCGAGCAGTTAGTTAGTTAGCCTTGTTCTTAGTTCTTATTTTATACTTAGAAGGTGGAAGCGATAGAAAGGAAAAAACACCGGAAGATCGTCCTGGTCAGCTCGAGAGAGAACCCAGGGAGCGTGGAAAGCAGAGAGAGGGCCGACTCTTGTGAGAGCAAGAATATCTTTTGAGCAGAGTAGAGAAGAACAGTGTAAAAGCCTTGGGAAGCAAGAAATTACTACCAGGCTCTTATTCTTATTCCGCATTGTCATTCTGTACTTTGATTATATATCTATAGAATGGAACTTGCTTATCTACATCTGTTCACTATTTGTAAAATATGCATGAGTAGTTAAATTTGTCGAATGGGTTGAGAAACACTTAGCTAACATGACCTAGGATCCTCATTGCATGCGATCATCTTGTCTTATGTTGTGCCCATTACCCTTTAGAGCTACTCGAGAGAGAGTCTAAAGAAAGAACCTAAGACTTGAGATAGCTAGGTTAGGATCTAGACTCGAGAGAGAAAGATTAGATCTGCATAAGCAAGAGATAGAGACTTAGAGATAAGCTCTGTTTGTCAACATGCATCGCATGCACCCTAGAGATAGGTTATAGTATTATGCGGTTGCCTTGTTTGTGTGTGTGTCAATCGCCATCGTATAGACAAGAATAGAGGCTTATGTGTAAATCCTATAGACATCATTGCATATATCGCATGAGTTCTAAAACTAGAAGCCGTAGCATTTGCGTTGAGAGGTGACTTGTTATTGTATGTGTATAGCATGATCGCATAACAAGAACACATTCCTAGGAAGTGTTAGCTGAATCCTTTCTCAACCCGTTCCCCGCATACTCATCGTATCTTTTGTATTATCAACTCTTTTCTCAAATCTGCCGCATAACATTTATATTTCAAACAACCAACCAACCAACGCATTATTTTATTGTTACCACAAAGTGATCTATAAATTACCACCGCATATTGTTTTCCTTAGTCCCTGAGTTCAACCCTGGGCTTACCAGGAAACACTGTAGGATTTATACTCGGGTCCTGCTGAGAAAACTTGTTTTTACAACGCATTTTCCATCACTATAACCCCTACCAATATTTCATCGCATAAAATAACACATCAGCTATCCCCATGGAGGGTTGTAACATAGGATTCGAAACAACTCAAACTTCAGAAATGGATAGGATTTCTTAGGTCCATTCCTAACCTTGACTCTTTATTTCGGTAGCATAGTTGAGGCTAACCTATGACATTGAAAATGGAGGGTTATACTTACATAATTGCTAAAGTGTTAGTAATTTCTGACAAAAAACGGTAACTAAACGACTATAGAAATAAGAGTTATTTTGAAGAAAGTGTTTGGTTAAAATTTTTTGCTTTAGTGAAGGAGTATCTGACTGCCCCTCGGTAGAACGTATTCTAACACACTATAGTATCTTGCAAATAAATAATGGTTATGGGTGCATTATTACTTGTTTTGCTAAAACTTGATTTTGGATTTAGTTGCAATTTGCTAATTAGAATTTGTTTAAATTTTTCAACATGTCAAATTCTTCTAGAATATCCACTTTCGAATTAGATAACGGTAAAATCGAATCAATAAACAAACTACTAGAAGTTGATAATACCAAAAGAGTTTTAATAGAGGATTGTCCTCGATCTCCCAACTCATCTAAAATTTTGAATAATAAAGATGAGAAAGCAAAATTCAAACAACAAGATAAATATGATTTACTTAATATCGAAGCAAGTTTAGTGGAAAACGATAGAACCTGGATAATTGATTCAGGTGCCGCTAATCATGCTTGTACTTTCTCACAGGAAACAAGTTCCTGGAGACTGTTGACAGAAAGTGAAACAATCTTTAATGTAGGGACCTGGGAGGTTGTTTCAGCTAAAACAGTGGGAGATATGAAGTTATTTATTGTAGATAAGTACATTTATCTGAAAAATGCTTATTATATTCCTTCTATGAAAAGGAATCTAATATCTATCTCTTATTTGCTAGAACAAAATTATAAAGTTTATTTCGAAAATGATGAAGTGTTCATCAATATAAGAAATAACCAAGTTTGTTCTACAAAATCAGAAAATAACTTGTATTTGTTAAAATCGACTGAGGCTAGAGCCGTTTTGAACTTAGAGATGTTTAAAACTGCTGAGACTCATAAGAAAAAGAAAGTTTCTCCAAATTTCTATCTTTGGCACTTGAGACTGGGTCACGTAAATCTCAATAGAAATGAGAGATTGTTAAGAACGATCATCTAAATAAGTTAGAAGACAGTTTATTACCACCTTGTGAATCCTGTCTTGAGGATAAAATGCTAAAAGATCTTGTTTTGGAAAAGGTATTAGAGCCAATGAACCCTTAGAACTCGTACACTCAGACCTTTGTGGTCCTGTGAATGTTAGAGCTAGAGGAGGGTACGTATATTTCATCAATTTCATTGATGACTATTTCAGGTACGTATATTTCATCAATTTCATTGATGACTATTTCAGGTATGGGCATATTTACTTGATGCACTAAAAGTCTGAAACATTTGAAAAGTTCGAAGAATATAAGGCTGAGGTTAAAAATCGATTAGGTAAAAAGATTATAACACTTCGATCAGATCGAGGTGGTGAGTATATGGACTTAGAATTCCAGAACTATTTGATAGAACAGGAAATCAAATTTCAACTCATAACCCTTAGCACACCTCATCAAAATAGTGTGGCAGAAAGGAGAAATAGAACCTTGTTTGACATGGTTCATTCCATGATGAGTTATGCTCAGTTACCAAATTCTTTCTGGGGACATGCAGTTGAAACTGTAGTGTATATTTTGAACATAGTTCCCTCGAAAAGTGTTTCTGAAACACCTTACGAGCTTTGGTGAGGACGTACAGGAAATTTACGTCACTTTAGAATTTGAGGTTGCCCAACAATGTGTTGGTGGAAAATCTTAAAAAGTTGGAACGTTGTTTAAAAGTATGCCTATTTGTAGGCTACCCAAAAGAAAAAAAAGATGGTTTCTTTGACGATCCCTAGAAGACAAAGTATTTATAACAACAAATGCAACCTTTCTAAAGGAAGACCACATGAAGAATCATCAACCTTGTAGTAAGTTAGTAATAGAGGAAATATTCAGAGAAACGTCAAATGCATCAACAAGAGTTATTGATAGAGCAGGTCCATCAACAAGAGTTGTTGATGAAACTGGTACTTCACATCCTTCTCAAGAGTTGAGAATGCCTCGTCGTAGTGGGAGGGTTGTGCAACAGCCTGATTGGTATATGGGTTTAACTGAAACTCAATTCATCATACTAGATGATGACTTAGAGGATCCATTGACTTTTAAACAAGCAATGAATGATGTGGATAAAGACCAATGGATTAAAACCATGGACCTTGAAATGGAATCTATGTATTTCGATTATGTCTGGGATCTTGTAGATCAACCTGAAGAAGTAAAACCAATGGTTACAAATGGATCAACAAAAGAAAATGAGACCAAGCTTGTGAGGTACAGACCTACAAAGCAAGACTTGTAGCAAAAGGGTTTACCCAAAGAGAAGGGGTAGACTATGAAGAAACTTTCTCTTCGGTTGCCATGATAAAGTCTATTAGAATACTCTTATCCATAGCTACATTTTATGATTATGAAATATGGAAAATGGATGTCAAGAAAACCTTTCTGAATGGCTATCTTGAAGAGAGTATCTATATGTCTCAACCAAAAGGGTTTATTAAACAAGGTCAAGAGCAAAAGATTTGCAAACTTAATCGATCCATTTATGGGCTGAAACAAGCATCTAGATCCTAGAATATGAGATTTGATACTGCGATTAAATCTTATTTCTTTGAACAAAACGTTGACGAACTTTGTGTATACAAGAAAATCGTTAACAAAACTGTCGCTTTTCTGGTGTTGTATGTTGACGATATTCTACTCATTGGGAATGAAGCAAAATTTCTAGCTGACGTTAAAAGATGGCTGGCTACGCAATTCCAAATGAAAGATTTGGGAGAAGCACAGTATGTTCTTAGCATTATTTGAAGCATCTTGTATAGACAAGACGTTGTCTAGGTATAAAATGAAAAATTCCAAGAAAGGAACATTGCCTTTCAGACATGGAATTCACCTGTCTAAAGAACAAAGTCTTAAGACACCTCAAGAGGTTGAGAATATGAAACGAATTTCATATGCATCAGCAATAGGGAGCTTAATGTATGCAATGCTATGTACTCGTCCCAATATATGCTATGTTGTTGGAATAGTTAGTAGATTTTAGTCCAATCCTGGATATGATCATTGGACTGCCGTTTAGAACATTCTCAAGTTTCTTTGGAGAATGAGAGATTATATGCTCGTGTATAGTGCTAAGGATCTGATCCTTACTGGACATACTGATTCTGACTTCAAATCGATATTCATTCTAGTAAATCAACTTTGGGGTCAGTATTCACTCTGAAAGGAGGAGCAGTTGTGTGGAGAAGTATCAAGCAAAGTTGTATTACTGACTCCACAATAGAAGCTGAGTATGTAGCTGCAAGTGAAGCAAGAAAAGAAGCAGTATGGTTCAGAAAGTTCTTGACTGACTTGGAAGTAGTTTCTAATATGCATCTTCCTGTCACCCTCTATTATGACAATAATGGGGCAGTTGCAAATTCAAAGGAACCTCGAAGCCATAAAAGAGGAAAGCACATCGAGTGGAAGTACCATCTCATCAGGGAGATTGTACATAGAGGAGATGTGATTGTCACGCAAATAGCCTCACAAGACAACTTAGCTGATCCATTTACAAAGGCCCTCTCAGCTAACGTGTTCGAGAGTCACCTAGTAGGACTAGGTCTACGAGATATTTATCACTAGGGCAAGTGGGAGAATTTATGGGTATCTAATGCCCTAGTTTATTGTATTTATACTTTTTGTTATCTCAGTGTAACTCAACATTGTATATATATGTATATATTGATCCACTGAAGTTTTAGTCCAAGTGGGAGTATTGTTGAGTTTTATGTCCTAAAACTTGCAGTTTGTAAAAGATAAACATATTCTATAGTCAATAAACTTATTATTGATTTTATAAATTGCATACGTAAAAGTCTAAATCCAATAAACTAAGATTCATGGCTATTATATGAATACTTGAACTTTATGTAGAGACTCAGAGATGGATCAAGTTCAAGTAAAAATAGCCAAAACGGTCTATAGTACATGATTAAGGTAGGGTACATTATTCTAGTAACACTATTGGATGCGCTCTACTCTGTAGCTATTAAAAGTTATTGCAAAGATACTACAAACGAAGTAATCTAGATTCGTTCATGTATTGAGTTTGTATACGATCAGACTGAGAAATAAGTCACTCTTACTTTATAACGCTGTTTACTGTATAAGACTGACTATTTCATTTAGATGACCTAGGTAGCTTGCTCTTAATTCTGAGCTAACTATGAATCCTATTTATTCGGGATTATTCTAGATGAGGGTTGGCTCAACAGTGCCGGCTCAATAAGCCTCCTATTTTAGGAGTAGGACCAGATAGATAGCTGGGGACATAGGGTGCAAGATGGAATTCACGCCTACCCGATTTAGGAATAGGAGAAAGGTTGTTCTCTTAAGTATTGAATCTAGGTCTTTAACAAAGGGCCCCACCCTCTTATTAGTCTGAGAGGGATCTGGTTTAGGACTGGATCACAAACCAATTGTTCATTAGATGATCAGTAGGAACTTAAGGAATAAGACATAATCTCGGGGGTAAAACAAACATTTGATCCAGTCGTTATTATGAACAACCTGTGAAGGGTCGACCTACTAATTATGGTTAAATCATGTGGACATAATGTATCTACAGTGAGGGGAGTGCAACTATAGGCTTTAGTGGAGTGACCCATTAGTTAATGAATGAGGATTAATTCGGTGTAAAGAGTTTAACCAATTAATCTCGGATCGTTGGAGCCCATGATCTATAGGTCCGCGAGGTCCCCTTACTAGCTCGTAAATGGATTAACTTTAAAGTAGCGTGATAAGTTAATTTGAAACGTTCAAATTAGAATTAAACAGAATTGGAGAATTAATAAATAAATATGATTTAAATATTAAATTCATGAATAGAGATTCATAAAGGTGGAATTTGTGTAAAATTAATTTAATATCAAATATTAAATTAATTAGAATTAATTAAATTGTTTAATTAATTATTTATTATTAATTTTATTATAAAATAATTTATGAAATTAACTTTGTAAAATTAATAAATTTTTTCAGTTTTGTAAAATAAAATTGATTTTAAAAATCATTTTATCAAAATTGGAAAAAACATAAGAAAAAAAGGAACATGGGATTTTTCCACCAAGCAACTCACTCAAAAACCACTTGCTCTTCCTTCAATTCACCAAGCATGAGTTGCATCTCATGCTGCCTTCTTCTTTGCATGAATGTCCTGCAATAAATAAAGAAGATGGAAGTGGAAATTGAGCATGCAGACTATTAGAACTTGCTGAAGTTTTGTTGAAAACTTGTAAGGTTGAAGAAGTGTTCTTCAAGTTGGATCAGTGGTGTTCTTCTCCAAATTCCTTTCACTCATACTTATTTTGAGTCCCACAACCCAATCTAAAGCTCCAAGAGAATATTAGGAAAGATCTTGAGGTGGTTTACAAGAAAAATTGGAGAAGATTTGTAGCTGAATTCAAGATTCAAAAGGTTCTACAAAGGTATGACATGAAACCCTCTTATTATTGTATGTGCATGCTTTATTTACAACCAAAATTGATGGATTAGAATGCTTGGTGATCCTTGTTGCTTCCGCTGTATACTGATATACTCCTTCCCCTTTTCCACCAGTCTAGCTTTGAAGGTTTGTACCTTCTTATCAACACCCCGTTTCCTCTTATAGATCCATTTACAATCTATTGGTTTAACTCCATTAGGTTGATCTACAAGACCCCAAACTGAATTGAAGTATGTAGACTCTATTTCGAGATCCATAGCTTTGATCCATTCATCTTTGTCTACATCCTCCATTGCCTTCTTATAAGACAATGGATCCTCAACCTCGCCATCAGCTACCATAGCCAGGATTTCAGTTAAACCCATATAGCGAATGGGTGGGTTCGTAACCTCCCACTACGTTGAGGTTCCCTCAACACTTGAGGTGGATTTGACCAACTAGATGAACCTACGTCAACAACTCTTGTGGAGGTAGTTGGCTCTTCAACAACTCTTGTTGAAGATTCAATAATTTCTTTGGAAGGCTCAATCAACATGATTTTGCTTCTAGGTCTGTGCTTCCTTATATGATCCTCCTCAAGAAAAGTAGCATTTGTCGATACAAATACTCTTTTTTTTTAGGATCATAAAAATAACCTCCTCTCGTTCCCTTGGGGTAGCCTAAAAATAGACATAACCTTGAACGTGGTTCCAGTTTCTTAGGATTAGCCTCAAGCACATGTACTGGGCAACTGTAACGATAAAAATTAGATTCCTTATTATGCGTGCACTGTGCATAAACTTGACACGATGATTTTAAATCTTTATTCTTTATGCAATATACTTCTAAATATGTGTTGTTAATGATAGGCTTGTAGTATGCGATAGAGTAATGCGTGTCACAAGTTTCCTTGCGCTGAAACCAAGTATAATTCCAACGCAAGTTTCTCAGAATAATCCAAGGTCGAACACAGGGATTGTTTTCGTTAATGCGTAACTTTTGTGATACATGCGACTGGTTTTTACAATTAATAAAGAATTGGTTTATACAGGAATTTAAAGTGCGATGAAATAAAATGCGGTGATAAAATAAATTGCGTTGAAAATAAAATCCTAAACTATTATGATACAAGATACAAGATACATGATACATGATATTGAGTTTGAGACTGACTGTGAAGTTATACAAAGGATCGTGGTATGTGATGGCAAGTCTTCATGGATGAATCAGAAATAGAAGGAATAAATAGTAAAAACATTGCAAGTTTGTCAATTGTGTTAAAGATGCAACTAAGGTTTCGCTTTCCCTTGGCGTACACCTCTCGGTGATCGGCCACGTTCCCATATCTTTATGGTGAAACAGAGATGAACGTGATGAACGCAAGGTTGCTTCCATCTCTGGAAGTACTTCTCACTTTAGTTAACACATTCTTCCAACCTTCTCTCGATAGGCAGAATAACATCTTCACTTCTGCTCTCACAGGTGAAGATTCCATCGAGCATGCTTTGTCTAAACATAATTATTTCCTTAACACAAATTAATTTACTTGCTTAATTCTTGCTATTTATCCAAGGAATTAGGAAAACATCATGGAGAAAATGGATTATGGATGAATGGAAATAGACATAAAGATGACAATGAGAATGATCATAACATTTAATACTAAGATTAAGCGTTCGATACATGGTGTGAATGAAAGATTAAGAAGATGAATACAAGTGATGAAATAGAGATTAGAAATAAATACAGAAAAGTGTCAACGTCTTAACACAGGTCCTAGACGGAGGTTTTGCTTGCCGGCGTGTAGAAGTAATGGAAAAGAGAGCTTCCCTCTCAGGCTTGCTCTTCTGGTAGAAGTGACCTTCATATAGAGCTTCAACGGCGGGGATTGGAAGGATTATTTATCCGGAGACTCACCTCTCGACCTTGTCTCTTGATTATCCCGGATCTACTCTGGAAATCGCTTCAGACCAGTCTTTCTCTCAGTTCAGTATATACATGTCTCTATGTATTCAAGTATATCTTTCAGTAAATTTGTAGAAGCTATTTATAGGTGAAGCTTGGCTCTTTGACTTTGTGGTCCCCACTTTATGGTTATGGTAGTTCTTGAAATGACAAAAAGGAGTGAATATTCCTTCTGTTACGCAATCAACCTATCAGAAATGCACAACTGAAAGCTGTACATTTTCCAGAATCCTCTACAAATGCGTTGCTCTTTACATCTTCGATCGATCGCCGCATGCGGTGTTATTTTTTATTACTGCATGCGGTTAAAATTGCTTTGATCGCTAAGCTCTTGATCAATTGTCGCATGCACCGTCATTGCATTGATCATCTCTTCATTCCTGAATGATGAGCGCAATGCGACGTAGATGCGTTATTTCTTTTATCTTTGGGCCATTAATGCATGTGGTGACTGATTTCCTGCAAAACAGAAATTTAAACACTCTATTCTACCATCGCAATGGTGTTAGTGGGTGTATTGACGAAAATTTATAATTCTCGCATTTCTTAGCTAATTTCTATACTATCGACGCAACTTTTCTTTCTTTTTGCCGCAATATCTAAATAAAACAGTATAAATAACTTGTATTTCTACAAGTTATCAACAACCCCAGATACGAAAATGACGTAAACTAGCTTTACAACCATTCCATAACTCCAAAGGTGTTCTTGCAACACTCTTGAAAGGAACACAGTTTAGGCTATAAGCTATAGTCTCTACTGCAAAATTCCAAAACGAGTCAAGTAAGGAAGCGTAACTCATTATTGACCAAACCATGTCCAACAGGGCTCGATTTCTCCTCTTTGATACCCATTCTGCTTAGGTGTACCAGGTGCTGGGAGTTGGGAAACTATTCCATGTTCTATCATATAGTTATGGAATTCTGAACCCAAAAACTCTCCACCTCGATCAGATCGAAGTGTTTTAATCATTTTACTTAATACATTTTCAACTTCAGCCCTGAACTCTTTGAACTTTTCAAAGGCCTCGGACTTATGTTGCATTAAATAAACGTAACCATACCTAGAATAATCATTAGTAAAAGTGATGAAATATTCATAGCCTCCTCTAACTTGCACATTCATTGGACCACAAAGGTCTAAATGCACTAGATCTAAAGGCTCTTTGGCCCTATAACCTTTTCCAATAAAAGGCCTTTTAGTCATTTTGCCTTCAGCGCATGACTCGCACATAAGTAAAGAATTTTCTTCTAACTTGCTTAGAAGTCCATTCTTCACTAATCTCTCAATCCTATTGAGATCAATGTGCCCTAATATTAAGTGCCAAAGTTGGGCGTTTTCTTTAGGAGAAGTTTTAAGTCGTTTATTTTTAGTTACAACAATTTTAAACATCTCTATATAATGGAAGAAATTTGTTGCTAACAACCTTAGCACATGCAAATTATTTTCCAGTTGAGTCGAACATACATCAATACCATTTTCAAAATAAACACTTTATTTACAGAAAAATTAAGTTCCTCTTTAACTCGGGAACTACATATACATCATTCAAAATGATAAACCTATTTTGTAAAGTGTACCAGAGACCTCCTACTGCCACAACTAAGATGATGTGTCGAGCTCTAACTCGCATTGTCATCTTACCAGCACCAAGCTGCCGCTAAGAACTAATTCCCTGAAATGAAGAACAAACATGGTTAGTGATGTTGGGGTTGATGCCCTAAATTTCATAGAGTTCTGTAGTTTGTAAACACTTGTATGAACAAACATTCTGTATTTATAATATATGATATTTTATTCACTATTGTCAATAAAATATATGATATTTTAGTTGCATTAACCACAAACTAATAAACTAAGATTCATGGTTATCATTGTAACTTAAACATGTATGTGGAGACATGCAAATGGATCGTGTTTTAAGTGATAAACTAAATAGTCTGTAGTATATGGATAAGGCTGGATACCTTATCCTGGTGACATTACGAGTATGGCTCGCTTTGTAGATGTTACAAATGTAGTAAACTGCTACAAATGATCTGATCTTGATCATTCATGTATTAGACATGCGAGCGGGGATATTCTATACAAAGGAGTTTGTATAAAACCGGACCACGAAATATTTAGTCTCGTTATATATCGCTGTTCATAATTGAGACTTCTATTTCACTAGGATGACCATAGGTAACATGACTTTAATCCTAAACTCTTGCCTATGAGAGTGGTTCTTTGATTTGCATGGGTGAAAGTGGCTAGATCGCCGACTCAACAAGCCTACCATTTTGGAGATTCGTCTGATTGAAGAGTTGGAAACTCAGCTACACAAAATGGAATTCACTCATTCCCTAAAGCAGTGGTAAATAGATAAATTGCTCCTTTAAGGTCTGATTCCAAATCTTGAATAATGTGGCACGACACTCTCTCTTGGCCCGAGAGGGGTTTAGTCATAGTGGGACTATGATCTATTGTTCATTAAAAGGATTAGTGGTACATAAGAAGTTACATGTAACTACAGGGGCAAAACAAAAATTTGGCCCAACTATACTTACGAGCAATTTGTGAAAGGTCATTGTAATGTTGATTGGTTATATCCAATGGACACAAAAATATATCTGTAGTGCAAAGAGTGCAGCTGTCGGTCTTTAGTGAAGTGTTCGACAGTTAACGAATGGTGGATAATGTGATTAAAGGGTTTAGTCAGTTATTCACATATCATTGGAGCTTCAAGCTACAGGTCCATAAGGTCCCCTTGGTAGCTCAATGGATTTAAGTTGAGGATCACTTTTTGTGATAATTTGAAATGTTCAAATTAACAAGAGGGAATTTGATTATATATGATATAATTAAATTAATTCAATTATATACGATATAATTGATATAATGTATTTTATATATTAATGTTTGATTAGATGAACTAATATTTAAATATGATTAAAATATATTTTCTATGAATAAGATTCATAATTATTAAATTTAATATAAATATGATTTATATTAAATGTCATAAAATAAAGAAAAAGAACTATGGTTGATATATTGTATATGATGCAATATTAAAACCATAAGTTATAAATATAATATGATAAGTTAGTTATCATATTTATTAATTATTTGATAATTAAAAATCTTTTTCACAATAACCACCCTTAGTGGGTAGTTATACGGTTTTATGGCAAAGTGAGATAAAGATGAAAAATGGTTTTCTAATTATTCTACGAAAAACACACAACTGCCGAGTTAAGCATCAAGTAAGAGAGTCTTACTATATGATTAGTTGAGAGCCTAAAGGATCGAGTAGGAAGTCTATGCGATAGACTATTTTTACTACACGATAGTGTTGTTGACTACACAATCGTCTTCCTCTTAAACTCCAATCTTTCCCTTAAACCAAAATAAGCCAGAGCCCAGCACTCTTGGATTCTCACACCAAGAATACCAAAGTAATCTCTTGGTAGTGTCCGATTTGTTCGATGATCGAGTTGCTACTTGTTCAAGGGAGTTTTACTTGTTCGCAGTGTTCGTGAGCGAGCTTGATCGAGGGATTATCTTGAAAAAGGGTTCTTCAAAGGTATAATCTCTTAACTTTTGTTTTTACTTTCAAAGCATGTTGTAATTTAGTTTATAATGCATAATATATTCTGTATGACTAGAAATGTATGTGTTCATTCACAATTGGGTTTGGATGATCCACTTCCACTCAGAGGTCCAATGTTCCTTCAAATGGCTTTAGGGTCAATAATCTAGACAAAATCATCATTCTCTACTAAACAAGTTTCCAAAACTAGTAAATCGTAGTTACCTTGTTTGGCCTTTTTGTAACACCCTGAATTTTCACTTTTTATATAATTTCAGTAATTTTATTAGTGGAGGGAATTTTTAGAATTTTGGATCTGAAGTATAAGTGCGAGAATTTAAGTGTTGGCATGAAAATTATTCAATTTTGAAATTCAATTTGAAAATTAATGGCAGGAATTAATTTTCTTTGAAAAAGGAAAGGAATTAAATAGTATAAAGTGGAATAAGGAAATGATTTAAATATAATTATACTATTATCCTTTTTTAGTTATTATTATTATTATAAAATAAAAAGGGAGCTTGTCTTCTTTCTCACACATACCTCACGCATAACCCTTTCCCCCAAAGTTTCCTCCTGCCAGTCACGACTTCTCTCGTTGTCGCCTCCCTCACTGCCCAGACCCGAACGCCGCAGCCGCTTCCCTCACTGCCTAAACCCGACCTCGCTGCCACTCGCCCAGCCAGAGAGCCGACGCCCGTCACACTGCTCGCCAGCAGAAGAGCCGTCTGAGCGCCGTCGATCCAGCCCCCTGACCTCCGCGCACCGCACCATCTTTCAGCAGCTTGACTTTTAGATTTTGCAGCGACTGTCTAGCGAATTCAAGATCGTTCGGCAAGAGTGTTGGTTCCAACTCGTCATCCATTGAGATTTAAAATCTGTTAGCAGAAGATTTTGGAGTCGAAATCTTGGGAGTGGTTGTTGATCAAGTCCTTTGGGGCTGTTACTTCAAACCGCGGTCAACGTTTGGTTGTCTGATTTTTATCTGTGGAATTTTGATTAAGGTAAGTAATTTCCTGCAGTAGTTTTTTTGTTAGAATATTTTTTTATTGTTCTGAGGTTGGATGGACTGTTTATGAAGGATATATGAGCATGAGGTAGTATATCGGAATATGAATATGTATGAGCTTGAGCTAGAATTTTATGTTATAGTAAATGATGATTGAGCATGACCCTTAAATTATGAGTTAAGTAGCACTCCTATTGGAATGCCTTAAAGCTAGATGAGGATTAGACATTTGTTAATCTATATGGCTATGCGATTTATTATGCGAATGTGTAGTCTGTATGATATATTATGAAATCCCGAGTACTTTATTGTTTACATGATTTAGTGCATGAAAGTGATGCATGTCCAAGGGCGCTAGTATATGAAAGAGATGTACTAGGGCTGGTGTGTATGAAAGTGATACATACCTAGAGGGTACCGGGGTGTACGTAAGAGGTACAGCTCAGTGGGTTGTGTGTATACGAAAGAGGTGTATACATAACCATGTGTACAAAAGAGGTATGCATCCCTACATTCATAGAGCGGATCTGGGGTGTACGAAAGAGGTACACACTCAGAGGGTTATGTGTATACAAAAGAGGTATATACATAGCCAGGTGTATGAAAGAGATTGTGTTTCCTTCGGGATTTTTACTAGAGGATGTGGGTCCTACGGGTCTTACTAGAGGTAGTGGCCACACTTAACTACAGTATGATAGAAGTAAGTTTTTCATGTATGTATGTGTCCCAAGAAGACTAGAGAAGTTTATATGTTCCACTAAAGGTAAGCATCTAGAGGACATAGATGCCTAGCCTAACCTCAGTAGTGGGGTTACTTACTGAGTATTTTATACTCATCCTTTCTCATGTTTATGTTTCAGGTAAGAGTAGGGATGCGCCGGCGAATGACAAGCGAAATGCATGATCGAGCCACTGGGACTAGTTTTATGCTTCCATTCATGATGTTTAGATTTCTCTCATGTTTTTCCACTTTCAGTCTTCATGTTTGATACTTACTGATTAGTATTTGTTTCCAAACTTTTACAGTTTTCTAGACTCATTAAATTTCTAATTATGATTTTTGGGTACCCTGTTATTTGACTTTTATTTAGTTTTAATGAAAATATTTTATTTGACTTTATTTATTTTGTATTTATTTCGTTATGAAAATGTGTCATTTTAAATTCCATGCATGCATGTGTATAGTAACGACCTAGCTCGAGTCCTAGGGAGTCAGGTCATTACAGTTGGTATCAGAGCCCATGTTTTTGGTTCTGTAGACTGACTAACTACGTAAGTCTGGATCGTCCTTGTGGCTGAGTAACGGATCCCTCATCATTGCCAGGTATGTCTTACTAATGAAAGTTTCAATGCATATATGAGAATAGTGATGTAGTGTTTTAAATGCATGATTTTTGAGAAAGACCCAGAGATAGTTAATGTATGAGTTCATGATAGGACATGGCACCTAAACCTGGAACAAGAAAAGCAGTTAGAGAAGAAGTACAAGAAGAGGGAGCTGAGAGTAGCCAGACTGTCCCGACAACTCCAAATCCACCTATGCTCAAGTCGATGAGAAGGCAATGGAAGCCAGAATTAATGAAGCTGTTGCATCCTCCCTAATGGGGAAACTGCAAGAGTTAATCCGTAGCGCAATGGTAGGATAGACTGTCCAGACCCAGGCTCAGGAGGAACCAGTGCCACCCGATCAGTTATAGCAGACCCGACCGCAGAATAGAGACATGAAGGGCCTGTCTCTTGAGGCTAAACATCTAAGGGATTTCAGGAAGTATGACCCTCGCTCCTTTGATGTATCGTTAGGGGACCCCACCAAAGCAGAGATGTGGTTGTCATCTATTGAGACGATATTCTGTTTAATGAGGTGTCCGGAAGAGCACAAGCTTCAATGCGTAGTTTTCATGTTGACTGGTAACGCGAAAATCTGGTGGCGTTCAGCAGAGGAGATGATTGATACTAGTGGGAAGCTTGCAACCTGGGAGTAGTTCAAGGAGTGATTTTATGGGAAGTATTTTTCGGCCAACACTTGGTATAACAAGCAGACGGAATTCTTGAACTTGAAACATGGAGTTATGTCAGTGGAGGAGTATGAACAGGAATTTGATAAGCTGTCCTACTTTGCTCCTAAACTAGTAGCCATCGAGGCAGCAAGGACCAAGAGATTCATCCAGGGTCTGAGGAGCGGACTGCGAGGCATGGTACATGCCTTGGACCTCAAGACGTATGCTGCGGTACTGCGGGCCACCGTGAGGATTGATGCTGACTCCCAGGCGGGAGAGGATTACAGAAGGTCGCTCGGGATTGAGACCTCCGCAGGTCAGAAAAGGAAAGTAAACCAGAAGACTTCTGAATCTCAGCAAAAGAAACCTGTAACTATTAAAGAGGAAAAGTCGATCTATAACTCATGGGAAAGCGTCACTGGGGTTGTTGTTTGGCAGAAGCAGGGGTGTGTTATCGTTGTGGACAGAAAGGGCATATGGCATATGGGTGCCCTAGTAAGAGCACTACAGATGGTAGGGACCAAACTTTGGTTCAAGACCAGGTGTGTTCAAGTGGACAGCAGCAATGGAACAGGAATAGTGCCACAACCTGACATGAGGTGGGGAGGTCGGACACAGTAGTGATAGATAAATTTACATTTTAGACCTTGACACTCTAGGTTTGTTTGAGACTATGCTTGCCTGCCTTCTTTTCTATGCTTAGTTAGTATAAGAGACCATGTATGTTTCGTTATCCCTATGCAAAGAGTTTTTATTTTATTTTTCCAGAAATGAACTTTCGAGGATGAAAGTTCTTTAAGGAGGGAAGAATGTAACACCCTGAATTTTCACGTTGTATATAATTTCAGTAATTTTATTAGTGGAGGACATTTTGGAATTTTGCATTTGAAGTATAAGTGCGAGAATTTAAGTGTTGGCGTGAAAATTATTCAATTTTGAAATTCAAATTGAAAATTAATGGCAGGAATTAATTTTCCTTGGAAAAGGAAAGGAATTAAATAGTATAAAGTGGAATAAGGAAATAATTTAAATATAATTATACTATTTTCCTTTTTTAGTTATTATTATTATTATTATTATTATAAAATAAAAAGGGAGCTTGTCTTCTTCCTCACGAATAACCCTTTCCCCCAAAGTTTCCTCCTACTAGTCACGACTTCTCTCACCACCACCTCCTTCACTGCCCAGACCTGAACGTCGCCGCCGCCTCCCTCACTGCCTAGACTTGAACACTGCCGCCGCCTCCCTCACTGCCTAGACCCGAACGTCGCCGCCACCTCCTTCACTGCCAGACCCGAATGCCGCCGCCGCCTCCTTTACTGCCCAAACCCGACCTCATCGCCGCTCGCCTAGCCAGAGAGCTGCCGCCCATCGCATCGCTCGCCCAGTCGGTTTCTCCACCCCGTCGCACCACTCGCCCAGCATAAGAGCCGTCTGAGTCGCCGCCGATCTAGCCCCTTGACCACCGCGCGTCGCGCCATCTTCTAGCAGCTTGACTTTTAGATTATGTAGCAACTGTCCAGCGGATTCAAGATCGTTTGGCAAGAGTGTTGGTTCCAAGTTGTCGTCCATTAGGATTTAAAATCTGTTAGCAGAAGATTTTGGAGTCGAAATCTTGGGAGTGGTTGTTGATCAAGTTCTTTGGGGTCGTTACTTCAAACCGCGGTCATCGTTTGGTTGTCTTATTTTTATTTGTGGAATTTCAATTAAGATAAGTAATTTTACTACTGGAATCGCATTTGTGCCAGACAATACACTGTAGATTTAACATTGAGGGTCCTGCAGTAGTTTTTTTTGTTAGAATATTTTTTTATTGTTCTGAAGTTGGATGGACTACTTATGAAGGATATATGAACATGTGGTAGTATATCGGAATATGATTATGTATGAGCTTGAGCTAGAATTTTATGTTATATTAAATGATGATTGAGCATGACCTTTAAATTATGAGTTAAGTAGCACTCCTATTGAAATGCCTTAAAGCTAGATGAGGATTAGACATTTGCTAATCTATATAGCTATGCGATTTATTATGCGAATGTGTAGACTGTATGATATATTATGAAATCCTGAATACTTTATTGTGTACATGATTTAGTGCATGAAAGTGATGCATGTCCAAGGGCGCTAGTACATGAAAGAGATGTACTAGGGCTGGTGTGTATGAAAGTGATACATACCTAGAGGGTACCGAGGTGTACGTAAGAGGTACAACTCAGTGGGTTGTGTGTATACGAAAGAGGTGTATACATAACCATGTGTACGAAAGAGGTATGCATCCCTACATTCATAGAGAGGATCTGGGGTGTACGAAAGATGTACACACTCAGAGGGTTATGTGTATACGAAAGAGGTGTATACATAACCAGGTGTACAAAAGAGGTACACATTCAATGTTTTATGTGTATACGAAAGAGGTTTATACGTAACCATGTGTACGGAAGAGGTACACATTAAGTGGGTTATGTGTATACGAAAGAGGTGTATACGTAACCATGTGTACAAAAGGGTACACATTAAGTGGGTTATATGTATACAAAAGAGGTATATACATAGCCATGTGTACGAAAGAGGTACACATTAAATGGGTTATGTGTATACGAAAGAGGTGTATGCATAACCATGTGTAGGTAAGAGATTGTGTTTCCTTCGGGATTTTTACTAGAGGATATGGGTCCTATGGGACTTACTAGAGGTAGTGGCCATACTTAACTACAGTAGGATAGAAGTAAGTTTTTCATGTATGTATGTGTCTTAGGAGGACTAGAGAAGTTTATATGTTCCACTAATGATAGGAATCCAGAGGACATAGATGCCTAGCCTGACCTCAGTAGTTGGGTTACTTACTGAGTATTTTATACTCATCCTTTCCATGCCGGCGAATAACAAGCGGAATCCGTGATCGAGCCACTAGGACCAATTTTATGCTTTCGCTCATGATGTTTAGATTTCTCTCATGTTTTTCCACTTTCAGTCTTCATGTTTGAAACTTACTGATTAGTATTCGTTTCCAAACTTTTACAGTTTTCTAGACTCATTAAATTTCTAATTATGATTTTTGGGTACCCTGTTATTTGACTTTTATTTAGTTTTAATGAAAATCTTTTATTTGACTTTATTTATTTTGTATTTATTTCGCTATGAAAATGTGTCATTTTAAATTCTATGCATGCATGTGTATAGTAACGACCTAGCTTGAGTCCTAGGGAGTCGGGTCGTTACACTTTTTCTTCTAAGCCAAATAATGTGGGCAGTTTCGCTTCTAGTGCCCATCCTGGTTGCAATGATAACACTTTTCTTTGTCAACCTTCACTAGTTGCCTACCCCTTACCCCCTTCTTCTTCTTCCACTTTCTAGTGCCAAAAGAAGAAGGTGCAGACTTAGTTCATGAGGTCGAACCTTTATGGAACTTTTTGGAAGATGAGGCAACATTTGCCTCACTAACCTTCTTCTCCTTCTTTTCAGCAAAGATTGGAAAGTCTGCAACTCTTGAATAGAGTTGTAAGGTTGTAATGAACCCTGTTTAGAACAACGTTGTTTAGAAAGTGAAGGAAGCTTTTTGGTAACGACTCCAGAATTATTCTAACCTGGCTAGCCTCATTGATGCTCGACTCGTTCATCTCTGCCATGTTGAAATGGACCATCATGTTGAGACATGTTCTCGAACAGATGTTCTCTCGTTCATGCGTGAGTTGAAGATGTACTTCAGAGCGTCGTGCCTGAGTTGCATGGACGGTTGTCTGAAAATTCCCCTCAAGGACTCCATGATCTCACGTGCAGTGATCATGAGCTTATGCTTCCTGGCCAAAACATCGTTAAACCTAGCCAAGATATATGCTCGGGCCTTTTCATTTGCCCGTGTCCAATATTCATACGCGTCTTGAACATTTCAAGCAGTGTTAGAAGGTGGAATAGGAGGACACTCCTCTATAAGGACGAACCTCAGGTCATCGATGATTAGTATCGTGTTTTTCCAACTAGCGTAATTCTCGTCAGTTAGCTTATCAGCGGTAAGTAAAGACAAAGTAGCGGTAGCCATAATTTAAAAATACTGAAAAAAGAACAAACTTAATAAGTCTACTTGCATTAAATCACTTTTAGAACCAATCAAAATTTATTAAAATAGTTCTAGTGTACCTAAGTAACATCTATTTTGCAATGATGCTTTAGTGAGGCAGGACAAAAGTCACTATAGGGTAATCAAGTGGCCCTTCACTGGAATGAGATAATCTCAACCATTAGACAGAAACAACTCCTTGTAACTGAATCTAACAGTCACCATTGTTTGGTTTAGAATTTATTAACATCCTTAATAATTCTATGTAAGTGTAACCCTTCATTTTAGGCCCTAGAGTCCTGCCCTAATAAGCCAACCTTAGGGAAAAGCCAATTAGGACAAGAGAATAAAGCAACCCTATCCTTTAGGGGGACACTCTCAGGGTGCCACGAGGCGATGCACTAAAACTTTATCCAACCTAGTGAGAGAGACCGAGGGATATATTATCACACGTCCTGCTCCCACTTACTATGAACATTCTCTCCATTCACCTTGTTATTGACCTACCCAAATGCCACCCGTAGGGGGACACTCCAAAGGTACCTCAAGGCCGAGGATAGAACTCACGGTGTGAACTTTTTAGGGAGAAACGTGTAGAGGTAAAGTGAAGTATCATATACCCCAATTACCTCCCACTGAATGTTCTACCTAGGGATTTGTTAACTTAGAAAATCTGGCTACTGATTTTAACTAAGTAGTTTTTTTAATTTGCTAAAAAACAATACTTGCTTTTGATGTTTATACAAGTTTGATTCAAGTCTTATTAAACACTTTAATAGACTTTCGTCAAATTTGCATGCATGTAACAAATCTATCTAGTTCATCTTTCTAAGCAGGTTCCCAAGTAGGGGTATGATGTTTCAATCGACTTAAGTACCCCAGCCTAGCCAGAACTAGCTTTAGCCAAAAGGTTTCTTATAGATACATTTGTTAAATATTTAATCTTTTATTCGTCAATTTAATCCTATTAAACCGAATTAAAAGATTAACTTAGGTTTCTAATCTTATTAGAAACGTGATCTTAGGTCTATCTCAATCAAATTTTAAAACACTTTTAAAACATTATTAAAGCCTAAGGTGTGCATGCAACTCTTTATTATTGATTTAAATTCTAATTTCATTAATTATAACTTTTATAAAGAATGGAACAATTAAAATCATTCACATTGCTAGCTAGACATACATAAGGTATTTATAACTTTTATAAATAAACCTAAGGTGTCATGCTTCATGCACTGTTCATTCATTACTAATATATAATTTTTATATAATCAAGTAATGAACTAAACATACATTCCATGCTAACATAGAATCTTATACTATAACATTTATAATATAAATGATGCCATGGATATGCTTTAATGCATGCATACAATATAACTTTTATATTATATGATGCTTGAGCATCCTTTAAGTAATTTAATTATGCAAACTAATATATTATAACACTTATAATATAAAGATGATGCATGATAACTAACTTATTAAATAATTAATAAAGTATAAATAAATATGATAATTAACTTATCATACTATATTTATAACCTATAGTTTTAATATTGCATCATCTACAATATATAAATCATAGTTTTTTTTTCTTTATTTTATGGCATTTAATATAGATCATATTTATATTAAATTTAATAACTATGAATCTTATTTATAGAAAATATATTTGAATCATATTCAAATATTAGTTTCTCCAATCAAACATTAATGTATCAAATACATTATATCAATTATATCATATATAATTGAATTAATTTAATTATTTCATATATAATCAAATTCCCTCTTATTAATTTGAACATTTCAAATTAACCCAAAAACTGATTCTCAACTTAAATCCAATGAACTACCAAGGGGACTTTAAGGACTTGTAGCTTGAAGCTCCAATGATATATGAATAATTGATTAAACTCTTTAATCACATTATCCACCATCTGTTAATTGTTAGGCACTCCACGAAAGACCGACAGCTGCACTCTTTACACTACAGATATATTTCTGTGTCCATTGGATATAACCAATCAATAGTACGATGACCTTTCACAAATCGCTCGTAAGTACAGTTGGGCCAAATTACGTTTTTCCCTGTAGTTACATATAACTTCTTAAGTACCACTGATCCCTCTAATGAACAATAGATCATAGTCCCACTATGACTAAACCCCTCTTGAGCCAAGAGAGAGTGTGGCGCCACATTGTTCAAGACTCGGAATCAGCCCTGAAGGGAGCAATTTATCTACTTACCCTTGCTTCGGGGAAGGAATGAATTCCTTCACGTGTAGTTGAGTTTCCAACTCCCCAATCAGACGAATCCCCAAAATGGTAGACTTGTTGAGTTGGCGATCTGGTCACTCTCACCCATGCAAATCAAAGGATCGCCCTCATTGGCAGAAGTTCACAACTCACTCAGGATTAAGATCATGCTACCTATGGTCATCCTAGTGAAATGAAAGTCTCAATGATGAATGGCGTTATATAATGAGATTAAACATTTCATGGTCCGGTTTTATACAAACTCCTTTGTATAGAATATCCCCACTCGCATGTCTAATACATGAATGATCAGGATTAGATCATTTGTAGCACTTTACAACATTTTAACACCTACAAAGTGAGCCATACTCGTAGTGCCACTAGGATAAGGTACCCAGTCTTATCCATATACTATAGATCATTAAAACATGATCCACTTGTATTTCTCCATATACATGTTTAAGTAACAACGATAACTATGGATCTTAGTGTATCGGTTTATGGTTAATGCAACTAAAATATCATATATTTCATAGATAGAAGTGAATAAAATATCATATATTATTAATCGTTGAAAATATTTGTTAATACAAGGTTTACAAACTTTAAGAGACTATGAGATTTAGGGCATCAAACCCAATACCACATACAATACCAAGAAAACTACTGAACCGTTAATGATCTTCTTGTAAGCATAAGGTTCATCAACATTTTGATTAAAGCCAAAGTTTTTTACCGCAACATGAAACCTCATGTTCCAACATCGAGATGCTTGTTTCAATACATCGATGGACCGACTGAGCTTGCAAACATTTTTCTCTTGACCCTGTACTATGAATTCTTCTGGTTGAGTCATGTAGATTATCTCTCCAAGATTATCATTAAAAATGGTAGTCTTCACATCCATTTGCCATATCTCATAGTCATAATATATGGCAATAGAAAATAGAATCCGGATAGATTTTATCATAACAACAGAAGAGAAGGTTTCTTCATAGTCCACCCCCTCAACTAGGGTATAACACTTTGCTACTAATCTAGCCTTGAAGGTTTACACCTTTCCATCTACACCTCTTTTCCTCTTGCACATCCACTTGCAACCTATAGGTTTCACCCTATCAGGTTGGTCTACAAATTCCCAGACAAAATTGGTGTACATAGGCTCCATTTCTAGATTCATGGCCTTAATCCATTTATCTTTGTCAACATCTTCCATTGCCTTTTTGTAAGATAACGGATCCTCAATATCATTATTAATGATGTTTTGGGCTTCATATGTAGCGAACAAGTAGGTTCACAACCCTCCCACTACATCGAGGTAATCTCAACGATTGAGATGGATTAGTTTGATTAGACAAATCGATATCAACAACTCTTGTTGATGTACTAGCCTCTTCAACAACTCTTGTTGAAGTTTCAGTAGTATTTTCAGAATTTTTTCTTAAAACTATTTTGCTTCATGCTTTCTGGTCACTCATGTGGTCTTCTTCCAAGAATGTAGCATTTGTCGATACAAACAGTTTATTTTCATTTGGATCAAAGAAGTACCCACCTCTTGTTTTCTTCGGGTAGCCTACAAATAGACATACTTTCAAACGAGATTCTAACTTTTTGGGATTTGTCATAAGCACATGGGCTGGACATCCCCAAATTCTGAAGTGGTGTAAACTACCTTTAGGACCTCTCCACAACTTCAAAAGTGTTTCAGAAACACTCTTTGATGGAATGCTGTTCAAAATGTAAACAACATTTTCCACTGTAAATCCTAAGAATGAGTAAGGAGGTTGAGCATAACTTGTCATAGACTGAACCATGTCTAACAAGGTTCTATTTCTCCTTTCCGATATACCATTCTGTTGAGGTGTACCAGAGGTTGAGAGTTGAGACATTATTCCATGTTCTATCATATAAATCTGAAATCTTAAGTCTATATACTCTCCATTACGATCAGATCGTGGTATTTTTATCTTTTTACCTGACAAGTTTTCAACCTGAGTCTTATATTTCTTGAACTTATTAAGTTCTTTAGACTTGTGTTGCATTAGGTATAGATACACGTATCTTGAATAATCATCTATAAAAGAGATGAAATATTCATACTATTCTCTTACTTTTACATATATTGGATCATAGAGGTCTGAATGTATAAGTTCTAAGACTTCTCTAGCTCTATAACCTTTTCTAGTAAAAGGTTGCTTTTGTCATCTTGCCTTCAAGGTATGACTCACGTACAGGTAAAGAATTTTCTTCTAAATTATTTAGAAGTCCATTTTTCACCAATCTTTAAATCCTATCGAGATTAATGTGACGTAGCCTTAGATGCTAAAGGTGGGCATGTTTTTAGGAGAAATTCTTGGTCTTTTAGCAGTTGTTGCCGTTCTGAACATTTTAGAATTTAAGACAACATTTGTAACTAACGACCTTAGTACATATAAATTACTTTATTTTAAAGCAAATCCTTCTTCATTCTGTTTTTTTTAAATAAACACTTTACTTACAGAGAAGGTGAGAGAATTGCTCAATCAAACAAGAAATTGAGATTAGGTTCCTTTTCATATTAGGAACTACATATATGTCATCTAATAACATATATCGTTTCTTGTCCAAAAGTAAATTAAGCCTACTTACAGCAACAACTAAAAAGATCTCACCAGTATCAACTTGAAGAGTCATCTCTTCAACTTCTAATTCTCTCAAGGAATTAAATTACTGATAAGAAGAACATATGTGATTAGTAGCCCTTGAATCAACTATTCAGTCAGAATCATTATTCTCTACTAAGCACGACTTCAAGACAAGTAAATTAGATTTACTGTCATTAGATCTCTTCCTATTCTAGACAGAGGTGGGATCAACTTGAACACCCTTATTATGAACTCCAAGTTTTTCCTCCGAGGTCAAACCTTTTTGATAAACTTCGCTAGAGTTAGCAACTTTTGCCTCATCTACTTGTCATTTAACATTCAATACAAACCAGAGTACAAATAGGGAGCTGACATTACTGATTTCGTCTATATTAACCCCATCTTACTTGAATTGTGAGGACACTTGCTCAAACAACTCTTGCATTGATTGTATGATCTGAAGTGTTGTGACCATGCTCTCAAATCTTTTGGCCAAGGCATCAGGCATGCTCATCAAATGTGAACTCGAGCCTTCAGATTTTCCTTCATCCACCTTTTATATGCATCATGAACATTTTTTGTTCCATCAAGGGTTGCAATTGGCAGACATTCCTCAGAAGATGAAGTTAAGGTCGTTAACCATGAATATAGTTTTAATCGATTCTTTCGAAGTTGTGTAATTGAATTCAATCAATATTTTAACATTAAGAAGGTTCATTGAAGCGCTTGTCATTTTTGCTGATACAAAAAAAAATTACTTATTTTAGACACCTATGCAAAAAAATCATTTTAATCCAATCAGTTTAGCAAAAACTAATAATGGACCCAACATTATTCCATTTTGCAATGATACTTTAGTGATTTAAGACAAAAGCCACCGAAGTGTGGCCAATCACCCCTTCCCTTGATTGAGACACTTCTCAACCAATCATTACACCAGAATAACTCTTATTCATATAACAATTAGTCACCATTTATTTGGTCAAGAAATTATCTTAACAATTTCTTGTAAGTGTGACCATTCATTTTAGACCCTAGAATTCCGTCACAATGAGCGAACCAAAAGGAAAAACTGATTGGGGCAAAAACTAAAGCGATCCTATCTAGAAACGATTTCTGAAGTTTGCCCTTGATATTGGTCTAATGCACAAACCATCCGAAAGGGGACGCTCCCAGGGCGTCTCTGTTGGGTTATATGTCCTAAAACTCATAGTTTGTAAAATTTAAACATATTCTATTCGCAATAAAGTTATTATTGAAGTTTAATCAATAAAGTTGTTATTGAATATATAAATTAAAATTTTAGATTTCTAAATCGAATAAACTAATGAACCCATGGCTATAAACGTGAATACTTAAACTTTATGTAGAGACATAAATGATGATCAAGTTTGAATATATAACCAAAATGGTCTATAAGTATATAGATAGGGTTAGGTATCTTATCCTAAGGACACTATAGATGCGGCTTGCTTTGTATATTGATGCAAACGATGTGATCTCAAAAATCTTTCATATGGAGACATGCAAGTGCGGGCATCCTGTACAAAAGATGTTTGCAAAAGACTGGACCATAAAATAATAATTTTTTTTATAACGACCATTTACTGTTAAAACTGACTATTTCAATTCAATGACCTAAGGTAACTTGATCTCAATCCTAAGCTAACTATGAACTCCTATTTATTTGGAATTATCCTTTAATCTGCATGAGTGAGAGTGGCTTAACATCCCATTCAATGAGCCTCCCATTTTAGGGTAGAACCAGATAGATAGCTGGGGCCATAGTCCTACAAGATGGAATTGACTCCTACCCACTTCAAGGTAGTAGATAGGTTGTTTCCTTAAGTACTGACCCCTAGTCTTAAACAAAGAGGCCCCACCCTTTCTATGATTAAGAGGGACTTAGTTTATTGGTAGGACTATAAACCAATTGGTTATTAGTGGATCAGTGGATACTTAATGAGCAAGATATACTATAGGGGTAAAACGATAATTTGACTTAGTTATAAATATAAACGACCTGTGAAGGATCAACTAACTGATTATGGTTAAATCTAGTGGACAAAAATATATATACAGTGGGGAAAGTGCAAGTACTTAGCCATAGTGGAGTGTCTTGGTAGTTAACGAATATTGATTAATTCAGTTAAAGGAGTTTAGTCAATTAATCTCAAATCGTTGGAGCTTGTGATCTGTAGATCAATTAAGTCACTCTACTAGCTCACAAATGGATTAAACCTTAGAATATCATGGTGAAAGCATTTGAAACGTTCAAATTCGATTTAAGGGAATTACTAATTATATATAATATAATTAGACGTTTAATTATTGAATTAAATGGAATTGTTGAACTGTTTAAATATTTTAGGGTTTCATTAGATGTTTTATTAACTTAATATTTGATATTAAATTAATATTAATTAAATTATTTAATATTAATTTTATAGAAATTAATTTTAAAATTGAATTTAGAATCAATTTTTAAAACAAACATAAAATGAATTTATGAAATTCATATTTTAAAAGAAAACGGAATTAGTGGAAAAAAATCCCACAAATTCCACTTTCTAATACATCTAATTTTCCACTTTCTATTGTATGGTTTTGTGTCAATTTATTATGGATTTGATTTGCATACAAAACTTCATTAAATAGAAGTTGATTCAGCTGAGAAGACTCCGACATGCAATTTAAATTTGTTGAAATTTTTTTCTTCCATCTCATAGACTCAGAGCATAGAAAAATTCACCCAAAATGTTCTCAACTTGTCACTCATTTTGGATCCCACAATCCAATCTAAAGATTGAGAATAGTAGAGAAGACTTTTGTGGTAGTTTACAACTTGTTGGAAAGAAGAAATCAGTTGGAATTTGTACCAATTAGAAGTTCTTCAAAGATTGTGTTCTTGAAACCCTATTTCTGTGTTTTATTTGAACTTGCATGTTTCTTTACTATAATTAATGTAATTAGAGTGCTTAAGATCCAAACAGCTTTCGTTGGTTGAATGTCAACTCTATCACTTATTGCGGTTATAAAATATTTGTTCAATTCACCTTCTAGGTTGTTCCCAGGTAGAGGTGTTCCATTTTCGTCAGTTTAAATACCTCAGCCTAGACAGAACTCTCCTTAGGTCCCTTATGGATAATTATTTTATAAATTTAATCTCTTATTGAAATTCATTTTAATCCTATTAAAATGAATTAAAAGATTAACCTATTTCTAATCTTATAAGAAACGTGTTTAACATAAGTTTAGGTGAATTAATTTTAAACCATTTAAAATTAAATTGGACCTATGTTTGCATG
This sequence comes from Benincasa hispida, assembly GCF_027475165.1. Classification (NCBI taxonomy): domain Eukaryota; kingdom Viridiplantae; phylum Streptophyta; class Magnoliopsida; order Cucurbitales; family Cucurbitaceae; genus Benincasa; species Benincasa hispida. The sequence continues at coordinate 38,667,316 of NC_143483.1, read as the reverse complement.
CAACTTTTTATTATAGATTTTAATTTTAATTTCATTATACTTATAGCCATTATAAAATAATGAAAAATAAAATCTATAGTTGCATTCAAAGACATTGATTAAATATAACATTTATATTTATCTAAGTAATGTCATGCTCAATGCAAACTTTATTTTAATTGAAAAATATAACACTTATATCTAACAATTATTAAGCACACATATCCATCATATCATCATACATTATAATAATTATAACCTAATATGATGCATGAACATACTTAATGTACCATACATCGAAAATAGTATAACACTTATACTAAGATGCATGAGCATGCTAATTTAATCATGCATCCCAAAAATATAACACTTACATTTTGACATCATGCATGAACATGTTTATCCTAAGGTGGGATTTTGAATCTAAATGACATACTTTATGCACCACTTAAAAATAATTTAAATCATACATCTCCTGCATAATTAAATGAACAAAATAGCAAAGTTGACCAGCTATTGGCATTCCTAGAAAATAAAATAAAATAAAATCTAAAACCCAAAATTTTAGAAAATCCTAAAAAGAAATGGAAAAAGACAAAAAAAAAAATGCTTCTGTTTAGTGGCGACGGAAGATCAACCAAAACTCAAAACGACGATCAAACCGTTAAAAACAAGACCCTATGTGTCATGAACATACTGACCAAATTTCAGCACAATCCAATGGTTAGAACTCCAATTATCAACAAATTTGTAAAATCTGTCTCCGAAAAACCAAACTGCACTGCATTATTTTTTTCCCTTGTTTTACCTTTGTTTTCCCGGGTTCTTCTCACAGGAACTTTTTTCCACGAAAGACAGAGAATTACAGATTGTTGTAATTGGCATCATTGCCGAGGAGCCTTAACATTTCTCTTTTGAAAGACTTATTGTTTCCTTTTCACACTATTTTATTCTCTTTGTTGTATGACCCATTTCTCAGGGGACTATAGATTGTTGTATTCTGGAAATATAAAATGTGAGGAAAGGAGAATAGAAAGAGAAGCAAGAGTGCGAATAGCACATAACGATCAAAACAGTGTTGAAGACACGCAACCATCTGAAGAGAATTTTGTAGAAGTTGGAAAAGAAACCAAGATGGTCAAACAACATGAACGGACCTTGAGAGACTTGAAGGCACCTGATACGGCTCAATAGCCGTTATGCATTGTTTATCCTGAAACTACAAGTGCATTTGAACTGAAAATCGGGCTAATTCATTTACTTCCTATTTTTAATGGTCTTTTAGTTTAAGATCCGCACAAGCACCTTAATGAATTTCAAGTTGTGTGCGATGGGATGCACCCTCATGAGGTGATGCAAGAACAAATAAACCTTCAGGCTTTCCCTTTTTCACTAAAGGGTGCAACAAAGGATTGGCTCTATGATTTGCCATCTAGGAGTGTTACGATGTGGACAACAATGAAAAAATTGTTTCTTGAAAAATTCTTTCCAGCTTCAAGAACTGCTAGCATAAGGAAGGAGATCTATGGAACCATACAAATTTCTGAGGGAACACTTTTTGAATGCTAAGAGAGGTTTAAGCGTATTTGGGCTAATTTTCTCCATCATCAAATTTCTGATTCCTTACTAATTCAATATTTCTATGAAGGTCTTTTGCTTCAGGAAAAGAGCACGATAGATCTACTGGTGGAGTTGCACTGATAAATAAAACACCTTGTGAGGGAAGGAAGTTAATTTCCACTATGGCAAAAACCTCCCAACAGTTTGAGACTAGAGAACCAAGACCTGTCACATCCTCTACTAAGGTACATGAATTAAAATCTCAATTATTTTTACTTATTTTCTGTTGTTAAGCAGATGACACTGGATGGATCATTTCTACCCTCACTTTGTAGAGTTTTCTCGATGATTGAACATACTACCGATGCACGTCCTCACGTCCAACTAGGGACAATACCTGAAGTCAATGCCTTGGGAGGTTTCAATAATCATGGACAAAAAAGAAAGTGAGATCTCTTTCGACAAACTTACAACCCAGGTTGGCGAGGTCACCTCAGTTTCAGATGGGGTGGGTGGAATGAACAAGCTCATGATATAGAGGAGATTCTTCAAGTTCAGGTATGTCTATCGAGGATGTCGTAGAAAGTATGGCTGATAATAGTTTGAAATTTCAACACGATATGAAGACTACCTTAGACCAGATAGGAAAAAAATTTTTCCAACTCGCCACCTCAGTTAGCAAACTAGAGAGACAATCAGGGAAGTTGCTCTCACAACCAGAAGTGAATCCTAGAGAAAATGTGAGTGCTATTACGTTGAAGAGTGGCAAGGAACTATCACCACCAAATGAACTTGTTGATGTTCCATCTGAGGAGGACACTACTCCCACCAAACTAGCTGAGATGGGAGGATCACCTTCTAAACCATCAGAGGGAGTAAAATTTGACCTTCCTCTTTCTATGAATTCTTATGTGCCTAAAACATCCTTTCGTTTTAGGTTGGCAAAACCTAAGAAACATGAGGTTGACAAGGAACTTCTTGATACATTCAGAAAAGTGGAGATTAATATTCCATTATTGAACGTCGTCAAACAAATTCCTAAATATGCATAGTTCCTGAAGGAGCTATGCATCAGAAAAGGACAAACCCAAGGAAAAGGAGTGGGTTGTGGCAAGCCAGTCAATTTCTGCTATTTTACAAAAGAATATGTCTGAAAAGTAGAAAGACCCTAGTATATTCCTCCTTCCCTGTGTCATTAAAAATAAAAAGATCGAGAAGGCCATGCTCGATTTAGGTGCCCTATAAATCTGATGCCTTACTCTATGTACCAAGATTTGAAATTGAATGACATTCATGAAATCGGAGTAATAATTCAGTTGGTTGACCATTCGTTTATTCATCTTTTAGGTGTAGTAGAAGATGTTCTGGTGCAAGTAAATGAGCTAATATTTATTGTAGATTTTTACATTCTTAAAATGGAAGAGTCCAGTTCTCCATCATCTTTATCCATTTTACTTGGTAGACCCTTCATGAAAACAACCAAGACAAAAATAGATGTCGATAAAGGAATGTTATCTATTGAGTTTGATGGGAAAATTGTTTTTAATATCTTTGATGCTATAAAGGCCCCCAATGAACACACAGAAACATACTTTGTGTCAAATTGATGTTATGATTCTTTTCTACATGAAGTTATTTAGGACACTTATGACGATGAGGATGAGGATTATAGAGAATGCACGATATTATGGGATGAGATTGTTTATGTCACATTATCGCATCCAATAAATAATTATGACTCCTCTGTAATTTCTTTTGATCGAATGTTATCTTCTGTTGTGCAGGCTTCTAAGCTGAAGTTAAAACAACTCCTTGAGCACTTGAAGTACACCTATCTTAGAGAGAAGGAGACCTACCAGTCATTATTGTAAAGGATCTGACTACCTTACAAGATGAACAGTTGGTAGGTGTGATGAAAAAGCACAAACTGGCCATTGGATGGACCCTGGCTGAAGAGGAATCAGTCATGTGGTATGCATGCATAAGATTGCATTAAAGGACGGGTCCAAACCATGTCGTCAACCTCAAAGGCATTTGAACTCAGCCTTAAAGGGAAATTGTGATGAAAGAGATTTTTATGTTGTAGGAACTAGTTATTATCTATCTTATTGCTGATAGTGAGTGGGTGAGCCCCATTCACATAGTGCTAAGAAAACAGGTATCACTATAATTAAAAATGCAAAGGGGTAGATGTTCCTATAAGTGTTCATAATGGGTGGAAAATGTATATTGATTTTCAAAAATTAAATAGTGTAACTAAAAAGGACCATTTTCTCACACCATTTATTAACCAAATGCTTGAACGTCTTGTAGAAAGCCATTTTTTTCGGGTTTTTTTTTTTTTTTTTTTTTTTTTTTTTTTTTTTTTATCGTTTCTCAGGTTTTTACCATATTCCAATTCATCAAGAGGATTAGGAAAGATGATTTTCACCTATCCATTTGGGACTTTTGCATTCAGACGAATGTCCTTCGGTTTATATAATTCCCCTGATACATTCTATAGATTTATGATGAGTATATTTTCTGATCTCATTGAAAGCTGCATCGAGGTATTCATGGACGATTTCATTATTTAAGGGAATTCGTTTGATGACTATTTAGATAACTTGTCTAAAGTCCTAAAACGGTGTATTGAGTCCGATCTTATGTTGAATTTTGAAAAGCGTCATTTCATGGAATCTGGTGGGATAGTTCTAGGACATGTTATTTCTAAAAAAGGAATTAAAGTGGACCAAGCTAAAATTGATGTTATTTCTAACCTTTCTTACCCCAAATATGTGGAAAGTTCGTTCTTTTTTGGGCCATGCAGGATTTTACAGCATGTTAGAATTTCAGTAAGATTGCATTGCCGATGACCACCTTGTTACAAAAGAATATGGAATTCAGTTTCAATGATGAATGCAAGCAAACGTTTGGCAAAATTAAGGCAATCCCGATTAGTGCTCCAATCGTGCAAGCTCCTGTGCGATGCGAGTAACTATGTTGTGAGAGTTGTCCTAGGCCAAAAGGGTGGAAAAGAAACATCATGTTCATTTACTACGTTTTGAGGGTGTTAAACCCAATACAATGCAATTATACAACTACTGAAAAAGAGTTTCTTTCTATTGTTTTTGCTCTTCAAGAATTTAGATCTTACAAATGGTGACTTTCCAAATCAAACTCTTTTGCAAGTGGAAAGCATTCATGTGATTCCTTGGTGCACAAACTTGGTAAATTATTTGGTTAAAGGTGACTTCCCTCTTGATCTTAGTAAGCGTTGAAGATATAGGATAAAAAGTGAGTCTAAATATTATGTACGGGAGAAATCTCATTTATGGAAATTCTATTCAGATCAGGTTATTATAAGATGTGTCCCTAATGAAGAGCTTGAGTTTGTATTAGCTTTCTGTGATGAATATGCTTGTGGTGGACACTTTAGTCTAAAATGTACTGCTAGGAAAATTTTAGACTCTGGGTTGTATTGAGAAACATTGTTTAGGGATTCATTCTTTTATTGTAAAACTTGAAGGAACTCTTACCGAAGAGCATCCATGAGCGCGTTCGGCTCTTTCCGATATCATTGTGACCGAAATACAATACATACATTCTAACAGATAGTTATGCAAATTAACACTAATTAATGGCATGCTATGATAAATAAAATACAAGAGAATGAGTTCTCATACCAAGTTGAACAAGACTTAACGAAAGTTAGTAAAGTCTTTTTGAAGGTTAAGTTTGCGGTCCCTAGGTCTTAGAAATATTTTAAGAGGAGACTTGAACAAGACTTAAGAAAATTTTGGTATATAGGATTTAAACGAAGTATCCTTGAGAAATCTAGGAAAAGAACATTTCGATTGACTTGATAAAGGAAATCTTTAGCTTATGCTTGAGGACAAGCATTGTTTAAATTTGGGGGTATGATAATGGGCAGAAATGCACGTTATCATAGTGCTAAGTTCTTAAATAATATTGGCTTGCGTTGATAAAACAAGTTAAATTGCATCCAAAAAGCATCAAATTCAAAATATTGCGGTCACATGCGTTCATCGCATAGAAACAGTTGATTTTTTTGTTTTTATGCAGAATATGCATTGACGCAAGGCGAAAATTGCAATAATAGAAAATCATTGGTCGAGCGCAGCATTACCGCAAGGCTTTGCGGTGATGGTGTTCGCAAACATTTGCTTAAGAAGGATTGCCGCAACCTGGTCAACGCAACTTGGTGAGTGCATCTGGGTGAAAGGCACAATTAATCGCGATGGGACAGAAAGCTGATGACGGTCGAATTCGAATTAAGCTGACAGCCGCTAACGATAACAAGTACATTTAGCTTTTCGGTGACAAATATTCGGCACATCAGCCAGGGAATTAAAGCCATCCCATCTGAGCAATCATAAGAGAGAAGCCGCTTTCACCCCGAAGCTCTACAAATACCAAAGACATTCTTCAGAAAAGGAGTTCAACTATTTTACGAGTTCACAGTTCTGTTGATAGTTTAGCCTTGTTCTTAGATTTTCTTTTTCTTTAAGTCAGACGTGAGAGAAGAAGGTTGTGCCGACAGATCGTTCTGGTAAGCTTGGGAGAGCGCCAGAAGCTTTAAGGACAGAGAGAGGTCTGATGCCTGCGGAAGCAAGAATATCTTTTGAACCGAATAGAGATTTACAATGTAAAAGCCTCGGTCAGCAAGGAATTACTACCAGGCTCTCTACCTTTATATTCCATTGTTATTTCATACTCAAATCATTTATACAAATGGAATTTGCTTCTCTATATCTGTTCACTCTCTGTTATTTACGCATGAGTAACTAAATTTGTTGAATGGGGTGAGAAGCATTTAGCTAGCACAACTGGGAATCTTCATTCTATGAGATTATCTTGTATTATGTATGCTTCATTCGTCCATTAGAGATACTCAAGAGGGTAGTCTAAGGACAGGATCTAGGCTTGGGAAGGTTAGGTCAGAATCTAGGCTCGAAAGAGTCAGATTAGAACGCATAATCAAGAGATAGAAGCTTAGGAATAAGCACTGTTTGCTATCAATGCATCACATGTATCCTAGAGATAGGATATGATTGTGTGCGGTCACCTTGCCTTTATACATCCTGCATCATCACATAAGACAAGAGTAGAGACTTAGGAATAAGCTCTATAGACACTTTTGCATTCAACACATGCGTCCTAGATATAGAAGCATCGCATTTGCATTGGAAAATGACTTGCTATGCATGGTTGTAGCATGATCGCATAGTCTGACGCATTCCCAAGTAACGCTAGCTGAAGACTTTCTCAACCCGTTCATCCGCATACTCAGTGCATCTATCATGCAATTTGACTTTTCTCAAATCCGCCGCATTTGTTTATTTTTCATCACTGCAAATAACAACTTCAACAACTATTGATTTATTTTGTTACCACAAAGTTTTCCTAAAAATTACCATCGCAACCTATTTTCACAAGTCCCTGAGTTCGACCTTGGACTTACTAGAAAACTCAATGGCGTTTACACTTGGATTCCGCTGAGAAAACTTGAGTGCTCAATGCATTTTTCACCATCGCATTTCATCCACTATTCCACATCATAAAATAACGCATCAGCTACGGCAGCACAATCGTCTACACAAACGACAGCAACACGAACAAGCACGAACAAGTAAGAAGTGGAGACGACACCACCAGTTAGAGCCCTTGGTATTCTTAGAGTGAGAATCCAAAGTGTGGTCTTTGGTGAATTTGGTAGAGGTAAGAGGAAAGGCTGATCGTGTAGACGATAAGCAAGTGGGAGAGAAAGCTATCGTATAGCGAAGTGCTTATCGTTTAGACAAAGCTACACGATCGTGTAGGTTTTACTAAGTGATCATCTAGTGAAAGGTATACAATCGTTTAGAAAACGCGGCACGCTAGGCGATCGTTTAGAGAAAGGCGTGCGATCATTTAGACGTGAGATGTGCAATCGTTTAGACGATGAGACTCTATTGTATAGGCTCTCAAGCTAGGTGACCGATACGTTTTCACACCGATTGCGAATTTTCGAAATTTTTGCCAAATGAAACAAATTTTCATTTTATTCTTTGGTTACAATAACTGAACACGGTTGCTCTCACTAACGCACGATTGAGGAGAATATGTCGGCTAGTTATCTCATAATTAACTAATTTAATGATAAATGAATATAAACATATTATATTCTTACCCTATAGTTTGATATCACATATCTACTATAGTAATTTCTTCTCCACTACATATAAATCATATTTATATCTAATTTCCTCCATAATAATGTATCTCATACATTTAGGCAACTATATCATATATAATTAACTAGTTCAATTATATCATATATAATCGAACTCCCTCTTGTCAATTTTAACATTTCAAACTGATCCAAACACTAATTCTCGACTTTACCAAGCTACCTAGGAGACCTAATGAACTCGTTGTTCGAAGCTCTAATGGTACGTGAATAGCTGACCAAACTCTTTAGCCACGAGATCTACCATCTGTTAACTGCCAGGCATTCCACTAAAGACCAACAACTGAATTCTTCTTACCACAGATATATTTATGTGTCCATCGGATATAACCAATCATGACTACGATGACCCTTCATAGATGCTCGTAAGTACAGCTGGGCCAATTTACCGTTTTACCCCTGTAGTTACATCTCACTCCTTAAGTACCACTGATTTCTCTAATGAATAATACAAAATAGTCCAACTATGTGTGAACACCTCTCAGGCCAAGAAAAGGTGTGTGGCGCCACATCGTTCAAGCCCTGGACTCAGCCCTTAAGGGAGCTATCTATCTACTTGCCCGTGCTTCAGGGAAGAAGTGAATTCCATCTTGTGTAGCTGAGTTTCTAGCTCCCAAATCAGATGAATCCTCAAAATGGTAGGTTTGAGTCGGCGACCTGGCCACTCGCACCCATAAAAATCAAAAGACCGCTCTCAAAGGCAGGAGTTCCCAACTCACTCAGGATTGAGGTCATGTTACCTATGGTCATCCTAGTGAAGTGAAGTCTCTGTCATGAACGGTGTTATATAATGAGACATTAACACTTCGTGGTCAGGTCTTATACAAACTCTTTGTATAGGACGCCCCTGCTCGCATGTCCCCTATACGAATGATCAGGATCAGACCATCTGTGACAATTCACAACACTTGTGACCATTCCACAAAGCGGACCGCATTTGTAGCGTTATCAGGATAAGGGTTTCCTCCTATATTCATTTACTACATACCATTTTGGTTATCACTCAAGACATGATCCACTTGTATGTCACCACATGCATGCTTAAGTTACATTCAAATAATCAAGAATTTTATGTTTATTAGTTTGTGGTAAAGCAAATAAAACATACAACTGAGAAAAATCAAGATGTGAAGTAAATAGCATATATTATACAACACTCGTTCGTACAAACTGTTTACAAACTACAGGACACGAGACTTTAGGGCATCAACCCCAACAAAACCTGTAAGCAATGTCAAAAGTCAGGTAGCCTCTTCCGTAGGAATGAGATGCCTCGGGTCCTTATTATATTTTGTGAATTATTTGATGTATGAAAGCTTGATTTTATGGGGTTATTTCCTTTTTCTTGTGGTTTCAAGTATATCTTGCTACTACTTCTTACAATTCTATGGTTGTTGCAGGTTTCTCGAAATTTAACATTTTGCATGGGTTTGGTTTCCTAAAGGCTACCATTAGTGATCAAGGTTCCCACTTTTGCAACAGGGTAATAGACTCTTTATTGAAGAAATCTGGAGTTCAACATTAAATCACTACTTTTGTCACCCTCAGATAAATGGGCAAGCTGAGATTTCCAACTGAGAAATCAAGATAATTCTAGAAAATGTGGTAAGTTAAAGTAGAAAAGATTGGAGTTTGAAGCTGAATGATGTGTTGTGGGCCTATAGAACTACTTATAAGACCCCTATTAGAATGTCCCTATATAGATTGGTGTATGGTAAGGCGTGTCACCTTCTTGTGGAGGTGCAACATAAAGCACTTTGGGCAATAAAGCAATGCAATCTCAACTCTGAGGAAGTTAGAAAGGCTAGACTATTACAAGAGTTGGAGGAAATGAGGTTGGAAGCATCTGAGAATTCTTTGATCTACAAAGAGAAAATTAAATTATTCCATGATGCAATGATTACTAGCAAACAACTTGAGGTTGGATATAAGGTTTTGATGTTTAATTCCCCCTCAAACTCATACTAGCTTCGCTCTAAATGGTTAGGCCCTTTTGCCATTACTAAAGTTTACCGATATGGTGCAATTGAGGTGACTAGCCTCAAGACAGGAAAAACGTTAAAAGTGAATGGGCTTAGGCACAGAGTATTTCACGAGAGGGATTTTCTCCAATGATTCTACCAAGTATATCGATTGGAGCTCCCCAAATATGGCTAAACTGAGCTAAATACGATCGAGCAACCGACCTTAAAAATTTTTGCTTCTTGGAGGCAGTTAGGCTTTAAACTTTATTGCTTTCTTAGTTCAATTCTCTTTTAGTTTTTTTTTTTCTTTTGGTCTTAATTCTTTCCATTAATCTTGTTTTATTATACTTAATTTTGGAGAGAAGTTGAGTCGAGGAGCCAAATCCTTCCATCATCCCATGATCCAGATAAGTTTTCTGATTCTATCACATTGGGGACAATGTGCACTTTAAAAGTTGAGGGTGAGATATTAGGATTTGACACTCTATATTTTGATGCCGATATGCTTGGGGTCCTTGAACTTTATGCTCAAAGAATGTGTCTTTTGTTGCTTTCATGCTTATTTGCTTAGCTACCTTTTTTCTTGCAAATTGATTAGTTGATGATACACTCGTATTGATTGTACTAACAATTATGATTTTTGATCCATTTTTGAAAAAAAAAAAATCACTTCTATTATGCATTTTTAAGTCCTTTTTATACCCATCTAAAGTTTTTCTTGCGTAGGATTGCGTTATTTACCCCATAAGTTTGTTGTCACCTCGAAAGGCCTTGGTGAAAGAATTAAACTCTCTTAAATTTCAAATTAGTAATAAAAGCATAAGGAATCAACAAATCAATTTCTCGCTTGTCTACTTAAATAATGATGAAAATAGAAAGGTTTGCTCCTCTTTCTTTGGGAATGTGAGTAGCCAAGGGCAATCAGACAACTCGTAATTCTTTTGGGCTGAAAATATTCCCGAGAATGAGCAAGCTTACGCACTCTTGAAGGAGTTCGACCAGTAGTTGGATGTCATTCATGTAACCCATGTAGGCAAGCCAAAAAAGAATGTAGTATCTATAGATTGGGTTTCCTCTTTAAAAATAAAAAAAATAAAAAAATAAAAAAATAAAAAAATAAAAAATAAAAAATTGAGGCAAAATAATTGAGATCGGTTCTTCCTTTTCTCATATTATTGCTAACTTGAAACTAAGAGGTTTAATTCATGACCTTTCTAGGCAGAGTAGAGGGAAAGGAACTGGGTTTCATGAAGCTATTCCAGGTGGTTTATGCTTAAAATAGATAAACTATGTACTTATCCATCATAAGAAGATTTGTAAAGCATTTCCAAACTTAAATTGAATTAATGAACTTTTTTTGGATGATTTAGTTGATTGCAAGCATGATCTTGGTTGACTATTAATGCTGGAATAGGGTACATGTTAACTTAACATGTTATTCTTTGAGTGATTGCATTTCCTACCTTGTTCGAGGACAATAAAGAATAAAGTTGGGGGTGGTTAATAACACTGAATATGTGTTATCTCTCTCCACTTAATTTAGGGTCGTTCTTAGGTTGAACGTGTTTATCTAATGAATTTTACAGGCATCAAGTGTAATTTAGGTAGAACCAACCCTTTGTTGAGGTTGGTGTTCTAAATCTCGTAGAGTTCTATAGTTTATAATTGTATTGTACAAACATCTTATTTATCTAATAAAATATGTGATGTTTTATTTGACATTTAGTTGCATTAAACCCACAAACCAATAAACTAACAAGCAAGGTTATCTTGTAGCTTAAATATGTATGTAGAGACATACGGATGAATCATGTTTAAGTGATAACCTAAATGGTCTGTAGTAGATGGATAAGGTTGGATACCTTATTCTGGTGACACTACAAGTATGACCCGCTTTGTAGATGTTACAATTGTTATAAAATGCTACAAATGATCTGATCTCAATCATTCATGTGGAGACACGTGAGTGGGGGTATTCTATACAAAGGAGTTTAAATAAGACTGGACCACGAAATGTTTAGTCTCATTATATAACGTTGTTCATAATAGAGACTTACATTTCACCAGGATGAGTGAGTTGTGAACTCCTTTCTATGAAGGCGATCCTTTGATATGTATGGGTGAGAGTGGCCAGATTGCTGACTCAATAAGCCTACCATTTTGGGGATTCGTTTGATTGGGGAGCTGAGAACACAGCTACACAAGAAGAAATTCACTCCTTCCCTGATGTCGGAGTAAGTAGATAAATTTCTCCATTAATGGAATCTATTGGACTGATCGTTTGGTGGGAAATGTTCTTCATTTTAGATAATGAAATCATTCCATTACTAACAACCCAAAGAAATACGACCTCTTTTAGATATATGGTTTATGCTGGAAAGGTATGAAGTTGGACTAATTTGGAAATGGGCTTGAAAAATGTGGCGCCACACTCTCTCCTAGCTCGAGAGGGGTTTGGTCATAGTTGGACTATGATTTATTGTTCATTAGAGGGATCAGTGGTACTTAAGGAGTTAGATATAACTACAGTGGCAAAATGGTAATTTGGGCCTAGTTGTACTTTCGAGCAATTTGTGAAAAGGTCATTGTACTATTGACTGGTTATATCCAATGGACACAAAAATATATCTATAGTGCGAAGAGTGTAATTGTTAGTCTTTATTTGAGTGCCTGCCAGTTAACAGATGGTGAATAATTTAATTAAAGAGTTTAATTAATTATTCAAGTACCATTGGAGCTTCAAGCTATAGGTCCATGAAGTCTCTTCTGTAGCTCAATGGGAATTAATGAGAATCAATTTTTGGATTAATTTGAATTGTTCAAATTAATTGAAGGAATTAATTATATGTGATATAATTAATTTAATATAATTATATGATATAATTACTATAATGTATTTGATACATTATAATATAAAGTTTATTTGAGAGAGAATAAATATTTGAATATGATTCAAATATTAATTATATGAATTGGATTCATATAATTAAATTTAATATGAATAGAATTTATATGAAAGGCCATTGATGAGAGAATTAAAACTATAGGTTATATTTTATATGATGCCATAGGTTGTATTGGCATAACATATGGTTATATATATATATATAATAAGTTAGTTATTATATATATAACGGTTTTGATTATAATTTAAAATTATTTTTTTTTAATTTTAAAATTTTATAGAAGGGAAATAATTTCCCTCCCCTATTCTCCCTCAACTCACAACGTGTGAGTGTAGGGGGTGGTTGTGTTTGGGAATTAAGCTTCTTCTTTGTTTTGTTTTGATAGAGAGAAGCAACACACAATACAGACAATTACATAAAGAGTTATGAGATATTCTTCCCCATTTTTCTCTTCCTCTCTTCTCTCTCAAACTCCCTTTTTCAAAATAGCAAGAGCCCACAAAACTCTTGAATTCTCACCTAGAGAATATTGAAGAAATTTTCATGGTGGTGTCCCATTGGTTCAAGGGATTTTTTTCTAGCAGATCAGTCTTCAAAGGTAAGGGTTTCTAAACCCATTTTTCTGTTTTTGTTTTCTTTCAAGCATGCTGTAATTTTTATTTTAGATTCATATACTGTTACGTAAAATTATATTATGTGAAAAACTAAAATTGGAACGATCCACTTCCGCTCAAGACGTTTACAGGTTCCTTCAATTGGTATCAGAGCCTTGGTTTTGATCCCAATTTCTTTTATGTGTTTTCCAGATTCCTTTTAACAGTATTGGTGCATGATTACATTCTGTACTTATGTGATGAATGTTCGGTGGAATATATGATTTACAATTATTGATGTTTTCGAGATTGCATTTTAGTTTAATCGCTTTCATTTGACAAAATTGGTTTGTAAGGGCCCATGTTTTGAGACAATTAAGTGCGATCGAGTCTGCTTTTAAAGTTTTTGAGTCGCTCACGGTGTTCCTGATGATGATCAGGAGAAAACAAGGCCAAAATCATAGACGTTTCGAAGAAGTTCAAAACTGTACGTGGGTGATCGTACAGTAGCGTCGCGGTGCTGCGATGCGGCGGATGAAAATCTTTTTCATAGCGTCGCGACGCTTCGAGGTGAAGAAGACGTGCGGTCCAACTTCGGTTCGTGCACGGATTATGGTCTACTGGTCCGGTTCGATTCGTGGGTTCTTCGACTCGAGTTTTTTTGGGTTTTTTTGGACTGGTTCATGGCTGGTTCAAGCAGTTCGTGGTGTAGTTTGAGCGGTTCAAGGCTCGGTTCACCTGTTTCGAACTGGATGACTATTAATTTGTAATAGTTAGATATTTTTTTTTTTTTAGGTGTCCAATCCCAGTCTGTTAATTGCCTTTAAATTATGCATGTGATGTATGATTTAAATTTTATTATCATATGCCATAATGTATGCTATGTAGTATAAAATCCCACCATAGGTTATACATTTAATTTCATGCATCATTTATATTATGTCAGTTATAATATATGTTTAGTTGCATGATCTATTTTTTATAACATGCTCATACATCATATAGTTATAAATGTTATAATATATGTATGCATGCATTAATAACATATATATGCATCATTTATATTATAAGAGTTATAATATATAGTATGAATGTATGTTTGAAGTATGTTATTAACTATTTCATTACCTTATTATATAAGTGTTATGTATGTTAGTAATGAAATGAAATTGCATGAAACATGACATTACCTTAGGTAATTTATAATTGTTATAATTTATTAAAGTATGTTAATGGATGCAATGTATGGTTTTAATTTATTTCATTTGCTTATAGTGGTTATAACAAAATGAAATTAGATATTAAAATCGATAAATTAGAATTGCATGCAAACCTTAGATTAAATTCATTTTTTAAACTTGTTTTAAAATTTGAATCATATAGATCTAAGTTCACATTTCTAATGAGATTAAAAATTTAGTTTTATATTTTAATCGGTTTAATAGGATTAAATTATTTTTTAATCAAAAGATTAACATTGTAACAAATATATCTATAAGGGACCTTTTGTCTAAGACTAGTTCTATCTAGGCTGGGGTATTTATGTTGACAAAAACGTAACACCTCTACCTGGGAACTGACTTGAAAAGATGAATTAGATAGATTTGTTATAAACATGTAATTATTAGTTAACGTTTGTTAAAGTATTTAAAGAACCTTAATAAAAATTTGTTTGACTATCTAAAGAAAATATTGTTTTTTGGGCAAATGAAAAAATCACTTATTTAAAATCAGTAGCCGATTTTTTCTACGTTAATTAACCCTAGGTAAAATGATCAGTGGGAGGAAAATGGGTATATGATACTTCATTTTATCCTCTTCATGTTTCTCCCTAAAATTTCACACCGTGAGATCTATACTTGGTCATGAGGCACCTTGAGTGTTCCCCTATGGATGGTGTTTGTATATATCAATATCAAGGTGAATAGAGAGAGTGTTTATAGTAAGTGGGAGCGAGACGTGTGACAACACATCCCTCGGTCTCTCTCATTAGTTTGAAGTAAAGTCTCATGCATAGCCTTGTGGCACTTTGAGTGTCCCCCTACGGATGGCATTTTTGCATGGCGCTTTATTCAAACTCCAGAAATGGATAAGGTTACTTTAGTTTTTCCCCCAATCAAATTTTCTCTACAGTTGGCTCGTTGGGGCTGAACTTTAGAATCTAAAATGAGGGGTTATACCTACAAGAAATGTTAAGCGAGTTTAACTATTTCTGGATCGAACAATGGTGACTGATAGTTACAGTAACAAGGAGTTGTTTTGTCTATTGGTTGAGATAGTCTCATTTCAGTGAAGGGGCACCTGATCACTCTATGGTGGCTTTTGTCCTGTCTCACTGAAGCATCATTGCAAAATAGATGTCATTTAGGGAACATGAGATTATTTTTCTAAAATTGATTGGTTTTTCTAAGTGGTTTAATACAAATAGATCAATATAAATAATTTGTATGGTTTCAGCAAATTTATTCATTGACTTCAGCGACTCTTAATTTACTCGTCGCTGACAAACTAACGGGTGAAAATCTCACAACTTGGAAAAACACAATCAACACTGTTCTTATCATCGATGACATCCGTTTTTTCCTAATGGAGGACTGTCCTCCCATTCCAGCTCTAAATGTTGCTTGAAATATTCGAGAAACATACAAGCGATGGACACGAGCAAACGAGAAGGCCCGAGCATACATCTTGACAAGTCTTCCTGAAATCTTAGCTAAAAAGCATGAGTCCATGCTCATGACCTGTGAGATCATGGAGTCCCTGAGGGGAATGTTCGGACAATCATCCGCATAGCCCAGGCACGACGCTCTTAAATACATCTTCAATGCCCATATGCAAGAAGGGCATCTGTTAGAGAACATGTTCCCAACATAATGGTCCACTTCAACGTGGCGGAGATGAATGAGTCCGCCATCGATGGAGCCAGTCATGTTAGCTTCATCCTGGAAACTTTACTTGAAAGTTTCCTATAGTTCTGTAGCAATGTTGTTATGAACAGGATTGACTACAACCTAACCACCTTACTCAACGAGCTACGAACCTTTTAATCCTTGATGAAAACCAAGGAACAGAAGGGTGAGCCAAATGTTGCTTCATCCTCTAAAAAGTTCTTTAAAGGTTTGACGTCTGGGATGAAGTCTGTGCCTTCTTTTTTCGGCACCAAAAAATGGAAGAAGAAGAAAGGTGGAAAGGGGAAAGCTAACCCACCAACTGTTGACCTAAAGGGCAAGAAGGCTAAGGTTGCAAAGGGAATATGTTTCCATTGCAACAAGAAGGGACATTGGAAAAAAGTTGTCCTAAATACTTGGCAGAAAAGAAGAAGGCCAAGCAAGGTAAATATGATTTTCTTGTTTCTAAAACCTATTTAGTGAAAAATGATGATTCGACCTGGATAATTGATTCGGACACCACTAATCATGTTTGCTCTTCCTTTCAAGGAATTAGTTCCTGACGACAACTGGAAGCTGGGGAGATGATGATGCAGGTTGGAACATGGCACGCATCTCAGCTACAGTAGTGAGAGGTTTCGACTTTGTTTACAGAAATCTTATGTTATACTAGATAATGTATTTTTGGTTCCAAGTTTGAAAAGGAATCTTATTTCTATAAAATTCCTATTGTACCAAAATTATTCAATCTCTTTATATTTATTTAAAAAATGGTGTATATATTTATTCTACAAATCTCGAAGATAATATTTATATTTTAAGATTGTTAGCAACTAAATTGTTCCTTAACACTTAAATGTTTAAAACTGTGATAACTCAAAATAAAAGACTTAGAGTTTTCCCTAAATAAAATGTCCAACTTTAGCACCTGAGATTATGACACATCAATCTCAATAGAATTGAGTGATTGGTAAAGAATGGACTTCTAAGTGATTTAGAAGAAATTTTTTTTACCTATGTGTGAGTCATGCCTTTAAGGTAAAATGACTAAAAGATATTTTATTGAAAAAGGTCACAAGACCAAAAAATCCTTAGAGCTGGTACATTCAAGCCTCTGTGGTCCTATAAATGTAAAAGCTGAAGGAACTCTTATCAAAGAGTACCTCTGAGCGGAAGCGAGATCGTTCCAAACTCATTGTGATAGAATTATCGCATTCACAATCAAACAGACTAGATATGCATTTAACAACAAATTACAAGCATACTTTGAACTCAAATGACAAAGAGAACGAAATATGTACCAGTTGAAGAACATTTCTTCACCTCAAATCTTGTTCTCGCCTAAGGACTGCTCCTCTCTCTCTTGCTGAGAATGTCCAAGCAAATCGTCTACCAACGAACGGATTCCTCACGAACTCGACAGTAGGGAAGACACCACCACTTGGAACCCTCAGTATTCTTTGTTTGAGAATCTAGGAGGTGTGGGCTCTGTTGGATTTGGTAGAGGGAAGAAGGAAAGCACAATCGTATACCACGACCAAGCAAGTGAGAGAAGTCAGGTGTCTATCATATAGACGATGCTCAATCGTTTAGGTAGAGGTACACGATCATTTAGTAAAAGTGTCGTGATCGTATAGACGATGGTTAAGTAAGATGCTTGGGCACGCGATCGTTTAGAAAGAGTTAGACGATCGTTTTGCAAATCCTATGTGATCATTTAGTGAACCGCGTGAGTGTAGGCTCTCAGAGAAAAAACCAGAACAATTATCCTATAATTGTCAAAATTAAATAATAAATATAATCATATCATATTCATTAACCTATGGTTTAATATCACATCAAATGCAACATATAAACCATAGTCTTTTCTCCTCCATTAGATATATATCATATTTATATAATTTTCCTCCAATTAATGTATCTCATACATAGTGTCAATCATAACATATATAATTAACTAGTTCAATCATATCATATATAATCGAACTCTCTCTTGTCAATTTGAATACTTTAAACTGACCCAAAAACTGATTCTTAACTTGAATCTATTGAGCTACCAAGGGGACCTTATGAACCTATGGCTTGAAGCTCCAATAGTACATGAAGAGCTAACTAAACTCTTTAACCACGAGATCCACCATCCGTTAACTACTAGACATTCCACTAAAGACTAACAGTTGTACTCTTCTCACTACAAATATATTTTTGTGTCCATCGAATATAACCAATCAACAACACGATAACCCTTCACAGATGCTCGTAAGTACTACTAGGCCAATTAACCGTTTTGCCCTTGTAGTTACATCTAACTTCTTAAGTACCACTGATCCATTTAATGAACAATATAACATAGTCCTACTATGTATGGACACCTCTCGGGCTATGAGAAGGTGTGTGGCATCACATCGTTCAAACCTCAAAATTAGCCATTAAGGGAGCAATCTATCTACTGACCTCTACTTCGAGGAAAGAGTGAATTCCATGTTGTGTAGTTGAGTTCCCAGCTCCCAAATCAGACGAATCCCCAAAGTGGTAGGTTTGAGTCGGCGACCTAGCCACTCGCACTCGTGCAAATCAAAGGACTGCCCTCAAAGGTAGAAGTTCCCAACTCACTCGGGATTGAGGTCATGTTACCTATGGTCATCCTAGTGAAGTGAAGTCTCTGTCATGAACGACGTTATATAACGAGACTATAACAGTTCGTGGTCGGTCTTATACAAACTCCTTTGTATAGGACACCCCCGCTCGCATGTCTTCATATGAATGATCAGAATCAAACCATCTGTAGCAAGTCACAACACTTATAACTATTCTACAAAGCGAGCCACATTCGTAGCGGTACTAGGATTAGGTTTCCCTCCTATATCCAGATACTACAGAGCATTTTGGTTATCACTTAAGGCATGATCCACCTATATGTCTCCATATACATGCTTAAGTTACAACGACAACTAGGGATCTTAGTTTATTGATTTGTGGTAAAGCAATTAAAACATCCAATGTTTCATAGACAATAGTGAAGAAAAATATCATATATTATTACATCACAGCGTTTGTTCAATAAACTGTTTACAAACTACAGGACTGAATGAGAGTTTAAGGCATCAACCTGAACAAGAACATCAATATTTACAATCAATCTAACATAGAATAGTTATGCATCAAGTAAATTACAGCATGCTACTAAGACTAAAAACAAAGGGATTGAGTGAATCATACCTTCGAAGAACTTATCTTCTAGTATTCCCTTGATCAACACCAGTCACCCTCAAACTTAAAATCATGCTTATCCTCAAGCATGCGTTATACTTAAGAAATTCTAACTCACCTTCATGCTTTCTTTTGCGATGACCAACTTCTTAGAATATAATTTACACACACCTTTGACCATCACTGCAATGCTCTCTTCCACTTTGGCTGCTTCTTCAAAAAGATCTTTTCTAAGTTAAATCCGACAAGCCTATGCTCAAAAAAATTTTATTCATTCACCGCAATTTTGTGTTTAGCTTCTGAGATTGTGTTTATTCAAAAAAAGTACTTCAAAACTTTGCGATGACTTATTCAAATGCGGCGTTGAACCTGGTTATGCCCTTCCTTTTGGCTTACCCCCACGTGTGTCATGCGGGCATCCAACTTCGGTTGTGTTCCATATTCAACTTAACTCTTGTCTCGTTTGTTTTGGCTTGCGCTGGACAGAGGAGTTGCTCTAATGCGCTGATCCTGGGAAATTGCCTTCGTTTTGGCTTACCCCCACGTGTGTCATGCGGACATCCAACTTCGAGCAAGTGCCTTTCACAACTTAAGTCTTATCAACATGGGTTTCCCCATTGCGTTGATAGTAGAGTTATTATTCCCAAAATCCCACTTCAACATTCTTTTTTCAAATGATCGCAATATAATGAATGCAATTCTCTGAGACCGTTGCCACCCCTAAACTTAGAGGTTGGCAGCGTTCTCACCGCAAAGCTACAAACAAAATTACAGAATGCGATAATAAATGTTTGAACACAGGTTTGCGCAAAATAAAACTTAAGAATTTCAAAATTTGAAGAAGCCAATAAAAGTAAAGAATGCCTTGCATTGATTAGTTAGAAAATGCTGTGAACTATACGTACCATTATAGAAACATCGCAAAACAACGCAATCGGGAAAGAAAGGATTTCAAAAGGATAAGACGTACAAGATAACAAGAAAAGACCTTAGGCGAAACAACGCATGCGCTCATGCGTTAGAATCCACGTGATTGAAGCCTTACGTTGAAGGGTGAAAGGAATTCTTCCGATGAACTACGAACCGAGGAGACTTATTGTTGCACCTACAAGAGCAAACGTACCCAAAACCAAGGAAGCAACCATATATCCAAAATAACAATGAAAATAAAATAAAAATAACCTATATTAAGAAAGCAAAGTAAAGATAGGGTAGAAGACGTCCCTGAAAAAAAATAAGAGTGTTATCACTGCAAGGAGTCTTCCATGCAGGAGATGGCCCTCAACTACTTGGGTCAAGTTGCCCTGACCATTGGAACTTCTAGCAATTGTTGGGCACATGCGGCTGTCATGTGCTTAGAATTACCTTCAGCTCTTTTGCGACTGATTACCCTTCTACCTTGGGGTCAACATTGGATTTTAGCGCATCGCCTACACTTCAACATTTTTTGCAACCTGATCGCATAAGCTGCAATACACACAAGATAAAAATTTTGCTCGTAGAGACACAAAACTTAACAAACATTTAGTTGCCAAGTCCCTGGCAACGACATCCAAAACTTGATGCGCAGAAATCGGAGGTCAATTTTACTCGACAACCAAACTCCCATGGATGCATTGTGCAATGCATGTTCCTAAGATATGTGTTGATAGTCATGCGCGATGGTCATGCGTTGGAATGAAAATTACGTTAACGAATGTATGCGATGACCATGCGTCCTGCCACAAGTTTTCTTGCGTTCACGCCAAGTATAACATGAACACAAGTTTCTCGGGTAATCCGAAGTTGAACACAAGGACTTGTAACTATATGTTTGCGATGATGTGCATGCGGTGGTTGAATAAAAGAATGGAGAGGATGTTGCTAAGTTAATCCTACTCCTACTACTATCTATCAGACAATGCAATGAGAATATGCATGAAAGGTAGAGATGCGACAAACCTTGACATGAAATAAATGTATGGGAAAATGGATAAAATGTGGAGATCTTTTCATTGCAACCCTTAAGAGTAACCGCAAAGGGAACCTTAGTCAGCGTCAGAATATGCGATCATGTTACAACCATACACGGCAAGTCATTTTCAAATGAAATGTGGTGCTCTTAATTCTAAGACGCATGTGTTGAATGCAAAAGTGTCCATAGAGCTTATTCCTAAGTCTTTACTCTTTTCCTATAAGATGATGCAAAATACACAAAACGCTGCGGTGACCGCATTCAATCTTATCCTATCTCTAAGATGCATGCGATGTGTTAATAACAAATAGTGCTCATTCCTAAACGCCTATCTTTTATTTTATGAGTTCTAATCTGGCTCTTCCGAGCCTAGATTCTGACCTGACCTTCCCAAGCCTAGATTCTGTCCTTAGACTACCCTCCCGAGTATCCCTAATGGACGAATGAAGCATACATAATACAAGACAATCGCATAAACTTTGCTGACCTATGGTTGTTACTATCCCTAGTGAACAACACATACCTTACTCAATGCGTCCAACCACTTACCCTTCTAGGCAGTTGATTGTTGCTGACTTCACTCATAGACAAGCAATGCGTTAACCCATAGACAGGCATTGCAGCAGCTTCACACTAAGTAAATAAGATTTTCTCACACACTCGCACAACGCACACCTCTCGGTGGGTTGTTACATGCTTCATATTCCTAATCCACATGACTAAGTATGCAATACCCAAGCAATCCCACTAAGTGTTGCAATGAAAGTAAAGATGCCAAGCAAGAAGATAGAGATGGAGTCGAAGGAATAGAGAAATGCATTGAAAACACATTGTATTAATTTCTTAATTCAAAATGTCATACAATACAATGTAGGAAAAGAAAGGAAAAAGAAATGATCGGTTGGAAGCAAAACTTTGCTTCTAGCGGATGCGTGTCAAGTCTGCCGATGGTGCCATGGATGGGCGGAGGAGCTGACTCTCTCGAGATCTAGCTTTGGTCGAAGGCTCCGGTCGTCACTCGGAATGGATGAAGGAGGTGAAGAACTCTCAGTATCTTCTCACGCATTTTTTCTGGTTCACAAGGATCCGCCCCAATCGAACCTCAAGTGAAAACCTTGGATTCCACCTTGGGCGAAAACCCTGGATTAAAATGAATTTGAGCTCATCGACTTCTATTCATAGAGCTTGGCCGTCGACAACATTAATTGGACTACCCTGAGTCTGACGTTTGATGCATTCGTTCTTTTTGAACCTCTGCCACCAACGGCGTGGTAGGTGAAATGTTAGCATCAGCTTTGGATTTTCTCGAGGTAGATGTGTTGATGCGTTCATTCCACCAACCTTGCATTGATCCCATTAGAATGCGTTGTCACATAGCCGCAATCATTTAATGGCCGCATTCGCTTAACATCGCAACTCTACATGATGACTGCAATCGCTTGACAAGTGCAACTCCCATGCGATGGACGCCTACGGCTGATTACCGCAACATCCATGCATTGATCGATGCGTTTGCGTTCATTTCCTGCATTGGCTACAAAAATAGAACATTGAATGCACAATTAACGCAAAGTAATGGGTTAGCTGAGATTCGCCATGTTGATCGACGCAAACTCTTTTTCTCATGAATTCCTATCATGATCGATGCAATTTCTGCCTAACAACCTTCATAATTCTAAGTAAAAGGACTAAGATGGCATGCATTTCTCCATGTCATCACAAGGTGCCCAACAACACGAACTCAATGCCTCTGGAATCTCCTCTTACGTTTCTAATCTTATTAGAACCGTGATCTTAGGTCCATCTCAATCAAATTTTAAAACATTTTTAAAACATGATTAAACCTAAGTTTGCATGCATGTCTTTCTTATTGATTTTCGTTCTAATTTCTATTATAACACTTATAAAAAGAAACAACTAAAACCAAGAACATTGCTATTTATAACTTTTATAAATTAGCCTAAGTGTAATTCTTCATGCAATGTTCATTCATTACTATATATAACACTTATATAAGTTGTAATGAACCAAGCATACATGCTTTTGTACACCCTTATACTATAATACTAATATAACGATAATGCATGGATATGCTTAATGCATGCATATATTATAACTTTTATATTATATGATGCATGAGCATGCGTTAATGTAATTTAATCATTAAAGCTACTATATTATAACTCTTATAATATAAAGATGATGCATGAATAAATGCATATCCTATGGTGGGTTTTAAAACTATATGGCATACTTTATGACATATAATTAAACATACATCACATGTACATTCATAAAAAAATTAATGAACCAGGATAATAAGCCTAAAAAAATCGAAAAAGAAAAGCTAATATTACATAAGCCATCGAGCCAACTGGTTCAAATAGACAAACCGGGTTTTGAACCGCCCGGGCGAAGCCTCGAACCTTGATCGTATAGCAGCACCTTGTGATCGTCGAGTAACGCTGAACAAGTATAAACGATTGTGTAGCATGGATCGAGTGCCTATGACTATGCGATGAAGCATGAAGGCCACGCAATCATGCAGCACACATCGTGTAACGCATGCCTAAACGATCGAGTAGACGACAACTGTGCGATGAAGCATGATCATTTAAACGATCGTGGAGGAAGCGTCAAGTATCACATACCGAGTGATCGAGTAGCCAGTGACTATGCGATGAGCATGCTGGCCTACTCAATCGTTTAGTATGCGTGCCTACCATGTGTCGAGTATCATATACTCAACGATCGTTTACCTCAATGTCTACATGATAAAGTAGCCAATGCAGCACGATCAAACAAATTCTTTTCTCAATCACGTAGCATCAGCCATGCAATTGTTTAGCAAATACTACACGATCAAGTAGAACTTTTCTACCGGTCGCGTAGCCCAATCTAAACGATCGTTTAGCCTAGGCTACACGATGCGACCAACCCTTGGTCTTCTTCCTCAAAGTGAACAACATCTCCATGTGTAAAAGCTTCATCATGAATGACTCTTACAGACCAAAACACTTTGAATACTGACTCGATAGCAAATTAATTATGCCAAAAAATGTAGGGGCCCTTACAAATTAACTTTGAAATGTAAAGAAAGCTTTAAAACCAGAGGCAATCATCCCGAAACATCTATCAATTCACATCCACAACTACATCTAACACTTAAATGCATTGTAGACATATAAAACTCACCAAGACTGCAAATGTAATTCAATGCATCAATAGAATTTGGAATATTAGAACAACCTAACTCTGATACTAATTGAAGAAACTCTAAACATAGAGAACCAATGAGCAAAAGCAGATCACTCCAAATCCCATTGTGATAGAGCATCAACATTTACAATCTAATATAGAATAGATATGCATCAAGTAAATTACAGCATGCTACTAAGACTAAAAACAAAGGGATTGAGTGAATCATACCTTCGAAGAACTTATCTTCTAGTATTCCCTCGATCAACACCAGTAAGGTACCCAACAACACGAACGCAATGCCTCTGGAATTCCTCGAACAGTAAGGAGTGAAACTCAATCCTCCACCCTCGAACAGAAACTCGACACAACCACGAGGTTACCTTGGTATTCTCGGTGTGAGAATCTAGGAGGTGTGGGCTCTGTATGGATTTCATAGAGGCAAGGAGGAACTGAATGCTTGTGTAGACGATCGAGTAAGTGAGAGAAGACAGAAGCCTATCATGTCGACTTGAGTACTCGATTGTTTAGCAGCGAGTGACTATTGTATAGTATACTCTTTATTTGATTGTTTACTCTCTCAAGGCTATTGTATAGCTTTTTCTTTATGCACCTTGGATTATGAAAATAGGAAAAAATTTTCATTTTATATATCAGTTACCAAAAATTGATTATAACTTCCCATTAAGTCGGTTATTAGGAGAAAAAATCAAAATCAATTATCTCATAATTAATTTAATTATAAATAAATATAATAACTAATTTATCATATTATATTTATAACCTATTGTTTTAATATCACATCTCATGCGATATATAAATCGTAGTTCTTTTTCTCCTTTATGGCATTTAATATAAATCATATTTATATCAATTCCTCCAAATAATGTATCTAATACATCAAATCAATTATATCATATATAATTGAATCAATTTAATTATGTCATATATAATCAAATTCCCTCTTTTTAATTTGAACACATCAAATGAACCCAAAAAATTGATTCTCAACATGAATCCATTGAGCTACCAAAGGGACATTATGGACTTGTAGCTTAAAGCTCCAAGGTACGAGAATAATTGGCTAAACTCTTTAATCACGATATCCACCATTCGTTAACTGTCGGGCACTCTACTAAAGACCGACAACTGTACTCTTCGTACTACAAATATATTTCTGTGTTCGTTGAATATAATCAATCAATAGTATGATGACCCATCACAAATAGCTCGTAAGTATAGTTGGGCCAATTTACCATTTTTTCCCTGTAGTTACATCTAACTCTTTAAGTATTACTGATTCCTCTAATGAACAATACATCATAGTCCTACTATGAGTAAACCCTTCTCGAGCCAAGAAAAGGTGTGTCGCCATATTTTTCAAGCCTTGGGATCAGCCCTTAATGGAGCAATTTATCTACTTGCCCCTGCTTCGGGGAAGGAGTGAATTCCGTCTTGTGTAGTTGAGTTCCAAGCTCCCCAATCAGACAAATCCCTAAAGTGGTAGGTTTGAGTCGGTGATCTGGCCACTCGCCCAAATGCAAATCAAAGAACCGCTCTCATAGGCAGGAGTTCCTAACTCACTCAAGATTAAGGTTATGTTACTTATGGTCATCCTAGTGAAATGAAAATCTCTTTTATGAACGACGTTATATAACGAGACTAAACATTTTGTGGTTCGGTCTTCTACGAACTCCTTTGTATAGAGGATCCCCGCTCGCATGTCTAACACATGAATGATCAGGATCAGACCATTTGTAGTACTTTACAACACTTGTAACATCTACAAAGTGGGTCACACTCATAGTGTCACCAAGATAAGGTTTCCCTCCTTTATTCATATACTCCAGACCATTTAGGTTATCACTTAAAGCACAATCCACTTGTATGTCTCCACATACATGTTTAAGTTACAACGATAACTAAGGATCTTAGTTTATTGGTTTGTGGTTAATGCAACTAAAAAATCTCATATTTCATAGTCTGAAATGAATAAAATATCTCATATTGCATGCTTGTAACAAATCTATCTAATTCACCTTTCCAGGTAAGTTCTGAGGTAGGACTGTTATGTTTTCGTCAACTTAAATATCCCAACCAAGACAAAAGGTTCCTTATAGATACATTTATTACAATGATATCTTTTAATTATAACCAATTTAATCCTATTAAACCGATTAAAAGATTAAACTTAAATTTCTAATCTCATTAGAAAAGTGATCTTAGGTCTATATGATTCATATTTTAAAACTATTTTAAATAATGTATTTTAACCTAAGGTTTACATGCAATTCTGAATTATTTATTTTAATTTCTAATTTCAAAATTGTTATAACTATTATAAACAAATGAAACAAATTAAAATCATACATTGCATGTAATTGACCTACTTAATAAATGATGACATTTATAAGTTACCTAAGTTAATGTCATGTTTCATGCAAATTAATTTCATTACTAACTTATATAACAATTATATAATAAGGTAATGAAACTATTAATAACATACTTCAAACATACATTCATACTATATTTTATAACTCTTATAATATAAATGATGCATGTATATGTTATTAATGCATACATGTATATATTATCACATTTATAATATATGATGCATGAGCATGCTATAAAATTAAATCATACAAGTATATATATTATAACATTGATAATATAAATGATGCATGAAATTAAATGCATTGTCTATGGTGGGATTTTATACTATATGGCATACATTATGGCATATAATAATAAACTATAAATCATACATCACATGGATAATTTAAAAGTAATTAATGGACCGAGATTGAATACCTAAAGAAAATAAAACTAACTATTACAAGATAAATATCCATGCGGTTCAAAACAGGTGAACCGGGCCTTGAATAGCTCGAACCAGCCATGAATCGATGTAGAAAAACCAAACCAACTCGAACCAGAGAACCCACAAACTAAATCGGACTAGCAGACCATGAACAATGCACGAATTGGGGTCAGACCATGCGTCCCTTCCATCTCGGAGTGTCGCAACGTTGTTCCCTAGTGTTGTGACGCGACAAAGAAGATCAACGTCTGCAGCATCCCAGCCTCACAATGCTAGGGCACAACGTTGCGACGCTGTAGTATAGTCGCCCACTGTAATGCTTCGAACTCCTTTGAAACTTCACCGATTTTCGCCTCGTTTTCTCCAAAATCTGGCTGGGAACTTCATGAACGACTGAACAACAAATCTACAGATTCGATCGCCTAACAATGTCCCAAAAACATGGGCCCTTACAAAACCAATTTTGTGAAAAATAAAATGACGAATCTATACAATTCAATCCTAAAACAATCCATTAATTGCAAATCACATTCAACACAGAACATCATATTGATATAAAGAATGCAACAACCGATTAATACTATAAAAAATTATTCTAGAAAATTAGGAAAATTTTGGATAAAAACCAATTGCTCTGATAGCAATTGAAGGAACCCAGTTAAAAGTCCTTGAGTGGAACACGAGGTCATCCTAATTTCCAAATTTTCACAATATATAAATTTTTACAAAGAAGAACAGAAAATATGCATTTAATTTAGAAAATTGACAACATGCACATAAAGAAAAATCAAAAGAATAAATTAAATTTAGGGTTTAGAACCCATACATTTGAAGACCGTTCTTCAAGTAAAATCCCTCAAATCGACAAGAACACCATCGTGAAAGAAACCTTGGTATTCTCTAGGATGAGAACCCAGGAGTTTGTGGTCTCTGACTATTTTGGTAAAAAGGGAAAATTAATAGAGGAGATGAAGAGAAAAGAAGGAAGATCTCACAGAGTTATTTTTCAGAGAGAGTTTCTCTATCTCTATTAACCCACTGAAAGAATAGCAAAAAAAAAAAAAAAAAAAAAAAAAAAAAAAAAAGACTCCTCACTCTCATGTTTCATAGAAAAGAGGGGGAGGGAGTTACAATGGAGGATTAGTTTTCACTCTTAATGAAGGAGCTATAGTTTGGAGAAGTATCAAGCAAAGTTACATCGTTAACTCTACCATGGAAGCAGAATATGTGGCTGCATGCGAAGCTGCTAAGGAAACAGTATGGCTACACAAATTCTTAGATGATGTGGAAGTCGTTCCAAATATGCACCTGCTTATCACACTGCATTATGACAACAATGGTGCAGTTGCTAACTCAAAGGAACCCAGGAGTCACAACCATGGAAAACACATTGAAATAAAGTACCATCTCATTCGGGAGATCGTACATAGAGGAGATGTGCTCATCACAAAGATAGCCTCTGAAGACAACCTTGTTGATCCATTCACCAAGGCCTTCTCGGCTAAAGTTTTCGAGAGCCACCTAGTTGGACTAGGACTCCGAGTAGTGTAATCTAGGGCAAGTGGGAGAATGTCTATGGTATTGTAGATGCCCTAGTTTATTTTATTTTTCCCATTATGTATCTCAACATTATATTGTATATATTTGTTCTCACTGAAGTTTTAGTCCAAGTGGGAGATTGTTAGGAATGTTCTAGAACTTGCAGTTCATGATAAACATTCTATTTTATCAATAACAAGGACTTCTTGATTTTGCATCTTATTATGAAAATCCAATAAACGCATCATTGGCTATAGTCTGAATGTTGTAACTTTATGTAGTGACATTAACAGGATCAAGTTGACAATATATAGCCTAAATGGTCTAATAAGTATATAGATGAAATTGGGTATCTCATCCTGGTAACACTATTGGATGCGGCTCATTCTGTAGTTGTTACAAGAAGTTGTAAGGTGCTACAAACGATGTGATCAACAAATCGTTCATGTTGAGACATGAGAGTGGGGGCATCTTATGCAATGAGTTTGCATATAGACTAGACCACGAAAATAGTCACTTTTCTTTATAACGACCGTTTACTGTTAAAACTGACTATTTCATTTATTATATAATCTAGATTAACTCGATCTTAATCCTGAGCTAGCTATGAACTTCTGTTTGTTCGGGATTATCCCTTGATCTGCAAATCTTCATGCTCACACAAAGACCATAATCCTTTGTACATTGATTCTCCAAGCATGAGCCGTAAGCCATGCACTCCATTTCTTTGCATGTTCATCTACTATATATAAAGAAGATTGGAGCCATTTGAGAGAGAGGTATGCAGAATTTTTTAGAGAAAATTTTCTCTGAGAAGAGACTGTCTTCCTTAATCGGCTGTTGTGAGTTCTTCTTGGTTCTTCATTTCTTCAAGCTGTTCTTGAGTCCCACAACTCTGCCTAAAGCTCCAAGAGCTTAGTAAGGAAGACTTTAAGGTGGTTCATGGTGGTATCAAGAGAAGACTGCTGCTATACACCCGTTTTCTTGGAGAGTTCTTCAAAGGTATGATCTTAAAACCCACTTTTTAGAAACGCATGCTTTAGTTGTTGCCAAAATTAGTGAATTTGAATGCTTTGGATACTTGATACTTCTGCTACATGTTATTTAACTCTTTCAATATAACCTATAATTTCTATATTGTATCATATACAATATAACCTATAGTTTGTATTCTTTCATCAATGACATTTAATATAAATTCCATTGATATTCAATTTAATTATATGAACCAAATTCATATAATTAATATTTGAATCATAGTCAAATATTTATTTCCTCTCAAATATACTTTATATTATAATGTATGAAATAAATATTAAATTAATTATATCATATATAACTAATCCCCTCATTTAATTTGAAAAATTCAAATTAATCTAAAAACTAATTCTCATTTATTCCCGTTGAGCTACCGAGGGGACCTCATGGACTTGTGGCTTGAAGCTCCAACGATACATGAATAATTAATTAAACTCATCTAATTAAATTATTCACCATTCGTTAACTAATGGGCACTCCACTAAAGACCGTCAACTGCACTCTTGGCACTACAGATATATTTCTATGTCCATTGGATAAAACCGATCAACAGTACGATGACACTTCACAAATTGCTAGTAAGTACAACTGGGACAAAATTACAGTTTTGCACCTTTAGTTACATCTAACTCCTTATGTACCACTAATTCCTCTAATGAACAATAAATCATAGTCCAACTATGGTCAAAACCCTCTTGGACTAGGAGATGGTGTGATGCCACATTGTTTATGCCCCAAAATCAGCTCTTAAAAGGGCAATTTAAATACTTGCCCCAACAATGAGGAAGGACTGAATTTCATCTTGTGTAGCTTTGTTCCCAGCTCCCCAATCATACGAATCCCCAAAATGATAGGCTTGTCGAATCGACGATTTGGCCAACTTTGACCCATAAAAATCAAAGAACCGCCTTCATAGGTAGGAGTTCACACCTCACTCAGGATTCAGGTCATGTTATCTATGGTCATTCTAGTGAAATGTACGTATCTATTATGAACGACGTTATATAATGACACTAAACATTTCGTGGTCTGATCTTATAGAAACTCCTTTGTATAGAATATCCCCGTTCACATGTCTCCACATGAATGATCAGGATTAGATCATTTGTAGCACTTTACAACAATTGTAACATCTACAAAGCGGGCCATATTTGTAGTGTCACCAAGATAAGGTATCGAACCTTATCCATCTACTACAGACCATTTAGGTTATCACTTAAACATGATCCACTCGTATGTCTCTACATACATGATTAAGCTACAAAATAACCTTGGATCTTAGTTTATTGGTTTGTGGTTAATGCAACTAAATATGAAATAAAATATCATATATTTTATTAAATAAATAAGATATTTGTACAATACAATTAAAAATGATTGGACACTACGAGATTTAGGACATCAACCCTAACAATGTCACCTATGGTCATCTTGATGAAATGTAAGTATCTAATATTAACGGCGTTTTATAATGAGACTTATCATTACGTGGTCCAATCTTATACAAACCCTTTTGTATAGTACACCCCCGATTACATGTCTCTACATGAATGATCAAGATCATATTATTTGTAGA
This sequence comes from Benincasa hispida, assembly GCF_027475165.1. Classification (NCBI taxonomy): domain Eukaryota; kingdom Viridiplantae; phylum Streptophyta; class Magnoliopsida; order Cucurbitales; family Cucurbitaceae; genus Benincasa; species Benincasa hispida. The sequence continues at coordinate 38,635,855 of NC_143483.1, read as the reverse complement.
ACTTTACAACAATTGTAACACCTACAAAGCCGGTTGTATTCGTAGTGTCACCAGGATAAGGTACCCGGCCTTATCCATCTACTGTAGACCATTTAGTTATCACTTAAATATGATCCACCTATATGTCTCTACATACATGTTTAAGTTACAGAAGATAACCTTGGATGTTTGTTTATTGGTTTTGTGGGTTAATGCTACTAAATGTCAAATAAAATACCTCAAATTTTATTAAATAAATAAATTGTTGGTATTTTACAATTTCAAACTATAGGACCCATTGTTCGAGTTAAAAATGATGTTGTTAGTTCAACTTAACCCAAAAAAATAGAATTTGTACAACACGCACAACTACTAATACTAACGTGTAGTAATAGTGGAAGTACCAGGTCGATCCACAGAGAACCTTTATTAATTAGAAAAATTGAGTTTTGAAATCCAAATTGGAGGGAAGGGAGGGCGAGGGAGGGTGGGAGAGGGTTTGTTGGTTTTAAGAAACAGAGTAAAAGTAAAACAAGACTTGATATGAAATTTTGGTAATGAAATTAATGAGAGAGAGAGTATGAAAGAAATTATGCAAGAATTTCAATGGAAAAGGGATCTTGGGGATTTTATGTAGATTAACCTAATTTTATCATAGATTTAATTGATTTTAAGCAGTGTCACCAGGATAAGGTACCGATCTTATCCATCTACTGTAGATCATTTAGGTTATCACTTAAACATCATCCACCTATATGTCTCTACATACATGTTTAAGTTACAAAAGATAACCTTGGGTGTTAGTTTATTGGTTTTGTGGGTTAATGCTATTAAATGTCAAATAAAATACATCAAATTTTATTAAATAAATAAATTGTTGGTAATTTACAATTACAAACTACAGGACCTACTGTTCGAGCTAAAAATGATGTCGTTAGTTCAACTTAACCCAAAAAAATAGAATTTGTAAAACACGCACAACTACTAATACTAACGCATAGTGGAAATATGAGGTCGATCCACAGAGAACCTTTATTAATTGGAAAATTTGAGTTTTGAAATCCAAATTGGAGGGGAAGGGGGGGAAGAGGGTTTGTTGGTTTTAAGAAACAAAGTAAAAGTAAAACAAGAATTGATATGAAATTTTGGTAATGAAATTAATGAGAGAGAGAGTATGAAAGAAATTATGCAAGAATTTCAATGGATAAAGGATCTTGGAGATTTTATGTAGATTAACCTAATTCTATCATAGACTTAATTGATTTTAAGAAATTCAATTGTTCCATATTTCTTTAAGGCTAAGCCCTGATTCCCTAATTAGCCAATTAACCTAAATTGGTCAATTAACCCTAATTTAGTTCATAAATGCTTCCTAAAGGCATTCCACATATAATTCCTAAATTGCATGAATTCTTGGGTTTTCTTAACTATGACATTCTTAAAATTAAGAAGACTAAAATCAAGATTGATTAATTTGAATGTCATAAACTAGCAAATCTTTTCAAGAAAATAAGAAAAAGTTCAAATTCTCATTCAAAGATTAGCAATTATTGTAATCTAATTACAAATTTGTTATAGAGCTATGTAATTTTGCATTAAAAAACTTATAAAAACTGAGTTGTCAATTCAATCTTTAAAATATTTTATTCAAATTTTAGCAAGAACATTCAAGAACAATAAATTGTAAGAATAAATTAGAAGAAAAGCCTCAAGCATTGATTAATCAAACATAATCTCCAAGAAAAAGGAACTTACCTACTCATGAAGTAGCAAAATCTTCAAGAAATCCATTGAGTCTTGGAGTTTGTACAAAAAATGAAGAAAATTATGGAAATCTCTATAAAAAATACAGAAAAAAGCTCCCAAAATCGTAAAAATGAGTCTCTCCATGTTAAAATGGCTGAAAAACTGCTTTTACATTGATTTTGCAGCATGACAACGCTAGTAGGAAGCATTGCAATGCTCCCTTGCATATGCGCACATTTTTTTTTTTTTTTTTTTTTTTTATCTTTCTATCAAAATCTGTATAACGTTGCAAAGTGTTCTGTATATCAGCATTTTGTCTTGATCATTTAATGACAAACAAACAATGACAGATAGCAGAAATCTACTTTTAATGACGCACAAAAGACGGTTGGCAAAAAATATGCATATCTTCATATTTTCTTCCTTCTTTTGTTTTCTTCCTTTGATCCATAGCTCAATTTTGACTTCTTTGGCTATATTTTTTGTCCTTTTTGCTCCAATTTCATCCAATTTTATTATAATGATTCTAAAATGCTATTGGGACTATTTTACCTATAAAATTGACATATTAAGCAAATAAATAGTATAAAATCGAGGGAGTTAACAAGTAAAATACAATTGTTTTCAAAACGTATCAAAATACCCCCAACTTAGCTCTTGGTCGTCCCGAGTAAGTAAAATTGAAAACATACATTCAGTCAAAATATGAATCGCTTATTTGTTTGTTCATTTATTTGTTCATTCAAATTGTTATATGCTCCTTGATTTACCCAAATATTTGATTCTTAACTCTTTTCTCAACAATCAAGGATGCATTGATACAAACAAACATTTTTAAAGTTAGAATTTACTAACAATCAATTGAGACTTATTTTTTAAAACAAAATTTTTTTCTTGCGAAGTCATAAAAGAAACGAGTGCAAAGTTTTAGTTTATTTAAGAGTCTAAGGCTAGTGGAAAGGTTCCATCTAACTCTCAATTCTCTTCACCCTACACTGACTCAGTTATCGATCTAATATATACCTAAACTTGCAAAAAAGGGAGACAATTCTAAGACAAGGGTGCCTTTTATAAACTCACGCACACAAATATTAATTGGCATTTCTTTTACCTAACGTGTGCGTGTGCATGGATAGAGGGATATCTTTCACACTCCGACCGTCGAAAACTTATCACTCTTTTCTCGTAGGCCCTAACTAGGCATAATGGAGGTAGCTCTTTTCTCCTCTATCCATGTGCACACACACATGTTAGTGGCAATTATGTTATCTTTGTAAGCTTGCTTAATTTATTTTTATGTGCTAGCAATTTTTTCTCTTTTGTTAACACTAGGCCCTATTTTTCCTCTTTTTCTAGACTTGCTTCTAAAATAAGTTGGTTGTTCTAAAGACCAAAAGTTGTACTATCAGGGTAACAAAGAAAATCGAGTAGAAATGACATTTCTAAAGATCTAAGATTCTAAATAAACATAAAAACAAAGCATTTGAATTTTTATGAAATTAAAAGAAAAAAAAATCATTTGAAAAAATGGTTTCAAAATTTTGTTTATAAATTTTAAAATGTCTAAAATTTTGTTTCCATCTTTGCTAAAATGAGTGTATCATCAAAATTTTCATCGAAAGAAAGAAACGATTGTGTAAAAATCTAATGAGAATATAAAACAAAATGAATGTGATTCTTTTGTTTTATGTTTTCATACATTCAATCAATCATACATTTATTCATTTATAGTAAAATAGTCTTTTAGAGAATAAAAAAGAAATCATGATTCACAATCTCAAAGTCATCATCGTAGAGCCACAAACATATAATCAAGATATCAAAATATCAAAATGACAAAATCTAAATCTAACCGGAGCTCAAATGCTCAAGGATTCCAGACATGCATTTTTATATCATTATAGAGCAAAAAAGTAAGTAGGGCTCATTTTTCTATTCCAAAATAAAAAAATAAGAATATAAAAAACATGTAATGTCTCCCACCCCCAACATAAAAATTGAACATTGTCCTCAATGTTTAAATTATGCATATATGTTCAAGAACAAAAAGTAAGGGATGTAGAGAGAAACTCACTGGTTTTTGTGATTGTTTATTCTTTTGTTTTTTTTAACCTTTCCTTTTTCTTGAGTTTACCTACAAAGAAAAATAAAAATAAAATATTTTTTCATTCTTTTATTTATTGAAAAAAAATGAAAATGAAAAGAAAGAGAAAATTCATCATGTTCTGCAAATTTTTAGCGTTGCTTGATCGACATTGGTGAAGAGGGGGATCACATGTATGAGGGATTAGTCAAATGCAAGTCCAATCGAACTTGGTTTACATACCCTTCATTGTAGACTTTAAGCTTGTGCCCGTTCACCTTGAAAATTTTCCCTGTTTCAAGGAAGATCAAAATTCTCGGTCTTTTTAGTCCTTTCTTCTTGGAATTCTTGAAACAACTACCCAAGAATTTGCTCTTCTTAGAGATGCGAGAGTGTTGGTCTCAATTCCTTTTAACTGCACTTTAAAAATAGAGCAAAAGTTAGAAGCCTTATTTTTGTTTTTGTTATTACAAACAAAATTAGAATTAGAATCATGAGTTGAATGTTCCTCTTTCAAACAAAATTTGTTTTGAGATTTTGAATTTATTTTTAAAGTATCAACATTTTAGCAAAAATTGTTGGAGAATTTTAAATCATCATCTTTTGAAGTGATCATTTTTGCAAATTTCAAGAGAAGAATTAGAAAAATGTTTTTTGTTTGAAACATTATGAGCGCAAAAATTAAGAGATCCATGAGAAGAATTATGAGAAATCCAATAAAATACATAATCTATAGAGGTAGCTACCAAACAAAAATTTCATACAACATGGAATCAACAATATCATCTATCTCATCATGCGTATCAATGGAGCAAAGAGACAAATAAACTTTTGGAAATTTCATAGCATCATAAATGTTGAATGATTTTACTTCTCCATCAAGATTCTACCGACAAAGACCCTTTATCTACAACAATTCTGGTTTTTGCAGTTTTGATGAAGGGTTTTCTTAGTAAAATTGAAGAATATAAGCTCAACATTCAATATTCAAGAACTATTTCACATTTCTTTAACTTTTACAGTTAGTTATTGTAATACTTGTATCAGAAATTAGTATAAATACTCATCATTTACAAATTTTATAGATATAACATACATAGCTTCAAGAAGAACTTGAAAATCTGTAAAAAGAAAGAATCTGTGACTTAGCTCTTAACAAAACTCTCTCCTTCCCGTGGATGTAGGCTTCAATAAGCCAAACCACATATATCGTTGTGCATCTCCTTCCCTTTCTTCTCATCGTCTACACGATTGAATGGTCGTTCACCATTCCCTTTCTTCTCATCGTCTACACAATTGCATGATCGTTCTACATTTTCTTCTTCCATCGTCTACACGATTGCATGATTCTTCCATCGTTTACTCAAAGCAGTCGCACAGATCAAACAAGAAGACGTTAGGGTTAGAAGAAAGTGTAAGGAATTCAGAAGGCAGAGAATGAGAGAATAAAAGAGTAAAAGAGAGAGAAAGAAAATTATGCATTAATCACCCATTAGAAAAAGGTTTTTTCTTTCATTTTTTCATCAGACAAAGAGTAGTGGTTCAAACCACGTGTAAAGCATCAGCTGAAACATCGTGGGCATTTAATAGCCAAGTTTTCTACCAAACCAAAGTAATTTTAGGGCAAAAGAACTGGGCTCACGTTTGGATCAGCAAAGAAAGACCTTACAAGTATTTCATCATCTGGGCTAAATTCATCAAATATACAGAAGCAGACCCAACAAAGTGGTATCAGAGCAAAAGACTTACAAGATCAAGGTTTGAGGTGGATAAATTCGATGGAAGGAGACTTCGGACAGTGGAAGGACAAGATCAAGGCGATTCTCGACCAGTAGAAAGCCCACAGAGCCCTCCTTGACCCATCAACACTCCCTGCCACTGTGACAGATCAAGAAAAGGAAGACAGGGAGCTGGCAGCCTATGGTACATTGGTTCTAAATCTTAGTGACAGTGTTCTTAGACAAGTTTTAGATCAAGAAACTACATATAGGATATGGACTAAGCTAGAAGAGTTATATGCTACTAAAGATCTTCCTAGCAAAATGTATCTTAGGGAGAAATTATTCACATTTAAAATGGATTCATCTAAAACATTAACTGATAACTTAGATGAGTTCAAGAAAATAGTTGCTGAATTTAAATCTCTAGAAGGAAAACTTGGTGATGAAAATGAGGCCTATGTGCTTTTAAACTCCTTACCTGAACCGTATAAAGAAATAAAAAATGTTCTAAAGTATGGAAGGGATAGTATGTATAAGCACAAACACTATAATCTCAACCCTAAGAGCTAGAGAGCTTGAGTTACAGATTGATAGAAAGGATAAACCTAGTGGTGAAGGTCTATTTGTAAAAGGAAACTTTAAACAAAACCATTCAAAAGATAGAAAAACCCACAACTCATAAGAAAATAAATCAAAACAGAAAATAAAATGCAAGTACGGTAAGAAAAAGGGACATCTAATTAAGTACTATTTTATCTCAAAAAGAAAGAATCAAGAGAAAGAAATGGATTCTAAAGGCAAACAGCCTGAAGCATCTGTTGTAGAAGGATCCTTCATCTACTCAGATGCTTTAGCCTCAACTTTAGACAAATCCAATCATGTAAACCCTCTAGGAAAACATGATTGGGTTCTAGATTCCAGATGCACCTATCACATGACCTCAATGAAACCTTGGTTTAACACCTTTAAAGAAATAGAAGGAAAAATGGTATATATGAGAAATAACCAAGGCTATAAAATAGAAGGCATTGGCTCTGTTTCCATGAAACTTAAGGATGGAACCATCAAACTTCTTAGGAATGTAAGATATGTTCCATTACTTAAGAGAAATCTACTCTCCTTGGATATGCTAGATGCTATTGGGTGTGAGTACAGGGGTAAAGAAGGAACCCTTGAGATGCTAAAGGATTCTAAAGTGATATTAGTTGGGGAAAAGATAAATGACTTATTTGTGGTCAAATGAGTTGAAATGATGACAGGGGCATATGTTGCCACCATAAATGAGATCACAGAGGCTGATGTATGACACAAAAGGTTATCTCACATTAGTGCTAAAGGCTTAGAAGTCCTATCTAATCAAGGGATTCTCCCTAAAGGTCTCTCAGAAAATCTAACCTTTTGTGAACACTGTGTTTTAGGGAAAGCCACAAGGCAAAGTTTCACTAAAGCACAACATACCACAAAAGCTATCCTAGACTATATACACTCTGACCTATGGGGTCCAGCTCCTACACCTAGCCTAAGTGGCTCAAAGTATTTACTTTCTTTTACTGATGACTTCTCTAGAAAAAGTTGGGTTTACTTCCTTAAAACTAAAGATCAAGTGTCTGATAGGTTTAAGGAATGGAAACTCATGATAGAGGAAAAAACTTCTAAAGAAATTAAATACCTAAGAACTAACAATGGACTGGAATTTTGTAGTGAAGAGTTTAACAAATTCTGTAAAGAAACAGGAATTACTAGGCATAGGACTATTAGATTCACTCCTCAACAAAATGGAGTAGCTGAAAGACTAAATAGAACAATCATGGAAAGGGTTAGATGTCTCCTATTAGATGCAATTCTGAGTGAAAAATATTGGGTTGAGGCTGCAAGCTACATAGAGTACACCTTAAATAGGTGTCCACATTCGTCCCTAAATTTTTTGACTCCTGAAGAAAAATGGACCACACATCCACCTAACTTAGAAATCCTAAGGGTATTTGGATGTGTTGGTTATATTCAATTAAATCAAGGGAAATTAAAATGTAGGGCAGTAAAGTGTATGTTTGTAGGGTTTTCTAAGGGAGTCAAAGGATTTAAGATGTGGAATCCTATTGAGAAAATGTTTATTATAAGCAGAGATGTCACTTTCAGAAAAAAAAATGTTTATGCAAAAAGAAAAGACATCTTATGAAGTTCCTAATAGCCCTAACACTGCTAGGATTCAGGTGGAGTCACCTAAAGTTTCTTCCACTAACCAAAACTGTTCTATAGAATTAGAAGAAAAAGAAGAGGATGTCTCAAATGAGAATACAGGGAATACTGAAGTTGTACCTGATTTAAGTTAGTATTCCTTGCCTACGGATAGACAAAGAAGAGTGATAGTTCCTCTAGCTAGGTATACTGAAACTAACTATATGAACCTAGTTTTAAATGCCACAATAGCTCCTAATGACCAAGGACCAGCCAATTTTGAAGAGGCAGTTAATGCTAGGTCTTGGATTCAAGCTATGTGTGAAGAGATGGAGTCACTCACTGTCAATAATACCTGGACCCTAGCTTCTCTTCCTAAAGGGTGTAAACCTATAGCCTCTAAATGGATATATAAACTAAAGAAGGGTTCTACCAAAAAAGAAAAGCCTAGGTACAAGGCAAGGTTAGTGGCTAAAGGGTTTACTTAGAGAAAAGGAATAAACTGTACTTAAATTTTTTTCACCAATAGTGAAACAAACCTCTATTAAGCTACTTTTATCTCTAGTTGCTCAGTACAATCTAGAACTAGATCAACTAGATGTTAAAACTGCCTTCCTACATGGAAACTTAGATGAGCTTATCTATATGGTTCAACCTAAAGGGTTTGAGGAAAAAGGAAAGGAAGACCTATACTGTCTCCTAAATAAGTCAATATATGGTCTAAAACAATCCCATAGATGGTGGTACAGAAGGTTTAATGACTACATAGAGAGTATTGGATTTTAAAGAAGTTCCTATGATATTTGTTCTTATATTAATTCTTCTACCTATAAGGACAAAGTCTATCTATTACTCTATGTTGATGATATGTTACTAGCAGAAAAATCTAAGGAGGAGTTAACTCATGTCAAAAATCTCTTAAAGAGAGAATTTGACGTGAAGGACTTGGGTCAGTCTAGAAAGATCCTTGGGATTGAAATTCAAAGGGACAGAACTTCCTCAACTCTAACCATTAGCCAACTAAGCTATTGTGAAAAAGTAATCAACAGATTTAATGTGACTAATGCAAAACCAGTCACTATACCAATTGCTACTCATTTTAAACATTCCTCAGAAAATTCACCAAAAGAAACAGACATAGAACATTTGACTCAAATGCAATCAATTCCTTATAATCAAGTAGTAGGGAGTCTAATGTACTTAATGATATCTACTAGACCAGACCTATCATACAGCACTAGTCTAGTCAGTAGATATATGTCTAACCCTGGAAAAAGACATTGGAAAACAACAAAATGGATTTTAAGATATCTAATTTGGTCTAAACAGTCCAAATTAACATATCAAAGTACTAATGAATCAAATTTAGAGCTATATGGATATGTTGATTCAGATTTTGCAGGTGACCAAGACAAAAGAAGATCTCTAACAGGTTATCTATTTTTATTTGGCCCTAATTTGTTGTGTTGGAAAGAAAAATTACAATCACTCACAGCATTGTCAACCACAGAAGCAGAGTACATGGCTTTATCAGAAGCAATAAAAGAAACACTGTGGTAAAAATCTACTGTGATAACCAAAGTGCCATTCACCTTTCCCAAAACCCTCAGTATCATTCAAGGACCAAACACATAGACATCAACTATCATTTTGTAAGAGACAGAATAGAGAAAGGGGAAGTCGAGGTGCTAAAAGTTCATACCACCGAAAACGCAGCTGACATGCTTACCAAACCTGTGAGTAAACTTAAGCTTGCAAACTGTCTTGGTCAGATCGGGTTTTTGTTTCCTGAAAAAGGGTGAAGACATGTTAAATCCGGAAGGAGAAGAGCTTGTATGTTGAGCTTAAGGTGGAGATTTGAAGAATATAAGTTCAACATTCAACATTCTAGAACTATTTCACATTTCTTTAACTTTTACAGTTAGTTATTGTAACTACTTGTATAAGAAATTAGTGTAAATACTCATCATTTACAAATTTTGTAGATACAACATATATAGCTTCAAGAAGAACTTGAAAATCTGTAAAAAGAAAGAATCTGTGACTTAGCTCTTAATAAAACTCTCTCCTTCCCATGGACGTAGGCTTCAATAAGCCGAACCACGTATATCGTTGTGCATCTCCTTCCCTTTCTTCTCATCGTCTACACGATTGAATAGTCATTCACCATTCTCTTTCTTCTTATCATCTACATGATTGCATGATCGTTCTCTATTTTCTTCTTCCATCGTCTACACGATTGCATGATTCTTCCATCGTTTACTCAAAGCAGTCGCACAGATCAAACAAGAAGACATTCGAGTTAGAAGAAAGTGTAAGGAATTCAGAAGGCAGAGAACGAGAGAACAAGAGAGCAAAAGAAAGAGAAAGAAAATTAATTATGCATTAACCACCCATTAGAAAAAGGTTTTTTCTTTCATTTTTCCATCAAACAAAGAGTAGTGGTTCAAACCACGTGTAAAGCATCAGCTGGAAAATCGTGGGCGTTTAATAGCCAAGTTTTCTACCAAATTAAAGTAATTTTGGGGCAAAAGAACTGGGCTCACGTTTGGATCAACAAACAAAGGTCTCACAAGTATTTCATCATCTTGGCTGAATTCATCAAATATACGGAAGTAGGCCTAACAAAAATATTAGAAGAAGACGTAGTTTAAGGTTCATCCATTTTCAAGATATAAAAATCAACTGGAAAAATCAATTCACCTACTCTCAATAAGACATCCTCAACTATGCCTAGAGGTTGTATGTATGACTTGCTGGCTAAATGTATGCAAACATTAGTTTTTTGTAGGCCATTCAATTTTAGGTCTTTATAAACATGGTAAGGCGTGACATTTATTGAAGCACCTAAATCTAGCATAGTATGCGTAATGATTCTTTCTCTTATTTTGCATGGCAAGGTAAACATTCTCGGATCTCTACATTTTTTAGGCATTAAAAAATTTAACATACCTAGGTATTTTTTGAATAGGATTAAGCAAATTAAAAGGGATGTTAATTTGTACCTTTTTGAACTTCTCAACAATCTCTAAATTGGTATCTTGTCCCTTAGGCCTTGATAATCTACTAAGAAATGGTCCTTTAGGTATATAGGATTCTACATTAGGAGGAGAGTAATCATACACCTCGGGAAAAATGGGAGTCTCCTTTGGTTCACTTACCTTGCTCTCTTGTTCATTTATCATCTTTTCTTGCTTCTTTGAAGGGGATTGAACCGGGTTGCATCTTGAGAGGAGGAGGAGGAGGGAATATCCTTTCCACTTTAAGAGTTATTGCACTTATATTCGCGTGCTCCAGTTGGGCTGGAAGCTTTCCAGATGACTTGCTTTCTAGCTTGCTCACCATGGTTTTTAGTTGGATTATTTGAGTCCCCAAATTGGTGAAGCCTTGTCCTATTTCTTATTGGAAAGATTTGGTGTCTTTAAAATCCCACTTGAAGTTAGGATGATCTCTCCACACTTGATTGTAGGTTTGCCCATGTGGATTGTACTTCTTTTTATGCCTCTTATTGCATTCACTTGAGCTTGTGGTCAAGTTTTGGAAGTATGTCCGGTTACTTCACATGTCTTAACTTGAGAAAGATTGCCTTGGGCAATCTGTGTAAAAAGAGACACAAGATTAGAGACTTGAGTTCTAAGTTCACTTACCTTTTTGGATTGATCAATGTTGTGGTCGAGAGTCCTTGATTTGAAATTCTGAGAATTTTCCGCCATAGTGGATATGAGTTGACTAGCTTTGATGGGCATCTTGTCAGCTAAAGCTCCTCCAGCGCCAACATCAATGTTGCTCCTTTCCGATGGAGGAAAACCTAAATAGAAATATTGGATAAGATATTGTTCAGAAATTTGATGATGGGGGAATTGAGCACAAAGTTGTACATATCTTTCCCAATATTCATAAAGTGACTCTCCTACAACTTGCTTAATGCAATAAATTTATTTTCTAATATTATATGCCTTAGATGCAAGGAAAAAGTTTTCTAAGAACCTCTTTTTCATACCATTCCATATAGTGATGGATCCCGTCAGCAAGTAGTACAGCCAATATTTGGTCACATCCTTCAAAGAGAAGGAAAATGCCGTAAGATTAAGTTGTTCTTGGGTTACCCCATGCGAGCACATTCCATCATATACTAGATGAAATTCTTTCAAGTGTTTGTGCGGATCTCCTCGTCGGGGTGTCCTCTAAATGTAGACAAGAGATGCACAAGTCCTGGTTTAAGTTTGTACAGAACGATAGTCTCCGAGTGTCAGTTTCAACAAGCATGCAGCGAAAGAAAACAAAATCATTAAGCACTCTAATTCATCAATTTTAGCATTAAACTAAGCATGTTCATCAAATGAAAAGAGGGTTTTAGCAATACCTTTGAAGACTCACTTCAAATCACGAATTCAGCTGCAATCTACTCCTGCACTAGTCGTAAACCACCAAAAGATCTTTTCTACTATCCTTTAGGAACCTTAGATTGAGTTGTGGGACTCAAAATAAGCTGAATCAAAGGAAATTATGGAGAAGAAGGGGGCTGGTTTTCAGAAACTAAAGAACCTTTCTTCAGCTGTATTCCTTAGAACTTCAACATTAAAACTTCAGTTTTGTACCAAGAGAACATGCAATCAGATTGCATACTCAAGCTACAACTTCTACTTGGGACAGTTGGTAGAATTATGATTTGGATTTCACAAAAACAAAAGGGATAAACCTCACTAGTGGTTTTTTCCAAAATCTAATTTTTCTTTTCAATTTTGAAAAAAAAAATCAAAATTAAAAACAATTTTTCCAGTTCTGATTCTTTAACTAAACAGAAAAATTATTAATTTTACAAAAAATTAATTCAATTAATTAATTTTTTAAATAAAATTGATAATTAATCAAACAATTTAATTAATTCTATTAATTTAATATCAATTATTAAATGAATTAAACATCATTTCAACTACCATGAATCCTTATTCATGTAATTTGATATTTAAATCGAATTTACAAATCAACCAATTCTCTAATTTCGCTTAATTCAATAATTAAACGAGTAATTATATCACATATAACCACTAGTTCCCTCAATTTGAATTTGAACATTTCAAATTAACTCATCATGCTATTCTAAGGTTATTTCCGTTTGTGAGCTAATAAGGGACCTAATGGACCTACAGATCATGAGCTCCATCGATCTAAGATTAATTGGCTAAACTCTTTAAACCAAATTAATCCTCATTCGCTAACTACCAGATTACTCCACTAAAGCACAATAGTTGTACTTCCCTCACTGTAGATATATCGTGTCCACTCGATATAACCATGATTAGTAAGTTAATCCTTCACAAGTTGTTCATAATAATGGTTGGGTGAATAGTTAGTACTTAAGGAAACAACCTCTCTATTATCCCTAAAACTGGGTAGGAGTGAATTCCATCTTGCACTCTATGTCCCTAGCTATCTACCCGATCTTACCACTAAAATGGGAGACCTATTGAGCTGATGTTGTTGAGCGAACCCTAACCCATGAATAAACAGGAGTTCATAGTTAGCTTAGGATTAAGGTAAGTTACCCAGGTTATCGCTTTGAAATAGTCAGACTTAAATAGTAAACAGTGTTAGAAAGTAAGAGTAACTTATTTCTTGGTCCGATCTTATGAAAACTCATTGCATAGGACTCCCCCGCTTCTCATGTCAATACATGAACAAATTAGGATCACTTCATTTGTAGCACATTACAACAAATTATAACAACTATAGAGTGGGCCACATCTGATAGTGTTACCAGTATAAGGTACCCAGTTTTATTCATATACTATAGACCGTTTTGGCTATTTAATGAACTTGATCTACTCTTATGTCTTCACATAAAGTATTCATTTAATAGCCATGGATCTTTAGTTTATTGGATTTAGTCTTTACAAGTGCAATTTACATATTCAACAACAGTTTTATTGAATAAATATCAATAGCTTCTTTATGATCATAGAATATGTTTAATATTATAAATTGTGAGTTTTAAAACATACAACCAACAAACTCCCACTTGGACTAAAACTCCAGTGGATTTTTCCATATATACAATATATACAATATTGAGTAATGAGAGAATATATACAATAAAATAGGGCATTAGATACCCATTACTTCTCCCACTTGCCCTAGTTCTATCTATTTCGCTGTCCTAGTCCCACTAGGTGACCCTCAAACACTTTAGACGAGACGATCTTTGTAAATGGATCAACCAAGTTATCTACAGAGGCAATCTGTGTGATGATCACGTCTCCTTTATGTACTATCTCTCTGATGAGATGATACTTTTATTCAATGTGCTTTCCACGTTTGTGACTTCGTGGTTCTTTGGAGTTGGCAACTGCTCCACTATTATCACAATACAGAGTGATAAGTAGATGCATATTTGGAGCGATCTCCAAATTGACCAAGAACTTTATGAGTCACACCGCTTATTTAGCTGCTTCACTGGCAGCTACATACTCAGCTTCCATGGTAGAGTCAGCAATACAACTTTGCTTGATACTCCCCCACACTATAGCTTTCTCATTCAGAGTGAATAATGACCCTGAAGTAGATTTCCTGCAATTTATAATGGTCTAAAAGTCAGAATCATTATATCCAGTAAGGATCAAATCCTTAGCACCATACAGAAGTATATAATGTCTTGTTCTCCGAAGATACTTGAGAATGTTGCAATGTTTAAGACTTGAGGAGTGAGATTTTCTTGTGCAAAGAGTTTTTATAAGACCGGACCAAAAAAAAGTTACTCTTAGTTTATAATGTTGTTTACTGTTTAAAACCGACTATTTCAAAGCGATAACCTAGGTAACTTAACCTTAATCCTAAGTTAACTATGAACTTCTGTTTATTCAAGATTATCCTTAGATTTGCATGGATGAGGGTTGAAGGATCTCTAAATCTAGAAAACCAGTGAGTGGAAGCGAATCGTTCCAAATTCCATTGTGAAAGAACATAAATATTTACAATCATATAGAAATAGTTATGCATTAAACACTAAATTATAGCATGTTTCCTAATCAAAATACAAAGGATCGAATATAATACCTTTGAAGAACCCTTTCTTCTAGTATTTCCTAAATCAATCATCAACGTGTCCAACATCACAAACACAACGAGCCCTGGAAAATCCTCGATCACCAGCGAGTACAACTCGATTCTCGACTCTCGAACAGAATTGGACACCATCACAAGGTTGCCTTGGTATTCTCTGTATGAGAATCCAGGAGTTGTGGGTTCTGTATGCATTTAGATAGAGGGATGAAGGAACTAGATGATCGAGTATGCGATAACCAATCGTTTAGAAGAAGAAGTCTATCGTATAGACTTGATACTCGATCGTGTAGAAAGCGAGTTCTATCGTATAGAAAGAACACTCGATAACTATCGTTTACTCTCTTGACAAGTAATTTGATCACTTGTTTCGTTGTGTGTGGAATGAATCTGAAAAACTAGTTTTCTTCCTTATCTCATTTAGCCATAAACCGTTTAAAACCACCCACTAAGGTTGGTTATCGGAGAAAAATAAAACTAATTATCTCATAATTAATATATTATAAATAAATATAATAACTAACTTATCATATTATATTTATAACCTATGGTTTTAATATTGCATCATATGCAACATATAAACCATAGTTCTTTTTCTCTTTTATGGCATTTAATATAAATCACATTTATATTAATTCCTCCAATAAAATATTAATGTATCTAATACATCATATAAATTATATCATATATAGTTGATTTAATTTAATTATATAACATATAATCAAATTTCCTCTTGTTAATTTGAACATTTCAAACTAACCTAAAAATTGATTCTCAAGTTGAAACCATTGAGCTACCAAGGGGACCTTATGAACCTGTAGCTTGAAGCTCCAACGATACATGAATAACTTACTAAACTCTTTAAACACGATATTCACCATCCGTTAACAGTCGAACATTCCATTAAAGACCGACAACTGCACTCTTCGCATTACATATATATCCATTGGATATAACCAATTAACAGTATGATGACCCTTCACAAATCGCTCGTAAGTACAGCTGGACTAATTTACCGTTTTGCCTCTATAGTTTACATCTAACTCCTTAAGTACCACTGATTTCTCTAATGAACAATACATCATAGTCTCACTATGACTAAATCCCTTCTCGAGCTAAGAGAAAGTGTGGCGCCACATTGTTCAAGCCCCAAAATCAGTTCTTAAGGGAGCAATTTATCTACTTGCCCCTGCTTCGGGGAAGAAGTGAATTCCATCTTGTGTAGCTGAGTTCCCAACTCCCCAATCAAACGAATCTATAAAGAAGTAGGTTTGAGTCGACGATCTAGCCACTCGCACCCATGCAAATCAAAGGACCACCTTTAAAGGTAGGGGTTCACAACTCACTCGGGATTAAGGTCATGTTACTTATGGTCATCCTAGTGAAATGAAAGTCTCAATTATGAACAACATTATATAACAAGACTAAAAATTTCGTGGTCCGGTCTTATAGAAACTTCTTAGTGTAGAGTATCCCCGCTCACATGTTTAATACACAAATGATTAGGATAAGATTTTTGTAGCACTTTACCACATTTGTAACACCTACAAAGCAGGCCACACTCGTAGTATCACTAGGATAAGGTTTCCCTCCTTTATCCATATACTACAGACCATTTAGGTTATCACTTAAAGCACGATCCACTTGTATGTCGCCACATACATGCTTAAGTTACAACGATAACCAAGGATCTTAGTTTATTGGTTTGTGGTTAATGCAACTAAATTATCTCATATTTTATAAACTGAAGTGAATAAAATATCTCATATTATAAATCACAAAATGTTTCTTCATACATGTGTTTACAAACTATAGGACCCTACGAGATTAAGGACATCAACCTCAATAAGGGTTGGCTTAACAACGTCGGCTAAATAAGTCCTTCATTTTAGGGGCAAGATCGGGTAAATAGCTAGGGACATAAGGTACAAGACAGAATTCACTCCTACCCGCTTTTAGGGATAATAGAGAGGATGTTCCCTTAAGTGCTGACTCCAGGTCTTGAACAAGGAGCCCCATCCTTTTATTGGCCCAAAAAGGACTCGGTTTAGTGATTGGATCACAAACCAATTGTTCATTAGAGGATTAGTGGGACTTAAGGAGCAAGATGTAATCTCAGGGATAAAACAACTTTTGACCCAGCCATTATTATGAACAACTTGTGAAGGGTTGACTTACTGATTGCAGTTATATCGAGGAGACATAAATATATCTACAATGAAGGGAGTGCAACTATTCGACTTTAGTGGAGTAACTAAGTAGTTAACGAATGTTGGTTAATTGGGTTAAAGAGTTTAGACGGTTAATCTCGGATTGTTAGAGCCCATGATCTATATGTCCATGAGGCCCTCTTGCTATCTCATATCGAACTAAACCTTAAAAGAGTGTGATAAGTGAATTTGAAGTGTTCGAATTTGAATTAGGGAATATGTATTAAATATGTGTGATATATTTAACAATGTATCATCAATTGGGAATTGAATGATAAAGAGAGAATTGAAGATATTTAAATCAGATTTAAATATCAAGACTATGAATAGATATTCATATTGATAAGGCATTGGATTTAATAATTGAATATTAAATTAAATTAATTAATTATTTAATATTAAATTAATTATTAGAATTAATTTTGAAATTAAATGGAATTAGTCAAAGTAGGTTAAAAGTCAAAATATTGAATTCACCAAGCTTTGGAAGTCAAAATTCAGAATTGACTACACTAAGTGGGAGATTCCAAAATCTGTTTTTTTTTTTTAATTAAAATTTAACTAAAATCAAATGTTGACTCCAAAAGTCAAAGGTCAAAACTTGACTTCACATAATGGAAAAGGCCAACATTTTATTTGAGTGAGAAAATCTCATTTTAAGTGGAATTATGAGTAATTCCATTTGCTAGGTGTTGATTCTACAACTAACCACTAAATCCATTAAAATTGAGTGCATTTTGAAGTGTCAAAATGTGGTTAACTCAATTTTGCATGAATTGCATGTAATTACTCTATAAAATGAGTGATTATGTGAGATTTAATTCTTCTTGCCTATTTTGGTGAACTTTCAAATTAGTTGAAAATTATTTTTTTTTTTGCAAAAACTTAAAATTTCTACAATATGTTTTAGAAATTACCCCATTCTCTCTCAATTTTCATACTAAATTCATTCCTAGTTTAATCATTCACCAAATTCCACCATCCCATTCTAAGACTAGAGAATAGTTGGAAAGACTCTTGTGGTTGTCTACAATCCGTCTGTGAGCAGATTGGAGTGGAACTGAGAATCAATTTGGAGCCACAAAAGTTATACTCTTAGTCCCTATATCTTATGATATATTGCATGGTGATTCATATGAAATTAACATAATTAGAGTACTTTAGATCCTTTATTGTTTCCGTTATGCATGTGTACATTCTATCATAAGAGTATATTACTAACAGAGCCCGGATTCCCACACTGAAAAAAAATGACGACAACACTTGTACCAAGATGAAATCAAATTGTGATTGTAATAAAAGGCAGACAAAAAGGAGTAATGTAAGGCAAATGGAAAACAAATATAGAAAGAGATGAAGACGCAAAGAGGAAAGTTTGTTTCCCATCTCCCAAAAACAAGACATTTTTATTACAATCTGCCCAAAACAATGGGGCCAACCCAAAGCAATACTAGCAAAAGAAGATGGAGAAACTGGTTTACGCTGTCAAAGCCCACCAATTTAATAGATCAGACAGATCAAAATAATGAAAAAAAATATATCATGGGCTTGAACAAATGAACTTCATTCTCACGGTGTCCCCTTTATGTTTGTCATCGCAATGGATTATTTTTCACTTTGCAAAATAACATTACAATCCCTCCACCATCTCTCTCAACCTTAATGCTTTCATGTAACGCTTCTTGGGTTTGTTCTTTCTTCATTGGGCTTCTCTCTATCCCTTTGCATTTGACTCTTTTGACATATTCAACTTCCTTTATACTATTTTTATTATTCTATAAACGAAATGGGAAATGAACATGGTGCTACGAATGTGCAACCTAGTTGAGATATTCTTGTGCACCTATTAACCCATGTTATCGTATCTTTCTTTTAAAAAAATTAAAATTAGGCTCAAAATATATAGACCGAAAGTGTTTTTTTTTTTCAAATATAAATCATAAATAGATTATACTTTGTAAATAACTAATTTACGTATAGTAAATAACTGTAATAGGTTATCGATTGTTCTAAAAATATTAATCACTAGTTGTTGTTATTTCGTTTTCTAATTATGTCACTTCAATGAGAGTGTAATTTTTTCTGATGACAAAATGGCAAATATGAGAATCAACTTTGTCACTCACGGTTATTTTTCTTTGTTTTTATTTTAATTAAGTTATTAATGATTTGCATGACCCTAATTAATGAATTTTGTATGTTTCCATAAATTCTAATATTAATAAGGTTAAGTGATAATAGATTAGCATATTTACATTTTTTTTTTTTTAATTCAACAGATTTACAATATACATCCGTAAGAAATTCCTAACTAATGAAATTTTCTTTAATCAACCAAGGCAATTAAAACATTGGATTTAAGAGAGAGATTTTGAACTTTTGATGAGTTACTTTATAATTTATTCTTTATCAAGTATACTTATGTACCAATTATAAATTTTGTTCGACTTTTATATCCTTATTGTTTCAATAGTAAGATAGTTCCTATAGTATATGAAATATTAGACAATGATGTTCAATTCAAATTATTTATGCAAGAAAACCGACATCTTTATTTACACGCTTAAAAAACACTTTAGAAAAATGGATAAACATTGGAAGACTCACAAAAATGAGTTTCTAGATATTCAAAGATTTCCCTTGGTGATTGACACTTTTTGAAATAGTTTGAATGGTTTCCATAGTAAGACAGTTTTGTTCAATTACAAATAGTTAATGCGAGAAAAATGGACATCATTTATTCAGACCTAAAAAGTACTTTAGAAAAATTGTTATAAAACAGAAAATGTAAAGG
Source organism: Benincasa hispida (assembly GCF_027475165.1). Lineage (NCBI taxonomy): Eukaryota > Viridiplantae > Streptophyta > Magnoliopsida > Cucurbitales > Cucurbitaceae > Benincasa > Benincasa hispida. Next base: position 38,616,088 of record NC_143483.1, on the reverse strand, counting down.
AAGAAAACATCAACATTAAAATTTACATGGTTCACTAATAGTGTGTTAGTTGCATCTACAAGTAGAGGACGAATTGTTTACTATTGAGAAATAATACAGATCACAGAGTTACGACTTCTCTAGGATCAGAGAGTTTATATAGTACACTTCTTTAGAGTTAAGATTGTAAATAAAACAAAGATGACAAATACTTCAATAACTTAGGTTTCAAGGCCGTTGTCCATGAATCTCCACCAAAGCACTCCACCCTTGGATCCTAGCTCACTGACTCTCGTACTTGGTCGTTCGAAGTGTCAAATAACATTTCATTCTAAAAAAAATGAATAAAAATTAAAAGAATCATAAAAGTGAGTTTCTGGTTATTTAAGAGGTATGCATTTGGGACAAGAAGTGGAGTTGTTGAGTTTGGTGAGTTGTTTAGTTGTGGAGTTCATAGTGAAAAAGAGTTAATAAGTCATAAAGTTAATGTTTTTTGACCATGAAACTATGAATTTCTTGGGTCAAATTAGGAGTAGAGTTTTAGGCTAATTGGCCATGTTTTTTAGAAATTCAAGAAAATTTTGTTTTGATAGTAAGGAAAGAATGATAAATACATCATGTATCCTTTTTTTAATAGGTAGGTATGTGATTTGTAGAAGTAATGGGATTTGTAGATTTGTAGTTTGAGTAGATCTTATTTATTTCTCTTTCTATCTTCATCTCTAATTTAGTGAAAATGATGTGAAATGAGGAAAAGTTTTGATATAAAACCTATTGTCATAGTAAATGTAGGGACAGTGAATATTTGTTAGGATAGTGTGTGAATGGTGATTAAACACTCACTATGTAGCCCAAGAAGTAGGGTTTATATAGTTTGATATAATTAAAAAATTCATAGTCTTAGCATCTGAACTTTTTATTCATTTTAGTTTCAATTTTATTTATTTATTTATTTATTTTTTTAAGAAAGAGGATAAATACTTTATTGGAAGACGTATGTTAGGATCATACAACCAAAACAGGACAGTCGCTTACAAAAAAAGATGTGTCAATTAAGAGCTATGTTGACAACATCATAGTAATTAAAAAGATAAATTGCAAATACAGCAATCAGACATAAAATATTAGTAGATATAGCACAATACAAAAGAATTTACAACTATAGCAAAATTTTGATCAACTTTCAAAGTCTATCAGTGATATATTATATCTTTGATAAAAGTCTATCAACAATAAAGTCTATCAGTAATAGATTTTGCCATATTTACAATTCTTTCAAAATATTGTCTTGTACTTATTTATTAATCTTAATAGTAATACTGATCGCAATCACTCAAAGATTTGATTTAGTTAACAATAATGCAACCAAGGCTATGGTATCTTTCCAAATGTTGATCAAGGATCTGCTTTGATCACTGAAAGTTCACCTTTGACTTAGTGAATGGCATGAAATATTACGTAAATGATTGATGGACCTCAAATAGATTAATCACATCTTATCGCTAATTTGCGTATACGGTAACGCTTTTAGAGAAGCTCGAATTCGAGACCGTACGACGTATTAGACAGAAAAAACCTATTATCATAGAATGTGGGGTTTTGTTTGGATGGGGTACAAAAATGATGTACAAAACTTTTAATTCACATAACTTTCTTTTTTTTCCTTTTATTTCTTCTATTATATCTATAATCTAAATTAATATCACAATAATGTACATTCATGTATGAATGTGATATGTTGAAAAAAATAACAATAATAAAATTAAATTAAAAGAAAATTTTCGAATTTAGAGACAGAAAATATATTCATGTCTCAATTAAACAAAAGAAATAATATCTAGAAAACCTAGCCTTGGAAAATATATTATTATCTTTCCAAAGTTGATGTCTAGTCTAGGAAGATAATTTGCGTTAATTTTTCTATAAGGTTGGAAATTTATGATTTGTAGAAGTTAGGTTAAAGTATCACAAATATCCGTTGAAATATCAAGTTGGTTAAGGTTAAATTATCACAAATATTCTTGAAATATCAAGTTTGTGTTGGGCCTGCACACTTAAATTTCTTGAATAAAAGCCCAAATGATGAAGCTAGCCTTCAGTTGATCCAATCCGTGATCTATGCCTGGTTAATTTGCCCCAAATATTTTTGTAGGTAGATAACTTGGCCCTGGTTGCTCCATGATCTTCCAGGTGATGTGCAACACGTAGAAAAATTCACTTAGTACTTCTACCTGATGGAAGGGACACCACTTTGTTCTGATGGGCAAGAATTATCAAAACAAATTTTTTTTTTCTCTCTCTCGTTCTCCCCTCTGTTTGCAGAAACTCTCTCTAACCCTTTTCTTTCTGATTGTTTTCGTGAGTTTTGCTGTGTGAATGAAGAAGAAAAAGAACATGCAATATGATAAAGAGAAATAAGAGAAGATCTACATGGAGATGTACGTGGTTCAACAATACAGTGCCTACATCCATGGGAAGAAGAAGAACTTTATTTCAAGAGCTAAGTCACACTTTCTTTACAGATCTTGTAGCTTTTCTTGTAAACTTATCAAAAGATTGTAGTACAAATTGTAAATGATGCATATTTATACTTTTTAGCTGATACAAGTAGTTACATAACAAACTGTAAAGAAATATAATAAGCTGTTGAAGACTTGATTTGTATGCTTGAGCTCATTTTATACTTCAAATCTCCACCTTAAGCTCAACATGCAAGCTTTTCTACTTCCAGGTCTTTACCCTTTTTGAGGAAGCTGGAAGCCGATCTGACCAAGACAGTTGGAGAACTTGAGCTTTGAAACTGGTTTGGTAAGTATATCAGCAACATGCTCATTGGTATGAACTTTGTGAACTTCGACTTCACCTTTTTCTATTATGTCCCTTACGAAGTGATATTTAATATCTATGTGTTTGGTCCTTGAGTGGTATTGAGGGATTTTGGAAAGATGAATGGCACTTTGGTTATCACAGTAGATCTTAACTACTGTTTGATTGAGACCAAAATCCTTCATCAACGCCTTTAACCACAATGCTTCTTTTATAGCTTCTGATAATGTCATGTATTCTGCTTCAGTAATCGATAGGGCTGTGAGTGACTGAAGATTTGCTTTCCAACATAGTAAATTTGGGCCATATAAGAATAGATAACCTGTTAATGATCTCCTTTTATCTTGGTTACCTGCAACATCTGAATCAACATATCCATATAGCTCTAATTCTGTTTCTTTTGTACTTTGATATGTTAATTTAGATTGTTTAGACCATATTAAGTATCTTAATATCCACTTTGTTGCTTCTCAGTGCCTTTTTCCAGTGTTAGACATGTATCTACTGACAAGATTAGTACAACAGGATAAGTCTGGTCTAGTTGATATCATTAGATACATTAAACTACCTACTGTTTGATTGTAAGGGATTAATTGCATTTGAGTCAAATGTTCTATATCTATTACCTTAGGTGAATTATCTGAAGAGAGTTTAAAATTATTAACAATAGGTATAGTGACAGGTTTAGCATTAGACATATTGAACCTTTTAATAACCTTTTCACAGTAGTTTGTTTGACTAATGGTGAAGATAGAGGAAGCCCTGTCTCTGTTTATTTCAATCCCAAGAATCTTTTTAGACTGGCCCAAGTCCTTCATGTCAAACTCTCTCTTTAAAAGATCTTTGACATGTTTTATATCCTCCTTAGATTTCCCAGCTAGCAAGATATCATCCACATAAAGTAGTAAATATATTTTGTCCTTATAGGCAGTTGAATTAACATAAGAACAAATGTCATAGGTGCATCTTTGAAACCCAATACTCTCTATGTAGTCATTGAATCTTCTGTACCAGCATCTAGGGGATTGTTTAAGACCATATATAGATTTGTTTAGCAGACAATAAAGGTCTTCTTTTCCTCTTTCTTCAAACCCTTTAGGTTGAACTATATAGATAACCTCTTTTAGATTTTCATGAAGGAAAGCTGTTTTAACATCTAGTTGATCTAATTCAAGGTTGTGATGAGCAACTAGAGATAGTAGAAGTCTAATAGAGATTTGCTTTACTACTGATGAAAAATTTCAGAATAGTCTATGCCTTCCCTTTGGGTAAACCCCTTAGCCACTAACCTAGCCTTATACCTAGGTTTTTCTTCTTTAGTAGACCCCTCTTTTAGTTAATATATCCACTTGGAAGCTATAGGCTTTCATCCTTTATGAAGAGGGGCTAGGGTCCAAGTATTATTGACAGTGAATGATTCTATTTCTTCACACATAGCTTCAATCCAAGACCTAGCATTAGGACAGTTCACTACCTTTTCAAAAGTAATAGGTTCTTGGTCATTAGAAGCTATTGTGGCATTTAAAACTAGGTTCATGTAATTAGTTTTATTATACCTAGCTAGAGAAACTATCACTCTTCTTTGTCTATCCCTAGCTAATGAGTACTGACTCAGATCAGGTTGAGTTTCAGTATACTCAGTAGGCTCATTTGAGTTTTCCTTTTCTTTTTCTTCTGTTTCATTAGGAGGGTTATGACTAGTGGATGAATCTTTAGGTGCCTCCACCTCAATCCTAGCAGTATTAAGGCTTTTAGAAACTTCATAGGTTGTCTTTTCCTTTTGCATAAACATCTCTTTCTCTTTAAAAGTGACATCCCTGCTTACAACAAATCTTTTCTCAATAGGATTCCACATCTTAAAGCCTTTAACACCTTCTGAGAACCCAACAAACATACACTTCATTTTCCTAGACTTTCGTTTCCCTTGAATTTGGTGAATATAGTCAACACATCCAAATACCCTTAGATTTTCTAGGTTAGGAGGATGTTTTGTCCATTTTTCTTCAGGAGTTAGGAAGTTTAGGGAGGAATGAGGACACCTATTTAAGGTGAAAACATTGTAGCTTGCTGCCTCAGCCCAATACCTTTCACTAAGAATAGCATCTGAAAGAAGACTAACCCTTTCCATGATTGTTCTATTAAGTCTCTCAGCAACTCCATTCTGTTGAGGAGTAAATCTAACAGTACTATGCCTAGTATGCCTGTTTCTTTACAGAACTTATTAAACTCTTCATTATAGAATTTCAGTCCATTATCAGTCTTAGGTATTTAATTTCTTTAGAAGTTTGCTTCTCTATCATAAGTTTCCATTCCTTAAACTTCTCAAACACTTGGTCTTTAGTTTTGAGAAAGTAAACCTAGCTTTTTCTAAAGAAGTCATCGGTGAAAGAGAGTAAATACCTTGAGCCACGTAGGCATGGTGTAGGATTTGGACCCCATAGGTCTGAGTGAATATAATCTAGGATAGCCTTTGTGGTATGTTGTGCTTTAATGAAACTTTGTCTTGTAGCCTTTCCTAAACACAATGTTCATGGAAAGTTAGATTTTCTGAGAGACCTTTAGGTAGAATCCCTTACTTAGATAAAACTTCTAGGCCTTTAGCACTAATGTGAGACAATATTTTGTGCCAAACATCAGCTTCAATGATCTCATTTGTGGTGGCAACATATGCCCCCGTCATCATTTCAACTTCTTTAACCACAAATAAGTCATTTACCTTTTCCTTAACTAGTATTACCTTAGAATCTTTTAGCACCTCAAAAGTTCCTCCTTTACTCCTGTATTCACACCCAATTGCATCAAGCATTCCTAAGGAAATTAGGTTTCTCTTAAGAAGTGGAATATATCTCACATTTCTAAGAAGTTTAATAGTTCCATCCTTAAGTTTCATAGAAACACAGCCAATGCCTTCTATCTTACAGCCTTGCTTGTTTCCCATGTAAACCATTTCTCCTTCAATTTCTTTAAAGGTGTTGAACCATGGTCTCATAGAGGTCATGTGATAGGTACATCCAGAATCTAGGACCCAATCATGTTTTCCTAGAGGATTTACATGGTTGGATTTATCTAAGGTTGAGGCTATAGCATCTGAGTAGATATAAGATCCTTCTACCATAGAAGCTTCAGGTTGTTTACCTTTAGAGTCTTTTTCTTTCTATTGGTTATTCCTTTTAAGTATAAAACAATCTTTGATTAAATGTCCTTTCTTTTTGCAATATTTACATTTTAATTTCTGTTTAGGCTTATTTTCTTCTGAATTATGTGGTTTTCTGTCCTTTGAGTGATTTGGATTAAATTTTCCTTTAACAAATAACCCTTTACCACTAGGATGATCCTTTTTGTCAGTTTGTAACTTTAGCTCTCTAGTTCTTAAGGCTGATATTGTTGTATCAGTACTTATATTATCCCTTCTATATTTTAGAGTGTTTTTAATCTCCCTATAGGGTTTAGGAAAAGAATTAAGAAGCACATAGGCCTCATTTTCATCCTCAATTTTCTCTTCTAAGGTTTTGAATTCATCTAGATTATCAGTTAAAGATTTTGTTGAATCCATTTTAAATGTAAAGAATTTCTCCCTAAGGTACATTTTACTAGGAAAATCCTTTGTAGCATATAAATCTTCCAATTTAATCCATATCATATAGGTTGTTTCTTGATCTAAAACTTACCATAAAACATTATTATTAAGGTTTAGGACTAATGTACCGTAAGCTGCCAGCTCCCAATCTTCTTTTTCTTGAGCTGTCACTGAGGCTGGGAGTGTAGATGGGTCAAGGAGAGCTCTGTGAGCCTTCTGTTGACCGGAAATTGCTTTGATTTTGGCCTTTCATAGGCCAAAATCTCCTTTACCATCAAACTTCTATACTTTGAATCTCGCTACTGACATTTTGGAGTGAAAACATGAATCTTGAATCTTCAAGAATTGCGATCTTGTAAGTCTTTTGCTCTGATACCACTTTTTTGGGCCTGCACATTTGAATTTCTTGAATAAAAGCCCAAACGATGAAGCTGGCCTTCAGCTGATCCAATCCGTGATCCAAGCCAGGTTAATTTGCCCCAAATATTTTGGTAGGTAGATAACTTGGCCCTGGTTGCTCCACAATCTTCCAGCTGATGTGCAACACGTGGAAAAATCCATTTACTTCTGCCTGATAGAAAGGACACCACTTTGTTTTGATGGGCAAGAATTATCAAAACAAATTATTTTCTTTCTCTCTCTCGTTCTCTCCTTTGTTTGCAAAAACTCTCTCTAACCCTTTTCTTTCCGATTGTTTGCGTGAGTTTTGCTATGTGAATGAAGAAGAAAAAGAACATGCAATATGATAAAGAGAAAGAAGAGAAGAAGATCCACACAGAGATGTACATGATTCGGCAATACAGTGCCTACATCCATGGGAAGGAGAAGAACTTTATTTCAAGAGCTAAGTCACACTTTCTTTACATATCTTGTAGCTTTTCTTATAAACTTATCAAAAGATTGTACTACAAATTGTAAATGATGCATATTTATACTTTTTAGCTGATACAAGTAGTTACATAACAAACTGTAAAGAAATGTAATAAGCTGTTGAATACTTGATTTGTATGCTTGAGCTTATTTTATACTTTAGTTTGTTTCAATTATATCTCGATTTTAAAATTTTCATTTTAATTCTTAAAGTTTAAAGTTTGAAATTTGTTTAAAAACAACATTGTAAGGTTTTTTCTATTAAAACTCACAAATGAAACCTTATATATCTATTTGTGTGTGAACAAATATAAACATGTATACAGAAAAAAATAAAGACATATGATGAATATGTGAATCATCATATTGACATCTTTCACCTTTCAATCCCACACTCCCAATTTTTCTTTCATTTATGATTTTTCGCTAATCATCACTCCCAAATTTGCTTTCATATGTGTTTAAATTTGTTCACTTAGATAATGAATAAGCATACATAGATTTCTTTTTTTTTTTTTTTTTTCATATGATTTTATTGATAAGAGCTGTCAATATTTATTTTGAAAAATAATTCAAAATTTGAAAGATTAAAATGAAAAATTTCAAAGGTTGGAAGTATAATAAAAAACCAATCCTATAGTTTAGAGATATTTTAGATAATTTAACCTAAAAGTAATTACTATGTAGCTCAAGAAAAATTATTTATATTATGAGTGATTTTGAACCAAAAAACATAATAGGCATCAAGGAAGGAATATAAATGACAAAGCCAAGAAGATAAAAGATTTGGCTAGATGAGTTAAAAGAATAGGACTAACAAGACGAATAGAAGATTTTAACTTTTCATTTGTAAAAACAGCAAATCAACATTTCATTTGTAAAAATAGAAAAATAAATAAAAAATAAACAAATAAACAAATTTATAAAAGTCTAAACTATCCCAGTCATACAAATGAGATTGCAATTGACTTATCAACAACTATTCGTAATTAGACTACAGTTAAAACAAACATCTAAAGACTATCGGTTGGCTAGACTTTGAGCACCACACCGACTTCTCCAACCAAGTTGTCGCTATTTTCCTTAGTGGCGACACCTTCAACTTCAATTCTACCTTCATCCCTTGCTCTATCAAGCGTGGCTCCCTCTCCTTCCATCAAAACTTCACCATCAGCTTCGACTTTGGCTCATTCTCCACCGACTTCATTTATTGATCCTTTGGAGCCATTAGTGATCACTCCAGTTCCATCTTCTTCTATCTCAACTCCTCCTACACAAGGTTCATCACCAATCTCAACCCCTAATAATGGTGTTGTTATGAATAAAATCATTGTCTCTGAATCTATCAGAGTTGCCATAATTTTCTCTACTCTACTACTTTAAATGTGATTGGTCTGTCTTCACTCTTCACTCTAGATTTTTCAAACTAATTAAAAAATGATATTTTATTATATAATTTGTTCAAACTAACTAAAAAACCAAAATAAAAAAACATTAAATACGTTGAAAAAAGATTAAAAAACTCAAAATAAATAAATCAAATAATATTTGAAAAAAATTGATTTAATTTTGATACTGAAAAAAAAAAATAAAAGTATGATTTTATGATTTAAAATAGGGAAGACATTTTAGGAGAAAATAAAGATGTATGATAAAAGAAACAAAAAAAAAAAAATTAGTAACACTGTAAATGAGAATTTTTTTTTTATACTTAGAAGGTCTTTCGAAAGTTTTTGGCGATACTTTCGTTGAGATATTTACATGACCTACAAATACATTGTAATTAGTTTCCAAACTACGCTAAACAAATGCACCAAGCTTAAAAATAAATACATTGCAATTAAAAATCAATTAACCAAACCATATTTAAATCACTTTTGAACTTATCCACAATTCTGTAACAATACTTTTTCTTGTTCTAGACCCAAAATATAAGCTTAGAAAGTGAATCTTGGACCGGTAAACATTTTATCTAAATAATTGCATTCATGAAGAAAGAAATTGATTTAAATTGGAGTATGAAAATCCCAATTAAAAATTGTAAAATGAAATTATTAACCAATTATGATGTGACATTGATGTCAATTGTGAAGATCTCATGAACAAAAGAGAAACAAACAATATTCGACGATGGTACATTATTTCTTGATCGAATCTATTAAAGTGGGTTTGACTTACCTTGTTACAATGGCTTGATAGGAATCACTTTGAAAAAAAAGACTTTGCAACTTGAACTCTTGGTCGATGGTCGATTAAGTCGAGTCTTTCATCTATGCACAAGTGGATTTGATCGACTAAGTCAAACCTCCAAAGTAGATTTATTGTCGAATGAGAACAAAAAAAAATCGGTAAAAAAAGATAAAAATTAAAAAAATTAGATAAAATAAAATTTGAAATTGAAGATATGATCAAATATGATATTTGAAATAAAAAAAAACCACATTCGATTTTTAAAATTAAAAAGTGTAGGGAGATAATTTAGGAGAAAATCAGGATTCATGCTAAAAAATATGCAAAGAGCAAAATTAGTTGTAGTATAATTGAAAATTCAGATGAGAGCATTTCAGTGTATTTGCTATAAATTTGATGAAATTTCTATTTTGCTATTCTTCCAATCTAATCTTTAAAACAAAAAATAATATGATTCAAAATTTTAAAATAAGACTAATTAATAAAAAGGAGATGTTTTATGATATTTTACATTTAAAACAAATTTATAATAAAGATAATCATAAAAATAATTTAAAAAATGTATGACTTAAATATGATTAATGAAAAAAATCTAATATAAATATAAAAAATTAGTTTGAAAATCCAAAATAAAATAATCATAGAAACAATTTAAAAAGTAAATGATTTAGTTAGATTAAGAGAGATTATAATATAAATATAAAAAATATGTTTAGGAGAAGATCTAGAAAAATTCAAAATATTTTTAAAAGATGGAAAATTGTTAAGATACAAATTTCAATTATTTTAAAATTAAATCACAAAATTTGTGCCACATTTTCTGCATGGAATGAGACATTTAGTTTCGAGTGAAAATCTCAAAGGAAATCAATAGAGCTCGCATAAATTTGATATATTAATTACAATGTAATTAAGAAAGATGCAGAATTAATTACAACGACGTTGAAAAGACTGATGAAGGTATTTTAGGATCAACGAAAAATCGACATACGTGTGTGTCACACAATTTGGTATATTTCAAAAGAATTTCGTTGTTTGCTATTTCTTCAAATGATAGTGTAATTACTGTTATACACTTGAATACTGCTAAAGAATAATCCCAATGCAAATCTAAAACACTATTAGGAAGGACTTAGGCCCAACTACACCTATAAATACATCATGATAGCACTAGGAAGATGTAAGTCCATTTTGATCATTCAAATCCTCAACTTACACCACACCAATGTGCATGTCTTCCTATTTTATAAGTCACGTTTTTCTCCAAATTACAATAGAATAATATAAAAGGATTAAAGTAAAGACAAAACCCATGGTCAAAAGTTTGAATGAGAATTTGCTAAAACTAAGACTTGTACTATAGGGAAAGGAATTAGGCTCATATAACCTTTCCTATTCAAATTGGCCAACTTGGATTCGGCGCCGATTCTTTTAGAACTTGCATTGCATTGCATGTCATGACTTTACTCTATGATCTCACAATTAAATCTTCACTTTTTGCATTCAAATATCCACCATAACTTTTGTCTTGTTTTTTTTTTCCCTCCTCTCTTTTTTTGATTCCTTATGGACCCATATGAATGTGGAAAGCAAGAAAAACACAAAACCTAAAAGCTTGAAACTTTCAATCTTTGTAAGGCATACATAAGAAACGTTGAAGTAGATTGATTGGGTTTCAAAAACATTGTGTCAAATATACTTTAACTCGAAAAATGGATCGTTGTAATTGATTCTAGGTAAATGAGTAAAGGTATTATTCGTGTTGACTATCAAAATTGAGGATCGTTCTAAAACGATATTTTTTATTATTCTTTCATTTTATGTTTTTTTGTTTCTGGTTTTTAAGGATGGAAGCATTTGATATAACTATTTTTTGTTTTTTTTAAAATTTTTTTTAAAGGGTGTTGGGGACATTGACATTTGTTGTGTTGAGTTGAGTTAACTCAACTCAATGTTCGGTCTATTTTATTGTTATGAATCTATATAATTATGTCCAACTTTACTAGAAATGTCACGTGCATAAATTTATAAAATAACTACTAAAAATAATTCTAAATGCATGATCCAAAAGTAAGATCTAAACCTTATTTTTCAAAACACTAAACAATACATGTGTATTTCTAAGAAAATGTAACTCATACTTTATTAAAAAAAATAGAGTTAATGCATAAAAATATTTTTAAAAAATAATCACAAGAAAAACAGATTATTTAAGATTAGAAAAAACTGCACCATATACCCCTAACTTTATAACTCAATTTACCACCCCAAATACATACTTCCTAACTTAGAGAAAATAATTCTACACGCCAAACATAGACATATAAACTCCATCGGCATATGAACTCCATAAATATATGAACTCTAGACTTCAGAACTCAATTCAACATCCCAAATAACCTCTTTTTTAGTTTTAGAAATGTTTTCAAATATTTGTAAAAATTTTGGAATCAGCACCAAAATCAAATTTGTATCGTTTTTTGTTTCTATTTTTTAGCTATTTTTTTTTTAAAAAAAGGTAAATGCATTGTTTTAGCCTTATTGACTTATAAGATACTTAATAATTAAAAAATATAAAATAAACATAATATAGAATTTTTGGATATTTAAATCTAGAAACTAATTTTAATATAAGAGTGTTATACATTTTTAATTAAAAACTTCAAAGAATAAAAAACAATAAAAGACCAAGAAACTTGTTTTTAATTTTTTTTTTCAATAATAAAGAGAGAATAAAAAAAAGTATCGAGTGTTCTTCTGTTTCTCATCCTAAAAAAAATAGGAAACAAGAAATAGGAAATGAAAAATTAAAGGAAAAAAAGATGAGAAACAGGAAATAGGCCCTACAATAATGTTTGCAATTAGAATAGTTTTACACGCAGCTTTGTTTTATTTATTTTTTATTTTATTTTATTTTTTAATTTTACGAGAGAAAAATACTTGATAATTGTTCATGTTTTTTTTTCCATCATTTTATAGAAGTTTTTTCAAAATTGTATAAATTTTTTGAAAACAATAAAATCATATTTCTTGTTTCTATTTTTCAGTTTTTTTCAAAACAAAAACAAATGCATCATTAATTATTATTATTATTATTATTATTATTTGAGTACAATTGGGAGGGAAAGTCAAACCACAAACCTCTTCGTTTTTAACTAATACTTTATGTTAGTTGACCTAAACTCACTTTGATAATAAATGCATTATTTCATCATTCTTGACTTATAAAATTTATAATATAACTTATTGGAGAAACCTCTCACTACCATCGTAGAAATAAGTTGAAAATAACATAGATATTAAAAAGAAACAAACAAGAAAGAAACACAATAATTTACGTAAAAAACTCCAATCTAAATAAAGAAATCTATACTTACGTGAAAAATATTAAAACCACATAGAATAATTCTCTCCCTGATCCGAATTACAAGAACATTCTTTCAAAACTTTTGTATTATTTTTACACTCTTTAATCTCACTCTTGAACTAGAGAATGCAATAGAGATTTTAACTAGAGTTATCACACAAAAGCTTAAAGTGGTTCGAAATGGGATGATTTAAAATGATAGTTATAGACTTCTTTTATAGTGCTTGGAGCTCATCTCTTCCTTGAACCTTTTTTATGTGAGATAACTCCACTTCTAATGTTTTATCAAAACCTAACCTATCTAAAATAAACATAACATGATAACTTTGAATACTTCAATTTAGAACTAATTTTCTTTATAAAAGATTTTACATTTTCAATTTAAATTTCAAAGAACAAGAAACAATAAATGACTACCAACATTGTGTTTTTCTCTTTTTTTGTTTAATATAATTGGGATAGATAGATTTGAACCACAGACATCGTAGTTACTAACAAGTTCGTATGACAATTGAGTTATACTTGTTTTGACTACTTGTTTTTCTCAATAACAAATAAAGAACAATTTTTTTGAGTGAGAAATGTTGGTCAATGACAATTCGACGAAATCTCATGCATACAATAAGTTCTTCGACGAAATCTCATGCATACAATAAGTTCTACATATATGCAGTTCTGTTATTCTTATTCTTCTTCTTTGATTCCTTTTTAAAGAATATTTCATTGATCCAAATGATGATTTGCGAAAAGGAAGCTAGAGAGAAGTCTTCCAATTCAAAGCAACAAAAGAAGAAGTTTCATAATCGTGTACCAAAATTACATTGTAGGCTCTGAATTTTTCATTCAACATTCTATCATATTGCTCCAACCAAATGTTCCATTAGATTGCACAATTGTGATGTTACATTCTTAAAATATCTCTAGCAAATTTTGCTTTCCCTTATCAAAAGTGAAAATAAAAAATAAGAAAAAGAAAACGAGAAAGGAGAAACAAGAAATAAGACCTAAAAAACGTTTGCAATTGAAAAATGTTACCATGAAAGTAAGAAAGGTAATCTAGTTAATAATATGGGTTACTTCTCCTTTGCCATTGTATCTTGTTCTATATCTCTTATATTTTTATGTTTTCTTTGTAAAATAATAGTTGTTTTTTTTTTTTTTTTTGTGTGGCACGTAGATATATTCTTTGGACATGGTAAAGACCGAGAAGCAACTAGCTACTTTCAATATATAAAGTAGACTTGGATATGAAATATTAAGTGAAAGATTGAGGGAATCATAAGAGGTTCAAGTAGAAAAGGAAAAAAAAAATGGGAAAGAAAATTTGTGGATAAAAAAGGGTGAGTTATACGCACATATATCTAGCAAAAAGCCTAATTTAAAATTTATACCTTTTTTGTCTCTTTGTTATGTATTTATCACTTAACATAAAGTTGTTATGCCATCTAATTAGGACAGAGATCAACCAAATCATAGAAACTATAACATCACCTTTTTATATAATTTAAGTTTAGATACTACTTTAATCCCTTTCTTTTGGCTTTGACGTTCAATTTAGTTTCTATACTTTTAAAATGTCCATTATAGTCTATGTACTTCTAGAAAATGTAACAATAATTTTGATCCCTTCATTTTTATTTTTATTTCATTTAAGGAACCAAAATGATCACTTTTTTAAAATTGCAAGAACCAAAATGAACCAAAGTTGATAGTACAGGAATCAAAATGAATATTTTTAAAGTACTACGACTAAACTGAACCAAAATGAAAAGTACAAATATCGTCAACATGCCTCACAATTATTTTTAAAAAGTCAATTGACGATGAGATGAGTAATCCATGAATTGTATAAAGATTGTGAGGTTTCTTCATCTTTTTGAAGTGAGATATCCCTTAAAATGATGTGTCTTTGGGTTTACTATTCTTGGATCGGATCTCAATTTTATGGCCAGATACTTATTTGGACTTCATAGAATCTGATACAATATTATATAAACACGCATAAGTTTAATCTCAACAAAAACTAAGACGGAGAGAAATAACTCAAGTATTCTAAAAAGATTGTGAAGTCTCTTCAAATCTTTACTCTCGTTCCAGATTGCTAACCGTAGTTAGAACTTAGTTTTGGAGCATGAGGGTAATTTTCATAATCTCAAAAGTGGGGAGAGGTTCTATAGAAGGAGCTATGGGTTGACTGTCAAATAGTTTGGAAAGGAAAAAGGAATTATAGTGTAATGAATGTAAGAGAAAGAGAGAAAATAGAGAGAATGGAATCTAATGAATGAGAATGAGTAAAATGTAAAGTTTTGTTTGTGTGGAAAAAGTGGATTAGGGTTTCAGAAAACAGCAGAGGGACTTTATAAAAAAATGAGGCATATTTTTCAGCTTTTTGGGAGCTGATGCAAAAAGATAGATGCATGCTTCTAACTTTTGAAAACAAACCAAACCACATTTTCTCTCTTTCTTTCATGTCCCATACACACAAAATAGATTCCTCCTTTTTAGGGTTTTGTTAAAATTTAGTGGAGTTGTTGTACATTTTAATACATTTTTTTGTTCTACTTTTGCCTCCCCAATGATAGAGAGAATAATGTATTACAAAAATGTTGAGATTGAAAAGAGATTTTTTAGTAATATTGTATTAGAAATTTGAAAATGTGAGAGAGTTCTTTTCAACATCTAAGTTGGGAAATTTTTAAATTTTTCTTTTTCTCTAGTAACCTTCCAATTTCATAAAATGAACTTGATAAGTGTGGTAATTTTTATCCTTTATACAATATTTTCTTATTCACCCACCAATTTTAATAGAAAGAATGTCAAAATCATCGGAAACTCAGTTATTATAATGATATCAAGTTTGGCACAAATTTTAGTTGATTAATATGCAAATTAATTATCGAATAACTTTGTCAATTAAATTTATTGAAGTGTAAAAATTATAATATTTTCAAGTTTAGGATTAAGATTGCAACACTTATTTAAGTTTAAAATGTAATTCGATGAAATTGAAAGTTTAAAGTAAATATGATACAACTTGAAAAGTTTAGAAGGTAAGATTTGATTTTTTTTTCCTTCGAAAAAGTTGCTAAAACTTACCTGTGATTTAAACTATATTTAATTATTACAAATTGTTATGGGTATATTTTGACTTGACAAAGTAAGCCTAAAATAAGGAAAAGATAACCTAAGATAAGATTTAATCCATAAGATAAGATTTAATCCTAACTTGCATAGAATAAGTAACGATTCATCTCATCCTTATCTTAAGAGGAAAAGTTAAACTCCATCTCAATTTTCTATAAATACATCATTATAACTTTATATGAGATAACTTAAATTTCTTACTTCTTCTTCATTATAGAGTTCTCGATCATTAAATTTGATCTTAAAACCTTTTTTTCCTTATTTTGCAGATTTCTCTTTCCCAATTTGCATATTTATCATTGTTATCACATGACATCAGATATATTTTTCTCTAGTCAAATTTTAACATCTAACACTAGTTATATATATATATATATATATATATATATATATTAGGGACAATATAAAAAAGGTAAAAAGCATATTAAAAAAAGAAAAGTCTAGTAAGTTTCTTAATAAAGAGAAAAGATAAAAACGACTTATCGCAGTAACTTTTCTATACATGAAAAATTGAAGACAATCTCAGTAAATATAGAAATACTTTTTTCTCTGTCAAAAAGAAAGAAAATAAAAAGCCTTTTCTTCATGCTTACACGTGGGCTTGGCAGAAAAGAGAAAAGGGGAAAAAAGAAAGGAAAGAAATAAATAAATAAAACAAAAGAAACAGGGAGAAGTAAGAGCTTTTTTGAAGCAAAGGCTGTTGTAAAGTCTGTATTATTACATGTACTTGTGATGATGAAACAACAATTATGGATCATGCCCACATTATGCCTCCCCATGTTAATTTTCCTTTGCTTCATAATGTTATTTTATTATATTGTGGTACATTTTGAACTTTTAGAATTATCTAGACTTTGATTCTTGAATTTTATGTAGGGAAATTATCCAATCATACATTCTAAACTTTGAATGTACTCATTAAAACCTTGGACTAATAAATGGTATCAATTTATTAAATTCTAAACTTTCGTACATATATGATCAACTTACATCTTCATTCAAATAACTTAGTTAAAAAAATAACGTCAAACACTCTTTATTAAGATACGTTTTATGTCGTTAATCTATCCATTTAAACCTTCAACTTTTTGTAAGTATATATCAGTTTATCCCGAATCTGTTTTACCTTTGTATCTTTAAATATTTACAAAAGTTGAGGGTTTAAGTTGATGCATCACTTCAAACTTCTCTTGAGTAGTTTAGATGTTGAAATTTGATGCATATTCGACACCTTGCTAGTAATATTAGCATTTTCTTGCATCGCTTGTGCAACCTTACCGCACTGCCTAGCTACTTGTATTGAACTACTTCTAAGGGTGAAGATTATTCTCACAAACCAACACAAGTTTTCTCAACATGCTTTAATTTGTTCCCACTCACATACTTTTTTGCGAAAATTTTTAAGAGGTCACCCATACTCATAGATTTACTCCAAGCCAAGCATATTTAACATTTGAGTTCATGTATATGATTAAGCTTCTAAAAAGAATCGATTGTTGACATAGGTAGTAACATTCAATTTTTCTAAGCTTATCTAAACTATAGTTTCATAGCTTTAGGATCTTTCCTCACTCAGATATAGTCTCAATTCATTCATGTACCCCTCCTAAACTTAGATATACACTGTACATCCAAAGTTTCCGAAGAAACTTGCTTCGTGAAATTTGAACTTTTGTATTTGTATTAATTTCACTATAGCAAGTATGATCTCTAATATATAATTATTTGATGTGTTTAAAATAAACTTTAATCTTTAAGTTAGTTTATCTTCTTAGATGACTTGCCTTTGAGCTTGTTGATTTTCTTGGATGATCAGCCTTGGGCTTGATGATCTTCCTAGATGATCGAACTTTGGGTTTGTTGATCTTCTTGATCGGCCTTTGGGCTTGTTGATCTTTTTGGATGATTGGCCTTTGGGCTTGAAGATCTTTTTGGATGATCTGCCTTTGAGCTTGATGTTGGATGATCAACCTTTGTATTTTTTGATCTTCTTGGATAATCGTCCTTTGGGATTGTTGATCTTCTTGGATGATCGGCCTTTTGGCTTGTTGATCTTCTTAGATGATCGGCCTTTTGGCTTGTTGATCTTCTTGGTTGAGCGACCTTTGGCTTGTTGATTATCTTGGTTGATCGACCTTTGGGCTTGATGATCTTCTTGGAGGATTGACCTTTTGGCTTGTTGATCTGATCGGTATTTTGGCTTATTGATCTTCTTGGATGATCGGCCTTTGGACTTGTTGATCTTCTTAGATGATCGGCCTTTGGGCTTGATGATCTAGTGTTCGCATGAGGTTTCTGAACAAACTTGTTTCGTAGAGTTGAACTTGTGTTGATGTTGATGTTGATGCGATGGAGTCTTGGAGTCTTCTGATTGTTGGGAGAATTTTCTAGGCTCTCTGGATTGTGGAATTGCTTACCTCCCACAAATGAAGAACTCCTCCATTTATAGAGTTCTTAGGTGGGCATTGTGACCTTGGGCCTTGTTGGTCCATGGGTTTGGCCCTTAGACCCAATTAGTTGGACTTGGGCTTAATTGATCCATGGGTCTGGCCTTTCAATCCAATTAGTTGGTTTTGGGTCTCTGATTTGACATTTGGGTCCAATTCAGCCTATTTTTTTTAGGTTAGTTGGACTTTAACCCAAATAATATTATCAAATTGCGTCAAATTAATTTTATCTGATTCAACGGTCATAATGAAAACACATGGCATCATCAGAATTTGTCTTCAACTTCAATTAAGGACAGATGTAAACTCTAATTGGTCCCAAATTTGACGATTTGGAATTTCGTCATTAATTTAGTAAATGATGTGACAATTTATGATTGATCCAAAATTTTCATTCAACAAATGCCCTTTTTCAAGACTTATGCACATATATATGAGTGGATGAATCTTGAAAAATATATAGTTGGAATCGAAATTCAAATATATTTGTTCTTGAATTTGACCTCAATTGATATGTAAGTCAAACTATAAATTTAATAGGTAAGTTTAACTCAAATTTGGGATAAAATTTGGAATATGTCCAAATTTTAATTTGAGATTTTACCCTAACTTGTTTTGAAAATATAGACAAGAATCTAAATTTAGATGAATTTGATATAAAAATTGGAAGATACCCAAATTTGAAATTTACATCAATGTAAGATTTTATCCTTAATTTAATTTGATTTGACAATAAAAGTGTAAATTTAGTTGATTTAGATTTGAGATAAAATTTGAAATATGCCCAAATATAGATAAATTTTGATTTTTAATTTGAGACTTTTCTTTCTCTCTTTTCTTCTTTTCTTTTTTTCCTTTTCTTTCTTTCATTTCTTTCTTTTCTTTATTTCTCTCTCTTTTCTTTCTTTTAAGTCCTTGAGGATCTCGACACTCTATTGGCTTTGATCTTAGTACACGACCTGAGGATTCCGTTAGCTTGTCTTTAGTCTTTCACTTGAGCATTTTGTTGGTTTCAAACTCAATATTCTAACAGCTCTGATTTGAGACTTTTCTATTGGCTTCGATCTTATTATGCGACCTAAGGATTCCATTGGTCCCAGCCTCAGTCTTTGTCTTGAGCATTCCATCAGTTTCAAACTCGGTGCTTTAAGGTTCTAATCTCCTCCCCCTCCCCCCTATTGGCTTCGACCTTAGTACGCGACCTAAAGATTCGGTCGGTCTCAGCCTCAGTCTTTGACTTGAGCATTCCGTCAATTTCAAACTCATTACTATAATGACTCTAATCTCTGCCCTCTATCGACTTCAATCTGAGTACCGACCTGAGGATTCCGTCGGTCCCGGCTTCAGTCTTTGACTTGAGCATTCTGTCAGTTCCAAACTCAGCGCTCTAACGGCTCTGATCTTCACCCCCTATTGGCTTCGATCTTAATACGTGACTTGAGGATTCTATTGATCTGAGCCTCAATCTTTGACTTGAAAATTTCGTTGGTTTCAAAATCAATGCTCAACTGGCTTTGATCTCCACCCTCTATTGGCTTCAATCTTAGTGCACGACCTGAGAATTCCATTGGTTTTGGCTTGAGTCTTTGACTTGAACATTCCATCAATTTTAATCTTAGTGCTCAACCAGCTTTGATCTTTGCCCTCTATTGGCTTCGATCTTAGTGCCTGACCTGAGGATTCCATCAATCTTGGCTTTGGTCCTTGGCTTGAACATTCTTCCAGTTTCAAGCTCAATGCTCTATCGACTTGGATCTCCATCCTCTACTGGCTTTAATCTTAGTGCACTACCTGATCTTGCATATAAGGAAAAGCTTGGCAAACCGGATGCGAAACCTAGTAGATTGGACTTGATTGCGCAGATAAAATGAAGCAAGGCAACCGAATTTGACAATGCAGTTGGGGCAGAGGTAGAAAGGTCGGACTTGATCACACATATGAGGCGAGCTAGACGAACCAAACTTGATCTCACATATGAAGCAAAGCCATGCAGACCAGACTTGATCTCGCATATGAGGCAGAGCCAAGAAGACCAAATGCGATCAGGCAGAGCCAAGTGAACCAGACTTGATCTCGCATGTGAGGCGGAGCCAGATGGACCAGACTTGATCTCGCATATGAAGCGAAACTAGGAGAACGGGTCTTGATATCGTATATGAGGTAGAGCCAGGAAGATGGGACTTGATCTCGCATAGAAGAAAAGCCAGGAAAACCAGACTGGATTTTCGGAGATGAGGTGGCACTACACCAACACTTTTGTAGAGAAGGAAAAGCTGTAACAACGTTTAGAAAGGAGGTAGAGTTGCACTAACATTTTTTAGAGGAAACAAGGAAGAAAATTTTGAAGGGGAAGCAGAAAAGTCGCACCAAAACCAAACTTTGAAAAGGAAGCAGTGAAGCATCCAAACTTAACTTCGAATAGGGAGTGGTGAAGCCTCCAAACTTGACTTTGAAGAGGAAGTGAAACGCCATTCCAAGTGTGTGCCTTTATTTTATTGTGTTACCTTCTTACGAGGGATGAACATCTTTAATTTTTCATGTTGCCTCAAGTAGACATGAACATCTTCAAATTTATGTGTTGTGCTCAACAGAGATGACCATGTTCAATTTGGAGTTTCATTCTATAATGAGAATGAATAACATCAATCTTAAAGTGTTATACTTAGATGGTTGTGGTACCCTTGAAGAAAGGAATCAAGTCATGACGTAGTTCAATAGAAAGTGTTTTTTTTTTTTTTTCCATGTGACTAAACTTAAATTTCTTTAAGTTTCCCGTGTACCTTTCATAATGACAGGGATCAAGTCATAACATAGTCACTTTTTAAGCTCATGCGGGCAAGGAGCAACATGCAATTTTGGCTCTTGCGATAAAAAGCTTCTACATTTAAGCTTCAGAAACTCTTATTTCATCATAGTTGTGATCATCCTCTTCATTTGTAGGATTCGTCAATATGATGAGTTTTGGCTTCACTATTAAGGAACCTTCTGTATTTATATCAAAAAGTAATTTCCTCTTCATGCGTGAAGGGACACAACTGTGAATCTTTTCGTCGTTGTTTTCTTCTTAATATGGTTTTACCTTCAAGGTTTTCATCTTTCTTTTATGTTGATCACTTGTCATCTTAAGACGATCAAAAGCAGATGTCGAAGATTGATCATTATTTGATGTGAAGATACTTAACCTTTTAAAAGCTGAAGTTCGAGTTGCAGTAGACGTTGGACATTGGCTTTCTTCTTCTATCGTGGCCATACTCAATCTTTGGAAGGCTGAAGATCCACTACTATAAAAATTGGATTAATTGATGTTTTTCTAGTGTCAAGTAAAGGGTATACTTGACACTTATAAAAACGTCAATTATTCGAGTGTCAAGTATAGTGTGATACCTTGACTCCGAAAATACGTCAAGTAATATGTTTCTTGATACAATTTTTGTGTCAAGTAAGATAATACACTTACATTGGTGGTATGTCAAGTTTATTCGAGTGTCAAGTATAGTGTTACTCTTTGACGTTTTTTATGTATCAAGTATATGTCTTTTTGTTTTCAAATTAAATGCTCCAATCGATATTCTCATTTTCTACCTTGTATTCCAACAATACAATTACATCAAATAAATAAACATTATACATTTAAGATCTATCAACTCAATATATTCACTAAAAATCCATATGTTCAACTATGAACACTCCTCACAAATTACAACAATATTTCTCTTTCACATGTATTTGCACAAAATAAAATCTCAACTATTGCTTTTGTATACAAAACTCAACTTTCAACAAACACAAAAGTGACAAAATGTTTAATAAATAATCTCTCAACAAAGTACATTATTTCATCTATACATTGAGCTTTGAAGTCTAAAGATCGACAACTAAGGGTCAGGCAAGCCATGTTTAAGCAAGTCAACCTACATAATAGAATAAAGGGTGATAACATCAAGTTTCAAAATATATAAGTAAGTGTTAAAATACAATAACATAATCCAACCTACGAAAAGTTCGATAATAATGGTTACAAAACGCAAATTTCAGCAACTATGTAATAATTCCAAAAGAATTTCAATGCCTTAATACCTATCAAAACGTCCAAACATCGTTAACTTTGTTGGATAGTGGCTCCAATCCCTTGAAATCTTTGAATTGAACATCAAAAATTGAAAATAACTCAATTATTAGACCAATACTTCAATGGGTAACAAATAACTATTAATACTAACCTTCAAACTTACCAAAACCTTGCCAAGATCGGTCTCAAACCTATTGGACAACAACTCAACTCTTTCCAACACTTCAATCTAACGCCAAAAAAGTGACAGGTATTACTAAGTTAATGTCAAAACTTATTGACTGTTCAAAAATTTTCAAGTAAAACCACTAGCACCAACCAAAATATTGTGGGCAATAATGGAACAAACCCAATATCCAACAAAAAACAAGATATACCTCATATACTTACCAAAAATCTTACTAAAATCAATATCAACCTATTGGACAACACATTAATGTTCTCCAAATCTTGAATCTAAAGCCAAATCACAAAGAGCATCAATCAATTTGGGTAAAAAAAACTTATGGGTATTCATAAATTTCCAAGAAACCCATTAAAGTAATCAAAACTCACCAAACTTACCAAAACCTTACCCAAAAATACAAGATTCGAGTGAGATAAAGTATAGATCTGACGAGATAGAGTGAAGCCCACACTTGAACAGATCTGTTACAAAGCTAGACCTTAACGAAGACGTGGATGACCTCGACGACGACATGCGAATTTGGCTGGACTAACATGACTGAAGCGATGGAAGCAGTTGGGGCGTTCGGCTACAGATCTTGGTAGGGCTGATGCGACGGAAGTGTTCGGCTACACATCTGGGCGCGGCTGAAGTGACGGAAGCGGTTGTGGGCATTCGGCTACAAATCTAGGCAAGGTTGAAAACGCACGAACGACATGCACAGTTGGCCAACTGGCGTGGCTGAGCAGACGGCGAGGGAGCTGAGCAGACGATGAGGGAGAGGGTTGGCGGGGCTGAGCAGATGACGAAATGAAAAACTCAATAACAGCGGCGTGAACGAAGGCGAGGGGAGAATGAAGGCTGACGATGGCTAGGGCTCTCGGGTGAACGGAAGAAGAAAAAAAATTGAGGGAAGGGGAAGGTCATGAGTGAGATGGTGAAGAAAGAGAGAAAGAGTTTTTAATTTGAGAGAAGGAAATATTATTTTATTTGATAATTTTAGTAGGTGGGAAACCAAATTTGATATGGAAATGAAAATGGGAGAGCGAGGGAAACAAAAAATAAATACACGATCATTGAATAAAAAATAAAGTCTCTACTCGATCGTTTAGCTATGCTACATGATCGCTGACTAACACTAGACAATCGCATACCAAATGCTACACGATCGCTGAGCTCAACTACACGAATGCTTAACTCTACTACATGATCACTGAGTAACAAAATGCCATATGATCGCCTACTTAATGCTATACGATCGCCTACTAAATGCTACATGATCGCTGGGCTCGGCTACACGATCACTTAGCTCTGCTACACGATCGCTAAGTAATAAAATGCTATATGATCGCCTGCTACACGATCACTTAGCTCTGCTATACAATCACTGAATGACACTAGACGATTGCCTACCAAATACTACACGATCGTTGAGCTCAGCTACACGATCGTTGAGTAACAAAATGTTATACGATCACCAACCTAATGCTATACGATCGCCTACTAAATGCTACATGATCGCTGAGTAACACTAGACGATAGCCCACAAAAACCCCGCGATCGCTTACCCAAAACTACATGATCGCTTACAAAACATTACCCGATCGTTTACCAGTTTCTATACAATCACCTACCAAATGCTATACGATCGCTTACAAAATTGGAGGCCTATTAAATATCCAAAATATTCTGTCAATTCCGCTTCTTTAACCCTTTTACTTGACAAGAAAAAAATGTCAAGTAAGAGCTTTTGATACTTTGACACGTGAAATGTGTCAAGTAAGACCTTATATTACTTGACATGAAAATCATGTCAAGAAAAGGTTCGTGTGAAAATATCCAAAATATTCCATCAATCTCCGCTTTTTAACCCTTTTACTTGACACGAAAAAAATCTCAAGTAAGAGCTTCTTATACTTGACACGTCAAACTTATCAAGTAAGACCTTATATTACTTGACACGAATATCATGTCAAGTAAAGGTTCGCGTGAAATTATCTGAAATATTTTATCAATCTCCACTTTTTTTAACCCTTTTACTTGACACGAAAAAAATGTCAAGTAAGAGATTCTTATACTTGACACGTGAAATGTGTCAAGTAAGACCTTATATTACTTGACACGAAAATCGTGTCAAGTAAAGGTTCACGTGAAAATATCTGAAATATTCTATCAATCTTTGCTTTTTTAACCCTTTTACTTGACATTTTTTTGTCCAAAATCATATTGCTTGACATTTTTTTCACAAAGACGTCAAGTAATTAAAAACTACAAGTGTCAAGTAATGTAGACTTTGTAGTAGTGATCGAGTAGTTGAAGGCTTGATACGATCGAAGACATAAATTCTTTGCTCAATTTCTTTTGAATCATCGACTTCTTCAGTAGTTATATGATTGTCGTCGACTTCTACTATGCTGATAGCATGACATGCAATAACTTCTGATACTTCATCTAGACGATTATCAAGGAAGCTTCTTGGGAGAAATAATGCTAAGATTAACGACTGTCGAAGTTTAGGGAAGTCCTAATCTACTTCTTGAGCAGTCTTAGGCTTCCATGGCATCTTTTTGCCTTTCTTTTTCTGCGTCTTGTTCCTTCTTCTTTAGCTTCGATAGAAGTGTGACTCTATCTGGGTGGAATTTGGTTGTCTTCTCTTACAACAAGTCACGAGGATCCACAATTTGTCATTATCTTCAACAGGCTCATCTTTCTTTTGGGAGTCTATCATTTGAATCTCTTATTGGAATCGAACAACTATAGGCTCAAAAGTTCCAAACCAGATTATGCTTTATCTTTGATCATAAGATGCAGACGATGTTGGAACACTTAAAGTCGTCACTACCGTGGCGTGATTTTATTTAGCTACTTCATCCAAATCTAGCTCAATCTTCTTTTCATGAGCCAACTTCAAAATTAACTCCTTTAACCCGAAGCACTTTTCCACTGAGTGCTAACGACCCGATGATACTTTCAGTAGTTAGGATCATCTACTTTTACTGCTTGTTCTGGTCGCTTGCATTTCGGCAGCTAAATAAGTTTCCTCTCTAGTAGTTTCTCTAGCATGTCTGCAACATCAGAATCAGGGAATGGATAAACCTTCTTCTATCTTTCTTTAAAAGTTGGGTGATGCTTCTCGCCTTCAATATGTTTTCTTTCAAATTTTATTTTTTTTCCTTTAGAGAAAAATTTCATTACGATTGCATGAATGACGTAGATTCTTTAGAGGCACTATCCACGATCTTTTCAGTGCCCTTGGTTTCATTCTTGTGCCTTCTCCCTTCAGGGACTAGAAAATCTTTAGTTCCCCTGTTGGCAATGCTCAGCTCCATATCATGAGCACGTGTTGCCAACTTCTCAAACGTACAAGGTTTTATCGTTTGTGGGATGTAGAGAAGCTCCCAATGCAAGCCTTGGGTGCACATCTCCACTGCAGACAACTCCGTGAGCCTATCTTTGCAATCTAGACTTAGAGCTCACCATCGGTTGATGTAATCGATGAACGACTCTCCCTTTTGTTGCTTGGTGCTTGTCAGCTCCATCACGCTGATGATATGCCTAGTGCTATAAAAGCGATTGAGGAAGTCTCTTTCCATCTGTTCTCAACTGTCAATCGCTTCTGGCTCTAGATTTGTATACCAATTGAAAGCATTTCTTTTCAAGGTAAGAATGAACTTCTTAACTAGCAGGTCTCCTTTGGTTTCTACATTTTTACAGGTTTCGATGAAGTGAGCAATATGTTGTTTTGGGTTGCTCTTTCCATCAAACTGTTGGAACTTTGGAGATTGGTACCCAACAGGCATTCTCAAGTTGTTGATTCTCTTAGTATACGGCTTGGAGTACATAAAAGAAGTCTGAGACGGGCCACCATACTAAGCTCTGATGGAGTTGGTGATCATATCTTGTAGTTGCTAGACAGACAAGAAGGCAACATAAATTGATTGTTGCGATTTGCATTACTACAAGGTCTTCCCTTTGTTATCGACTTTAACAGCAAGAGTTTGACTCGATTCTACAGCTTCAGGAGCCTGCATTTGTTCTCTTCAGACAACGATTTCATGATCTCGCTCCTCTATGGCTTTCATTAGGAAATTTATCTTCCACTCCATCTTTGCCATGGCCGACTCAGCCATTACATCAGCCATCATGCCAGAAACAATATCAAATTGTGATTCTTTCTCTGACTAATCAAAAGCATAAGAAGAGTTGTCACACAAGAGATTTTCTCTAATTACGTTCGCACCTTTAGGAAATTTCGTCAGTTGTTCCCAAACTTTCTCCGTGGTGATAGAGCCTTATTCTTGCTCATGCAAAATCTTCTTTGAGTGACTATGGGTGATAGGTCCTGTGTAGGAGTCATTTATTTGGTGTCATTTATTGATTTGTTGACTTGGATGATTAGAGAGATGAGAGCCATAGAGGTTTCACCGGGCGTGTCAATTTGTTCGCATAATGTTTTCGGAGAAAAGTGCTTCATGGAATTTGAAGTTTTGTATTTGTATTGATTTCAGTATGGTTGGGAATGTCCTAGAACTCGCAGTTCGTGTTAAACATTCTATTTTATCAATAACAATGACTTGTTGATTTTGCATTTTATTATGAAAATCCAATAAACGCATCCTTGGCTATAGTCTGAATACTATAACTTTATGTAGTGACATAAATAGGATCAAGTTGACAGTATATAGCCTAAATGGTCTAATAAGTATATGGATGAAATTGGATATCTCATCCTAGTAAATCTATTGGATGCGACCCACTCTGTAGTTGTTACAAGAAGTTGTAAGGTGCTACAAACGATGTGATCCACAAATCGTTCATGTTGAGACATGAGAGTGGGGACATCCTAACCACGAAAATAATCACTTTTCTTTATAACGATCGTTTACTGTTAAAACTGACTATTTCATTTATTATATAACCTAGGTTAACTCGATTCTAATCCTGAGCTAGCTATGAACTCCTATTTGTTTGGAATTATCATTTGATTTGCAAACGATGAGAGTAGTCCAACAGTACTGCTCAATAAGCTCTCCATTTTTGGGATAAGACCGGATGAATAGCTGGGGACATAGTCTTGCAAGATGGAATTCACTCCTACCCTATTTAGGGTTAGCAGATAGGTTGTTCTCTTAAGTACTGACTCCAGGTCTTGAATAATCGGGGCCCCACCTTTTCATGATAGAGAAAGGATTTGATTCATAGAGATTATGGATCAGAATTGTTCATTAGAGGATCAGTAGGAACTTAAAGAACAAGATATGGTCACAGGGGTAAAATGGTATTTTTTGACTTAGCTGTGATTACGAACAACATGTGAAGGATCGATTGACTGATATGGTTATTAAATGGACATAATATATCTACAGTGAGGGAAATTCAACTATGGGCTATAGTGGAGCATCCCATTGGTTAACAAATGCGGGTTAGATCGGACTAATGAGTTTAGCCGACTAATCTCGAATCGTTGGAGCCCATGATCTGTAGGTCCGCGAGGTCCCCCTACTAGCTCATAAATGGATAAGCTTTAAGATAGCTTGAGAGATTAATTTGAAATGTTCAAATTAAACAAAACAAGAGAATAAATATTTAAATGTGATTTAAATATATAAAGATTATTATTGTGCAAAAATTAATTTAATATTTGATATTAGATTAATTATTTTTTTAAATTAATTTATGAAATTAATTTAAGAAAATCAAATTATGAATTAAAATGATTTAAAAGTCATTTTTTATTTTAAAAATAAAATGAAAATTCGTTTTGCATGGATTGCACAAAGTGGAAAAAAAGTTTACTCCATTATCATCATCTTTATGCTCATGCACAAAGAATTTTCTTATGTACTTTGATTTTCCAAACATGAGCTGCAAGCCATGCACTTCATCTCTTTGCATGTTCATCAAATATATATAAAGAAGATTGAAGTTGTTGGAGAAGAGTAGAATAAAAGAATTTCAAGAGAAATTTTCTGAAGAAGAAGCTATCTTCTTCAATTAAGCTGCTGTGAGTTTTTCTTGTTTCTTCACATCTTCAAGCTGTTCTTGAGTCCCACAACTCAAGAACTGTCTATTGGGATATGAGTTATTCTAGATAATAGTATTTGATCAAGAACTGTCTTGCTACTGTGAAGGAATTCTTGACTGTCCCACGGTAACACTTCTTCTAAATCACTTAAGTATCGTTGCAAATAAATAAAGATTTATTGGGTACTTTATTAGTTTTGCTAAAATGGATTTAGATGCATATTTAATAGAATTTGTTTAAAATGTTTCAGCAATGTCGAATTCGATTATACAACTTCTTGCTTCTGAAAAATTTAACGAAGAGGGTTACTCCAATTGGAAATCAAATATCAATACAATATTAGTAGTAGATGACTTGAGGTTTGTGTTAACGGAGGAGTGTCCTCTAGTTTCCAGTTCAATTGTGACCCGAAATGTTCGAGATGTTTATGATAGGTCGATAAGGGCGAACGAAAAAGCCCCGGCCTATATCTTGGCGAGTATATCTGATGTACTCGACAAGAAATGTAAGGTCATGCCCACAACTCATGAGATCATGCCATCATTACAGGAGATGTTCGGGCAACGTCATCGCCTGTTAGACATGAAGCCATTAAGTATGTGTATGTGACACGTATGAAGGATGGGACCAACAAGAAAGAACATGTTCTTGACAAGATGGTCCATTTAACATCGCAGAGGCTCACTGGGCTATGATAGACGAAACAAGTCAAATGAGCATGATACTGGAATCTCTTCCTGAGAGCTATCTACCGTCCAGGACAAATGCTATCATGAACAAAATCACTTATAACTTAACGACATTGTTGAATGAATTGCAAACTTATCAATCGATGATGAAACTCAATGAAAAGGAAATAAGTGTTATTTCTAGACCGAAAAAGTTTTACAAAGGATCTACGTCTGGTACGAAACCCGTTGATGATAAGAAAGCTGGTTCTTCTTCTTCTTCTAAAGATAAAATCGTATAGATAAAAAAGAAAGGAAAATGGAAAAAGAAAACCGTTGCGAAGAAAAACAACAAAACTCCCAAGGAAAAATGTTTCCATTGTAGAGAGGTTGGGCATTGGAAGCGTAATTGCCCAAAATATATGGTTAAAAAGAAAGCAGAAAAGAATAAACAAGGTAAATATGAAATCAATACATAGTGGAAAATTCTTACCCTACCTAGATATTAGATTCAGGCGCCGCTAATCATGTTTGTACTTTTCTACAGGAAACTAGTTCTTGGATAAGACTTTCTGAATATGAGATGACTTTCAAGGTGGGCACGGGCGAAGTCATTTCAGCTGAAGCAGTGGGAGATATGAAGTTGTTTTTTGGAGATTCTTTTATCTTACTCAAGAATGTATTCTTTGTACCTAAGATGAAAAGAAATCTGATCTCCATTTCTTGTCTTTTAGAGAATATGTACAGCGTATCTTTTGAATATAATGAAGTGTTTGTTTATTCAAGAGGTGTTCATATTTGTTCTGTTAGACTTACAAATAACTTATACATATTACAACCAATGGAAGAAAAAGCTATTTTAAATATAGAGATGTTTAAAACAGCTGAAACTCATAATAAAAAACGGAAAATTTCTCCTAACGCCTATCTTTGGCACCACAGGCTTGGTCACATTAATCTCAACAGGATTGAGAGATTGGTAAAAAATGGTCATCTAAATAGTTAGAAGACAGTTCCCTGCCTCCATGTTAATCATGTCTTGAGGGAAAAATGACGAAAATATCTTTTTCTGACAAAGGTCTTCATGCCAAAGAACCTCTTGAACTTATACATTCAGACATTTCTGGTCCGATGAATGTTAAAGCTCGAGGAGGATATCAATACTTCGTCAGTTTTATTGACGATTACTCTCGATATGGCTATATTTACTTAATCAGTCACAAGTCTGAAACTCTTGAAAAGTTCAAAGAATTTAAGGCTAAGACTGAAAATCAATTAAGTAAAAGAATTAAAACACTTCGATCTGATCGAAATGGTGAGTATATGGATTTTCAATTCCGGAATTATCTAGTAGATCATGGAATTCAATCCCAACTCACAGCACCTAGAACACGACAACAAATCGGTATTGCAGAAAGGAGAAATCGAACCTTGTTGGACATGGTTCGGTTTATAATGAGTTATGCTCAATTACCTCAATCCTTTTGGGGATATGCAGTACAGACTGCAGTTTATATTCTGAATGTTGTTCCATCCAAAAGTGTTTCAGAAACACCATATCAATTGTGGAAAGGACGCAAAACAAGTTTACGTCATTTCCGCATCTGGGGTTGTCCAGCACACGTGTTGGTACGGAATCCTAAAAAATTGGAAACACGTTCAAAATTATGCCTATTTGTAGGATATCTCATGGAAACAAAAGGAGGATACTTTTATGATCCCCAAGAAGATAAAGTGTTTATATTGACAAATACAATTTTCTTGGAAGAGGATCATATTAAGAATCATCTACCTCGCAGTAAACTAATATTGCAAGGACTGTCTAAAGATACTACAGATAAATCAACAAGAGTTGTTGATCAAGCTGGTCCATTAACAACGGTTGTTGTCCCGTCACGTCCATCCCAAGAGTTGGGGATGCCTCGTCGTAGTGGGAGGGTTATTCAACAACCTGAACGCTACATGGGTTTAACAGAAACTCAAAACATCATACAAGATGATGGTTTAGAGGGTCCATTAACCTTTAAGAAGGCAATGAAAGATGTTGACAGGGAACAATGGATAAAAGCCATAGACGATCAAATGGAGTCTATGTACTTCAACTCAGTTTGGGAACTTGTAGATCAACCACAAGGTGTTACATCTATAGGTTGTAAGTGGATCTACAAAAGAAAACGAGACCAAACTGGCAAGGTACAGACCTATAAAGCTAGGCTCGTGGCAAAGGGTTTTTCCCAAAGAGAAAGAGTTGATTATGAAGAAACTTTTTCTCCTGTTGCCATGATTAAATCAATAAGAATACTTCTTGCCATTGCCACATATTATGACTATGAAATATGGCAAATGGATGTCAAGACAGCTTTTCTGAATGGCTATCTTGATGAAAGTATTTTTATGTCTCAACTAGAGGGGCTCGTCGAAACAGGATAGGAACAGAAAGTCTGTAAGCTTAATCGATCCATTTATGGATTGAAACAAGCGTCCAGATCTTGGAATATAAGATTTGATACTGCGATCAAATCTTATGGGTTTGAACAGAACATTGACGAACCTTGTGTATACAAGAAGATAGTCAACAAAACTGTAGTATGTTGTCATGATATCTTGCTCATTTGGAATGAGACAAGCTTTCTTTCTGACGTAAAAAGATGGTTAGCATCACAGTTCCAAATGAAATCTTTGGGTGATGCTCAATATATTCTAGGAATAAAGATCTTTCGAGATCGAAAGAATAGAACATTAGTACTGTCTCAGGCATCTTATATTGCCAAGATGTTGTCAAGGTATAATATGCAAAACTCCAAGAAAGGTTTATTACCTTCTAGATATGGAATTCATTTGTCGAAGGAACAATGTCCTAAGACACATCAAGAGGTTGAGGAAATGGACAGAATTCTATATGCTTCTGCAGTTGGGAGTTTGATGTACGTTATGTTGTGTACACGTCCCGACATATGTTTTGCAGTTGGAATCGTCAGCAGGTTCCAATCTAATCCTGGACACAGTCACTGGACCGCTATAAAAAATATCCTCAAGTATCTTAGGAGAACGAGGGACTATATGCTTGTGTATGGACCTAAGGATTTGATCCGTACAGGATACACTGATTCTGATTTTCAGACTGATGTAGATTCCAGGAAATCTACTTCAAGATCAATTTTCACTCCTAACGGAGGAGCTATAGTTTGGAGAAGCATCAAGAAAAGTTATATCGCTGACTCAACCATGGAAGCAGAATACGTGGTTTCATGTGAAGCTACTAAGAAAGTAGTATGGCTATGAAAATTCTTAGCTGATTTGGAAGTCGTTCCAAATATGCACCTGCCTATCACACTGTATTGTGACAACAGTGATGCTATTGCTAACTCAAAGGAACCCAGGAGTCACAAGCATGGAAAATACATTGAACGAAAGTACCATCTCATCCGGGAGATTGTACTAAGAGGAGATGTGCTCGTCACAAAGATAGCCTCTGAAGACAACCTTGCTGATCCATTCACAAAGGCCCTCTCAGCTAAAGTTTTTGAGGGCCACCTAGTGTGACTAGGACTCCGAGTAGTGTAATCTAGGGCAAGGGAAAAATGTCTATGGTATTGTAGATGCCATAGTTTATTGTATTTTTCCCATTATATATCTCAACATTATATTGTATATATTTGTTCTCACTGGAGTTTTAGTCCATGTGGGAGATTTTTGGGAATGTCCTAGAACTCGCAGTTCATGTTAAACATTCTATTTTATCAATAACAATGACTTGTTAATTTTTCATTTTATTATGAAAATCCAATAAACGCATCCTTAGCTGCAGTCTGAATATTGTAACTTTATGTAGTGACATAAAAAGATCAAGTTGACAGTATATAGCCTAAATGGTCTAATAAGTATATGGATGAAATTAGATATCTC
Source organism: Benincasa hispida (assembly GCF_027475165.1). Lineage (NCBI taxonomy): Eukaryota > Viridiplantae > Streptophyta > Magnoliopsida > Cucurbitales > Cucurbitaceae > Benincasa > Benincasa hispida. The sequence goes on along the minus strand of NC_143483.1, from coordinate 38,582,854 downwards.
ATCCTGGAAACACTATTGGATGTGGCCCACTCTATAGTTGTTACAAGAAGTTGTAAGAAGCTACAAACGATATGATCCACAAATCGTTCATGTTGAGACATGAGAGTGGGGATATCCTATGCAATGAGTTTGCATATAGACTAGACCACGAAAATAGTCACTTTTCTTTATAACAGTCGTTTACTGTTAAAAATGACTATTTCATTTATTATATAACTTAGGTTAACTCGATCTTAATCTTCAGCTAGCTATGAACTCCTTTTGTTCGAAATTATCCTTTGATCTAAAAATGGTGAAAGTAGTCCAACAGTACTGCTCAATAAGCTTACCGTTTTGAGGATAAGACCGGATGAATAGCTAGGGACATAGCCTTGCAAGATGGAATTCACTCCTACCCTATTTTGGGTTAACAGATAGGTTGTTCTCTTAAGTACTGACTCCAGGTCTTGAACAATCGGGGCCCCGCCTTCTCTTCATAGAGAAAGGATTTGATTCATTGAGAATATGAATCAGAATTGTTCATTAGAGGAACAGTAGGAACTTAAAGAACAAGATGTAGTCATAGGGGTAAAACGGTATTTTTGACCTAGCTGTGGTTACGAACAACCTGTGAAGGATCAATTGACTGATTATGGTTATTAAATGGACATAATATATTTACAGTGAGGGGAATTCAACTATGGGCTATAGTGGAGTGTCCCATTGGTTAACGAATGCGGGTTAGATCAGACTAATGAGTTTAGCCGATTAATCTCGAATCATTGGAGCCCATGATCTGTAGGTCTGCGAGGTCTCCCTACTAGCTTATAAATGGATAAGCTTTAAGATAGCTTGAGAGATTAATTTGAAATGTTCAAATTAAACAAAACAAGAAAATAAATATTTAAATGTGATTTAAATATATAAAGATTATTATTGTGCAAAAATTAATTTAATATTTGATATTAAATTAATTATTTTTTTAAATTAATTTATGAAATTAATTTAAGAAAATCAAATTATGAATTAAAATGATTTAAAAGTCATTTTTTATTTTAAAAAGAAAATGGAAATTCGTTTTGCATGGATTGCACAAAGTGGAAAAAAAGTTTACTCCATTATCGTCATCTTTATGCACACACACAAAGAATTTTCTTCTCTACTTTGATTTTCCAAGCATGAGCTGGAAGCCATGCACTTCATCTCTTTGCATGTTCATCAAATATATATAAAGAAGATTGGAGTTGTTGGAGAAGAGTAGAATAAAAGAATTTCAAGAGAAATGTTTCTGAAGAAGAAGCTATCTTCTTCAGTTAAGCTACTGTGAGTTTCTCTTGTTTCTTCACATCTTCAAGCTGTTCTTGAGTCCCACAACTCTGCCTAAAGCTCCAAGAGCATAGTAGGGAAGGCTTTGAGGTGGTTCACGTTGATAACAAGTGAAGATAGCAGCTGAACAGACGTTTTCTTGGAGAGTTCATCAAAGGTATGTTTAGAAAACCCATTTTTTTAGAAGAGCATGCTTTAGTTTTTGCTAAAATTAGTGAATTTGAAAGCTTATGGATCCTTGATACTTCCGCTACATGTTGTTTTACTCTTTCAAGTATAGCAAGTAACATCTCTAATATATAATTCTCCGATGCATTTAAAATAAACTTTAATCTTTAATTTGGTGTATCTTCTTAGATGACCAGCCTTTGGGTTTGTTGATCTTCTTGGATGATCGGCCTTTGGCTTGTTGATCTTCTTGAATGATCGACCTTTAGGCATGATGATCTTCTTGGATGATCGACCTTTGGGTTTGTTTAACTTCTTGGATTATCGACCTTTGGGCTTGTCGATCTTCTTGGATGATCGGCCTTTGGGCTTGATGATCTTCTTGAAGGATTAGTGTTCGCATTAGGCTTCCGGAGAAACTTGTTTCATGGAGTTGAATTTGTGTTGATGTTGATATTGATACGATCTGGTTCGACCTCTAGTACTTGATCATTTGTTTCTCTCTTAATTGAATGCATACGCTTGACTTGAAGAAGTAGAGCGCGTGATTTTCTTAAAGTTGAAGTCTTGGAGTTTTCTGATTGTTAGAATTCTCTTTAGGCCTTCTAGATTGTAGAATTGTTGACACCACAAATGAAGAGAACTTCTCTATTTATAGAGTTCTCAAGTGACATTTGTGGGCTTGAGGTTGGTTGGTCCATGCGTCTAGCCCTTGGATCCAATTAGTTGGATTTAGGCTTGGTTGATTCATGGTCTTTGGGTCCAATTAGTTTGTTTTGGGCCTGATTTGACATTTGGGTCTAACTCGGCATATTTTTAGACTTAGTTGGACTTTAATCCAAATAATAATATCAAGTTCAGTCAAATTAATTTTATCAGATTCAACAGTCATGATGAAAACACATGACGTCATAGGAATTTGTCTTCAAGTTCAATTTGGGACACATGTCAACTCCTTATTGGTCCCAAATTTGGTAATTTGTGATTGATCCAAAATTTCTCCTTCACCATACACATTTACAAGAAATTTCTTAGCTAAATTTAGTTTGATGCACTTATGACTCTTAGATTCATTTCCTTCTAATCTTCATCAATATGTGTTGGATTTCTTAGAATCTCTATTGCAACTGTTGTTGGATTATACTAGACCACAATCACTACATAAAGTTCCAGAAGCACCGTCGTTCAGTTTTCCCTTAAAGGACGTTGGGTGTTTTGAATTGAATAAGCACATCCTTGATTTACAGTTGTGCTACCAACCAAAGTTGTTATTTCATCGATCTTTACTGACTCATAAAACTTGACTATCTACTTCACTTCTAAAAAATTTGCTAATAATAAACAACACACACTATTTATAATATCGTAACTCGTTTTATTGATCGATATCATGTTTGTTTGATATGAAAATCAAGTAATGTTGCAAAGATTATGTAAGTGAATTTTTAAGAAACAATTTTAGGATCAAATCAAAATTAGAATAAGATTTAAAAAATGATCGACGGTGCAATGGACTACTTCACGAACTGCTAGGGTTTCAAAAATGTCTGATATTTTATTTGAAAAATATTATTAGGCAGTTTTTTTTATTTTACTTGATACGACAAAAATGTTAAGTAAGAGTTTCGTATACTTGGCACGTGAAACGTGTTAAGTAAGACTTTATATTACTTGACATGAAAACCGTATCAAGTAAAGGTTCGCGTGAAAATATTCGAAATCTCCGCTTTTTTAACCCTTTTACTTGACATTTTCTTGTCCAAAATCACATTACTTGATGGTTTTTTTCAAAGAAATGTCAAGTAATTAAAATCTACAAGTATCAAGTAATGTCCATTTTCTAGTAGTGTATACTCTCATTTTAAATTTCAAAATTTTATTTTCCTATTTGTTAAACTTTTTATTTATCGATCTAACCTCTCTTTACCTAATTAACTTTATCTTTTCTTAATTTTAAGCATATAAATCCTTTCTTGGCAATATTTTTCAGCTGCTGCAGATTGTCATTTAACAATTGAGCTTCTATCAGGGTTTCCAAGTTCTCAAGAGAAGTTGGACCAGTTTGATTTCTTCTTATTCTCTTTAAAGGTTCAGTTAAAATTTTGTTTGGAATTGAAAAACGAAGACATTGAGGGAAAAAATTAGCGATTCACCTTTGGCATGGAACAAATGTGTGGGACTTGTTGGAGATTTAGTTTGGAGGAAGTTCGATTGTTTTATATTTATTTAAGTTGTAATTGTTTCATCTTTATCTTTGAATCAAAATTTCCAAAATTCACAATCAGAGAATGTTTGTAAATTTATTGTTATTTTTTTAGGGTTGTTTTCAAATATTGAAAAATGATGTGACAAAATGCCAATTGATGATAGATGTTGATCGACTTTGATAGGTATCTATTAGTGTCCATTACTGATGTTGATAGATATTTATCAATGTGTATCATTTTTTATCATTGATAGACAGTAATATTTTGTTATATTTATAAATATTTTTCAACAGATTTTTCATTTAAAATAATTAGACATTTTGTTAGGGTTGCAATTTTCTACCAACAAGGAAGCTTTTTTTTTGCCTAAAGTATGTTCTAAGTGAAAGAAGGGTTATACAATATGGATTGTCACAAGTCACATACAATGTTACAAATAAAAAAGAATGGAATAGATAGTAAAGATAGTAGAAAGTGACACAGTTGAGTGCAATATCAATTACACCTATGAACAGTGTGTCCTAAAGAAAGGTAATTTCGTTAATATTAACTTAAGCAATTACGATATTGTACTTATTTCTTAAAAAAAGATATCTATGGGGATAAACGAACATAAACTAACTTTAGGGAATAATAACTTATGCTTCCTCTAAGTGTGAGACATTGCTTCATTGCAAGATAGTTTTGAGAATATCTCTTAACTATTAGATACACAAACCTCTCAAAAGACTTAAAACACAAATGTGAACATAATAACTTCCTCAACACACCCTCATATGAGTAACAATCTCTCGCTTAGATCGAGCACGTTGAAAACAACAACCCTAAAGCATTGAGAACATTCCTCTATATACTTCCAATTTTAGGAAGGGGTAACAAATACAAACCAACACCAATGCACTAACATCTGTAATATCATCCTCTCTAATTTAATTTGGTTTAAGTAGATAAAGATTTTAATTATGTTTTAGTATAATTGAGAGTAGGAAGATTTGAACCACAAACGTGATTTCGATCTTGGCCGATTTTGTCTAGTTTTAATATAATGTATTTATAAGATTAATAGTCATTTTGAATACAAGATATTTATTTAGTCGTGTCACCTCTAAATTTTGAGATATTACAATTAAATATTTTTGGTGTTTTGTTGTGTTGTTGCACTTTTTTCGTAGAGAAGTTAAGGTGTGGAGCTCCACCACTTTGCTAATTTCATGTTCAAAACATATTTTTATAAAAATTCTTATTTTCAAAAGTACAAAGATGAGGAAATTTTGTTTTTAAATTTATATAGCAAATTAGATTGATTTTCAAATATATGATAAGACTTAAAAATATTCGATTTTTTAATAGTTAATAGAATCTTCGTCGTTATGATTTGAGTTGTAGATTTATTTTTTTAACTATTTCCTTAAGATTTAACAATATATTTCTTTTTTAATAGTTAACAAATTGGACTGATTTTAAATATAGAAAAATAAACAAAAATATTTACAAAATTTAGCAACTTTTATAATTATCCATGATAAACGTTGATAGACATCAAAAGAATTTATATTCATAGACATTGATAGAAGTTTATCAGCATCTATCATTGAGTTCTAAAATTTTGCTATGTAAATATTTTCAACAGTTTTATCATTTGAATTAATTTTCCTACCAAAATCTTGATTTTTATAATTTGAATTTTAGTTTTTTTTGTCAATTATTAAATATGGGAAATTTGAGGTGGATACTTTTGGTCAATTGTTAACTATTAGTTAATAATTTTTTTAAAAAATTATTTTGCCATTTATGCAATTTCAAACACTTTTTTGTATTTTTCAAAATAGAACTTCTTATTAGCTATTCTTCTTTTTGTTAAACTAAGGCTAACAAGAGAATATTTTTCAAACTTTCATTTTGGAAAACAGAAGGATGGATTTAGATTAGGAGAAATAACAAAATGAATTTGAATTTAATTAATTACTAATTATTAGATTACAAAAATACCCCAAATAATATCTACAATTAGTGTATTTTAAAAATACATATTTATAAAATCATAACAATCTAGATTTTATTGGTATTTAAAATATATTTACTTTAAAGAAAATAAGATTTGATTCAATATTTTAAAAACTAAGATACAATCCAACTTCCTTAAAACTAAAATGTGATCCAAACATTTAAAATGAATAGTTGGCCGATTCTTCAAAATTAAAACACAAAACCCCTATTCGAACTCCAAAACTAAAGAAACCCTCCATTGCAAATTAAGATTGATTGGCAAAAAAAAATTAATTATAGTGTAGACCTTAGGGATCTCTTAGGGATCTTCTTTTCCTCTATCATGCCTAAGATTGAGCTCTGCAACATAACGAAAGTTGGTGAGAAGGTGAGATCTGCTACTAGAGTAGGAGAATGGGATGGTTATGAGAGAAGAATGGGATGGTTATGAGAGAGAAGCGACAGGGGAAAAGAAACTCAGACAATCAATAGTAGTTCAACAATGGCGTGAAGGTTGAGCTAGAAACATAGATTGGAAGACATTTTAAAATCGAAGGTACTACTGCTCAGATACCTTCTCAAGTCCTTCAGTATCGAGCTTTAACTTATTCAAACATGTATGTTTGGAAACATAGTAACAAAAATATGGCTAAAATAATCATAATCATTAAAACATAACTTCTGACGCAAGCTTTATGTAATTAAGTACCTCAATACTTTAATCGTGTTTTAACAATTTCCTTTAAAAAGAACTAGCATGCGTTAATCGTTCTTCTAAACTTGATTTGCTTAGGCAACTTACATTCAAATAAGCTAGCATGAGAATAACTTCCAAGTAAAATATGAATTTAGTAAAGCATTTAAAAGTGATCATAGTCACTCACAGCTTTGGGCAATCCTCCTAAGGTTGATAAGCTTCTCCTGTTGGTGTTCAATGGTCTCCCTTTTGAGACTAACTTGCATAATTAAGATCACATTTTCCTTAACACATTGATCTTACCTCTCAACTCCTACGTCACTATGCATTGAACACTTAGAAATTTCTTTAGGTTTCAAACCTTGAGTATGCGACAATCATACACCACCATCGCCCATGACACATACGCTCATCGCATGTCTAGATAGTAACAACTCATCGCACAGCCTTGGCTTTCTGTGTCCAAGCCTTCCATGCTCGCATACTTAGCCACACGCTTAGCTCAATCACATTGGCGCTCACTTCTGCCCTTGCACGTGCGTCAACATTTAGCTGCCTACTTATTCAACATTTCAAGTTTCAACTTATAATTCAAATAACTTATTTTCCAAACCTTTTCTCAGAAGAGTTACTTCTACAAACTTGTTCAAAACATGCTTACCATAAAATTTGAGATTAGAATTCCTCGTGGTTTGGCCACAAACTTCAAATATTCATCACTGGCCTAGATTCACCTAATAACTCAACCTTCTTGCAATTTCATCCATTTTCAGCTCAAATTCCTTTGAAGTTTCCTTTCAGCAGCCCTACCACATCAACTAGACTCACCAAGCCTTCAGATGGTTTTGAAACCACATCAATAGCATGCAGACTTGAGTATAAAAGGAAGGTTGAATTCAGATGCACAGTTTGAGCATAGCAACTTGTAACACACCCTCCTAGATTATCCTCTTAATCTGAAAGGGAATGTGATGTGGCAGTTACCAATCTTCTTATTTGCACTTACTGCCGACTAACCTATTTAATTTGTCTTAGAAACCTTGAATTATACAAACATACATTTACTGATGTAACCAACATTCAACAGACTTAAATCAATAGGGTTTCATAACAACCATTCATATACATGACATATGTACATATAAGATCCTGTGGGCCCTAACTTACTAAACTAGTCCCTAGAACAAAACATGTGTACAAATATCTATAAAATAAACACCTAATCTCTTCCGAAGTTGAAGACTTTAAATGGCAGAGTGGTAACAGAGTTATCTTCTAGGGAGTTGACTACTATCTGGGAAGAGAAAATATTTTTAAAAAATGGGGTGAGCTACTAGTTTAGTGAGTGACTTAATAAAAATATAGTTCTCATGCTTAAAACTGAAAGTTAGAAAACCGAATACTAAAAACTTATCAAGCAAACATGTATATAAAACCTTTAATCATATCAAACATGAAACATAAGTAAGTTGATCCTGAGTTGAGAGAGAACCTTTTTGCTCAATCTCTCAACGTCAAACCTCAGTCAAGAGAGAGCCCTTTTGCTCAATCCCTTGATGTCAAATCTACCTACGTGCACGTGGTAATAGCTAAGTATCGTCATACCTTAGGTACTACCACTCAGATGCCTTCTCTAAGTCCTTCAGTATTGGGCTTAACATAACTTTCATTAAACAAGCTTACTATACATGGAATCATAAAACATAGCTTTTAGTGAAACATGACTTTCAAATACATGCTTATATACATTACTGAAACATGCTCATAAACTTTGTAAACTAACATGCATTCATAACTTAGAAAATTTGTTTGCTTGAAAACTTATTGTAAATTAACTAGAATGAGAATAGATTTCCATTAAAACATGGATTCCTAAACATTTAGAAAATGATCATTGTCACTCATGGCTCTGGGCAATCCTTCTAGGGTTGATAAGCTTCTCCTACTGATGTCAACCCTGTGAACATGACAACATACTTTATCTACTAGCAATCATCTCCCTTTTTAGGCTAACTTGTATAATTAACCTCACATTTTCCTTAACCAATTGGTCTTACCTCTCAACGCCTACCTTACTATGCGTTGAACACTTAGAAATTTCTTTAAGTTTTAAACTTTGGCTATGCAGCGGTCACACACCACCATCGCCCACCACACTTGTGTTCATCGCATGACTAGCTGCCCAATGGCCACAACTCAATGCATGCCCCTACTCTTATGCTTCTAAGCCTTCCACGCACGCGTACATAGCCTAACGCTCAGCTCAATGTATGCTGGGACTCACTTCTGCCTTTGCACGTGCGTCAACAATGAGCTGCCTGCTTGTTCAAAATTTCCATATTCAAGTTACAATTAAAATAACTCATTTTTCAGGCCTTTGCTTCGAAAATTTTCTTCAACAAATTTGTTCAAAATTATCTTAACATACTTACCTTAAAATGTGAGATCAGAATTCATTGTGGTTTGGCAAGAAACTTCAAATATTCATCACTGGATCAAATTCACCTAAGAACTCGACCTTCTTGGAATTTCTTTAGTTTCCAGATCAGTTGCTTTGAAGTTCCCTTCTAGAGAACTTATCTCATTAACTAGACTCACTAAGCTTTCGGATGGCTTTGAAATCAGCTCAATAGCATGAGTAGATTGCTCAAATCATGCATATGAATTCAGCCTTCCTTTTTATACTAGAGTCTGCATACTTTACTTTAACTATTAAGTTGTCACCTCATCCTTAAGTGGGATTAATTTATCTGATCACGATAGCTAGCCACTTAAAATGGCGTTTAAGCTGATTATTTTTTCATAATTCCAAACGCAGGACTACTGGAAGGAAACTCCAAATAAACTAAGCTTGAAACTAAGGAAATTGCAAGAAGGTCGAGTTCTTGGGTGAATTTGAGTGACAAATATTTGAAGTTTTTTAGGTAAGTATGTTAAGACAATTTTGAACAAGTATGTAGAAGAAACTTTTCTGATAAAAGGTTTAGAAAAAGAGTTATTTGAATTATAATTTGAATTTTGAAATTTTGAACCCTAGGAGGATTGTCCAAAGCTGTGAGTGACTATGAGTACTTTCTAAATGTTTTAGTAAATTCATGTTTTATTTGGAAGTTATTCTCCTTTTAGCTTATTTCAAAGTAAGTTTTCCAAACAAATCAAATTTAAAAGAATGATTAACGCTTGCTAGTTGTTTTAAAAGGAAATTGTTAACGCATGATTAAAGTATTGAGGTACTTAATTACATAAAGCATGTGTCAGAAGTTATGTTCTAATGGTTATGATTATCTTAGCCATATTTATGTTACCATGTTTCCAAACATACATGTTTGATTAATTTATGCTTGATACTGAAGGACATCAAAAGGTATCTGGACAATAGTATCTAAGGTATGACGATACTTAGTTATTACCACATGCACATAGGTAGAGTTTGAAGGAACTCGTATGATGAAAACCTTGAGAGAAGATCGACAAAATTTCAAAAATTATTGAATACAAAGTTTACAGTAAATATACAAATAGATATAGATTTAAATTAAATTACAGCATTCTTTTACAAGAAAAAAGTTCAAGAAATATTACCTTTGAAGAACATTTTCTTCATGAATTTCCCTCGAATAGTCATGAACCTTTTGAAGACCTTCTTCAATAATTAATCTCGAATAAAAACTAGGACACAACCACAATAAAAGCTCTGCATTCTCAGGGTTAGAACCAAGGAATGGTGGGTTCTGACTATTTTGGTTAGGAGGAAAACTTTAAGGTGGAGGAAGAAGAAGAAGACCCATAACTCTTTTGTCTTTTCTTTTTCTCTATCAACACAATGGCAAAACAGAGGAAGAAGAAAAACCATTTTTCTTTTATTCATCTTGCCATAAAAGATAACCACCACCCACTAATGTGGGTAGAGAGAAAAGATGGGCAACTCCCTTCCATATTATTCAAATAATAATAATAATAATATAAATATAAATATGATAACTAACTTATCATATTATATATATATATATATATATATATATATATATATATTAAACTATATGTTATATCAAATATAATATTTAACCTATAGTTTTAATATTGTATCACATACAATATAAATCATAGTTTCTTTTCTTTTTAATATGAAATTTAATATAAATCTTATTTATATTAGATTTAACAACTATGAATCTCATTCATAGAAATTATATTTGAATCTCATTCAAATATTTATTTCCTCCCATTAATCTCATTCAAATATCAAATACATTATGACAATTATATCACATATAATTGAAACAATTTAATTATATCATATATAATTAAATCTCTCTATTAATTTAAACAATTCAAATTAATCCAAAAAGTGATTCTCAACTAAATCCTATTGAGCTACCAAGGGGACCTCATAGATCTGTAGTTTGAAGGTCCAACGTTTTGTGAATAATTAATTAAACTCTTTAATTACATTAATCATCATCCATTAACTGTCGGGCACTCCACTAAAGATCGACAGTTGCACTCTCCGTACTACATATATATTTCTTGAAAGGATATACTAGCATGCAACGGAAGCAAACAGAATTAATAAGCACTCAATTTACATTTAATTTGAGTTCTAAAAGCATGCTTTTGCATTAAAATGTAAGTGGCTTTCACATAAACATACCTTTGACGAATTCTTCCGAATCCAAGCTGCTCTTCACTCGAATTCAGCTCTAAATCGATAGTGAACCACCAAGTGATCTTCTCTACTATTTTCAGTCTTGAATTTGAGATTTTGTTGAAGCTGAAAATACTCTCAATGTCAATTATTATCCTTCTTCAACATACAAGCACTTGTTTTGTGAGGAAGAAGATGAGTTGTAGAAAATCATATTTTCGGCTTCAACACACTCTTAATGTCAATTATTATCCATCTTCAACATGCAAGCACTTCAGATCAACCACCATGCCAGCACCTACTTGAAGAATTGATGGGATTTGTATGTTAACCAAAAACGAACACCTTCTACTAAGTTCAATTCTGGGAAAAACCCACTTAGAACCTTTTTTTTATGTTTCTAACTTAATAAATTCACTCAAATTCGAGTTCCACCACTCAAATTGATTGACATTGAGAGTATTCTTGCATCTGAAATGCTTGCATGTTGAAGAAGGATAATAATTGACATTGAGAGTATTCCTGCGAGGAAGAAGATGAGTTGCATAAAATCATATTTTCAGCTTCAACACACTCTCATCTTCTTCCTCACAAAACCCACAATTTTTCTTGTCAAGAATGCCCATATTCTTGACATTTAAAAAATGTCAAGTGTTTCTGTTTCTTGACATTTTTTAAATGTCAATTCACAAAATTTCTTGATGTTTTTTCCTTATCAAGAATGCATATATTCTTGACATTTCAAACATGTCAAGTGCCTATGTTTCTTGACTTTTTTAAATGTCAAGTATCACTTTTCATGATGTTTTTAAAACGTCAAGAAAATTGACATTCTGGGCACTGGCTTCCTTGATGTTTTTAAAAACATCAAGAAAAGTCATTCTTGACATTTAAATAACCTCAAGAAATACTCTTTTTGTAGTAGTGCATAAGATGCCCCCACTCACATGTCTCTACATGAATGAATTTTGGATCACATCATTTGTATCAATATACAAAATAGGCCGCATCCAATAGTGTCACCAGGATGAGATACCCAATCTCATCCGTATACTTATAGACCATTTATGCTACCCACTAAAACATGATCCATTTTTATGTCACCACATAAAGTTAAAGTATTCATATTGTAGCCACGGATTCGTTTATTGGATTTTCACAGAAGGATGCAATATCAATAGTAATATATTAAATAAAAACCCAACAACATTTTTACTGATAAATAGAATATGTTAACAACATTTACAAAGTGCGATTTTAGGCCATTCCCAACAATCTCCCACTTGGACTAACACTCCACTGAGATAAACAAATAAAAAGAGTAAACTAGAGCATCCAAAATACACTTTGATATTCTCCCACTTGCCCTAGGTTATGCTCGTAATCCTAGTCCAACAAGATGGCCCTCGAACACTTTAGCTGAGAGGGCGTTCGTAAACAGATTAGCAAAATTGTCTTTTGAGACTATCTGCGTGACTATCACGTCTCCTCAATGTACAATCTCTCTGATCAGATGGTACTTTCTTTCGATATGTTTTCAACGTTTGTGACTTCTAGGTTCCTTGGAATTAGCAACTGCACCACTATTGTCACAATATAGAGTAATAGGCATGTGCATATTTGGAACGACTTCCAAATCTGTCAGGAAATATTGGAGCCACACTGCTTCTTTAGCTTGCTTCGCATGTAGCTACATATTCCACATCCATCGGGAGTCGGCTATACAACTTTCTTTAATGCTTCTTCATACTATAGCTCCTCTATTAAGAGTGAAAACTGATCCTGAGGTAGATTTCCTAGAATCTATGGCAGTCTGAAAATCAGAATCAGTGTATCCTGTAAGGATCAAATCCTTAGGTCCAGACACAAGCATACAGTTCCTCGCTCTCCTAGTTGGGATTGGTGTCCTAATTCTCCCAGAGTCTTGCAGTTTGTAAACTATACACATTGTTATGAATAAAATAAGAGTTATTTTTGGTATTTACTCATATTCAATAAACAAAGCCCTATGGTTATTGTATGTAAAATTATGAGATATACAAGTGGATCATGCCTTAAGTGATAATCTAAAAAGGTCTGTAGTATAAGGATTAAGGAGGGATACATGATCCTCGTGATACTACGGATATGGCCCACTTTGTAGAGGTTTACAAGTGTTGTGAACTACTACAGATGGTTGATCCTGATCATTCATGTGGAGACATGCGAGCGGGGGTGTCCTACATAAAGAGTTTATATAAGACCGGGCCACGAGACGACTAGTCTCTTTATATAACGCCGTTGATACTTGAGACTTACATCCCACCTAAACGACCATAGGTGACATGACCTTAATGTTGAGTGTTTTGGGAACTTCTGCCTTTGAGGGCGGTCCTTTGATGAGTATGGGTGAGAGCGACCAGATTGCCAACTCAACATGCCTATCTTTTTAGGGATTTGTCTGATTTGGGAGCTGGAAACTCAGCTACATAAGATGGAATTCACTCCTTCCCCGAAGCAGAGGTAAGTAGATAGATTGCTCCCTTAAGGGCTGATTTTGGATCTTTAACATAGTGGCCACAGCTTCTCTTTGGAAGAGATGACTCAGTCATAGTAGGACTATGACTTATGTTCATTAGAAGCATCAGTGGTACTTAAGGAGTTCAATGTAACCACAGGGGCATAACGATTATTGGCCGAACTGTACTTATGAGCGATTTGTGACGGGTTATCGTACTGTTGATTAGTTGATATGGACACAAAATATATCTGTAGTAAGGAGGGTGCAGCTGTCGATCTTTAGTGGAGTGACTGGTAGTTAACGGATTAGTTGATTCTCAATGGATTCAAGTTAAGAATCAGTTCTTGGAGTTTATTTGAAAGGTTCAAGTTGACAAGAGGTAATTCGATTATTTATGATATGATCGGTGTGATGTATGAGATACATAAAGTGGAGGATTAATGTAAATGAGATATACATTAAGTACCATAAAATAGAAAAAGAGCTATGATTTATGTGTTTCATGAGATAAAATATTAAAACTATAGGTTATAAATATAGTATGGTAAATTGGTTATCATAGATATTTATAATAATATTAATTATTGGATAATTATTTCTTTTCTCTAATAACCAATTGAGTAGGAGGTTATTGGTGGTTTTCATGGTAACTGTGAGATAAAAAGAAAAAGGTTTTCCTAAATTTAGTAAGATTTTACAAGAGTTGCTATTCTCGGAAAAACTCACGGAATTGTTGTCAAGTGAATTGAATTCACTAAACGATAGATGAAAGAGAGACTAAACGATCGGGGAGTGACACTATACAATAGTTCACTCAACTAGTTATAGCTAAACGATCGTTGGCCTTTTGCTATACGATAGTTTGCCTTCTTCTAAACGATTGAGAATTCGTCTATACGATAGACTTATCTAATCTCCCACTTGCCCAATGGTCTATACGATTGTAACTCCTCTAGTCTCTTCCTCTAACCAAGTCCACCAGAGCCCACACTTTGGGATTCTCACATCGAGAATACCAAGGTAGCCATTGTGGTGGTGTCCTCACCCAACTCGACTGAGTTTGAGGTTTTGGAGGTCATTTGTTGGGTTCATGATGTTGGAGATCATTGAGTTCGTGCTCGTTATTGATCGTGTTATGTTACGATCGTAGTGTTCGAGCATCTGTGTGGTGTTGTCTTGCAGACTGATCGAGCATTCATGATCAAGGGAGTTTGAAGCATGAGTTTTCAAAGGTATGTATAATATTTCCTTTGTTCTATTCTGAAAGCATATTGTAATTTCGTATTGTGCATGATCTGTAAGTTTCCATTTCTTGACTATGATTATTTATGTTCAATTTCGAATGGAATTTAGAACGATCATTCCACTGCTCATGGAAATCCTCATGTTGATTTCCTTCACTCTTGAGATACTTGAGGATGTTTTTAACAGTCGTCTAGTAACTATGCTCCGGGTTAGATTGGAACCTATTGACGATTCCAATTGCAAAGCATATGTCAGGACATGTACACAATATAGCGTACATCAAGCTCCCAACTGCTGATGCATATCGAATTATTTTCATTTCCTCAACTTCTTGAGATGTCTTAGAAGTGAAAACTTAGTGTATTTTTTGCACCCTTCATATAATGGTTTTTCAACATCATTAAGCAACTACTCAAATCCATTCGGATCTCTTGAATATTCCTCATGAGCAACTTCAACCATTTCTTTAAACTTCCAACATCAATCTCCTCATACATATGGGTGTCAAACTTAGAAGATTCTCCATAAAATAATGAGTTAGGAAGTTTTTCTTTCATCAATCCCATTGACATATAAACGATCTCTAATATCCTTACTACTATGCTTTTCACAATTCCCACATTTCAAACAAGAACAACGAATATAGGAGCTATTTTTATTAGAAAATCCAAATTTTATGAAGTTTTCCACACCCAATTCATAATCTTTGGATAATCTAATCTTGTGCATCCATGATTGTAAATCTAGTAAGAAAAGATGATAAATAATTATCAACTTGTTGGAACGTATCATCAAGCAATGGAAGCGAAGAGGATCCATAAGCACTCTAATTCATTAATTTTGGCAGAAACAGAAGCATGCTTTAGCATAAATAATTGGGTTTCAAGTCATACCTTTGTAGAACTTCTTAAAAGCTTGAATCCAGCTACAAATCTCTCTGAATTTTGTTGTAGACCATTTCAAGATCTTCCCTACTATCCTTTTGGTGCTCTAGATTGAGTTGTGGGACTCAAAATGAGCTAGAATCAAGGGAACTTGGAGAGGTACTCACAACAGCAACCCACTTGTAGAACTCCTTCTTCAACCCGAATTTTCAGTAAAATGCTATTGGTTGCATTGCCTCAAATTTACTCCAATCTCTTCAATATATTGCATACCATCATGCAATGAGATTGGTTGCATGAGATGCAACTCATGCTTGGAGTAATTGAAGACTAAGATGGTGGGTTATGGGTGAGCTACTTGAAGATGATGATGGAAAATGCCAAATTCCCTTTTGTGTTTTTCTTTTTTCTTTTTCTTTTTTTTTAAATTTTTCAAAATCGATTTCGAAAATCAATTTTGTTATAAAATTGAAAATATCATTAATTTTACAAAATTAATTTAATAAATTAATTTTCTTAATAAAATTAATAAGTAATTATTTAAACAATTTAAATAATTTTAGTTAATTTAATATCAAATATTAAATTAATTTTACACAATTCCATCTTCATTTATTTAAATCATATTTAAGTTTTGATTTTCCAATTTCATTTAATTCTAATTTGAACATTTCAAATTAATTTATCCCGCTACTTTAAAGCTAATCCATTTACGAGCTAGTAGGGGGACCTTGCGGACCTACAGATCATGGGCTCTAACGATCCGAGATTAATTGGCTAAACTCATTAGACCGAATTAACTCCCATTCGTTAACTAATGAGTCACTCCACTAAAACCCATAGTTGAACTCCCCTCACTATAGATATATAATGTCCACTCGATATAACCAGGATTAGTAAGTTAATCCTTCACAGGTTGTTCGTAATAATGGCTGGGTTGAATCTCTGTTTTACCCCCGAAATTACCTCTTATTCTTTAAGTCTCACTGATCCTCTAATGAACTATTGATTTGTGATTCAATCAATAAATCAAATCCATCTCGGGCCAACGAGAGGGTGAGACCTTTTGTTCAAGATCCAGAATCAGAACTTAAAGGGAACAACCTCTCTACTAACCCTAATTAGGTAAGAGTGAATTCCATCTTGTAGAGCTATGTCCCTAGCTATTCATCCAGTCTTATCCCCAAAATGGAAGGCTTATTGAGCATTGTTCTTGGACTACTCTCATCATTTGCAGATCAAAGGGTAATCCCGAACAAACAGGAGTTCATAGTTAGCTCAGGATTAAGGTCAAGTTATCTAGGTCATCGCTTTGAAATAGTCAATCTTAAATAGTAAACAGCGTTATAAAGTTAGAGTGACTGATTTCGTGGTTTGATCTTATACAAAACTCATTTGCACAGGACGCCCCCACTCCTCATGTCATAACATGTACAAATTAGGATTGCTTCATTTGTAACACTTTACAACTCTTTGTAACAACTATAGAGTAGGCCACATCCAATAGTGTTACCGGGATAAGGCACCCAAACTTATTGATATAGTATAGATCATTTTTTTAGGTTTATTGCATTTCTAATAAGCAATCCACATGCTATTCTTTACAAACCATGAGTTTTAGGACATAAAACCCAACAAACTCTCACTTGGACTAAAACTCCAGTGGTAACTTATATATCCAATATATAAGACTAGGTTTCTAAAGTTTATAGAGAATACAATAAACTAGGGCATCTCATACCCATGGTTTACCATTCGGTATCCCATACCTTATATTTTTCCCACTTGCCCTAGGTTATTAACCTGGTATTCCTAGTATTACTAGGTGATTCTCAGACACTTTAGTCGTGAGAATCATTGTAAACATGTTAGTGTATAATAGGCTTTTTATTAAACTATATGGGAATACATCTTATTCTCAATAATGACCAGGAAGCACACTTTCCTCCTACTACATTGAGGTACTCTCAACTCTTTGAGTAAGACGCGTCTGACCTGTCTTAACAACTCTTGTTAACAATCAGATCTAGAAATCATTTAAACTTATTATACTTTGATCTTAGTCGTTTAAATATCTGAATATTTGCATATGGCTTTTAACAATTTGATTCTTAACAGAAGTTGCTATGAGATAGAACGAACATATTTTTTGATAATGAAGATTTCATTTACAACAAAAAAAATATATACATTATGTTCTTTACATGATAACACAAGCAAGTAATATTATCATCAAGTAGCAACATCTCCCACTGGTCAAGATGAGTAAGCTGTCCTCAGGAACTAAGTTGCCTATTTAGCTTTCTACTCTCTCTTCTCGGCAAGATACTGAGGGCAATTTCTCTTCCAGTGCCCTATTTCGTTGTAGTGGAAACGCTTCCCTTTGTCTGCAGCGTTTTTCTTGCTTTTCTTGCCAGCAGGTTTCTTCTTCCCTTTCCCGTTGTCCTTCTTCGTAGGAATACTCTTACTATGTTAAGTGGAAGAACCATGAGGCTTGGAGGACGTTCCACTATTTTCAGCAGTTGTAATATTTACTTCTGATTCCAGACCCTTAGTTCTCAACATAGTCTTGTAAGCTTGTAGCTCATTCAGCAAAGTAGTCAAGTTGTATTCAATTTTATTCATCAATGCATTTGTATAGAATTACATAAAACTCTTCAGAAGAGATTCTAGAATAAAACTAACTTGACTTCTCTCGTCTACAACGGCGTCATTTACTTTTGTCACATTAAAGTGGACCATCATGTCTAAGACATGTTCACGAACAAAGGTCCCCTCTTTCATGCGACTATTGTAAACATACCTGATGGCATCATGCCTCAGTATGAAGGATGGTTGTCCAAACATCCCTTGTAGAGATTCCCTAATCTCTTTGGCAGTACTTATATCCTCATGTTTTTTCACCGAAACATCAGATAAGCTGGTGATGATATAAGCACGGGTTCTATAATTCACCCTAATCCATCTATCAAACGCTTCCCGAACTGTTCGGGTTGTATTAGAGCTTGGAATGAGAGGACATTCCTCTGTTAAGACAAACCGTAAATCGTCTATCACAAGTATTGTGTTCAAATTTGATTTCCAGGTCACATAATTATCCCCGATCAATTTATCTGATGCCAACAATTGTATTATTGAACTCATCATTATGAAATTATAAACAAATTCTATAAGTGAATTGTTTTTATATCCAATCAAGTTTTAGCAAAGTAATAATAATGTACCCATAGCCATTATTTATTTGCAACAATAATTTAGTGATTTAGAACAATTGCTACCGAGGGGTCAAGAATTCCTTCAACAAAGTAAGACAATTCTTGACCAAATACTATCTCCATAATAACTCATATTTCGATAGTCATTTATTTATCATTTTAGGTCAAGATCTTTACTAACAATTAGTAATTCTTGTAAGTGTAGACCCGCCATTTTGAGATCTTGTAGAACAGTATGAATATGCCTCCGAAATAGAAGACAATACCTATGATGGAACTAAAAGACCCTATTCATTTTATTGAAGCCTGGGTTGTTTCGAATCTTATGTTATAACCTTTCGAGGTGATCGTCGTGGTTAATGACTAGTTAATGCCGCCTAGAAATGATAGCAGGCTCAACATAGGACTCTTAAGGTTCAAACTAATGAAGGAGACCATAGGACAATGTTGACATATTTCCTTCACCCACTTACATGAACTACTTCATTCATTCACCTTGTTATTGACCCATGCAAACACTTTCCGAATGGGGAAGTCACGGTAAAAGCGACACGAAGCCGAGCATGGATCTCACGGTGTGAACTCTTAAGGACATGAGAGCTAATAACCTTTAATCTCCCACTAAAGTGTTCTATATGTTTGGGTAAATTTATACTTAGGTTTTTTACAGCTAATTGAAACAACGCTAAGTCTAGGTGGTTTTTCCAAGTATAACAGTTATAAATCGATTTAAACCTACGATGTTTAGGTGATAAACCATTTTATTACCTCACACCACTCATATCTGCTCATAAAATCGGTTACCAACGCTCAATAATTCAGCCATAATCCCTAGGTAGGAGGTGTTCCATAGACTGTCAACTTAAGTACCCCCAGCCTTCGATACGATTATCTACCAGTTGAGTTTGTAACCCGAGTTTTACATGTTTAACAACTTATTTTAACTATTAAAATGAGTAGTTAACCTAAGTGAGTATGCAGCTGTTCTTCGTTATGGATTTTAAATATCTAACCCAATTTTATAACAGCTTACAAAATTTTAGACATGCTAAACATCCATAACAAACAACAAAGGCATTCAATATCTAATATAACTATTATATTAAATAAAGAAACCTAACACGCATACTATATATTATAACATTTTATAACATACTTTATACGCATGTAACATGCTTCCTACGGTGGGAAATCTACATGGCATACTGTATGCACAAACAAGATTTATTTAATTATTACATACATCACATGCATAGATGATTAAACACTAACTGATACGGTTTTAGTTTTGGCATAAACAAGCAAACAAAAACCTAATAATTATAAAATAGCTTTTGAACCACTTCTGGACCGCTTGTACCACTCCAAAAAAAACCCAAATAGCTTGAACCGGACCCAAACTGTTTGAACAGACCAGCCAAAAACCATTTGAGGTTGAATAAGACCGGACCTCAAGAGAACCAATTGAACCGACAGCTCTCACTCCATGCTCAATATTTTGCTAAGGCTCATCGTTTAGCATTGACGACCATCATCATACGTTTGCCTGATCGTTTCGTGTTTGCTTCATCATGTAGCAGCAATGCATGGTGCCTGACCAAGTTACACGACCGTGTAGTGTCTTCCTTCTATCGAATAGTGTCATCGTCTAGTGTTGGAGAACGTTATATTATCGCTTAGTGTCTAACACTATCGTGCATCTCCATCGTTTAGCCTCAAACAAATATTATACGATCGCTTAGTGCAATCGTCAAACGCCTGAAGTTAGTCGTTGAGCGCGCGTACAAAGGTAAGCAATCGTATAGTGCTTTTACATAGCACCTCGCCGCATCGCTTAGCGGCCGTACAAAGGTAAACGATTGTGTAGTGCTATCGCATAACTCTTCAATGCATCGTTTAGCTCCCACACGAAGCTACACAATTGTGTAGTGCCATCATATAGCAATACAACGCATTGTTAAGATCCTACAGGCACACGATCGTCTAGCGCACAACACTTCAACACTCAATGCCAGAAGCTACACGATCGTCTTGATTTTCTTCACATCGTTTAATGCCTGAAGCTAAACGATCGTCTATCTCTAAACCTCAACGACGATATGAAGAAAGGCTGATAAACTGGAATCTGCAACTCAGCCTTTTTCACCTGTTTCTTCAATTACAACTTAATTTCAACTCTAATGACTCCAAATAAATTACAGAATCTTGGGAACACATATAAGCTCATCAAGCAAGAGCCAATTACAAATTTAATTAAAAAATCAAAGAGAAGTTAAAAGCAAAAACTCAAAAAACCATATTAGTGCAACAGTTCCATATAACTCAAGTAAAACACCCACAACACCAAAATTAAACCGAATTGAATTCTTATATGATACTCTAATGCCAATTGTTGGACTGTATCATCATGCAGTAGAAGCGACGAGGATCCATAAGCACTCTAATTCATTAATTTTGGTAGAAACAAAAGCATGTTTTAACAGAAATAACTGGGATTCAAGTCATACCTTTGTAGAAATTCTTCAAAGCTTGAATCCACCTGCAAATCTCTTTGAATCTTGTTGTAGACCACCTCAAGATATTCCCTACTATCCTCTTGCTACTCTAGATTGAGTTTCGAAATCAAAATAAGCTAGAATCAAAGGAACTTAGAGATGTACTCACATTAGTAACCCACTTGAAGAACTTCTTCTTTAACCTGAATTTTTAGCAAAATTCTATAGGTTACATTGCCTCAAATTTACTCCAACCTCTTCAATATATTGTAGAAAACCATGCAATGAGAATGGTTGTACGAGATACAACTCACGCTTGGAGTAATTGAAGACTAAGATGGTGGGTTATGGGTGATCTACTTGAAGATGATGACGGAAAATGCCAAATTCCATTTTGTGTTTTTCTTCTTCTTATTTTTTTTTTAATTTTTCAAAATCGATTCAAAAATCAATTTGTTTTATAAAATTGAAAATATCATTAATTTTACAAAATTAATTTCATAAATTAATTTTCTTAATAAAATTAATAAGTAATTATTTAAATAATTTAAATAATTTTAATTAATTTAATATCAAATATTAAATTAATTTTACACAATTCCATTTTCATATATTTAAATCATATTTAAATATTAATTTTTCAATTCCATTTAATTGTAATTCGAACATTTCAATTTAACTTATCGCGCTACTCTAAAGCTAATTCATTTACGAGCAAGTAGGGGGACCTCGCGGATCTACAGATCATGAGCTCCAACGATCCGAAATTAATTGGCTAAACTCATTAGACCAAATTAACCTCGATTTGTAAACTGATGCGTCACTCCACTAAAGCCCATAGTTGAACTCCCCTCACTATAGATATATAATGTCCACTCGATATAACCAGGGTTAGTAAGTTAACCTTCACAGGTATTTTGTAATAATTGTTGGGTTGAATCTCTGTTTTACCCTCGAAATTACCTCTTGTAACTTAAGTCTCACTGATCCTAAAAAAAAAACAATTTATTTTTTATCCAATCAACAAATCAAATCCCTCTCACGCCAACGAGAGGGTGAGGCTTCTTGTTCAAGAACCAGAATCAACACTTAAAGGGAACAATCTCTCTACTAACCCTAATCGGGTAGGAACAAATTCCATTTTGTAGGGTTATGTCCCCAGCTATTCATCCGGTCTTAACCCCAAAATGGGAGGCTTATTGAGCAGTGCTATTGGACTATCACCGTTTGCAGATCAAAGGATAATCTTGAACAAATAGAGTTCATAGTTAGCTCAGGATTAAGGTCAAGTTACCAATGTCACCACTTTGAAATAGTCATTCTTAAAAGGTAAACAACATTATAAAGTAAGAGTGAATGATTTCGTGGTCCGATCTTGTACAAAACTCATTTGCACAGAACACCCCTACTTCTCATGTCATAACATGTACGAATTAGGATCACTTCATTTGTAGCACTTTACAACTTTTTCAAACAACTAAAGAGTAGGCCGCATCCAATAGTATTATCAGAATAAGACACCCAACCTTATTCATATACTATAGATCATTTTTTACTACTTACTTGAACCTGATCTACTTTTATGTCTCCAAATAAAGTTCAAGTACTTATGTAATAGTCAAGGGACTTATTGAATTTTCAAAATAAGTTCTACTTTTTATAAACCATGAGTTTTAGGACATAAAACCCAACACAACTTCATAAAACAAGTTGTGAAAAACAGAGAACAAAGACAGACACATAAAAAAAACTTGAACCCAAGGTGTATGCGAACCACAAAAAATTGAACCCAAGGTGTGCACGTGCTCTAATGTGCTAAACATATATTAATTCTAATAACTAAAAATTGAACCCAAGTTTGGCAAAGCATTACATAGTTCATAAAGCCCTAACAAATTAGACACATTGACATATCTAATTTTGGCAAGCATTTAATTAAAGAAAAGTGGCAAGTTCTTACAAGTTCTCTAAAATTAAATTCTTAACTTTGGCAAAGTGGCAATCCCAACATTTGCAAATTCTCTAAAATTCAATCTCATTCAAGAACAATATGAAACAAGTGTTTATTATGAGATTCAAGAATATACATGAGAGATTAAACCCTAACTTTGGAAGTTCAAGCTTCAAACCAAAAAAATCAAGCCTTAACTTTGAAAGTTCATGTCTCAAACCAAGAAGATCAAGCCCTAACTTTGAAAATTCATGCCTCAAACCAAGAAAATCAAGAATTAAACCTAATCTAAAACGAATTAAGCATAATCTAAACCAGAATATCAAGATTAAGCCTAATCAAACCAAGAAAATCAAGGCTTAAACCCAATCTAAACAAGAAAATAAAGATTAAGCCCTAACTTTGAAAGTTCATGCCTCAAATCTACTTACTTGCATGTAGAATCACTTAAAGATTGATGGAATAACAAAGATGCATCCAAGGGAAGAGAAAAACCAAGAAGATTTCGAGTGTATTGCGCAAAAAATCGACTAAAATCATTGAATTTCTTTTAAATATGTTTGATAGCATCGTGACGCTACTAAAAGAGTGTTGCAATGCTGTTAAAGAGGCATGCAATTTTTTCGTCAAAACTTGTAGCATTGCAATGCTAATGAGAGCATTGAAACGTTGCCTACGTGAGGCGCACGAGTTTTTCATTGTTCTGAAAAAATACGTAGCGTTACAAGGCTATTTTTTAGCATTGCAATTCTACCCTATATATTCTACCATTCTTGAAATTTTTTAAAACGTCAAGAATCTATTAATTCAACTTGACATTTTTAAAACGTCAAGTACTGTATTTTCTAGGAAAAATGCACAACCCCCACTTTTTAAAATCAATTCTTGATGTGTTTTCTTTAAAATCACCTATTTCTTGACACTTTTTTCATAAGGTTTTTTTTCTTGGAGTGAAAGGATGATTTTGTTTATTTATTGAAGGTGAGTTGCATTGGGAAAGCTTATTATCATGTGGTTATTATTTGCAACAACCACTTGTGTGGCATTTGGGCGAACTCAATAGCTAAGACACTCTAAGTAAGCCTTAAAGAGGTTTAAATTATGCTACAGCACAAGAAAAATTTAAAGCGACGAGGAAAGAGTAAGCACAAGAGTTTGGGAGGATGGATATTGTATTGCTTGAGCTTACAACCGATGATTGTATGAATGGGGCCTTTGGCTATTTATAATGGTGCCCCCATCAACCTAGGGCCTTAAATCAATCTAGGGAGGTTGGTTGTGGCTCTTTCTAGAGCCTTCGTAACATGTCTTAAGCCATATTAGGTCTTTCTACAAGTGTCTAAGTACATACTAAGCCCTTCAAGAAAGTTCCAGACATTTCTAGACTGTCTCAGTACCTTCCCATCCTTGTTGTCACCGTCTTGTCCAAGCTCATCTTGAAGGAATTCTTATCAAAGAGCACCTCTGAGCGGAAGCAAGATCATTCCAAATTCATTGTGATAGAAATACCACATTCACAATCCAACATACTAGTTATGCATTGAACAACAAATTACGGCATGCTTTGAACTTTTAAACAATAAAGGGACGAGAGACATACCAGTCAAAGAACTCTTATTCGCTTTAAATCTCGCTCTCGTCAATTCAGAAACTCTCGCTGTTCTTGCTGAGATCGTCAAGACTATCATCCACCAAATCTCGGTGTCGTTTACCCACGAACGGACTTCTCACAAACAAGGCAACAATGGAGGACAAAACTACTTGAAAACGTTGGTATTCTCAGAGTGAGAATGCAGGAGGTGTGGGCTCTGTTGGATTTAGTAGAGGGAAGGAGGAAGGAACAATCGTCTAACACGACCAAGCGAGTAGGAGATATCGGAAGTCTTATCGCATAGATGACTGCTTGATCGTTTAGTAAAAGGTGCATGATCGTGTAGTAAACTGGGGTTGATCGTATAGATGATCGTTTAGTAAAATGCTCGGGCACGCGATCTCTGAAAAAGCTAGACGATCGTTTAGATAATTCTATGCGATCGTTTAGGATATGCGCGTGTGTACACGATTGAGCTGTCATGTGTGCTCTCGATTTGCTAGGAGATGGGAAGTGTACTAAATCGGGGAGCGAATAGCTTATCACTTTGGAAAATGAAAACCATTTTCATTTTATACATCAGTTAAGAAAACTGATTGCAACCTCCCACTATCTCATTCAGTTACGGAGAAAAAACCACCAAAAATTATCTTATAATTGTTAAATAAAAAAAATATATAATCATATTATATTTATGGTTTAATATCACATCATATGCAACATAAGAACCATAGTCCTTTTCTCCTCCAATAGATATAAATCATATTTATATCCTTATCCTCCAATTAATGTATCTCATACATCATGTCAACCATATCAAATATAATTGACCAGTTCAATGATATCATATATAATCGAACTCCCCCTTGTCAATTTGAACACTTTAAACTGACTTAAAAACTGATTCTCAACTTGAATCCATTGAGCTACCAAAGGGACTTTTTGGACCCATGGCTCGAAGCTCCAACAGTACATGAATAGCTTACTAAACTCTTTAGCCACGAGATCCACATTCGTTAACTGCCAAACATTCCATAAAGACCGACAGCTGCACTCTTCTAACCACAGATATATTTCAATGTTCATCAAATATAATCAATAAACAGTACGATAACCCTTCACAGATGCTCGTAAGTACAGCTGTGCCTATTTACCATTTTGGCCAAATAGTTACATCTAACTCCTTAAGTGCCACTGATGCCTCTAATGAACAATACAACATAGTCCTACTATGTGTGGACACCTCTCAGGGCATGAGAAGGTGTGTAGCGCCATATCATTCAAGCCCCAGAATCAACCCTTAAGGGAGCAATCTATCTACTTACCCCTGCTTCGGGGAAGAAGTGAATTCCATCTTGTGTAGCTGAGTTCCCAGCTCCCAAATTAGACGAATCTCCAAAATGGTAGGTTTGAGTCGGAAATCTGGCCACTGGCACCGATGCAAATCAAAGGACCGCCCTCAAAGGCAAGAGTTTTCAACTCACTCAGGATTGAGGTCATGTTACCTATGGTCATCCTAGTGAAGTGAAGTCTCTGTCATGAACGGTGTTATATAATGAGACTATAACACTTTATGGTCCGGTCTTATACAAACTCCTTTGTATAGGACACCCCCTCTCGCATGTCTCCACATGCTTGACAAGGATCAGACCATCTGTAGTAAGTCACAACACTTGTAACTATTCTACAAAGTAGGTCGCATCCGTAGCGTTACTAGGATAAGATTTCCCTTCTATATCCATATACTACAGACCATTTTGGTTATCACTTAAGACATGATTCACCTATATGTCTTCAATACATGCTTAAGTTACAACGACAATCAGGGATCTTAGTCGGTTTGTTGTAAAGCAATTAAAACATCCAATGTTCCATAGACAATAGTGAAGAAAAATATCACATATTATTACATCACTAGCGTTTGTTCAATACAGTGTTTACAAACTATAGGACCCAACAAATGTTTAAGGCATCAACTCCAACACATCTAGCACGTTCTAGAGCATTTTGGAGGTTTCTGTGTCTATCTAGAGCTTTTTAGACACGTCAGGTCTGTTTAGTGATCCTCAACACTGTCTAGACACTTCTTGTGTGCACTAGCTCCATCTATGACCTTTCAGGCCTATCTCGGGGCATCTCGGCACTTGGGGTGAGCGCTGGTACTATCTAGCGTTCTTTAAAAGCTTCCAAGCTTGCTTAGGACAAGGGGGAGATGTCTAGAACATTCACTAAACATCGCTCAGACATGTGTGCATAAGTGCATGCCCACATTGACAAGGCCGCACAGATGGGATGCATGGATGGCATCCGGTAAGGACATGCGCGCGGGGACCCGCGTGTGAGGTGACTAAGGTGTGCATCTGACATGGCACACCTGTGTCAAAGCCTGTGTTCCTCTTGGACGTTATGGGGCTCCAAGACTCCCCTTGGCTGATGCTGGGGAGCTTTTTCGAAAATTTTAAGGACTTTTAGTGGGGCGTGACACCCTTCCCCACTTAATTTTGCAACATCCCCATTATGCTATTCTCCCAATATCTCTTGATGCCATCCTCGAATTTCTACAACAAGTCTTCTTGATCCCAGCTAGCTTCCCTCTCTGGCAAGCCTTGCTATTTCACTAAGTATTTTGTGTAGCTTCAGACTCCTCTTCTTCTTTACTTCTGATCTGCCAATATTTTATCAATCTTCTTTTTAAACTCTGTTATTACAACAGTTGGAGCTTGATCTAACTTACTTCGCTTAGGGTCTTCCTTATCTTCATGGAATGGCTTGAGCATGCTCACGTGGAAAACATTATGTATTCCGAGCCTTGGTGACAACTCCACTTGGTAGGTTGCCTACGCAATGTGTCTGGTAATCGTGAACGAGCTTTTGTATCTTCATACAGACCCATTATATACATTCCGTAGAGAATTAAATTGGTTAGATAGAAGCTTGATCATTACCTTGTCTTCTTTTTGGTACTCCTTGGGGCGCCTGCTGGAATCTGCCCATTTCTTCATTAATGAGGCAACCTTTTCCAGGCAGGCATAAGTGATGTCTTGCTTCTCCTTCCATTCTTTAGAAAACTTGTAAGGAAAAGAGTTTCTTCCCTCATAAGAAGAAATGAGGGTATTAGGTGTGTTGGGATGTCCACCAACCAATATCTCGAACGAGCAACCCCAACCAATATCTCAAAAAGAATTTTTTCGGTTGACTCACTCCTATAGAGTTTGTAGGAGAATTGAGCTATGTCGAGGAAATTGGCCCAATACTTTGGTGTGCACTAATATAATGCCTCAAGTATATCTCTAGTAGGGCATTGATCCTCCCAGTATGGTCATCGCTTTCAGGGTGAAAGCTTGTTGAGAAGTTCAAGTATGTCCCAATTATCTTGAATAACTCTCGCCAAAACTTCCCTATGAAGTGGTGGGTCTCAATCACTGATGATACTTTCAGGTATCCCCCATAACTTCACCACATTTTTAAGAACATGCAGGCTGCCTCTTTTACCTTCACATCAGTAAGTCAGGGGATGAAGATAGCATATTTGCTAAATTTTTCCACCACCACCATAATGCTTCCATAACCATTGGACTTGGACAGGGCTATGATAAATTCCATGGTAATACTATCCCAAGGCTCTTTGGCAATGGATATTGGTTCCAGTAGGCTTGTAGGGTGATGTTGCTCTACTTATCTTGTTGGCAGACCAGGCAAGTTTTCACATAAGCTTCAACATCACCTTGCATTCGGGGTCAATAGCATTTGTCTTGGACAAGGGCAAGAGTACGATCCATACCTGGGTGGCCTATCCAAAAAGAATTGTGGCATTCTTCCAAGATATCTCTCTGTAGGCTCCTCCATCTTGGTATCAGGATTCAATTTTCGAGGGTAGGAAGAATGCCATCTTGTTCCCAAAACCTTCGAGTCTTTAAGCCACAACATCTTGATCCATCCCTCCCTTGATTCTATCAAGAAGTTGGTTATGGGCATGCTGGTCAGAGGAGCAAGCTCAGCTTTATGGCTAAGAACCTTAACTACTACATTGGCCCGTCCTGATTTATACTCGAGCTAGTAGTCAAACTCTGCCAAGAAGTCCATCCATCGAGCTTGTTTTGGTGTCAGTTTCTTTTTTGTCTGAATATAGCTCGTGCCAACATTATCGGTCAGCATAGTGAACTAACTTCCAAATAGATAGTACCTCCAAGTTCGCAAGCAATGTATGATAGTCACCGTCTTCTTCTCTTACATAGCATAGTGTCGCTCTGTCTCATATAGCTTATGACTTTCATATGCGACAGGATGCATTTCTTGCATTAATATGCCACCAATGGCATAGTCAGATGCGTCAGTATGTACCTCAAAAGGTCTAGTGAAGTTTTGAAGTATCATGATTGGTTCTAGTGAAAAAGCTTCCTTAAGGTCTTCAAAGGTCTTTTGGCACTCTTCTGACTAATCCCAAGGTTGATTCTTTTTCAGCAAATTGGTAAAAAGGGCGACTCTATCAAATATCCCATGATGAACCATCTATAGTAATTCATGAAGCCTAAAAAGGAACGTAGCTCAGGTATCTTAGTAGGATGTTTCTTTTCTTTTATGGCACGTACCATGGTTGTGTTAATCATCAACTTCCCATCTTTTTATCCAATGTTCAAGAAATTCCACCTCAGGCTGAGCAAATGAACATTTTTTCTTTTTGATGTACAGCTCATTGTCGCAGAGTACATGGAAGACCTGTCTCAAGTGTTGCATATGTTCTTCAAAGGTCTGACTATACACCACAATTTCATCCAAATAAAGCACCACGAACCGATCTAGGAATGGGTGGAACTAATTGTTCATGAGCGTGCAGATGGTGTCTGGGGCATTTGTAAGACCAAACGACATGACTAGGAATTTAGAGGCACTGTATAGTGTCACACGCGTGGTCTTGGCTTCATCTCTTGCTTTGATCCTCACATGGTAGTACTCTGACCGTAGGTTTATCTTGCTAAAGTATCGGGCCTTGCCAAGCTGGTCAAAGAGATCTGCTATCAAGGGAATTGGGTATTTGTTCTTGATAGTGATTTTATTGAGCTATAATTGATACATAGTCTCAAGAAACCGTCTTTTTATTCTGGAAGAGCATCGGGGCACTATAGGGTGCTTCTGAAGGTTGAATATAACCTGCATCAAGTCAATATTTCAACTGTTTCTTCAACTCCTCAAGTTCTAAAAGGGCCATACGATAAAAGGCCATGGCTAGAGGCCTAACACGTGGCTCTAACTCTATGTCGTGGTCTACCTCACACTATGGAGGAAATTTCTTGGGCGACTCGATGGACATTACATCTTTGTATTCATTATGGACTTCTTGTATACATGTCGTCATAAGCGGTTGGCCTCGGCTTTCTTCTTCCTCATCTCAAAGGTCCCTTGCTAAGGCTATCGTGTAGTTTTGACTCTTTAGGATCCCTATTTTGAATTGTAAGGTAGAGATCATATTGGCGGATCTCTCCTTACTTCTCAAGGGAACCACTTGGAGCTTATGTTCATCTAATCATACCAGGGACTTCGAGAAAGGAATAAGGAAGGCCTACTTTAAAGTCATCCATAGGCACAATGATAAAGTCTAGCATACCTTCCATATTACCGAGCTTGATTGGGACATTCTTGGCTATGCCCCTTATAGGTTTGGCTCCCGAGTTGACAACCTTGATGGTGCCATGTTCTTTTGCAAGACTCAGGCCAAGTCTTTTGGCTTCTTGTTCATCCATGAAATTATGTGTGGCACTAGTATCGAGTATGATCAACACAAACATTTCATTTAGTGTGGCATCGGTGTAGAGGAGGCCACCCTCTTTGCCTTCTTTGGGGATAGTCTTTTTGTAAGAGCTCCCAAGAACCTTGCTTTGAAAGGCCCGTGATTCTCGACCGAATAGGGCAGTCTGTGTAGTGACCCTATCATGGCCTTTTTTGCTTCTTCATCTGCCTCGTTAAGCTTGACCACGAGGCATTTATAGCTTTTCGATTTGGACATTCTCTCATTCAATGAAGCCCATCACATATGAAGCATGGTTTAGGAGGTTTAGAGGACTGACCTTTATTATGGGGCCTTTCATGCTTGCCATAGAAGGACTTTGAGTTACCTCCATCCTTCTTGTGATGATCCTTCCTTTAGTGAGACTTATCTCCCCCACTTTTACTTGGACTAGGCTTCTTTTCCTCGTTCAGGGTAGAGTAATCGATGAGTGTCTCAACAACAGCAATAGCATCGTCAAGCGTCTAGATTTATCCTATCCAACTCTACCTTAGCTCAATCCTTCAATCCATCTTTAAAGTGGAAAAGGACATCCTTATCGAATAGGTCCTCTATCTCTAGGCTGAGAGTCGTGAACTCCTTGACATAGTCAAGGATGCTGCCAGTTTTTCTCAAACATCTAAGCTTACCTTGTACCTCCATATCTGCATTGTGAGGGACAAAGTGCCTTCAAAGCTCCATTTTTAATTATTCCCAAGTATTAATATTGCACAACCCTCGTTCATGTTCAGGATGTTTCATCACCATGATGATTGGGCAGCATCTTGTAGGAACGTGGATGCATTGCTTATTCAGGCACTATCAGCAAGCACCCTTCGAGCTTCAAAGTATTTCTAAAGACCACATAGGAAATTTTTTACCATCGTGGTATTGTGAGTGCCACTATAGGTGTCTAGCTAGGGCATTTTAAGATCGAATGCACCAGTCATAGCGGCGGCATTGGTAGTGGAAGTCGGGCCACTAGCATTTCGAGATACCCTATTTTTGCTCGAGCATTATTTATTTTAGTGTAAAGTTCATTGATCATACCTTCGATGAACTTTCTTAGGTCAACCACATTGGTTGTTAGGGTGCTAATCTCCCTAAATGTCTATCCAAGCTCCTCGATTATAACTCGGGCTGGCATGGTGATCTGAACATTCTCTTAGACTAACCCATCATAATTGTCGCTCAACCTACCAGCAATGAGCTTAACATCTTCCAAACCTTGCTCAAGGTTGGTAAGGCGAGCATCAACGTGCTTTCTTACCATCAGGCCTTTTGATTTTGAGTGCCTAGTTGGGGAGTGGTGTTCTTTTTTGGGTTATATGTCCCTAAACTCGTTGTTTGTAATATTAACATGTTCTATTTGAAATAAAGATGTTATTGAAGTTTATTCAATAAATATATTGTTGAATATGTTAATTTCACTTGTAAAAGCCTAAATCCAATAAACTAAGATCCATGGCTATTACATGAGTACTTGGACTTTATGTGCAGACACAAAGATGGATTAAGTTCGAGTAAATAGTCAAAATGGTCTATAGTATACGAATAAGGTTGGTACCTTATAAGATGTAACCCACTTTGTATTTAGTACAAATGTATGATCTTGAATCGTTCATGTAGGAGACATGCGAGCGGGGGCATCCTATTCAAAAGGTTCGTATAAGTTCGTACTAAGAAACAAGTCACTCTTACTTTATAATGTTGAATATTGTTTAAGACTGACTAGACCTTAATCTTGAGCTAACTATGAACTCATGTTTATTTAGAATTATCTTTAGATTTGAAGCGATGAGGGTTGGCTTAGTAGCGTCGGCTCAAAAAACCTCTCATTTAAAGGGTAAAACCTGATAGATAGATAGGGACATCGAGTGTAAGAAGAAATTCATTCCTACCCACTTTTACAGGTAGTATAGAGCTTGTTCTTTTAAGTACTAATTCCAGGTCTTGAACAAGGGGCCTCACCCTCTCATTGGCCTGAGAGGAACTTAGTTTGCTAATTGGATCATAAACTAATAGTTCATGAGAGGATCAGTGGGACTTAAGAAACAAGATGTAATCTCGGAGGTAAAACAGCTATTAACCCCGCTATTAATATGAACAAGATATGAAGGGTTAACTTACTATTTATAGTATTATCGAGTGTATACAATTATATCTACATTGAGGGGACTGTAACTACTGGGCTTTAATGGAGTGACCTGGTAGTTAACAAATGTTGATTAGTTCGGTTTAAAGAGTTTAGCTTATTAATCTCATATCGTTGGAGCCCGTGATCTGTAGGTTCATTAGGTTCCCCTACTAGCCCACAAACGAAATAAACTTTAGAATAGAGTGATGATTTTAATTTGAAACATTAAAATTCGAATTAAGGGAATTAGTAGTTATATACGATATAATTATACGTTTAATTATTAAATTAAATGAGATTGAAGAATCGGATAATATTTAAATATGATTTAAATATTAATTACATGAATGGAGATTCATGGTTGTGAAATTGGTGTTTAATTAATTTAATATTTGATATTAAATTAGTAGAATTAATTAAATTGTTTAATTAATTATTGAATTAATTTGATAAAATTAATGAAATTTCAATGTATTTACTGAAATTTGGTTTTAATTTTGAAAAAGATTTTCAAAATTAAAAGAAAATCTTTTTTTTAAAAAAAAACCCACTTAGTAGGATTTTCCCTCTTGCCTAAAAACATTCAAAATTCCACTCTAATTCTTGAAGTAGGAGGTGTCTATTTCATGTTGTCTTAAAATTTCATGTTGGTTTGATAAAAGCTGAACCATTCAGTTGGGTTCAGAAGTATTTTGTAGCCAGTTTTGATTATTATTATAATGATTTAGGTTGTTTGCTTGCTTAAAATGCCAAAACTTGTCCATATCAGTGTGTATTTAATTATTTATCCATTATGAATATATGTTTTGATTAAATAAATCTTGTATGTGCATAGTATGCCATGTAGATTTAAAATCCCACAATAGGAAATATGTTGCATGCATTGAAAGTATGTTATAAAGAGTTATAATATATAGTATGCATGTTTAGGGTTTTAAATTTTTAATATAAGGTGTTATATTAAATTTTGAAATGCTTGATGTTTGTTATCAATGAAAAGCATGTCTATATTATTATAAGTAGTTATAAAATTGGATTTAGACGTTGAAATACATAACAAAGATAAAATGCATGCCCACGTAGGTTAACAAATAACATTTTGTTTTAATAGTTAAAATAAGTCGTTATCTTGTAAAACTATAGTGACAAACTCAACCGGTATATAATCTTGAATAAGGCTTGAGGTTCTTAAGTTGGTGGTTTAGGAACACCCCCTACCTAGAGATTATAGCCGAATAATTGAGCATTGTTAACCCGGTTTTATGAGCATGTGTGAACGATATGAGGTTTTATAACTGGTTTGTAAACTTGACATCATAGGTTAAATCCAAATATAAAAGTTATGTTTGGAATGATCACCGAGACTTCAGTTGTTTAATTAGTCGGAATAAACCTAAGTAAATATTTGCCCTAAAAAAAGTAGAACACTTCAGTGAGAGATTAATAATATGTTCTTTTTAGCTCTCGCGTCCCTAAGAGTTCACATTATCTTCCAAATCAGGGACTTGTTGATACTATTCTATGAAATCTGAAAAATGGAAGGTCACACTTACAAGAGTTACTAAGTGTTAGTAAGTTTGTGACCGAAAATGGTAACTAAATAACTAATAGAATAAAGAGTTATTCTAGAATTAGTATTTAGTCAAGAATGTGTTGCTTCAGTAAAAGAGTATTTGACTCCCCCTCGGTAGCATCTATTCTGAATCACTAAAGTATGGTTGTGAATAAATAAAGAATTTTGGGTACTTTGTTAATTTTGCTAAATATTGGATTTAGATGCAATTTTTTGATAGAATTTGTATATGTTTCAGCATTTCGAATTAGATTATTCAACTCTTAGCTTTCAATAAGTTCAATGGCGAAGGCTATTTGAACTGGAAATTAACCATAAATACGATACTAGTTGTTGATGACTTGAGGTTCGTTTTAACGGTGGAATGTCCTCCGCTTTCCAGTTCAAATGCAAACCAAAAAGTTCGGGATGCCTATAACAGATGGGTTAGGCCTAATGACAAGGCCCGAGCCTACATTTTAGAAAGCATATCTAATCTCTTACAATTCCTGCATGAAGGAAGGGACCTTTGTTAGGGAACACATTTTGGACATGATGGTCCACTTCAATATTGTGGAAGCAAATGGTGTTGTCATAGGCGAGAAAGTCAAGTCAGTATGATCGTGGAATCTCTTCTGAAGAGCTTCCTAACTTTTCGCAAAAATTCTATGATGAATAACATTGATTATAGTTTGAAAACTCTCTTAAATGAACTCCATACTTATCAATCATTAATGAAAAATAAAAGTAAAGAAGGGAAAACAAATGATGTTACCCAAAAGAAGTTTCAGATAGGATTGGCATCTGATGCGAAACCTTCTAAAAAAGAAGTCTGGTTTTTCACAGGATACAAATATCCAAATGAAGAAAAGAGGGAAATGGAAAGAAGAAGGCTCCTGCTAAAAAGAGAAAGACTAAAGTTGCAAAAGGAAAATGTTCCCATTATAACGTTGATGGGCATTGAAAATGACCTAAAATATCTTGCAGAAAGGAAAGCTGAAACGGCAAACCAAGGTAAATCTAATTTACTTGTAATAGAAATATGCTAAGTGGAATGTTCTCTTTTGACCTGGATACTAGATTCAGGGGCCCCTAATCATATTTGCACTTTCTTTTAGAAAATTAGTTCGTGGAAGTAGTTAACAGAAAACGAGTTGACTTTCAAGATGAGAAAAGGTGAAGTCATTTCGGCTAAACCAGTGGGAGATCTCAAGTTATTTTTTGGAGAAGCATAAATTGTGTTAGAAAATGTATATTATGTACCTAAGATGAAAAGGAACTTGATCTTTGACTCCTATTTATTAGAACATATGTACAAACTTACTTTTGATATAACTGAAGTGTTCATTAGTTCAAGAGGTGTTCAAGTATGATCTGCGAAACTTGAAAATAACTTGTATGTATTAAAACCCATCGAGGAAAAAGCTATTTTAAATATCAAGATGTTTAAAACAGTCGATATTTAACATATGAAATGCAAGATTTCTCCTAACTCCTATCTTTGGCACTTAAGACTGTGTCACATTAATCTTAATAAGATTGGGAAATTAGAAGATAACTCTCTACCACCTTGTGAGTCTTGTCTTAACAGTAAGATGACCAAAAGATCTTTTATAAGAAAATGTCTTAGAGCTAAAGAACCCTTAGAGCTAGTATATTCAGACCTCTGTGATCCAATAAATATTAAAACCCGAAGATGGTATAAATATTTCATCAGCCCTATGGATGATTATTCAAGATGTGGCTATATTTACCTAATGCATCATACGTTCAAAACACTTGAAAAGTTCAAGGAATATAAGGCAAAGGTTAAGAACCAATTAGTTAAAAAGATTAAAACATTTCGATCAGATCAAGAAGGTGATATATGAATTTACAATTCCAGTACTATCTAGTAGAACATGGAATTCAATCCCAACTTACTACACTTGGTACACCACAACAAAACGGTGTAATAGAAAGGAGAAATAAAACACTATTAGACATGGTTCGTTAAATGATTTGTTACACCCAGTTACCTCAATCCTTTTGGGGATATACAGTACAGATTGCAGTGTATATTTTAAACATGGTTTCTTCAGAAAGTGTTTCAGAAACACTATTTGAGTTGTGGAAATGACGTTATGGTAGAGTACACATCTTCAGAATCTAGGGTTGCCCAGTACATGTGTTGGTGCAAAACCCTAAGAAATTCGAATAACGTTCAAAAGTATGCCTATTTATAGGTTACCCCAAAAACACAAAAGGTGGTCTATTTTATGATCTTCAAGAAGACAATGTACTAGTTACAAAAAATGCTACATTCTTATAGGAAGACCACGTAAGAAATCATCAACCTCGTAGTAAACTGGTATTAAATGAATTGTCTAGAGAATCTATAGATACACCAACAAAAGTTGTTGATCAGGCTAGTCCTTCAACAAAAGTTGTTATTCAAACTAGTCCATCACATCTTTCTAAGGAACTAAGAATGCCTCGACGTAGTGGGGGGGTTGTTCAACAGCCTGACCGATACATGGATTTAACAGAATCTCAAGTCATCATACCATATGATGGCTTAGAGGATCCATTGACCTTGAAACATGCAATGGAAAATGTAGATAGAGGCTAATGTATAATAGCCATGGACCATGAAATTGAGTCAATGTACTTTAATTCTTTCTGGGAACTTATAGATCAATCAGATGGGGTAAAACCTATTGGTTGTAAATAGATGTACAAGAGAAAACGAGACCAAACTGGTAAGCTACAAATCTAAAAAGTTAGAATTGTGGCAAAAGGTTTTACCGAAAAAGAGAAGGTAGACTATCAAGAAACATTCTCTTCTGTTGTCATGATTAAATCTATAAGAATACTTTTATACATTGCTTCTTTTTACGATTATGAAATATAGTAAATGGGTGTCAAGACAGCCTTTTTGAATGGCCATCTTGAAGAAAGTATTTGTATGTCTCAACCCGAAGGGTTAATTGAATATGGACAAGAGCAAAAAGTTTGCAAGCTTAAAAGATCCATTTATGGATTAAAACAAGTATCTAGGTCCTGGAATATAAGATTTGACACTGTGATTAAATCTTATGGTTTTGAACAGAACGTTGACAAACCTTGTGTTTACAAGAAAATAGTCAACAACAAAACTGTAGCTTTTCTAGTACTTTATGTTGATGATGTCCTGCTCATTGGGAATGAGATAGGATTCTTTGTTGGTGTAAAGAGATGGCTAGCATTGCAATTTCAAATGAAAGATTTAGAAGATGCACAGTATTTTCTTGGAATTTAAGTAGTTCGGAATTACAAGAACAGAACTCTAGCACTATCTCAAGCATCTGATATTGACAAAATGTTGTCAAAATATAACATGCAAGATTTCAAAAGAGGTTTGTTACCTTTTAGTCAAGGAATTCATTTTTCTAAGGAACAATGTCCTCAGACATCTCAAGAAATTGAGAATATGAAAAGAATTCCTTATGCATCAGCATTCGGGAGTTTAATGTACGCTATGTTGTGCACACGTTCGAATATATGCTTTGAAGTCATAATAGTTAGCAAGTTCTAGTAAAACCCTGGATATAATCATTGGACTACCATTAAGAACATCTTCAATTATCTTTGGAGAACGAGGAACTATATGTTCGTGTATAGCTCTAAAGATTTGATCCTTACTGGATATGGATTCTAGGAAATCTACTTCGGGATCAGTATTCACTCTAAACAGAGGAGTTTTAGTATCGACAAGCATTAAAAAAAGTTGTATTGCTGACTCTACTAAGGAAGTTGAATACGTAACTATGTGTGAAGCAGCTAAAGAAGCAGTGTGGCTCAAAAAATCTTGGTCGATTTGGAAGTGGTTCCAAATATGCATCTACCAATCACCCTGCATTATGATAACAGTAGAGCAATTTTCAACACAAAAGAACCATGAAGCCATAAAAGAGGAAAGCACATCAAACGTAAGTACCATCCCATTAGGGAGATACTACACAGAGGAGACGTCACTGTCACGAAGATAGCCTCAGAAACCAACCTAGTTGATCCATTTACCAAGGCCCGCACGGCTAAAGTGTTCGAGGATCACCTAATGAGACTAGGACTACGAGATAGATAAATTTTGGGCAAGTGGGAGAAATACTGGGTATCTAATGCCTAGTTTATTGTATTTATTATTCTCTCATACTCAATATTGTATATATTTGTATATATGTAAATCCACTAGAGTTTTAGTCCAAGTGGGAGTTTGTTGGGTTGTATGTTCTTAAACTCACAGTTTGTAATACTAAACATGTTCTATTTGAAATAAAGATATTATTGAAGTTTATTCAATAAATATGTTATTAAATATGTAAATTGTACTTGTAAAAGCCTAAATCTAATAAACTAAGATTCATGGATATTGTATGAGTACTTGGTGGACTTTATGTGGAGATATAAAGATGGATCAAGTTCGAGTAAATAGTGAAAATGGTATATAGTATGAATAAGGTTGGGTACCTTATTCTGGTAACACCATTAGATGTAGCAAACTTTGTATTTAGTACAAATGATGTGATCCTGAATAGTTCATGTAGGAGACATGCGAATATAAGCATCCTATGTATAGAGTTTGTATAAGATCGGACCAAGAAACAAGTCACTCTTACTTTATAGCATTGTTAATTATTTAAGACTAACTATTTCAATTGGTGAGCTAGGTAACTAGACCTTTATCTTGAGCTAACTATGAGCTCCAGTTTATTCAGGATTATCCTTAGATTTTCATGAACTCTTCTCGGCATCTTCTCCACATGCCACCTTTTCTCGGCAACTTTACCTAATTGATAGTACACATATTAGGGACTCATACCATAGGGACTAGGCACATGCATGAACTCTCCCTCATTCCCAAAACCTTATGCTCTGATACCAACTTGTCACACCCTCTCTCGGTTTACCCTCTAAAACTAAAAGAGGATATGACGGCAGCAGTTACCAACCTACTTGCTAACACTTACTGCCTAACTTAAGTGAACCTGCTTAAAACCTCAATATCCAAAACGACTTGGCAAATACACAAACATGAAGTTAAACAGTGCAAGACTTAATTATAGTTCCAAAAACAAGCGTATGTTCAAGGAAATAAAATGATAAGAATAAACATGGGTCCCAAAAGAAAATAAGTTTCACAAGTCCCCGACTCCTTTCCAAATATGTGTACATCAAAACAAGCTTAACCTAAACTTCTTCCTAAGGTCACCAAACTTTGGGTGGCAAGCTAAAGTGGATTCAACCGTGAGGGAACTAACCCATACTTCGGCCTCTCATGAAGAACTACCTACGTGCACGTGGAGTATACTAAGTATCGTCAACACCTTAGGTACTTTCTCGGATACTTTTCATACCTTCAGTACCCGATATATTAGAAATGTAACATTCATAGGAAATTTGAGCATCATAAGCTTTAGGCTTGGCACTTACTTAGCTTTCGCTCTAACAACATGATTACCATACAAGATACATACTTCACAATCATCAACATGTATTTGCAATACTTTTTCATACATTCTTAACATACGCTACGATTAGTAAAACTTATTTAAAACATAAGTATACACTTTAGTTGCATGGAAAATCCATGAACATTAGCATGAAATTCATTTGGAACACATATCCCTTTGGTAAACATATTTTAAAACATTTAGTCACTCACGGATCTTTGGGCTTGGTTCCTTCTAAGCTTTGTAGGCCTCCCAAATGGATGTAGCTCCTACATTTAAAAGAATAAGAGTTTAGTTGCTATTTTGGCCTCCCTTTTGAGACTACTCTTTTAACCAAGCCCATACTTAGCAAGGGGTTGCCTATTCGTTCAATATTTCCATATTCAATTTCTAATGTAAATCACTTGAAAACTAGAACTCATTTTAAAAACGTTCATTCTCTAAACATGTTCATAATTTTGTTAACAATGTTACCTCAAAGTTTCAGCATGAAACTTCTTGTGGTTTAACCTGGGCCTTCAAATCTTTCTTGAAAGCCCTAACCACCCTGCTTGAGATAAGATTCTAGGTTTAACTTCCAAAATATGTACCTCGAACCCTAGACCTTTTCCTTCCAAGGTTCCTTCTACAAACTTACTTGACATGGTGTTCACTATATACGTTAAAGTTTCGGCTTGAAAATCCAAATGGTTCAGTCTACATTTCTTCATCGAGTGCCTAGAAACGCCTAAAAATGAGCCCTCCACTCTTTCTTCCTTCTCCGGCCCTCTTTCTGGTGAAAACTCCCTTCCAAAGGCTCGGTTTCAGAAACTAAACTTGTAGAGCTTTCCAATGTACCAAGTTCGTTTGGTTTGCTCGAGCAAATCGTCCAAAACGAGCCCTTGAAGTTCTCTTCCCTTTTTATACTACTATCCAACCCATTGCAGGAAAACTCCTTAAGCCACCTCACTCACTAGTGGAGATTAAGGGCCGAGATTAAGCCATCTGTCCGGGTAACGAAAAGAGAAGTTTAAAAATTGAGCGTTTAAAACTGAGCGTTTCCAGCAACTCGATCCTCGCTAAGAAACTCAATGGAGAAAAGTCCCTACTCGATAGAAAATTCTGTGACTCTCTGTTAAATACTCGATGGAAGGACTCGATACTCGATGGGGAAATTCAACGTTGGGAGCTTGCTCGATGCACGCTCCCTTACTCGATCACTTGTACTCGACGTGCGACCCTTCCTTGCTTGCCCTCGACACTCGACCCCTTCCTCAATCACTTATACTCGACACTCGACAGCATTTACTCGGTGCTCGACCCTTCCTCGGTTACTTATACTTGACGCTCGGCAACATTTACTCGATGCTTGCCTTGCACTTACTTGATGTTCAAACACCCTTCAGCACGATCAACACTTAACAAGAAATTCTTTTATACAACCAGAGTAATAAATAACTGAGAACTAAGTTTCCATACTTAAACATTTTTCTTCTTCAAACTAATCCTTTACCTCACAAGCACAAATCCAATCTAACTTAAATATTTAACTCGTCATTTTGTTTAACTTAAATAATAATCATAATTAAAAAGCAGAAAGTAAGATGTGGGTTTTACATATATATTTCCATGTACATTAGAACTAAAATTATATGACTATTTTATTAAATTCAAT
Organism: Benincasa hispida; assembly: GCF_027475165.1. Classification (NCBI taxonomy): domain Eukaryota; kingdom Viridiplantae; phylum Streptophyta; class Magnoliopsida; order Cucurbitales; family Cucurbitaceae; genus Benincasa; species Benincasa hispida. The sequence continues at coordinate 38,541,390 of NC_143483.1, read as the reverse complement.
CAAAGTAAGCATAGCTCAATTGGCATCCAAGTGCGCTAAAAATTGCAAGGTTCATGGTTTGAATCCCCCTAGCCCTTGTTATTGTTACTCATTGGTGCTAAATCGCTAGAAGCCAGTTTCTCCCTGAGGTTAACCTAACACCCTTCTCAGACGTGCACTCGCCAAAGAAAGATTGGAATCGAGTGAAAAACTTTGCTTATAATTAAATCATTTTTAATAGAAATAAATATCATTCCAAACTCAAATCTCACCCTTGAGGACTATAACAACCATTTTTTCTTTTTATATGTTTTAGTTTTGTCCGTCAAGTCCATAATAGGACCACCCAAATAAAGGGCTATGGACCACCAAGTCTATCGCAATAGACCACTCAGGTAAAGGGCTATGGACTACTATAATGGTTTGAGTCCCATACTTGTTGAAAATTCTAGAATTATTCTCCTTGTTAAGCCTTTAATGAGAGGATTTGCAAAATTCCTCCCAAACCTTATAATGAAATAATCCTCATTTCAGTAACTGTTTCACAGCTCCATACCTGAAACGTATATGCCTATTCTTGCCATCATACACACTATTCTTGACAATTCTGATGGAAACCTGTGAATCACAGTACAAAGTGGTTGGTACTAATGACCACCGACAATGGAACATCTCCCAATATGTTTATTAGGATTGATGTCCTAAATCTCATAGGGTCTTGTAGTTTATAATTGTATTATACAAATATTTTATTTATTAAATAAAATATGAGATGTTTTATTTGACATTTAGTAGCATTAAACCCACAAATTAAGAAACTAACATCCAAGGTTATCATCTGTAGCTTAAACATGTATGTAGAGACATACAGGTGAGTCATGTTTAAATGATAACCTAAATAGTCTGTAGTAGATGGATAAGGCTGGATACCTTATCCTGCTGACACTACAAGTTCGGCCTGCTTTATAGATGTTACGATTTTTGTAAAGTGCTACAATGATTTGATTCTAACCATGCATGTGGAGACATGTGACCAGGGATATTCTATACAAAGGAGTTTATATAAGACCAGACCACAAAATGACTAGTCTCATGATATAACACCATTCATAATAGAGACATACATTTCACCAAAATGACCATAGGTGACATGATCTAAATCCTGGGTGGGTTGTGAACTCCTGTCTATGAAGGCGGTCTTTTGATTTGTGTGGGTGAGAATGGCCAGATCGCCGACTCAACAAGTCTACCATTTTGGGAATTCATCTAATTGGGGAGCTAGGAACACAATTACATAAGACGAAATTTACTTCTTTCCCAATGTCGGGAAAAGTAGAAAAGTTACTCCCTTAAGAGCTGATTTCGAGGCTTAAACAATGTGGCGCCACACCCTCTCCTTGCCAAAGAGGGGTTTGGTCATTTTGGACTATGACTTATTATTCATTAGAAGGAACAATGGTACCTAAAGAGTTAGATGTAAGTATAGGGGCAAAACGATAATTTTGACCTGGTTGTATTTACGAGCAATTTGTGAATGGTCATTGCACTGTTGATTGATTATATCCAATGGACATAGAAATATATCTGTAGTGCGAAGAGTGCAACTGTCGGTCTTTAGTGGAGTGCCCGACAATTATTGGATGTTGAATAATTAATTAAACTGAATAACTTAATTAAAGAGTTTAATTAACTATTCAAGTACCATTGAAGCTTTTACAGGACCATGAGGTCCCTTCTCTAGCTCAACAGGGATTAAATGAGAATCAATTTTGGATTAATCTGAATTGTTCAAATTAATTGAGCGAATTAATTATATGCAATATAATTAATTTTAATTTAATTATATATGATATAACTACTATAATGTAGTTGATATAATATAATATAAACTTTATTTGAGAGAAAATAAATATTTGAATATGATTCAAATATTAATTATGGGAATTGGATTCATATAATTAAATTTAATATAAGTGAAATTTATATTAAATATCGTTAATGAGAGAATTAAACTATAGGTTATATTGTATTGGATACAATATTAAACTATACGTTATATGTTATATTTGATATAACATATAGTTTAATATATATATTATATGATAAAGTGGTTATCATATAAATATATATTAAAATTTTATTAAAATTATTTTTAATTAATCTATTTTATTTTTAAAATTAATTTTGGGATGGAGTTGTAAATCTCTCTCCCTTTTTCTCTCTACAACGTCCATGAGTGGGAGTGGTGCAAAGAGGTGTTACCATCTTCTTCTTCCCTTGAGTTTGATAGTATAGAAGACACAGAATTATTTCTGAGAAAAGTTCTCAAGTTCTCTGTTCTTCCCCTCTTCCTCTCTCAAACTTTTTCCCTCTCTTCCAAAGTTCTAAGAGTCCACTACTCCTTAGTGATTCTCATGCCATTAGCGAATATAGAAGGCGCTTTTCATGGTGGTGACCATTGGGATCAAGTTTGTTTGTGATAGATCCAACGAAGGGAAATTTGTGAAGAAAGTTTCTTCAAGAGTAAGTCTTCTCCCACCCTAATTCCTTTTTCATTTATGTTTGCATACTCTAAATTTATTATTATGCATAATGTTTGTATTTTTTAATTTTGGTCCTGTGAAAATAAATTTTGCATTGATCTCCACGCTTCCACTCAAGGACCTTCAAAGGTTCGTTCAATTAGTATTAGAGCATCGTTTTCATCCCCAATTTTTATTGTTCCAGATTTTAATTTTGCTGAATTGGTGGTTAGCATTCTGTATATGTTCATGTAATGAATATTTGTGAATATGAATGGTTTACGATTATTGGATGTTTTCGGGATTAGCTTGTTTAGATTTATCGCTTTCAATTTACAAATTGGTTTGTAAGGGCCCCTATCTTGGGAATTATTGTTTGCCATCGAATCTATAATTTAAAGTTTTTAGTCGTTCATTTTATTCCCAGTGTGTTTAAAACGAAAAGCAAAGCAACGTTACGATGAGGAAGTGACCGCTCAGTGTTTGTTAAGGCATTGCGTAGCATTTGCTAAGAGATCTCTCAGTGTTTGCTAATAGATCGCTGCTAAAAGATCATTGGTAAGAGGTTCGGTTTGAGCGGTTCAAGGCCTGGTTCACTTGTTTTGAGCCGATTGACTATTTTGTAATAGTTAGTTTCTTTAATTAATTAAATTAATATAAGTGTAATATTAATTTAATTAATTGTAAAGGTGTCCAATCCCGGTCCAAATTATTTTTTAAAAATTATGCATTTGATGTATGATTTATATTTATTATTATATGTTATAATGCACGTCATACAGTAAAAATCCCACCAAAGGTTATGCATTTAATTTCATGCATCATTTATATTATAAGTGCTATAATATATATAGTTGCATGATTTAATTAATATAGCATACTAATGCATCATATAATATAAGTGTTATACTATATGTTTGCATGCATTGATAACATTGGCATGCATCATTTATATTATAAATCTTATTGAACGAAATCGAAACATGAGGATTTCCATGAGCAGTGGAAGGATTGTTCCAAATTTCAATCGTATTTGAACAACAACAATTACAATCAAGAAATGGAAACATATGGTCATGCATAAATCAAAATTATAGCATGCTTTTCTAAAGATTAAGGGATAGAATTCTACATACCTTTGAAGACTCATCTTCAACACCTTTGGTCACAAACGCTCAAACAAACTCCAAGACTGCAACACACGAATGCTCGTCCACCACAACCGCAACACAGCACGATCAACAAAGAACTCAAACATTGCGATCTCCAAGATCACAAACACAGAAGACTGAACAAGAACACCATAAAGGTCTCCAAATAACCTCGACAAATGTCGAGTTAAGTATGACGTCACCACAATGGCTTCCTTGGTATTCTCGATGTGAGAATCCAAAAGTGTGGGCTCTGTGTGGAATTGGTTAGAGGATGAGACCGGAGGAGAACAATCGTGTAAACGATTGAGCAAATGGGAGATGACAGTGACTATCGTATAGACGATGCCAAATGGTTTAACAAACATTATGCAATTGACTATCGTATCCATTAACTTCCAGGCACTCCACTAAAGACCGACAACTAAACTCACCTTACTATAGATATATTATGTGTCCATCTTAACCAGTCAACAGTGCAGTAACCCTTCACAAATCGCTCGTAAGTACAGCTCGGCCAATAACCGTTCTGCCCTTGTAGTTACATCTAACTTCTTAAGTACCACTGATCGTTCTAATGAACATAAGTCATAGTCCTACTATGACTGAGTCCTCTCTTCCAAAGACAAGCTGTGGCCACTATGTTCAAGCCCCAGAATCAACTCTTAAGGGAGCAATCTATCTACTTACCCTTACATCGGGGAAAGAGTGAATTCCATCTTATGTAACTGAGTTCCCAGCTCCTAAATCAGACAAGCCCCTAAAAACATAGGCATGTTGAGTTGGCAATCTGGCCATTCTTACCCATACTAATCAAAGAATCGCTCTTAAAGGCAGGAGTTCCCAAAACACTCAGGATTGAGGTCATATCACCATGGTCAATTAAGTAAGATGTAAGTCTCCAGTATTAACGGCATTATTGTAGGGGTTGATACCATAAAGTCTCATGTTCTGTAGTTTCTAAACAGTATATACGAACACCTGTGATTGTTAATATATGATATTTACTTCACATCTTGTTGTTTTTCTCAATTACATGTTTTATTTGCTTTACCACAAACCAATAAACATAAAATCCCTGGTTATCTGTAAGTGACTCAAGCATGTATGTCGTGACATACAAGTGGATCATGTCTTGAGAGATAACCAAAATGGTTTGTAGTAAATGGATAAAGGAAGGAAACCTTATCCTGTTAACGCTATGGACGTGGCTCGTTTTGTGGAATGGTCACAAGTATTGTGACTTACCACAGATGATTTAGTCCTAATCATTCGTGTTGGGGACATACGAGCGGGGACGTCCTATACAAAGAATTTCTATAAGACCTATCCGTGAAGTGTTAACGTCTTGTTATATAACACCGTTCATGACAGAGACTTCACTTCACTAGGATGACCATAGGTAACATGACCTCAATCCTGAGTGAGTTGAGAATTCCTACCATTAAAGGCGGTCCTTTAATTTGTATGGGTGCGAAGGGCCAGTTCGCCGATTCAAACCTATCATTTTGGGGATTCGTCTTATTTGGGAGATGGGAACTCAGCTACACAAGATGAAATTCACTCCTTCCCCGAGGAAGGGGTAAGTAGATAGATGGCTCCCTTAAGGGCTGATTCTGAGGCTTGAACGATGTGGTGCCACACACCTTCTCTTGGCCCGTGAGGTGTTCACACATAGCTGGACTATGTTGTATTGTTCATTAGAGGAATCAGTGGTACTTAAGGAGTGAGATGTAACTACAGGGGCAAAGTGGTAAATTGGCCCAGCTGTACTTACGAGCATCTATGAAGGGTCATCGTACTCATGATTGGTTATATCCAATGAACGCGGAAATATATCTGTGGTAAGAAGAGTTCAGCTATTGGTCTTTAGTGAAATCACTGACAGTTAACGGATGGTGAATCTCGTGGCTAAAGAGTTTTGTCAACTATTCACGTACCGTTGGAGCTTCGAGCCACAGGTCCATTAGGTCACCTGGGTAGCTTGGATAAATTCGAGAACCAGTGTTTGGGTTAATTTGAAATGTTCAAATTGACAAGAGGAAGTTCAATTATATATGATATAATTTCACTGGTTAATTATATATGATAGAATTAGCTAAATGTATGAGATACATTAATTTGGAGGAAATTAAATATAAATGTGATTGATATCAAGTATAGGAAAAATACTATAGTAGATATATGATATCAGACTATAGGATATGATTATAATATGATTATATTTATTAAAAATTAATTGATTAATTATTTAATAATTAACCAATTTCATGTTTGAACATGGGAACGTGGGCACGAGCGTTAAAGTAACCGGTGGGATAAAAAGTTGAAAATCGTTTTACATTAATAAATAATTAATTCATGCAATAAAAATCTCGCGCCCTAAAGAAATCATGAAACATTGATTGCCGAGAGCCTATACGATAGATTCTCAATCGTCTAAACGATCATCTAGTTCACACGTTCCCTAAACGATCGTGTACAAGTTTCCTAAACGATCGTGTAGTTTTACTATACGATAAGTGTCCCCGCTATACGATAGCAATGTTCCTACCGTACGCGTTTGTCATCTACCTGATTTTCTCTCTTCCCTCTTCTACCAAACTCACCAGAGCCCACTCTCCGGGTTTTTTACACCGAGGATACTTGGGTCTCCCTGGTGGTGGTGTTGTCCCCGAATCCTTATTCCTGTACGTCTGGATCGTGCAGAAACAGACGAGAGACTCGTCAGGTGCTGGTAGATCGGTGGAGCTTTCTACTGCTGTGGGTTCATATATAATCGAAGATCGTCTTCCTCTGGTAATGAACCCCATCTCTATGTTTTATCGTATTCTGAGCTTGCTGTTGTTGAGTTTTATTATGCATAACTGTTAGTATAGAATGTATATCGTTTATATTCTGGTCACTGTGAAATCAGAGCGATCTAAACCCGCTTATGGAATTCTCATTTTGAGATTCTTCAATTGGTATTAGTGTCAGGTTTCTGATACTCCGATTTCATTTGTTGCAACGAAATAACGTTTACATTCTTGGTGGGTGCATTTCTACATTGTTTTAAATGCTAATACTGCTTTGGATGTGTCATATTAATGGATGTTTCGGGATGAATTTCCTCGGTCTGGTTAAATACCTTTTATATTTGTGATTGTATGTAAACGCCCCTACGTTTCTTGGCATATATAATCATAATCGAGTCTGTATTCAAAGTGTTTGAAGTCTTGAGTCCTTCATCGAAGTTATGGGCAAAGGTTGCGGCTCTTTGAGGAAAGAGATGATCTAGGGTTGATTGCATCGTGCAAAAACAGTTCTATGCAATCGCTGTCCATCACATCGTGAAGATGAAGAACTTTGCGATTTGGTTGAACGCATCGATTGAATGATGGAGTATACGATCAAGCATTGGTCGTATCGGAAAGCTGATCGGGCACGCGATCGCTGAGTATCGTTCAACGCGCGCGCGCTCTAGACGATCATTTAGGTCAGCAAGCTTCATTGTTTAGTAACTGACTAAACGATCATTTAGCATCGCAAGGTAAATCGTTTACCTGGTTGCGCGCATCCTGTAAACAATGAGATGCTCGCGGATCGCTTAACGCGCGGGCGCGCTAGACGATCGTTTAAGTCAGAAATCTTCATCGTTTAGTAAGTGACTAGACGATTGCTTAGCATCGCAAGGTAAATCGTTTACCTTGTTGCACACATCGTATAGACGATGAGACGCTCGCGTATCGTTTAAAGCGTGCTAGACGATCGTTTAGGTCGGCAAGCTTCATCGCTTAGTGTCGGACTAAACGATCACTTAGTAACTTAAGGTAAATCGTTTATCTATCGCCGCAATACACGATCGCATGGATGATCAAGCTTCGGAGCCTCATCATTGTCTACGCTCTTGTTTGCAAAAGTTCCTATCGTCTAGTGCACGCGGAACGATCGTCTACCTACTAAAGATTGCTACACGATGGAGACCTCCTGGTGGTTCAAGACCCGATTTGCCTGTGAACCGGTTTGCTCGATGAAAAATGTAAACCGGTTCAAGACCTCATCCCGGTCCATTAATCATTAGTTTAATACATGCGATGTATGTCTTATATGTCATATGGTATGCACATATAGTAAATCCCACCTTAGGTTATGCATTGATCATGCATCATCTCTTTATTGTAATTGTTATAATTTAGAGAAGCATGATTTTATTGTAAGAGCATGCTTATGCATCATTAATATAAGAGTTATATTTATACATGCATAAAAAGCATTGACATGCATCATCTTTATATTATAATTATTATAGTATATGGGTGAATGATCGTATGTTTGCTTGGTTATTACAAATTATATAAAATTTATATAGTAATGACCGAACATTGCATGAAGTATGACACATAGGTTATTTATAATTGTTATAAACGCCTCGTTATGCGCAATATTTTTTTTAGTTGTTTCTTTTTAAGAGTTAAAAGAGAAATTAGAACTAAAAGAAATAAGAAAGACATGCATGCTCACTTAGGTTTACTTCATGTTTTAAAATGTTTAAAATTTGAATCACATAGAGCTAAGATCACGGTTCTAATATGATTAGCAACCCTAAGGCTTTAATCTTTTAATCAGTTTAATAGGATTAAATTGACTAATAAAAGGTTCAAGTGTAGCAAATCTATCTATAAGGGACCTTTTGTCTAAGGCGGGTTCTGTCTAGGCTAGGGTATTTAAGTTGAAGGAAACGTAACACCCCTACCTGGGAACTTACCTGGAAAGGTGAATTAGATAGATTTGATGCATACATGCAGGTCAAGGACAGTCCGTTAAAGTGTTTAAATGTGACTACTTGAACATGTTAATATTTCATAAACAAACGTTATTTATGAGCAAACATTAAAAAGACCACTTAGACTAAAATCAGTAGTCGGATTGTCTAGGTTAATGAATCCCTAGGTAGAACATTCAATGGAGGTACTTGGGGCATAAGATGCTTCACTTAAACCTTTCACTTTTCTCCTTAAGTCCACACCGTGAGATCTATCCTCGGTCTCACGGCACCTTTGGCGTGTCCCCCCAACGGATTGTGTTTGAGTAGGTCAATATCAATGTGAATGGAGAGAATGTTCATAGTAAGTGGGAGCGGGAAGTGCGACAGCATATCCCTCGGTCTCCCTCGTTACGTTGAATAAAGTTACTACACATCGCCTCGAGGGACCCTAGGAGTATCATGCTAAAGGATGGCAGTTTTGCGTGTTTCTTTATTTGATCTCCTGTAAGAGGATAAGGTAACTTAGTCTCTTATCCTAATATGTCTTTTCCTTACGGTAAGCGCATTAGGGCGAGACTCTGGCATCGAAAACAAGGGGTTACACTTACACGGAATATTTAAATGTTAACAATTCTGGACCAAAAATGGTGGCTGTTAGATTCAATTCCAAGCGTTGGTTCTGCCTAATGGTTAAGAATATCTCATCCCAGTGAAGGGGCAATTGATCACCTCACCGATGGCGTTTGTCGTAACTCACTGATGCATCATTGAAAAATAAAAGTCTATAGCTTAAGGTACTTGAAACTGTTTTGCAGAACAAATTGGTTTAAAAGTAGTTTAGCAAAACTAATCAAGATTTTCTCGTATTTTCAGCAACTTTTTCAAATGGCTAAAGCCACATTATCTTTGTTAAAGGCCGAAAAATTGACAAGCGACAATTTTTTAACATGGAAATATATGATCACGACGATCCTAATCATCGAAGATCTCATGTGTTCTCTCACAGAGGCTTGTCCTCCTATTCTAGCTCCAAATGTCACTCGAAATGTTCGAGAGGCATACGAGCGATGGACAAGGGCGAATAAGAAGGTCGGAGCCTATATCTTGGAAAGTCTTTCTAACGTCTTGGCCAAGAAGCATGAGCCTATGGTCTCAGCTCGTGAGATCATGGAGTCTCTGCGGGGAATATATGGACAACCGTCTGAACAGCTTATGCATGACGCTCTAAAATATATATTCAACTCTAAAATGCAAGAAGGAACCCCTGTTCATAAACATGTGCTAAACATGATGGTCCACTTCAATGTGACGGAGTTGAATGGGTCTACCATCGATGAGGGCAGCCAGGTTAGCTTAATTCTACATTCTTTACCGGAGAGCTTCCTACACTTTGTTAGTAATGTGATTTTTAACAAAGTGAAATATAACCTTACACCTCTCCTCAACGAGTTACAGACATACCAATCTTTACTGAAAAGTAAGGAAAGGCAGAAGGGTGAGGTAAATCTTGCTTCATTCTCAAGGACATTCCATAGAGGTTCGACCTCAGGAACGAAGTCTGCACCTTCTACTTCTAACTCTGCAAAGAAGAAGGGTGAGAACGGAAAAGGGAAGGCACTTGCTAACCCACCGTCTGGTGCCCCAAGGAGGCGTCTATCAGGTGCTAAAGAAAAGTGTTTCCATTGCAATCAAGATGGACATTAGAAGAGGAACTGTCCTCGGTATCTGAAGGAGAAGAAAGTAGCCAAGGCTAAGACCAAGGTGGATAAAGGTAAATATGATTTACTTGTACTCGTAACTTGTTTAGTGGAGAATGATGATTCTGCATGGATAATTGATTCAAGTGCCACTAACCATGTTTGTTCTTCTTTTCAGGGGATCAGATCCCAGCTACAGCTGGAGGTTGGTGAGATGACGATGCGAGTAGGCACCGGGCACGTCATCTCAGCTATGGCAGTGGGAGGGATCCAGTTGAATTTATAGAATAGGTTTCTAAATTTAAATGATGTCTATATTATTCCTGAACTAAAAAGGAACCTTATTTCTGTAAAGTGCTTATTGCAATGTAAATACACTATTTCTTTCGAATTGAGTAAAGCGTTTATTCATAAAGATGGTGTCTTTATTTGCACAGCTAATCTGGAATCAAATTTATATGTGCTAAGGTCGTTAGCCATTAATTCCCTTCATAACACTGAAATGTTCAGAACTGTCATAACTCAATCAAAACGTCAACGAATTTCTCCAAAAGAAAATGCCCAACTTTGAGATTGACAGATTGGTAAATAATGGACTTCTAAGTGAGTTAGAAGAAAATTCTTTACCTGTGTGCGAATCTTGCCTTGAGGGTAAGATGACTAAACGACCTTTTACTGGAAAATATTTTAGAGCCAAAGAGCCTCTTGAGTTAGTACATTTTGACCTTTAAGGTCCTATGAATGTGTGAGTCTAGGGTGGCTATGAGTATTTTATCAGTTTTAATGATGATTACTCTAGATACGGGTATGTTTATCTTTTGCAACGAAAGTCTAAATCTTTTGAAAAGTTCTAAGAGTTCAAGGCTGAAGTTGAAAACACATTGGATAGATGGATTAAAACACTTTGATTAGATCGAGGTGGAGAGTTTTTGGACTCCGAATTCTAGGACTATTTGATAGAATATGGAATCGTTTCCAACACTCAGCGTTGGCTACACCTCAGTAGAATGGTGTAACGGAGAGGAGAAATAGGATCTTATTAGACATGATTCGTTCAATGATGAGTTATGCTTCCTTACCGGACTCGTTTTGGGGTTTCGTAGTGGAGACCGTGGTGCACATACTCAACTGTGTTCCCTCAAAGAGTGTTGCAAGAACACCTTTGGAGTTGTGGAATGGGCGTAAAGCTAGTTTACGTCATTTCCGCATTTGGGGTTGCCCTGCACATGTGCTTGAGGCTAACCCCAAGAAGTTGGATCCATGGTCGAGGTTATGCCTCTTTGTAAGCTACCCCAAAGGTACATGAGAGGGTTATTTTTATGATCCAACGGAAAATAGGGTGTTTGTTTCAATAAACGCTACTTTCCTAGAGGAGGATCATATAAGGGAGCACAGTCCATGAAGCAAAGTCGTGTTACGTGAGCTTTCCAATGAAACTACTAAAACTAATAAAACTTCAACAAGAGTTGTTGAGGAGCTTCCTACATCAACAAGAGTGTTTGATGGGAGTTCATCCAGTAGGTCGACTCCACCTCAAGAGTTGAGAGAACCTCAACGTAGTGGGAAGGTTGCGAACCCACCCGTTCAAGAGTTGTTTCAGGTAGAGGGAGTCGACTATGAGGAGACTTTCTCACCTGTTGCCATGTTAAAGTCGATCCACATCCTCCTATCTAGTGCCACTTATTATAATTATAAGATCTAGAAAATGGACATCAAGACAGCCTTTCTGAATGGCAATCTTGACAAGACCATTTATATGGTGCAACCCGAGGGATTCATAGCTCAAGGTCAAGAGAAAAAGGTTTGCAAACTGAATCGGTCCATATATGGACTGAAATAGGCGTCTTGATCTTAGAACATATGATTTGATGCTGTGATCAAGTCGTATGGCTTTGACCAAAACGTTGATCAACCTTGTGTCTACAAGAAGATCATCAACGCTTCAGTAGTCTTCTTAGTTTTGTATGTAGACGATATCCTACTCATTGGGAATGATGTAGGTCTACTGACTGCAGTTAAGAACTGGTTAGCGACCCAATTCCAAATGAAAGATTTAGGAGAGGCTCAGTTTATTCTAGGGATGTAGATTTTTCGGGATCATAAGAACAAAGTACTAGCACTGTCTCAGGCATCGTACATTAATAAGATGTTACTCAAGTACTCGATATAGGACTCCAAGAGGGGCCTACTGTCATTTAGGCATAGAGTCACTTTGTCTAAGGAAATGTGTCCTAAGACGCCTCAAGAGGTTGAGAAGATGAGACAAGTCCCATATGCGTCTATCGTTGGCAGTTTAATGTACGCGATGCTTTGTACTCGTTCAGACATCTGCTACATTGTGGGTATAGTCAGTAGATATCAGTCTAACCCAAGCCAGGGTCACTGGACCGCAGTGAAGAACATCCTCAAGTATCTTTGGAGAACGAGGGACTGCATGCTCGTCTATAGTTCTAAGGATTTGATCCTTTCAGGATACACTGATTCTGACTTTCAGACTGATAAAGACTCTCGCAAGTCCATATCAGGGTCAGTCTTCACTCTTAACGGAGGAGCTGTAGTGTGGCGAAGCACTAAGCAAGGGTGCATCACTGACTCCACTATGGAGGCAAAGTACGTAGCGACTTGCAAAGCTACAAAGGAGGTTGTCTGGCTCAAAAAGTTCTTAAGAGACGTGGAAGTTGTTTCAGATATGTCTAGACTCATTACCTCTATTTTGATAATAGTGGGGTAGTAGCGAACTCCAAGGAGCCAAGGAGTCTTCGGCGCGGTAAACGCATAGAGTAGAAGTATCATCTGATCCATGAGATAGTACATCGAGGGAATGTGATTGTCACGCAGATCACTTCAGAGCACAATGTTGCTGACCATTTACGAAGGCTCTCACGGCTACAGTGTTTGAAGGTCACCTACAGAGCATGAGTCTACAGGATCGGACGCGGCTGGACTAGGGCAAGTGTGAGATTTTATTATACTGGGCTTTAATGTGCCCTAGTTTATGGTTTTGTACTAAGTTTTTTGTACACCTCACTTCGTTTTAGGACAAGTGGGAGATTGTTGAGGTTGATGCCTTAACGCCTCGTATCTTGTAGTTTGTAAATAGTATATACGAACACTTATGATTGTTAATATATGATATTTACTTCACATCACTGTTTTGCTCATTTACATGTTTTATTTGCTTTACTACAAACCAATAAACATAAAATCCTTGGTGACATACATGCATGTATGTGGTGACATACAAGTGGATCATGTCTTGAGAGATAACCAAAATGGTCTGTAGCAAATGGAATGGTCACAAGTGTTGTAACCCGCTTTGTGGAATGGTAATGCTACAGATGCAACCCGCTTTGTGGAATGGTCACAAGATGATCTGATTCTGATCATTCGTGTTGGGGACATGCGAGCGGGGGCATCTTATACAAAGAGTTTGTATAAGACCTGACCACGAAGTATTAACGTCTCGTTATATAACACCGTTCATGACAGAGACTTCACTTCACTAGGATGACCATAGGTAACATGACCTCAATCCTGAGTGAGTTGAGAACTCCTGCATTGAGGGCGGTCCTTTGATTTTTATGGGTATGAGTGGCCAATTCATCGATTCAAACCTACCATTTTTGGGATTCGTCTCATTTGGGAGCTGGAAACTCAACTACATAAGATGGAATTCACTATTTCCCCGAGGCAAGGGTACGTAGATAGATGGCTCCCTTAAGGGTTGATTCCGGGGTTTGAACGATGTGGCACCACACACTTTCTCTTGGCCCGAGAGGTGTTCACACATAGTTAGACTATGTTGTATTGTTCATTGGAGGAATTAGCGGTACTTAAGAAGTGAGATGTAACTACAGGGGCAAAACAGTAAATTGGCCCAGTTGTACTTACGAGCATCTATGAAGGGTCATCGTACTCATGATTGGTTATATCCAATGGACACAGAAATATATCTGTAGTGAGAAAAGTTCAGCAATTGGTCTTTAGTGGAATCACTGATAGTTAAGGATGGTGAATATCGTGGCTAAAAAGTTTAGTTAGCTATTCACGTACCGTTGGAGCTTCAAGCCACAAGTCTATTAAGTCACCTAGGTAGCTTGGATAAAGTTGAGAACCAGTATTTGGGTTAATTTGAAATGTTCAAATTGACAAGAGGAAGTTCAATTATATATGATATAATTGGACTGGTTAATTATATATGATATAATTGACAAAATTTATGAGATACATTAATTTGGAGAAAATTAGATATAAATGTGATTTATATCAAATATAGGAAAAACACTATATTAGATAGATGATATCAAACTATAGGATATAAATATAATATGATTATATTTATTAAATAAATTAATTGATTAATTATTTAATAATTAACCAATTTCACGTTTGAACGTGGGACCATGGGCAGTGAGCGTTAAGGTAGCCGGCGGGATAAAAAGTTGAAAATCGTTTTCAATTAAGAAATAATTAATTCGTGCAATCAAAATCCCGCGCCCTAAAGAAACCGTGAAAGATTGATCGCCGAGAGGCTATACAATAGATTCTCAGTCATCTTAACGATCGTCTAGTTCACACGTTCTATAAACGATCGTGCACCAGTTTCCTAAATGATCATCCAATTTTTCCTAAACAATCGTGTAGTTGTACCATACGATAAACGTCCCCACTATACGATAGTAAAGTTCCTTCCGTGTGCGCTTTTTGTCTACATGATTTTCTCTCCTCCGTCTTCTACCAAACTCACCAGAGCACACTCTTTGGGATTTTAATGTCGAGGATACTTGGGTCTCCCTGGTTGTGGTATTGTCCCCGAATCCTTGTTCGTGTACGTTCAGATCGTGCAGTAACAGACGAGAGACTCACCGGGTGCAGGTAGATCGGTGGAGTTTTCCGCTGCTGTGGGTTCATAATATAATCGAAGATCGTCTTCCTCTAGTAATGAACCCCTTCTCTATGTTTTATCGTATTCTGAGCATGCTGTTGTTGAGTTTTATTATGCATAACTATTAATATAGAATGTATATTGTTTATATTTCAGTCACTATGAAATCGGAGTGATCTAAACCCCCTCATAGAATTCTCGTTTTGAGATTCTTCAGTTATATGCAGAGATGAATCATCTCCTGGTCCGATCTTATACAAACTCTTTGTATAGGATACCCCCGGTCACATGTCTCCACATGAATGGTCAGGATCTACCATCTGTAGTTGTTCACAACACTTACAAGCCTCTACAAAGCGGGTCATATCCGTAGTGTCGCCAGGATCAGGAATTTTTCTTTAATCTTTATACTAAAGACCTATTCAGGTTATCATTTAAGGCATAATCCAGTTCTATATCTTATATACATGCTTAAGTTTACATACAATAACCACGGAGCTTTGTTTATTGGATATCAGTAAATCCCATAATGAAATCTCTTATTTTATTCATAAACAATGTGCATAAATTACAAACAACAAGACTCCGAGAGAATTAGCACACTAATCCCAATAGTTATAATATATAGTTTTGAGTATGTATGGATGAAACTTAATATTTATTTCATTACTTTAGTAAATAAATGTTGTGTATGTTAATTATGAAATGAAATTGCATGAAGCATGTCACCTCTATAGGGTAATTTTTAATTGTTCTAATTGTTGGGTTTTATGTCCTAAAACTCGTGGTTTGTAAATAATAGAACTTATTATGGATATTCAATAAGTTGTTATTGAATATATTGTTTTTAGAAATCCAGTAAACCTAAGTCCCTCGACTATTACATGAGTACTTGAAGTTTATATGGAGGCATACAAGTGGATCAGGTTCGAGTAAATAGTCAAAATGATCTATAGTATATGAATAAGGTTGGCTGCCTTATTCTGGTAACACTATTGGATGCGGCCTACTCTATAGTTGTTACAAATAGTTGTAAAGTGCTGCATATGAAGTGATTCTAATTCGTGCATGTTATGACATCAGGAGTGGGTATGTCCTATGCAAATGAGTTTTGGGCAAGATCGGACCATGAAATCAGTCACTCTTACTTTATAACGTTGTTTGTTATTTAAGACTGACTATTTCAAAGCGATGACCTAGGTAGCTTGACCTTAATCCTGAGCTAACTATGAACTCTTGTTTGTTCAGGATTATCCTTTGATCTGCAAATGGTGAAAGTAGACCAAATGTCTCTGCTCAATAAGCCTCCAATTTTGGGGATAAAATCGGATGAATAGCTGGGGACATAGGTTGCAGGACGGGATTAACTCCTACTCGGTTAGGGTTAGTAGAGAAGTTATTCCCTTTAAGTACTGATTCTGGGTCTTGAAAAAGAGGCCTCACGCTCTCATTGGCCCGAGAGGTATTCGATTTGTTGATTGGATCACAAATCAATTGTTCATTAGATGATCAATGGGACTTAAGAAACCAGACGTAATTTTCGGGGTAAAATAGAGATTCGATCCAGCCATTATTACGAACAACCTGTGAAGGGTTAACTTACTAATCATGGTTATATCAAGTGAATATAATATATCTATAGTGAGGGAAGTTTAGCTATGGGCTTTAGTGGAATCACCCATTAATTAAAGATGGGGGTTAGTTCGGTCTAATGAGTTTAGCCGATTAATCTCGGATCGTTGGAGCCTATGATGTGTAGGTCTGCGAGGTCCCCCTACTAGCTCGTAAATGGATTAACTCTAGAGTAGCGTGAGAAGTTAATTTTAAGTGTTCAAATTAGAATTAAACGGAATTGAAAAAATATGATTTAAATATGATTTAAATATTTGAAGATGAAATTGTGTAAAAATTAATTTAATATTTTATATTAGAATTATTTACATTGTTTAAATATTATTTATTAATTTTATTAAGAAAATTAATTTATGAAATTAATTTTGTAAAATTAATGATATTTTTGATTTTATTAAAAGAATTGATTTATGAAATTATGATTTGATAAATTGAAAAAGAAAAAAAATACATAATGGAAAATCATTTTTCCATTGTCCTCTTCAAGTAGCTTACTAATAACTCATTGCCTTAAAGCTTCATTAACTCCAACCATGAGCTGCATCTCATGCAGTTAATCGCTTTGCATGAATATCTACAATATATTGAACAGATTGGAGTGATTTTGAAGTAAGACAATCGAAATAATTTATCTGAAAATTTTGAGAGAAGAAAGGTGTTCTTCATTTGGGTTGCAGCTGTGAGCTTATCTCTAAATTCCCCTAATTCTGGCTTTTGAGTCCCACAACTCAATCTAGCGCACCAAGAAGATAGTAGAAAGATATTGGGGTGGTGTACAACAAGATTCAGAGGAGATTTGCAGCTGCATTCAGGCTTTGAGGAAGTTCTACAAAGGTATGTCTTGAAACCCATTTATTTCTGTCGAAGCATGCTTTCATTTCTGCCAAAATTAATGATTTAGAGTGTTTATGGATCCTGGTCACTTCGGCTGTACGATGGTATGTTCCAACAACTAGTATTAAAGCATCTTATAAGCATTCAATTCAATTTAATTTTGGTTTGGTGGGTGATTTATATGAGTTATATGAAACTGATGTACTAATATGGTTTTTTGAGTTGTGGCTTTTGGCTCTTTCTTGATGAGCTTTTATGTGTTCCCAATAGTCTGTAATTTATTTGGAGTCATTAGAGTTAAAATTAAGCTGTAATTTGAAGAAACAAACGAAGAGGCCGAATTGCATATTCCAGAAAATACGCCTCTGTTCATATCGTCGTTGAGCTTCAATAGTTAGAAGATCATTTAGCTTCATGCATTAGATGATGTGAGCAAAAGCTAAACGATCGTTAGCTTTGGACATTGATCGTTGAGGTGTTGAGCGTTAAACAATCGTGTAGCTTCGGGTGGGAGCTAAGCAATGCGGTGAAGAGCTATACGATAAAGTTACACGATCGCTTACCACGATTTTTTACCTCTATGTGGTAGCTAAGCGATGTGTTGAGAAGCTAAGCGATAGCATTACACCATCGTTTACCTATGAGCGGCAGCTAAGTGATGCATCGAGAGCTATACGATAGCACTAAGTGATCGCTTACCTCGTGCGCGCACTAAACGATCAACTTCATGCGTTAGATGATGGCGCTAAGTGATCCTGTAGTAATTATTCGTGCTAAACGATGGAGTTGTGCGATAGTGTTGGACACTAAGCGATCATGTAGCGTCCACTGGCACTAGACGATGACACTATATGATAGAAGAAAAACACTACACGATCACGTAGTTTGATCAAGAGCTATGCAATAGTTGCTAAATGATCACGCAAACACTAAACGATCAGGCAAATGCATGATGGTGGTCGTCATTGCTTAACGATGAGACTTAGCGAGATTTTGAGCATGGAGCGAGAGTTTCCGGTTCGACCGGTTCTCTTAGGCTCCGATCCGGTTCAGCCTCAAATGGTTTTTGGCTGGTCTGATTTAGATGGTTTGGATCCGGTTCAAGCTATTTGAATTCGTTTTGGAGCGGTCCGAAAGTGGTTCAGAAGCTGTATTATAATAATTAGGTTCTTATTTGCTTGTTTTTGCCAAAACTAAAACCATATTAGTTAGTGTTTAATTATTTATGCATGTGATGTATGTTATAATTAAATAAATCTTGTATGTGCATACAGTATGCCATGTAGATTTAAAATCCCACCATAGGAAGCATGTTACATGCATTGAAAGTATGTTATAAAATGTTATCATATATAGTATGCATATATATAATAGTTATATATAATAGTATGCAAATGAGTTTAGGGTTTCTTTTATTTAATATAATAGTTATATTAGATATTGAATGCCTTTGTTGTATGTTGTAGTTGTTTAGAACGTCTTACATTTTGTAAGCTGTTATAAAATCGTGTTAGACATTTAAAATTCATTACAAAGAACAGTTGTATACTCACTTAGGTTAACCACTTGTTTTAATAGTTAAAATAGGTCGTTAAACTTGTAAAACTAGGGTTGAAAACTTCATCAGTATATAATCCTGTTGAAGGCTGGGGGTACTTAACTTGATGGTCTACAGAACACCTCCTACCTAAGGAATATGGTTGAATAATTGAGCATTGGTAACTGGTTTTATGAGCTTTCGAGAGTGGTGTGAGGTAATAAAAACAGTTTATCACCTAGACATCGTAGGTTTAAATCCATTTATAAGTGTTATACTTGGATAAACCACCTAGACTTAGGGTTGTTTTTATTAGCCGAAAAGAACCTAAGTATAAATTTATCCAAACATTTAGAACACTTTAGTGGGAGATTAAAAGTTATTAGCTCTCACGTCCTCAAGAGTACACATCATGAGATCTATGCTCGGCTTCGTGTGGATTTTACCTCGACTGTTTCATTCGAAAAGTGTTTGCATGGATCAATAACAAGGTGAATGAGGGAAGTCGTTCATAGTAAGTGGGTGAAGGAAATGTGTCCACATTGTCCTACGGTCTCCTTCATTAGTCTGAACCGTGAGATTTCTAAGTTGCGCCTGCTGTCGTTTTTAGGTAGCATTAGCTAGTCGTTAACTGCAGTGATCCCCACAGAAGGTTGTAACATAGGATTCGGAACAACTCAGGCTTCAGTAAAATGAATAGAGTCTTATAGTTTCGTCTTGGGTATTTGTCTTCTATTTCAGAGGCATACTCATACCATTTTGTAATATCTGAAAATGGCGAGTCTATACTTATAAGACTTACTAAGTGTTAGTAATGATCTTGACCGAAAATGATAACTAAATTACTATTGGAATATGAGTTATTCTGGAGATAGTATTTAGTCAAGAATTGTCTTGTTTTTGTGAAGGAATTCTTGACTGCCCTTCGGTAGCAATTTTCTAAATCAGTTAAGTATCGTTGCAAAAATAATTATTATGGGTACATTATCACTTTGTTAAATCTTGATTGGATTTAAAATCAATTCATTTATAGAATTTTTTTATACTTTCAGAATGAGAGTTCAATTATACAATTGTTGGCATTGGACAAACTAATCGCAGATAATTATGTGACATGGAATTCAAATTTGAACACAATACTTACGATAGACGATTTGCGATTTTTATTAACAGAGGAATGTCCTCCCATTTCTAGCTCTAATTCCAACCAAACTGTTCGGGAAGCATTTGATAGATGGATCAAGGCAAATGATAAAGCCCGTGCTTATATTCTCACAAGATTATTTGATGTTTTGGTGAAAAAACATGAGAATATGAGTATTGCCAAAGAGATTAGGGAATCTCTGAGAGGGATATTTAGACAACCGTCCTTCACCCTGATGCATGATGCTATCAAATACATTTATAATAGCTGCATGAAAAAGGGGACCTTAGTTCATGAACATGTCCTAGACATGGTGGTCCACTTTAATGTAGCAGAAGTAAACGTCGCTGTTATGGATGAGAGAAGCCAGGTTGGTTTTATTCTGGAATCTCTTCCGAAGAATTTTCTACAACTCTGTACGAATGCTTTGATGAATAAAATTGAATACAACTTGACTACTCTACTGAATGTGCTGTAGGCTTTCCAGACTATGTTGAGAACTAATGGTCTGGATTCGGAAGTAAATGTTGCTTTTACTGAGAAGAGAGGAACGTCCTCCAAGCCTGATGTTGCCTCCTCTTCATGGAGTAAGACTATTCCAGCGAAGAAAGACAAAAGGAAAGGGAAGAAGCCTGTTGGCAAGAAAAGCAAGAAAACCGCTGCAGAGAAACGAAAATGTTTCCACTGCAATGAAGAAAAGCACTGGAAGAGAAATTGCCCTAAATATCATGCTGAGAAGTAAGCAGAGAAAGCTAAATAGGCAATTTAGTTCCTGAAGACTACTTACTCAACTTGACCAGTGGCAGAAGTTGCTGCTGATGATAATATTACCTGCTTTTGTGATCACGTCATGAACATATAATACATATTTTTGTTCTGAATGAAATATTCATTTTCAGAGAAATATGTTTGTTCAATCTCATAGCTACTTCTGTTAAGAATCATAATTGTTAAAAGCCATTTGCAAATATCCAGATATATAAACAGCTAAGATCAAAGTATAATAAGTTTACAGATTTCTAGATCTGACTGTTAACAAAAGTTTTAAGGTAGGTCAGACACATCTTAATCAAAGAGTTTAGAGTACCTCAATTTAGTGGGAGGAAAGTGTGCTTCCTGGTCATTATTGAGAATTAGATGCAATTCCTCATATAGTTTAATGAGAAGCCTATTGTATACTAATATATTTACATTGATTCTCTCGACTAAAGTGTTTGAGAATCACCTAGTAAGACTAGGAATACCAAGTTAATAACCTAGAGCAAGTGGGAGAAATATCAGGTATGGGATACCGAATGGCAAACCATGGGTATGGGATGCCCTAGTTTATTGTATTTCTCTATAAAACTCGAAAACTCAGCCTTATATATCGAATATATAAGTTACCACTGGAGTTTTAGTCCAAGTGAGAGTTTGTTGGGTTTTATGTCCTAAAACTCGTGGTTTGAAACAATAGAACTTATTCTAGATATTAAATAAGTTGTTATTGAATATATTGCTTTTAGAAATCCAATAAACCTAAGTCCCTTGACAATTACATGAGTACTTGAAGTTTATGGGGAGATATACCAGTGGATCAGGTTCAAGTAAACAGTCAAAATAATCTATAGTATATGAATAAGGTTGGGTGCCTTATTCAAGTAACACTATTAGATGCGACCTACTCTATAGTTATTACAAAGAGTTGTAAAGTGCTACATACAAAGTGATCTTAATTTGTGTATGTTATGACGTGAGGAGTGGGAGTGTCCTATGCAAATGAGTTTAGTGCAAGATCAGACCACGAAACCAGTCACTCTTACTTTATAACGTTGTTTGTTACTTTATACCTTAATCTTGAGCTAACTATGAACTCCTGTTTGTTCGAGATTATCCTTTAATCTGCAAATAGTGAGAATAGACCAAATGTCTCTGCTCAATAGGCCGCCTATTTTAGGGATAAGATCAGATGAATAGCTAGGGACATAGGGTGCAAGACAGAATTCACTCCTACCCGATTAGGGTTAGTAGAAACGTTGTTCCCTTTAAGTGTTGATTCTGGGTCTTGAAAAAGAGGCCTCACCCTCTCATTGGCCCGAGAGGTATTCAATTTGTTGATTGGATCACAAATCAATTGTTCATTAGATGATCAGTGGAACATAAGGAACAAGAATTAATTTCTGGGGTAAAACAGAGATTTGACCCAGTCGTTATTACGAACAACCTGTGAAGGATTACCTTATTAATCATGGTTATATTGAGTGGACATAATAAATCTACAGTGAAGGGAGTTTAGCTATGGGCTTTAGTTGAATCACCCTTAGTTAACAAATGTGGGTTAGTTCGGTCAAAAAAGTTTAGTTGATTAATCTCAGATCGTTGGAGCCCATGATCTGTAGGTTCACGAGGTCCCTCTACTAGCTCGTAAATAGATTAGCTCTAAAGTAGCGTGATAAGTTAATTTGAAGCGTTCAAATTAGAATTAAACGGAATTGAAAAAAATATGATTTAAATATTTGAAGATGGAATTGTGTAAAAATTAATTTAATATTTGATATTAAATTAATTAGAATTATTTAAATTGATTAAATAATTATTTATTAATTTTATTAAGAAAATTAATTTATGAAATTAATTTTGTAAAATTAATAATATTTTCAATTTTATCAAAAGAATTTATTTATGAAATCAATATTTGATAAATTGAAAAAGAAAGAAAAAACACATCATGGAAAATCATTTGTTCATTGTTTTATTCAAGTAGCTCACTAATAACCCATTACCTTAAAGCTTCATTAACTCCAAGCATGAGCTGCATCTCATGCAGCTAATCTCGTTGTATAAATGTCCGCATTATATTAAGAGATTGGCCTGATTTTGAAGTAAGAAAACCGAAAGAATTTATCAGAAAAATTCGAGAGAAGAAAGATATTCTTCATTTGGGTTGTAGTTATGAGCTTGTCTCTAAGTTCCCTTAATTCAGGCTTATTATGAGTCCCACAACTCAATCTAGAGTACCAAGAGGATAGTAGGGAAGGTCTTGGGGTGGTCTAAAAAGATTCAGAGGAGATTTGCAGCTGGATTCAGGCTTTGAGGAAGTTCTACAAAGGTATGTCTTGAAACCCATTTATTTTTGCTGAAGCATGCTTTCATTTCTACCAAAATCAATGAATTAGAGTGTTTATGGATCCTTGTCACTTCCGCAGCACGATTGTATGTTCCAACAATAATATTGCCTAAATATACTTTCACATGTAATTGATTTGTTTTAATTTGTTTCTTTTTTTTTATAATCGTTATAATTAAATGAATTTATAAATTAAAATCAATAATTCATAATTGCATGCAAATCTTATGTTAAAATCATCTTTTAAAATAGTTTTAAAATATAATTCACATGGACCTAAGATCACTTTTCTCATAAGATGAGTAATTAAGTTTAATCTTTTAATCATTTTAATAAGATTAAATTGATTCTTCATTATAAGCTTAAATTTGTAACTTATATATCTATAAGGGACCTTTTTTATAAGGTTTTCCTGAGAACTTACCTGGAAAAGTGAATTAGATAGATTTGTTACAAGCATGTAAAGTTTGATTAAATTTTATTAAAAACGTTTAATAAGCATTAATCATGTTTTTTAACTATCCAAAGTAAGTGTTACTTTTGGGAAAATTAAACAAACACTTAGTTAAAATCAGTAGCCGGATTTTCTTAAGTTAATTATCCCTAGATAAAATGCTCAATGGGAGGAAAATAGGGTATATGATACTTCATTTTTCCTCTTCATATTTCTCCCAAAATGTTCACACCATGAGATATATGCTCACCCGCGAGGCACCTTGAGTGTCCCCCTATGAATGGTGTTTGTATAAATGAATACCAAAGTGAATGGAGAGAGTATTTATAATAAGTGGGAGCGAGAAAAGTGTAAACTGATTTCTTGGTCTCTCTCATCAGTTTGAAGTAAACTTTCATGCTAGGCCTCGAGTCACCTTAATTTTCCCCCTATGGATGGCATTTTTCTTGACGCTTTATTCAAACTCCATAAATGGATAAGGGTTACTTTAGTTTTTACCCCAATTGGTTTTTCCCTCCAGTTGACTCATTGGGGCGGAACTCTTGAATCTAAAATGAGGGGTTACACTTACGAGAAATGTTAAGCGAGTTTAACCATTTATACACCGAAAAATGGTGACTGATAGTTATAGTAACAAGGAGTTATTCTTTTTATTGGTTGAGATAGTCTCATTTTAGTGAAGGGGCACCTGATCACCCTACGATGGTTTTTGTCCTATCTCACTGAAGCGTCATTGCAAAATAGATGTCACTTATAGTGCATTAGATTATTTTGCTAAAATTGATTAGTTTTTCTAAATGGGTTAATGTAAGATATACTAATATAAATAATTTGTATGATTTTAAAATTTTAATTATGACTTATGTGACTTTAAATCTTCTCGTCACTAACAAATTAACAGGCGATAATTATACATCCTGGAAAAACACAATCAACACTATACTGATCATTGATGACCTCTATTTTGTCCTAATGGAGAAGTGTCCTCTTATTCCTGCTCCAAATGCGACTCGAAATATTCGGGAAGCATACGACAGCTCGATATAGGCAAACGAGAAAGTCCGAGCATATATCTTGGTAAGCCTTTTAGAAGTCTTGTCCAAGAAGCTTGAGTTCATGATCACTGCCAATGAGATCATATAATTCCTACAAGGGATGTCAACCATCCGCATAACTTAGGCACGATGCTCTTAAACACATTTTCAATGCCATATGCAAGAAGGGGCATCTGTAGAGAACATTTTTCTCAACATGATGGTCCACTTCAATGTGGCGGAGATAAATGGGTCTATCATTGATGAAGTCAGTCAAGTTAGCTTCATTTTAGAATCTTTACCTAAAAGTTTTCTTCAGTTCCATAGTGATGTTGTTATGATCAGGATTTTTATTCCTTGATGAAAAGCAATGAAAAAAAGGGAGAAGCAAATGTTGCCTCATCCTCGAAGAAGTTCTACGGAGGATCGTTTTCTGGAACTAAGTCTGTGTCTTCTTCTTCCGGCACCAAAAAGTGGAAGAAGAAAAAAGGTGGAAGAAGAATAAAGGTGGAAGGGGAAAGCTAACACACCAGCTGCTACCCAGAAGGGTAAGAAGGTCAAGGCTGCAAAGGGGATTTCCATCGCAACCACAAGGGACATTGGAAAAGAAACTAAACCAAATACTTGGCGGAAAAGAAGAAGGTCAAGCAAGGTAAATATGATTTACTTGTATTGGAGACTTGTTTAGTGGAGAATGATTATTCTACCTGGATAATTGATTCAGGCGCCACTAACCATGTTTGTTCTTCATTTCAGGGTATTATGTTCCTAGCGGCAACTGGAAGTTAGGATAATGATGATGCATATTGGAACTGGGTACATCGTCTCAGCTGTGGGAGTGGAAGGACTCCAGCTGACTTTACAGAATAAATATGCTTTCTTTGAAAATGTATATGTTGTTCCTTGTCTGAAAAGGAACTTAACTTCTGTAAAGTGTTTGTTAGAATAAAATTATTATATTCAATTCTCTATAAATAAAGTGTTTATATCAAAGAATGATATTAATATTTGTTCTGTTAATCTGGAAAACCATCTTTATGTGCTAAGGCCATTAGTAACTAAAACCCTCCTTAACACTGAAATGTTTAAAACTGCAGTAACTCAAAATAAAAGATTTAAAATTTCTCCTAAAGAAAATGCCCAACTTTGACACCTAAGATTAGGACACATCAATCTCAATAGGATTGAGAGATTGGTAAAGAATGGACTTCTATATGAGTTAAAAGAAAACTCTTTACCTATGTATGAGTCATGCCTTGAAGGCAAAATGACTAAAAGATCTTTTACTGGAAAACGTCATAGGGCCAAAGAACCCTTAGAGCTTGTACATTCAGACTTCTATGGTCCGATGAATGTAAAAGCAAAAGAAGGGTTTGAATGATTCACCACCTTTACAGATGACTATTCATGGTATGTATAGTTTATTTGATGCAACATAAGTCTTAATCCTTCGAAAAATTTAAAGAGTTTAAGGCCAAAGTTAAAAATGCATTGAATAGAACAATTAAGACATTTCGATCTGATCAAGGTAGAGTTTTTGAATCTTACATGCTAGAACTATTTGATAGAGCATGGAATTGTATCCCAACTTTCAGCACCTAGTACATCTTAGCAAAATAGTGTATCAGAAAGGAGAAATCAAACCCAATTGGACATGATTCGGTCTATGATGAGTTACGCTTCCTTACCTGATTCGTTTTGAGGTTTTATACCACAGACTGCAACGTATATTTTGAACTGTGTTCCATCCAAGAGTGTTAGGAGAACATCTTTGGAGTTATGGAATGGTCGTAAAGCTAGTTTACGTCATTTCAAAATCTGGGGTTGCCCAGCCCATGTGCTTGAGACAAATCCTAAGAAACTGAAACCTCATTCAAAATTGTGCCTATTTGTAGGCTACCTCAAAGGAACAAGAGGTGTTACTTCTTTGACGCTAAGGAAAATAAAGTGTTTGTATCAACAAATGATATATTTCTAAAGACCACCATATAAGGGAGCACAAACCCTAAAGTAAGATTGTGTTGAATGAAACTTGCAAGGAAACTACTGAAAATTAAACAATAGTTGTTTAATTACCCAACATCTCAATAAGGGTTGTTGAAGTTGGATCATATATAGCTCAAATCCACCTCAAATGGTGTGGGAACTTCGACGTTGTGGGAGGATTAAAAACCCACATGTCCGTTATAGGGTTTAAAAGATATCCTAGCTATAATAGCTGACGAAGATGTTGAAGATCCATTATCTTACAAGAAGGCAATGAAGGACGTTGACAAAAATTAGTGGATCCGAGCTATGGATCTCACAATGGGGGCTATGTACTTCAATTTAGTTTGGGATCTTGTAGATCAACCTGATTGGATAAAACCTATAAGTTGCAAATAGACCTACAAGAGGAAACGGGGTGCTGATGGGAAGATGCAAACCTTCAAGGCTAGACTTGTGGCAAAGGGTTATTCCCAAGTTGAAGGAGTTGACTATGAGGAGACTTTCTTGTCTGTTGTCATGTTAAATTCTATCTAAATTCTCCTATCCATTGCCTCATATTATGACTATGAGTTCTGGAAAATGGACATCAAGACTACTTTCTAAATGACAATCTTGAGAAGACCATTTATATGCAGCAACCTAAGGGATTCATAATCTAATGTCAAGGGCAAAAGGTTTGCACGCTTAATCGGTCCATTAATGGACTGAAACAAGCTTCTCGATCTTGGAATATAAGATTTGATACTACAATTAAATCTTATGCCTTTGATCAGAATGTTGATGAGCCTTATGTATACAAGAGGATCAACACCAGTTCAGTAGCTTTTCTAGTGTTGTATGTAGATGATACCCGACTCATTGAGAATGATGTAGGTCTACTGGCTGAAGTTAAGAACTGACTAGCGACCCAATTTCAAATGAAATATTTGGGAGAGACTCAATTTGTTCTGGGAATTCATATCTTCAAAGATCGTAATAAAAAATGTTAGCTCTGTCTCAAGCATCGTACATTGATTAGATGCTTGTCAAGTATTTGATGCAGAACTCTAAGAGAAGTTTACTACCTTTTAGGCATGAAGTTATATTTTCTAAGGAACAATGTCCTAAGATACCTGAAGAAGTTGAGGAAATGAGACGGATCCCCGATGCATCAGTTGTTGGCAGCCTGATGTATGCGATGTTATGTACTAGACCTAACATCTGTGAAGGATCCACATTGAAGGGACCCTTGAGCGGATGTGAATCTCTCAAATCCCATTCTTTCATAATTGAAAATATTACAGTGAAGAAGAAAACAATTATACATTTAAATAACAAATATACAGCATGCTGTAAAAATAAATAAAAAGTTTAGGGTTTCATAAACCTTACCTTTGAAAATGATCTTCAATGTAATCCTATAACACAACCACGAACGACGACCTCAGTATCCTCAGGTAGAGAACCAAAGAGGAATGAGTGCTCTAGCTACTTTGGAGGTTTGAGGGAAGTAGAGAAAGATTGAGAGAGAGAGAGAGATTTAGGATTTTCTTTTAAAAAAAATTATAGAAGTTTTCTATATATTTTTATATCTCTTATCTATTTTGCACGATAACGAATAAGACAAATTAGAAAAAACTAATTCCACTTATGTGAAAGTGGAGAGAAAATAGAGGGGAGGGAACCCAATAATTTATTTAAAATAATTAATTAATATTAATTAAAATAATTAATTAAATAAATAATTTAATATATAATAATATGATAACTACCTTATTATATAATATATATTAAATTATATGTTATATCAAATATAGTATATAACCTATAGCTTTAATATTGTATCATATACAATATAACCTATAATTTCTTTTCTCCTATTAATGACATTTAATAAAAATCATATTTATATTAAATTTAATAATATGAATCCAATTCACATGATTAATATTTGAATCATATTCAAATATTTATTTTCTCTCAAATAATGTATACTATATATTATAACAATTATATCATATATAATTAATTCCCTCTATTAATTTGCACAATTCAAATTATTCCAAAACCTTATTCTCATTTAGCCCTATTGAGCTACCGAGGGAACCTCATGGACCTATAACTTGAGGCTCCAACGGTACATGAATAATTAATTAAACTCTTTAATTAAATTGTTTACCATTCGTTAACTATCGGCTACTCTACTAAAGACTGACAGTTGCACTCTTCACACTACAAATATAATTCTATGTCTATTGGATATAACTAATCAACAGTACGATGATCTTTCACAAATTGCGCGTAATTACAGTTGAACCAAAATTACCGTTTTGCTGTTGTAGTTACATCTAACTTCTTAAGTACCATTGATCCTTCTAATGAACAATAAATCATAGTCCAACCATAATCAAATCCCTTTCGGGCAAGAAGAGGGTGTGGTGCCACATTGTTCAAGCCTTAAAATCAGCTCTTAAAGGAGTAACTTTTATACTTGTCTCAACATTAAGGAATGAGAAAATTTCTTATTGTGTAACTATGTTCCCAACTCCCTAATCAGACAAATCCTCATAATGGTAGGCTTGTTGAGTTAGCAATCTCGCCACTCTCAACCATACAAATCAAATGACCGTCCTTATAGGCAAGAGTTCACAACTTACTCAGGATTCAGGTCATGTTACCTATGGTCATCCTGGTGAAATCTATGTCTCGATTATGAATGGCATGACTAAACATTTTGTGGTCCGGTCTTATAAACACTCCTTTGTATAGAATATCCCTGCTCACATATCCCTACATGAATGATCAAGATCAGATTATCTATAGCACTTTATAACAATTGTAACACCAACAAAGCAGGTCATACTCGTAGTGTCACAAGGATATGGTATTCAACCTTATCCATCTATTACATACCATTTAGGTTATCAATTAAAACATGTTCCACTCGTATATTTCTACATACATATTTAAGCCACAAGATAACCTTGGATGTTAATTTATTGGTTTGTGG
This sequence comes from Benincasa hispida, assembly GCF_027475165.1. Classification (NCBI taxonomy): domain Eukaryota; kingdom Viridiplantae; phylum Streptophyta; class Magnoliopsida; order Cucurbitales; family Cucurbitaceae; genus Benincasa; species Benincasa hispida. The sequence continues at coordinate 38,511,690 of NC_143483.1, read as the reverse complement.
TTAATGCAACTAATTTTGAAATAAAACATCAAATATTTTATTACATAAATAAAATTTGTACATTACAAATAAAAACTATAGGCCCCTACGAGATTTAGGGCATCAACCCCAACAATCTGCTATGCAGTGGGGATAGTCAGTAGATATCAGTCTAATCCAAGATTTGATCACTTGACCATTGTTAAGAACATCTTCAAGTATCTACGGAGAACGAGGGACTACATGCTCGTATATGGTTCTAAGGATTTGATCCTTACAGGATACACGAACTCTGATTTTCAAACTGATAAGGATTCTAGGAAATCCACGTCAAGATCAGTATTCACTCTTAACAGAGGAGTAGTAGTCTAAAGGAGCACCAAGTAGGGGTGCATTGCTAACTTTACCATGGAGGTGAAGTACGTAGCTGCTTGTGAAACTGCTAAGAAAGCTGTATGGCTCTGGAAGTTTTTTACTAATCTAGAAGTTGTTCCAGACATGTCAAAGCCCATCACACTTTATTGTGATAATATTGGTGTTGTGGCTCATTCCCAAGAGCCTATGAGTCACAAGTGCGAGAAGCACATAAAGCGGAAGTATCATCTCATCCGAGATATTGTGCGTCGAGGAGATGTGATCATTACGCAGATAGCTTTAGAGCACACCGTTGCTGATCCATTTACAAAGGCCCTCAAGGCTGAGGTGTTTGAGTCTACGGGACATGCCACATTTAGTCTAGGACAAGTGGGAGATTTTGTACTGGGCGTGTTATGCCCTCATTTATTGATTTGTATAATTGTATATTAGTATGACTTGTATATTGTACACCCCACTAGTTTTAAGACAAGTGGGAGATTGTTGGGGTTGATGTCTTAAATCTCGTAGAGTCCTGTAGTCTATAATTGTATTGTACAAAAATTTATTTACATAATAAAATATGAGATGTTTTATTTGACATTTAGTAGCATTAAACCCACAAACCATTAAACTAACATCCAAGGTTATCATCTGTGGCTTAATCATGTATGTACAGATATACAGGTGGATCATGTTTAAGTGATAACCTAAATGGTCTGTAATAGATGGATAAGGCTGGATACCTTATCCTGGTGACACTACGAATATGACCCGCTTTGTAGATGTTACGATTGTTGTAAAGTGCTACAAATGATCTGATTTTGCTCATTCATATGGAGACATGTGAGCGAGAGTATTCTATAAAAAGAATTTTGTATAAGACCAGACCACGAAATGACTAGTCTCATTATATAACACCGTTCATAATAAAGACTTAAATTTCACCAGTGACTTGAATCTTGATTGAGTTGTGAACTCCTACCTATGAAGGCAGTCCTTTGATTTGGATGGGTGAGATTGGCCTGATTGTCGACTTAACAAGTCTACCATTTTAGGAATTCGTCTAATTAGGGAGTTAGGAACACAGCTACACAAATCGGAATTCACTCCTTCCCCAACGTCGGGAAAAGTTAAAAAATTGCTCCCTTAAAGATTGATTTCTGGACTTGAACAATGTGGCGCCACACCCTCTCCTGGATCGAGAGGGGTTTCGTCATTGTTGGACTATGACTTATTGTTCATTAGTGGGATTAGTGGTACTTAAGGAATTAGATGTAAATATAGGGGCAAAACGGTAATTTTGGCCTTACTGTACTTACGAATAATTTGTGAATGGTCATCGCACTGGTGACTGGTTATATCCAATAGACACAAAAATATATCTGTAGTGAGAAGAGTGTAGTTGTTAGTCTTTAGTGGAGTGTCCGATAGTTAATGGATGTTGAATAATTTAATTAAAGAGTTTAATTAATTATTCGATTACCATTTGAGCTTCAATCTTCAGGTCTATGAGGTCCTCTCTATAGCTCAACAGGGATTAAATGAGAATCAATTTTGGATTAATTTGAATTGTTCAAATTAATTGAGAGAATTAATTATATATGATATAATTAATTTAAATTTAATTATATATGATATAATTAATTTAAATTTAATTATATATGATATAATTACTATAATATATTTGATACATTATAATATATAATTTATTTGAGAAGAAATAAATAGTCGAATATGATTCAAATATTAATTATGTGAATTGGATTCATATAATTAAATTTATATTAAATGGAATTTATATTAAATATCGTTAATGAGAGAATTAAACTATAGGTTATATTGTATTGGAAATAATATTAAACTATAGGTTATATGTTATATTTGATATAACATATAGTTTAATATATATATATTATATCGTAAACTGGTTATCATGTAAATATATATTAATGTTTTATTAAAATTATTTTTTAATTAATCTATTTTATTTTTTAACTTAATTTTGGGAGGGAGTTGTAACTCCCTTCCCCCTATTTCTCTCTATAACATACTTGAGTGGGAGTGGTGCAAAGAGTTGTTACCATCTTCTTCTTCCCTTGAGTTTGACAGTACAGAAGACACATAATTATTTCTGAGAAAAGTTCTCAAGTTCTCTGTTCTTCCCCTCTTTCTCTCTCAAACTTTGTTCTAAGAGCCCACAACTCCTTAGTGATTTTCATTCCATTAGAGAATACAGAAGGCTCTTTTCGTGGTGGTGACCATTTGGATCGAGTTTGTTTGTGACAGATCCGGAGAAGGGAAATTCGTGAAGAAAATTTCTTCAAGGGTAAGTCCTTTCTCACCCTAATTCCTTTTTCATTTATGTTTGCATGTTGTAAATTTATTATTATGCATAATATTTGTATTGTGTAATTTTGATTTTGTGAAAATAAATTTTGGATCGATCTCCACGCTTCCGCTCAAGGACCTTCAAAGGTTCCTTCACAATAAATTTCTAAGCCACTCATACTTATGCCCCCACAATAGTGCTTCTCCTAGTAGGCTTCTAAGTCACTCGACCTCCTATCCTGCTAATTTTAGAGCAATAAATTCAGACTCCATAGTGGATCTTGCTATAAAAATTTGTTTTGTAAACTTCCATAAAGTAGCTCCTTTACTCGATAAGAATGCATCCATTAGTAAAGCTTACTTCGTCATTCTAAGTTACCCAGTTCGCATACCTACCCTTCTAGTATGGTAGAAAAATATTAAAATGCAAACCATAATTTATTGTACCATTAAGATACCTTAATAAACGATGAAGGGCAATCAAATGATCTTTTATCATAGGTCTATTATAATTCATAAAAACATAACACTTCCTATAATCTTTGCATATTCAGATCGAGAAATACTATCTTCCTTATTTTTCTTAAGATTCATACTAGCATCATAAGATGTTCTTATAAGAGAATCATCAAAGCAATCAAATCTCATTTTTCAACGTGTAATTGATATAAAGAAAATCCATCTTTAGTTTTCCTTATCTTAACACCAAGTGTCACATCATCCTCACCTAAATCTTTCATTTCAAATTGTGAGGATAAAAATAACTTAGTATTATTACTTACATCTATATTTGTATCAAAGATTAGCATACCATCAATATACAAACTGATAATCACACAATCAGCTCAAATAAATTTGAGTAAACATGTATCAAAGGATATTAATAAATATTCATATAATCAGCTCAAACAACTTGAGTAAATACTTCTTTACATCTATACGATGCATTATACAAATGCTATCAAGGGTTTATAAGGGTTATTTCAAATATTTTAGTCATATGAGAATATGCATAAAAATATTGGAATATTCATTTAAACCTAACTAGTTTGTTAAGGGCTATTTCAAATATTTTAGTCATATGAGAATATGCATAAAAATATTTGAAAATTCATTTAAACCTAACTGGTTTGTTTCCTTTTAGAAATTGAAGATCCATGTTTAATTTAATGTCTCTTCAAAAGTTGCTAAATCACATAACAACCATAAATCATCAATCTTCATTTTCTTTTTTCAAGATCTAAGACATGCATACTTTTACTCAATTGAAATTATACATTACCCATGATCATTTCTTTATCTAATAAGTGTGGTGATCATCTCCTTGTATAACTAATGTGGGACTTTGGTCGCATTCCCAACATTCCTCCCCTTGAACAAAGGATCACCGAGCCTCCCCTCAAATAGTCATTCATCTAAGCGTTGTAAATATTAGGCATTTTGCCTGGGGGAAAAGCTAGATAAACGAAAGAAGAAATTTTTTTTTCGGAGTCCGGCCACGAGAAATCTTGTCTAGGCTAACTCTTCTTCACTAGGGCATGCTGCTTATTTGACAAAGTTCAACTATAGATCATACCATGAAATACTTTGGAAGCTCCACTACATCTTTGCTCAACATAGCTAAACTAGGGGCATGGTTCCAATGCCACTTGTTAAGGACAACAATCCTCCACATATCTCTATAGTGGTATGATATTGTCTACTTTGGGATTAAGCTCTCACAACTTTGCTTTTGGTTCCACCCCAAAAGGCCCCATACTAATGAAGATAACTATCCTCACTCATATACTATCTAGATCTTGAAAAAAAAAATCTGATAAAACATTACACATTTTATACCCGACAATGTCTCAAACTACCATCAATTCTACAAGCTTCCACCTAAAATGATGTTACATATATTCATACTACAAGTTAGATGATGGTCAAAATAATGTATAGAGTCAAATTTTATTTAAAAGTAATAATAATACTTTATGGAATTAATGGCCATACATGATGATTTATGACATAAATCATGCTCAAGTAGATCACAACAACATCTCATTTAAGATAATATAGTTTAATACTCAAGAATTATTCAAATATATAATTGTTCATGCAATAAAATAACAATAAAATAAAATTACTAAATTTTCATACCATATGTAAAAATTAAATTTATGGAACAATCTGACAAACCACCACTACGTGAACTAACTATGTCAGCACATGCCACATCAACCTCATCAATCGATAGCAAATTCAATCCAAAAGTTCAACAAAGAGATTACAGTCCAATGGATCAACAATCAACACCTCAAACAATGGAATGATGCATAATTTCTTGCCAAATTTTTAATGGTTATAATATCTAGTATTATAGATGTTATTTCCTTGTTTGGATATTACACATAACAAAATCTCACAATTTTCTGTACATAATAGCTCTCACCATGAGCATATTTCTCTAATTTATATTTCCTTCTTTTTGAGAAAATAGTCCCTAATACATTTTTCAACTAATGTACCAATGACCTTTTCTCAAAACTAATGGTGAATTAATTATTATAAAGATTATTATAATTCTTTTCTTGTATTCAGGAGCTCTCCTTTGAGCATTATGGTTTGAACTTTTCAGGAGGCTTTTAGACAAATGGTCACATAAAAAAAAAAAAAAAAAAAAACTTTAGTTATTGTAATTGTATGTCAAGATTGCCTAAAGTAGAGTTTAAGAAGTTTGTATCACGTTTAACCCAATTTTTAACCCATCAAAATATCTTCAATATATGTGAAACATAATCAAATCAAGAAAAAGATCACTAGCATCATCATCCAAATTGACACTGATGGTTAACCACAAAACTCAATATATCATGCTACAAGACCCACATATTCCAAAAATTCTATCACAAGAACATATCCAACATAAATTAATCACTACTTTGTTCATCACAAAGTGCAAACTATATATGTTGAGTTGTCACTCCAAGTTCCTCAAATCATGTCTCTGGTCGAATGATTTTATCAACAAATTACTATTATTTAAAATTAATAATAATAAGTGCACCTATTTCTTTAATTTAGTTTACCAAAATTAATACTTTCTATCTTTTCTTAATTTTCCTTCTTAATTTGGAATGAAAGTTTCTCTTAATATTAGATCATCCCTTATTAATCTCAAAACAAGAATCAAAGTATAATATCGCTAAAAATTTATTCCCAACACAATTCATTCATAAGGAGTAAAGCAGGCTAACAATCCAATTATGTTTATATGTTAAAGAGAAAAATTATCCTCTTAATTTTGTACCTCTTCATTCATTGAATCCAAGTTGATCCATAATTTCAAATTCAAAGTTCCTCACCGACATCCAAAGAGATGGTTTTCTCCTCAAATAAGAATGGCATGCATCATTGTCTCCACCGACATCCACCGCGGACTCCAGTCGGGATTCTTCAAGTTCCAAATTGATCGATTTAGCTGAGAGATCACAAATGTGGATTCCAATTCGAACTCAACCATGAGATGAACCTTTTTAAATTTGATTAAGTGCTTTTTTTATGACCTAATCTAGTTTGGAGCAGTTGCAACGATGAGAATGGTGTAAGATCCATCGACAGTTCTAGTATTCTTGATTCGATCTGGAGAGGGAGATCGAAGATGGAGGTTGAATTGATCGATATTCTTTAATTTTGCTTTCAAATTATTAGTCATCGTCAATTTCGGATCTCAATCATTGTTGTATCGTGGAAGATCTACGGCCTTAAAAGCAAAATCGACACGACTTCGATGCTAAATCGCGAAAAGTCGATTGCTCCCCAAAGTTAACGCAATACCCTTCTCAGACGTGCACTCGTCGAAGAATGATTGGAATCGACTGAAAACTTTGTTCATAATGAAATCATTTTTAATAGAGAGAAATACCATGACAAACTCAAAACTCAAGAATAAAACAACTATTTTTTATTTTTATAAAAATCCAATAAAAATATTTTTCTAATGTAGAAAACATTTTAAATCTTAATTAAAAATAAAAACGTTTCATATCTAAATTAAATAAGAAAATATTTTATATCTAAATTAAATACAGAAAATTATTTTTTAATTTAAATTAAATATGAAAATATATTTAGAAATCTTTTGCTAACATTATGACAAGTCATTTTAGCAAATAACTAACTGACTAGTCATTCCTAACCGTTATACTAAAAAAAAGAATGATTATGACATATCGTAGGTAATATCATATATTTTATTCGATAGTATTTTAAAAAATTGAAAGATCAACAAGAATATGGTATAATTTCACATTTTTTTATATAAAAAGGAAATAAAAGTTAAAAAAGGAAATAAAAACCCTGACTAAACCTAATAATTATGATCTATTAATATAATTATATCAAGAATATGTATTTGTCTCTTGCGGTTGCCGTTCTTGTTCTTGGCTTCAAATGAACCATGAAATAAGTCTTTTATTATTTTAGATTTTGGGTTGATTAAACCTTTTTTTAATAATTTTTTCTTAAAAAGAGAGAGAGAGAGAGAGAGAGAGAGAATTTAGAGAATAAACAATGTATATAGTGGAGAGTATACTGCTATATTATTTTATTTTTAAAAAGTTCAAATAAAATTATTGTATTTGGTTGAGGTTGATGTCAACGATAGCTTTAAAAACATTATAATCAAACTGTCTCCAACTTAATTATAACTTTTTAAAGCAAATTAAACAACTTATATTTATATATTTTAAGTTTATTATTGAGAATGCTATATTTAAATTAAAATGAAAAGTTTGCTAATTGGAAAAAGATAACTTTTCATTACATTTAAAATTAATATATATATATATATATATATTGATTGAATTATAAATATCATAGGGTTCAAAACATTATATATACTCTCAACCAAAGTATTATATGTTCAAATTTATATCCATTATGTGAAAATTTAGACAAAAAAAAAAAAAGGAGTTGAACTTAATGTGACAAGTAAAATTTATATTTGGCGAGGAATAACGTTGACGTGAAAAGTAAGAAGAGATACCTATACTCGGTGTACTACTTACCCACACACTCTGATGTTTAAGTGGGTGAGTGATTCAAGTGTGAAAAATTAAGAATTTTAGTGTGAAAAATGAATTTGACTATCTATGAAGCTATAATATGGTGTATTTATAGGAATAGATGACCTAAGTTCTTCCCAATAAAGTTTCGAAGCTATATCCAGATAACCCTTTGAGGAATAGCCCATAGGTATTTTTGTAGGCCTTTGATCTCGAAGCTGAGTACGTTGGGCTGAGACAACCCTCTCTTCTAGGTCCATTTTGATTTTAGAGTGCGTTCCATTAGTTTATTATATATATTTTTTATCCTATATGTAAATTGATTTGTATATATATATTCAAAGTCACATCATCACTAAATTAAAATTAGAATAACCAAAATAGATTATAATACTAATGAGAACTGAATTTAATAAAAAAAAAAAAAGAAAAAGAAAAGAAAAGAAACTACATAATATAAACATTCAAAACTTCTAAATTAATAATAAAAATAATATTAACGAATTGTCATAATGATATTTTAGTAAGATAAAAATAATGAAAAAAATATGAAAACTTATGAATAAAACATAAAGTTATTTGAGACCTTTTTAAAAATATACCTTATAATTGAGTCCATTTGACACAATTTCTTCACCCAACCATTATTTTTTTCTCACTTTAATAGAATATTTAATGGTAGTAAAATAAGTTTGAGTGGAAATTAAAAAATGTGAACAAATTGAAAAAAAAAAAAGAAAAAAGTTGATGGAGATGTTAAATTGAGTTTAATAGTGTGTGATTATAAAGAGTTGTAGATATGGATCTATGAGAATCTTTGATCACATGGTGATTTTGTCCAATTGATCAATATCGAAATTGATCTTATAAAAGATTATGATATTCTAAATTAGACGAATTTCTTTTATATAAGGTGGACATCACAACCACCAACTAATTTACTTATTTTTCTTTTTCCTTCTAATTTCGTCCATATGCTTGGCATGCTTATTTAAGGCCAAATCAACTTTCTTTAAAGATATTACATACCAACTAATTCATTTAAATCTTATTTTCTAAAAAAAATAAAATATAAAAAAAAATACCTTTTTCTAGATATTGGCGTCATGATTTCAATCATATATAGGTTAAAGATATTTCGACTCAAGTAAGTGACAAACTACCTTATAATATTGATATTATCTTCTTAGCTTGGAATATAAGAATCAGAACTTTTGAATACTGCTATTCAATTCAACGATCTGTTTTTCCTCTTATAGCTCATAACTAAGGATTAAAATATTGTCAAAATGAGTTTCGCTCAATCACATTGACATGGGATGGATGTCACAATTTATTTTTTAATATATTCTTATTATGGTTTTATTTTTTTTAAATAAACATTTAAATTCTTGATCAAAATCTAAAACTAAAACAATTTTTTTTAAAATTATGTTCTATATTGATAACCATTCGATTTTTTGCTTTTAGTTTTTTGAAAATTAAGTCTATAAATATCTCTTTCACCTCGAATTTTTTTAAAAATAATGTTATTTTAATATTTATTGACAAAAATAGGGTTGGTTTGAAACTATTGACAAAAATAGGGTTTGAAATTGTGGACGGGGTCTACAATTTTTTAGTCCACATAAATCGTGTACCCGTCCACGATTTAAGGCTAAATTGTGTACCCATCCACGATTTAAGGCCACCCATAAATCTTTTTTTTTTACATTTTCTCCATCTTTCTTTTTATATTTTTTTAGCGTTCTTGCATCTGCGAGAATCTTTTAATTGAATCAAATTTCTAGCAACGAATTAAGGTTAAATCTATTTTTTTCCACATTTTTCTCTAACTTTTGTATTCTTCTTTTATTTTTTAGTATTTTTTGTATTTTTGGAGAATTCTTGAAATTCAAATTTTTAAAGGTCTACAATAAAATAAAAATTGAATCAGATTTCTAGCAACGAATTAATTTTAAATTTTTTTTTCACCTTTTTCCCAACTTCTATATTCTTCTTTTATTTTTTAGTGTTTTTTTTTAATTTTCGGAGAATCTTTTACTGTGAAATTCAAATTCTGAAAGGCATACGGTAAAATAAAAATTGAATCAAATTTCTAGCCACGAATTAAGTTTAAATCTATTTTTTTTTCACATTTTCCCCGACTTTTGTCTTTCATTTTTTTAGTATTTTTTGTATTTTTGGAGAATTTTTTACTGTAAAATTCAAAATTTTAAAGACTCATGATAAAATAAAAATTAAATCAAATTTCTAGCCAGGAATGACGGCTAAATCTATTTTTTTCACACAGATTTGTTTTATAGGAGATTTTTTTCAAAAAGATTTGTTTTACGTGAAATTCAAATAGATTTGTTCCCCTTTGTATCCACTTAAATCAAAAAACAATAAAAAAATAATAAAAATATGGAACTCACGGACCCGTCCACGAGTTTGTTATCCCGGGTACACGATTTTGCTATCCTATTTTTGTCAATACTTTTTCTCTCCACCTTACTTTGTTAATTTCTTTCCTATATACCCTATTTTTGTTATTACTTTGAAAAAATATACTATTCTTGAACTTATCCCTTCACCTCTAATGTTCTTGTTGTTGTCTATTTTTTACCAATGTTTTGAAAAGTCAAGCCAAATTTTAAAAATCAATTTTTTTTTCTTTCGAAATTTAGTCTAAAATTCAACTATTTTACTAAAAAAAGACAAAGACGTCATAAGTAATCGAGAGAAAATAGACTTAATTTTCAAACATAAAAAATTAAAAATCAAATAATGGCTAAACAAGATCTGCATTTTTTTTTTTTAAGATATTTGAGGGTCCTCTGCTTAATTTTCAAAAAGCAAAGACAAAAAGTATATTTTTTACTATTACAGTAAGTGGTTTTAATCGTATATTTTTAGTTATAAATAGTTAAAACCCATTAAATAATGAGTTTGAAAATTGAGGGTATCTTATAACTTCATTATTCTCTGCATTAATGGACAAAGCTGTGTTCTAAGCAGCCTAAAACTGTTTTGTTATCTCATCTCATGAGTCAATACTTAATTAATTATGAGGCCCATCTTTTTCTAGAAATATAATTTAATAATAAATGGTGATTAAGCTGTTTATATTGGACAAATAAGAGATATTTAGCATTATAAGTCAAACAAAAGCTTTAACTCATGAGTAATTGAGGCCAATATTGTACTCCCAAAAAGGTTATATATGCAAAAAAAAAAATGTTGTTGAGATTTTGAATGATTCAAAGGAATATATTCAATGTTATATTCATTTCATATTTCTTATATTGACCTAATACATTTGTGGCATTACTTAACTTTTGGCATAGATTTCAAATCTTAGTAATTTTTTTGTCTTACTTCTCAATTTTAGAAATGGTATTGTACAAATTTAAACAAAAATCTTATTTTTGTTATTTGACAAGAATTTTGTTTTTTTTTTTTTCTTCAATTCGAGGGATCTAAAATGTGTGATCTTACTTCTGGTTTACTTTGTTTTGTATTTTTCTTTATAAAAATATGTTTTAAGTTTTAGCCAAATTTTAAAAAGTGAAAGGTTGTAATGCATTTTTAAAAAAATATTTAAGATTTGGTTAGATTTAAAAATAGTGATAGAACAAGAGTAATTATGAGGGAATAAGCTTATTATTTAGTTTTCTAAATAGTATTTGTTTCTTTATAATTGCATTTACATTTTTATTTATTCAAGAAACATTTGAATTCAAATTCACAAACTCAAAACACAGAAGTCTTTTTTGTTTTAATTTGTAAAATGGGGGATTTTCAAAAATTAAAAAAAAATAGAAAAATTATTTACACAAAATAGTAAAATTTAATCTTTTTTTATAGAGACTGATAAAAGTCTATCAGTGTTTTCCATTTGAAAAACTGGCCACTGTTTCGTTGCAGCAACTGCTAAGAGACACCGAACGGATGTCATTCGTGCAACAGGTGCAAAGGTTTCTTCATAATCGATCTCATACTCTTGAGAATAGCCTTTTGCCACTAACTGAGCTTTATAATGCTCAATAGAACTGTCAGAGTGAGTCTTGATCTTATAGACCTACTTGCAACCAATGGATTTTTTTACCAGAGGGTAAATCAACGTAGTCTCATGTATGCATCTTGTCTAGAGCCTGAAGTTTTTCTCTCATAGCTTACTGCCACAGGGGATTAGTATTTGCCTCGTGAAAAGAGGTAGGTTCATTCAAGGAACTGTTAGTAGAAAACAGTAAAAAATTTTGAAGACGAGTAAGATGTTCCTATACCCTAGTGGAGTGTCGAATAGAAGAAGCAGGGTCATGAATAGGTTCATTTTCCACATGTGAAAAAGATGGTTGATCACGATCAACAGAGACTGGCACAGATTTCTCAAATTCAGATTCAGAGAACGATACAGAGGAAGGGAAAAGATCAAAAGCATCGCCAGAAATATAAGGAAGGGGACTCAAGAGAGAATCATGAAAGGTCGAGAGACTAGAGAACATAGTGTGCTCCCCAAAGGAGACATGACAAGATATGCGCGATCTGTTAGAAAAAGGACCCCAACAACGAAAACCTTTGTGTTCATTTCCATAGCCAAGGAAGCAACAGAGACGTGCACGTGGTTCTAATTTGGTATGATCATGGGGGTAAAGAAGTATAAAACATGCACAACCAAAGACCTTGAGGTTAGAGTAATCAGGAGAAGTACCATATAAGCTTTCAAACGGAGAAGCATTTTGAAGAAAAGAAAAGGAAGGTGATTGATTGTGTAGACAATGGTGAGAGCGGCTTCACCCTAAAATTTTGCAGGATAGGAGGCAGACAAAAGTTGGACCCAGACAGAGTCCAGAATGTGACGATGTTTCCATTCTGCTTGCCCATTCTGTTGAGAGGTATGGGGACAAGAGCGCTAAACAAGAGTGCCTTGTTGGGTGAGAAAGGAAAGGAGACTAGAGTAGTCCTTATATTCCAAAGCGTTATCTGTACATAGAACCTTGATTTTGCAAGAGAACTGGATGTGAATGATAACGGGTAGAAATGCACGTTATCATAGTGCTAAGTTCTTAAACAATGTTGGCTTGCATTGATAAAATGTGTTAGATTGCGTCCAAAAAGCATTAAGTTTATTACATTGCGGTCGCATGTGTTCAGCGCATAGGAATAGTTGTTTTTTGTATTTTTATGCAGAATATGCATTGACGCAAGGCAGAAATTGCGATCATAGGAAATCATTGGTCAAGCGCAGCATTACCGCAAGGCTTTGCGGTGATTATGTTCGCAAACATTTGCTCAAGAAGGATTGCCGCAACTTGGTCAGCGCAACTTGGTCAGCGCAACTTGGTGGGCGCATCTGGGTGAAAGGCATAATTAATCGCGATGGGTCAGAAAGCTGATGACGGTCGAATCCGAATTAAGTTGACAGTCGCTAACGATAACAAGTACATTCAGTTTTTCGGTGACAAATATTCGGTACATCAGTCAGGGAATTAAAGCCATCCCATCTGTGCAATCATAAGAGAGAAGCCACCTTTCATCCCAGAAGCTCTATAAATACCGAAGGCAACCTTCAGAAAAAGGGTTCGAAAATTCATAAGTTCGGATCAGTTAGCTCAGCACGTCTTTATCCATAGTTTTCCTTTTTATTTTAAGGCGGAGCAAGAGAGGAGTAGAGATGCCGGAGAACGCTCAGGGCAACTCAAGAGATAACTGTGAGGCGTAGAAGTAGAGAGCGGGCCGACTCTCGCAAAAGCGAGATTATCTTTTGAACACAAGTAGAAAGAAAGTGTAAAAGCCTGGGAAGCAAGAGATTGCTACCAGGCTCTTTATTCTATTCTTGCATTGTTGTTTTGTACTTCATCTTTATATTTATACAATGGAAGTTCTTATTCTACATCTGTTCACTCTCTTAGTATGCATGAGTAGCTAAACTAGTCGAATGGGATGAGAAGAACTAAGCTAACATGACCTAGGAAATTCATTGCTTGTGATTGTCTTGTGTTATGTTGTGTCAAATATCCCTTTAGATCTACGAGAGAGAGAGTCTAAAGAAAGAACCTAAGACTTGAGAGAGCTAGGTTAGAATCTAGACTCGAGAGAGTAAGATTACAACTGCATAAACAAGAGATAAGGAATTAGAGATAAGCTCTGTTTGCGAACCTGCATCGCATGCATCCTAGAGACAGGAATGATATTATGTGGTCGCCTTATTTGTGTGTGTGTCATTTTTTCATCGCATAAATAAGAATAGAGGCTTATGTGTAGGTCCTATAGACTTATCGCATATATCGCATGCATTCTAGCCTTAAAAGTCGTGGCATTCGCACCGAGAGGTGGTTTACTGTTGTATGCATGTTGCATGAACGCATCCTAGGAAGTGTCAGCCGAAACTTTTCTCAACCCGTTCACCGCATACTCATCGCATCTTTCGCTTTATCAACTCTTTTCAAACTCCGCCGCATTTTTTATTTTTCATTACCGCAAACAATAACCTCAACAACTATTTATTTATTTATTTGGTTAACGCAAAGTTTTCCTAAAAAATACCACTGCAACCTGTTTTTCCAAGTCCCTGAGTTCGACCCTGGACTTACCAGGAAACTCAGTGGGGTATACACTTGGATTCCGCTAAGGAAACTTGAGTGCTCAACGCATTTTCACCATCGCATTTCATCCATAATTCCACATCATAAAATCAAGCATCAGTGAACCATATTAGCAAAATCAATATATATTTAAGACAGGGAAGAGCGATGTTTAAGAAAATAGATCCAGGTATACCGAGATTAATCATCAATGAACAAGACAAAATAGCGATGCCCATTAATAGTGGAGATAGGAACAGGTCCCTAAATATCTGAATGAACTAAGTCAAAGGGTTGATCACTTACAGAACTAAACTGAAAAAAAAATAATGTAGGTTGTTTTGCAAGTTTGCAATTCAAACAGTGAAAAGATAAAAATTTAAATATTATTCAAATTGTTACTAGAGATTAAATGATGAAGTTTTTCGGAAGAATCATGATCGAGACGAAGATGCGACTGATATATAGCAGAGCCAGTGACAGCAGTAGAAAGAGAACAAACAGGAAGCTGAAGCGATGTGAGTTCAAACAATCTTCTCACTTTGTGATCTCTACCAACTGTCTGTCCCGTCTACGAATCCTGAACCTGACACCCAATAGAAAAAAAAAAGACACAGGTAAACCAAGATCACACAGTTTCCTTACAAAAACAAGGTTAAAGGTCAGATTTGGAACACAATAAGTATTGCAAAGCTGCAACTTGGAAGTGTCAATGGAGCCAACATGGGATATGGTCATACAACTGCCATCAGCAGCATAGATGGGAGGAAGAGATTTGGCAAGAGTGGGTGTAGTTAGAAGAGAAAAAACAGACGTCATATGGTTGTTACAAGCAGAATCAAGAAGCCACTTATTACTTGGGGAGACTGCAAGCACGAAAGAATTGGATGAAATCACCTGTTTAAGCAAGTCTTGTAAGTCACTCATTTAGAAAGTAGGCGGAAAAGGTTTAGAATCAATAGAGGAGACAGTAGCAACAACAGAAGAAAAACTAGGACCAGGTTTAAATTGTCGAGACTTGGAAGTATGTCCCAGCGGTCGTGGTGGTCGTGTAGAGCAGTTGTCCAAAATATGACCTCGTTTGTGACAGTATCTATACTTGAGTTTTGGGTAGTCAGCAAACTTATGCTCAGTAAGCTCGCAGTTTTTACAGAAGGTAGCTCTAGAAGTACCAGGTAAATGAGTGCTTGCGAGAAAAACTTTAGATTGCTTGGAAGAAGTGATACCAAGACGTTTTTCTTCAAACAAAATTTTCTGAATTGCTGCATCTAGTGACGAGAGGGGACTACAGTGTAGCAAAGCAGCACGGATCGACTCATATTCTGGACGAAGCCCCATAAGAACCTTGATAAGACGAAGATGATCAGTACTAATTTTAACTTAATCCAATTATGTCCAAATTGGCTGAAGCGTGGCCAAATAGTCATTAACGGATAGCCCTGTCTCCTAATTTCCCTATCTCCTAATTAAGATTAAAAGAGTGTTGTACAGCTGGTAGTAGTGAGCTAAGCCAACGGACTGGAACCGGGTTGACAAGAAATCCCATAGACTCTTGACATCATCAAACACATCAAACTGAATGTGAATGGCTGGTATAGACGCATTTCTGAGCTAAGTGATTATTTGATGGTTTTTGTTGTTCCAATCCTCTAATCGTTCGATAAATTTAGTATCGCCCTCAGTGGATATCTTGACTGGTTGAGAAATATCACCAGTGACAATGCACCATAATTTACGCCCAATTAAAAAAACTCTTCATTTGATGAGCCCAAGTAATGTAATTTGTTCCATCAAGAATAGTACTAATGGAGTGAAATACATGATCTTTTCCCATGTGGCATGGTGGCTTGGGAAGAGAAGAAACTGGCTCAACTGATTCGCTTGACTGAAAACGGCTCAGCGGCTTGGCTTTGACAAATCGGCTCAGCTCAATCAACACAGATCGGCTCGGCTCGGCTTGACAGATTGACTCGGCTTAGCTTGACAGATCGACTCCGCTCGACTTGATAGATCGACTCAACTAGGCTTGATAGGATCGACTCAGCTCGGCTTGATAAGATCGACTCGACTTGATTGGATTGGCTCGACTCGCATCAGATCTGAAAGCATATCGAATCTGGAAGACTTGACCAGATATGGAATTTCGGAGCTGGAAGGCTTGATCAGACAAGCGAGGAGCTTCGAACAGAGGGATTACGCAGGCGGCGACAACGGCGGATTACATAGACGACAGATTGACTGGAGCTGGAATTTCGGATTGCACAGGCGGTGAATTTGATCGAATTTGAAACAGAAGAGCGTAGAAGCTTAACAGACTAGCAGGTGAAACTCGCATCGAAGCTTGGCCAGACTGGCGGAACAAAGGAGTGTCAAAGCTTGATTGGACTGGCGGGTGAACTCAGGTTGCGCAGGCGGCGGTCTTGACCGGATCTGGAACAGAGGAGCGTCAAAGCTCACTGGAGAAACTCGCATAGAGAACATAGGTTGCGTCGAAGCTCACCGGATCTAGGGCGCACGGAAACGAGCTGGATCTGAGGAGACGTCCATCAGAAAACTTAAAGCGAAATAGATTTGAAGCAATGAGAAGTTATGGAAGAAAGAGCTCTAATACCATGTTAAAGTATGTATTTATCAAAAGTATGTATTTACAAAGAGCGTACATAAGTATAAATACTACACTAAAGCCTAAGAATAGAGTCTACAAAATCTCTAACCATATTAAAGATCTCCAACTAAGACCAACTAAGAGGACTAAGTATACATTCACAATAATTAACTAACAAACAAAAAAGGAGAGATTTTGGTATTAAATGTCTTACCAACTAAAATGTTGTATTTAAAGAGAGAACCAAAGAGGGTATGTTTCGATGTAGTTGAGATTGACTTATACAATTGCAACCATTTAATACCATAGGTCCCATTGGCATTAAAGAATTATTGAAACTAGACCCTTTTTTATTTTCTAAAAAAGTAAAATCATTATCATTTTAAATTTTTCTCTCAACTCGAACTAACGATTTACGTCTCCCTATAAACATCATAGAAAAAGATTTTAAAAAAAATTAATGCATTCTTTACGTCTACCTTTTTTCTTCCCTAAATAACCTTATTATGTTTTGATATAAATATTATCAATTATCCTCCTAAATTTGTATTAAGAAAATTATTTTAAATGATAAAATTACTGAAAATATTAACAAATAATAGTAAAATATCACGGTCTATATGTGATTAATCGTGATAGACTACTATTTGTATCTATTATGACACAAATAGATGCAGATGGTAGTTTATCGCAGTCTATTGTAGATAGACAGTGAAATTTTGCTATATTTATAAATATTTTTGTTCATTTTTCTATATATTTTGTGTGTGGAGTTTACATAAATAAAGTTATTTATTTCTTTTTACAAAAAGAACCCTTCAAATCTCCAATTACATTTTAAAAATTAAATTGCTTCTTTCATTGGTGAATTGACCCATCGTAAGTATAAAATTGGGAAAATTTTAAAAATATATGATAATAGTTACAATTACACCATCAAACTTTCAAAGCTAAATGTTGGAATTTGTGATTGGCTATATTTGTTGAAGGTTGCTTGGTTCTTCCAATTTGGTTGTTGTCTCAAGAATTATCGTGAAGATTGTCTAGAACATTGCCTTTCATGTAGGATTATTTCTTTCCTTATATATGCGTTTTCGAGTTTTTATCATAATACCATTAATAATTTTTTTCCCTTTTTTATATGAATGTCGATTTAGAGTGGGCTGGGTTTCCTTTTCCACTGCATCTTTTTAAGGTTGTTTTGCTCCTTGTTAGGGTTGCCTCTTTTAGATTGAATATCCATGCATTGAGAATTTTTGTGAGACAGTCGACATGTTTGAAAGTTTGTTATGTGTTTGATTGGTTTTGAAGAAGTGTTTGTTGGAACAATATTGGTTGCGACGTTTGTTCTTGATCTTTGGGTGAATCAAAGATCTCTTCATTGCTTGGAAAGGGATCTTCTAATTTGGGAGCTTAAATTTATTATGTAAAAAAGACTTCACATCAAGGTGAGAAGATTATTATTGAGAAGGCTTCTCAGTTCTCACTCTTAAGAAGAGTCTAAAAGATAGCTTACTAATATTCATACTTAGGGGTGCCTAAGTAACTTCGGCAGAGATTTTACACTTAAAGGGAGAGTCTAAGTGATCTTCTTGAGAGTTGAGCTATTTGTACATCATTGTTCTTGTCTTTTATTTTCAAATAAGTACAATGTTATAAACCGCTTAACTTCAAATTAGTAAAAATATCTTTTCCCGAGCATACTGCCTTCTGAACGTATGTGGTATTTCACCAAACTGGATTAACAAATTTTGTGTTCTATTTATTTATGTTCATTGTCTTTCTTTCTAGTTGTACTTGAAATTACATATACATTGTGAGTGACATTACTATAGCAATTGGTTAAATACTTCTTTTTCACTAAATATTGAGCCTTCAAACTTATACAAATGTTATACCCTCAAACTTACATAGTTGTAGAAATTGTAACAATTCTACAAGTTTAATAGCTCAATTTTTATCATTTAAGAATCCAATTTCTACAATTATTGTAAGTTTGAGGTTCTAATTTTAGCACTTATATAAATTTGAGGTTGCAATTGCAACTATCACCATGTTTTAGGGGTGGTTTTTGTTGAAATGCCTTGAATCTGTTTGCTGACGTTTTGAACAACCTAGTATGGAGATCTCAGTTAGAGTAGTGCGCTATATAAACTCTCTAACCCTAGAGATGCCGTTTTGATGTAATTTTGAAAACATTCTCTCAAATAATATTGTTCTCCCTCTGTCCGTAGACGTAGCTAACACACTGTTAGTGAACCACGTATATCTATATATCGATCTTCTTTATCTCTACGTTCCTTTTTTATTCTTTAATTGTTGATTTCGCAACAGCTTTTATAATTTGCATTAAAATAATTTATTAGCTAAAAGATATCAAATTTCGGGGATTAAACTATTAGTCATGATGATTGTTTATCTTCAAATTAATGAGAATGTTCCATTTATATTTTTAAAATAAAAACCTATAAAAAAATACCAAATAATTAAATAAAAAAAAGGTAAAAAATTTATTCAATAGAGATTATTTATAAACGAATATTGGAACTTTGGGTGATAATTGATTTAATAATAAATAAAAAAAAAAAAAAAAAAGAATAAGAATCAATTTATTGTGTGGATTTTAACGATCAAGAATTGAAACATTGACGGTTGAATAAAAAATTTAATATTTTAATCAGTTGACATATATTGATTATCGAAATCTAGGTTAGTCAACAATGATAAATTTGTTTATATAGAAAGAGTAAGAATCGTGCAAAAGAGAGAGTTTGCACATCGATGTAGCATATGCCATATCTAACTCTGATCCTTAAATTAATCAATGAATTAAAAAAGAGTATAAAACTCCAACTCAAATATAATTTACTTCTCAAAGAGCCTTCATAGTATATTTATAAACTCTAATACCCTAATCCTCTTAAGATTATATTTTAAATTCTATTTAGGAGGTTTTTTAAGGTTTAATTGATCAGGCAACACAAATGGGATAATCCACAAGCCTGGCAAGTTGAGGAGCATGGAAGGACCTCCAAACCTATTCCTACTAGAGTTTATTGGACTGGTCATTACAAATGGGATTATTCTCGAGTTGATTTACCTAGCTCAATCTCGGCCCAAAGTTGAGGTCGAGGAGTTCGACATGGTTAAAAATCATTCATTTTTCTTTCCCTAAGCTTTTTATTGGGCTCTATATGTCAATTTTAGCCCTGGCTTTTTTTTTCTTTAACTGATTTTGTGCCACAATGTCTCTCGAAACAAATTTTCCTTTTGTTCAAAATTACTCACAACAACATACGTTAAGGTTGACCATTAAGCACGCAACTAAGATTATATATTGTTAAGTATATAATTTTCATCTGACCTACATCTTATTATCTTGTATAATTTTAACAAACTTAACCAATAATTCTTAACTTTTTCATTAAACAAATAATACTAACAACATATAGGTAGGTTTCTTGCTCTATGTTCATATAATTTATAGCTAATGTAGAAACAAACATCTTTCTAACTCTATTTTGTCATTTTTTTTAAGAATTTTATTTCGTCGATTAAATGCATTTATATTAAATATTGTGAATATAAATGTAAAATCTTTTTTAAAAAATTTTAAGTATAATTAGGAGTAGGAAGATTTAGACTATTTTTAGTCCCCATTTGTGAACGTATGTAGAAAGTACTCCTCTTTCTTAGGTACCTTTTCAAATAATCTATCCTTAGAAAAAGTTGAATGCTTGTGTGTAAAGAATCTTCAATAATAATGATATAGAAAACCCAAATTTTCACACCTATCACCTATGAAGTGGAGAGAAAGTAGTCATTTCTTTATCAAATTTGTGTTTTATTTTTCTAAGTGGAATATTCTATTATTGGTAATTCACTAAGAATTCCATAAACTTTATAAAGAAAATATTATTAGATGCCATATTCTTTCAAAGTAAGCTTTAGCTTTTAAACATATTGGGATTTTAGGCATCATCCAATAATACTACTACCTTATGAAAGCTATTCCAATAAAAAATTAGTGGACTATGGCTTGTCTTCTTGAACTATGGAATTATATCTTAATTAATTATTTTGATCAAATGAGGAATATGCAATATGACCAAATAATTGAATGTGTATGGACAATTACCTTGAATATTCTTTTCCTATTATGAGTCAATTAATTGATTTAATTCACTACTGAAATATACAAAAAAAAAACATTTTCTAAATAAATAATTTAGAGAGGTAAAATGGATGGGTTAAGAATTTGAGTTACCATTACGAGAATATATGTGTTTTATAATAATTATATTTAAATGTTGTACTGTAGAAGGCATTTTTAAATCATAGTTTAACTGACATATAATATTTATTGTTTGAATCCTTTACATTATATTATACTAAAAAAATTGTTAGATATCCATTATTTTGTAGTCAATAAATGACAATTAACTAGGAATATTTTTTTAAAAAAAAAATTGAAAGATAGACATGTTTTTCACATTTTATTTAACAATGATTTCATTAAAGAAACATTGAAAATCTTAATCAAATTTAAAATAATAATAATAATAATAATAATAAAACTAACAAAATAAAAGAAAATAAAAACCAAGTTTTTTAAATTACTTTTTTTTAGATTCTAATTTTTTTCTTTGACTAAATGTTTCTTTAAGAAATGTGAAAACATTAAAGGTTTCTTTAAGAAATATGAAAACAATACTAAAAGTAAAGGGGAAAACAAGCATAGATTTAAAAAAAGAAAAATAAAATAAGACGGAGAAACTATAAATGTATCAAACAATGCTTTGTTTTTTTTTAAAAAAAAAATTAAATTAAATTAAATTTGTAAACAGTACTTTCACATGTTAATTTCATTATATCGTTATCTATTTTTTAAAATTATTTTAAAAAATAAAACCAAGTTTTAAAAACTAAAAAAAAATAGTTTTTAAAAGATTTCAAATTTTTAGTTAGGAAAGATAAAAACTATGAGAAATAAGTTATATGAAAAGAAGCATAATTTTCAAAAACCAAATGATTATGAAAAGACCTAAATTATCTTTTAAGGAATTGAACGAGATCTTCGTACGTACGTATGTATATGTAGTATTTCATTGATGTTTATTGCAGTAGAGTAATGAGAGAGGGAGATCAAGGAAAAGGGGAAATGATGGTACGATTTAACTTTTATTGTAAAAGGGAGAACCGATGGTCTTATTTTGCTTGATTGGTGCTCCTTCTGCCGAATTTGAAAGCAACACCACTTTCCTTTATTCTAAAACTTTAAAAAAAAAAAAAAATTAAAAATGTGTGAAAAAAACAAAAGAAAAAAATATATATATAAAAAAAAAAGGAAGAAAGGGATGGTAAGAAAAAGTCTTGTTGCTTTGATCACAAGAAGCTACCAAAACTTTATAGAAATGAGATGTTTGCTTGCTTAAAGTTTGACCTCTGATGACATGATTATATAATATATAGTTCACATATTTAAATTTATTTATAATTTTCATTTTATATGTAACGTAAATAAAAGCTCTTTTCCTTTGGTGGGGCTTTTCTTGCACTACTTAAAAACACCTTTCTCTTGGATCCTCATAATATTCCATCAATTACCCTTTTTTTATCCATTTCAATTTTTCACTTTTGCCCCAAAAGAGTTTTTTCCATCTCTTTTTTAATATTTTATTATTATTATTATTATTATTATTATTATTTTCTATTTTTTTAACTTTACCCCAATTGATAATTTGGGTTTTTAGTGGATAATAGCTACAACTTAAGTCAATAGATTGGTGTTTGACAGTTCATCATCCTACTTGGAAGTTTTTTTTTTTTTCTAAACAAAAAATAATGGTTTCATTTTAGTCTTCAAACTCTTTAATTAATTAGTTTTTGTAGTATAAAAGTGTAACCATTGATTCCTAACTAGAATAAAGAAAAGGATTGTTTTTATTTAAGTTGTAATATATATAATTTGAAGTACCCTTTCATTACCATTAAATACATTCGTTTGTTAAATATGTTTTTCATACATAAGTTGCTGTCGGATCAAATTTTGAATAAAAATTTTATCTTACACACATTTATTGTTATGTTTTTAAAACTATAAAGATTAAGACAATGGTTGATTACAAATAAATATATGAAGATCTAAAATCTCGTTTAGTAACCATTTCAATTTTTTGAAAATTAAGCTGATTTTCTCCTATTTCTTACCATGATTTGCATCTTTCTTAAGTACAATGGTTGAATTCTTAGCCAAATTCCAAAAACAAAAACAAGTTTCTAAAAGCTACTTTCTTTAGTTTTCAAATTTTGATTTATTTTTTTAGCTATTGGTAAAAAGAAGATAACAAAAAAAGAAATTTTGAGGTAGAAGTAATGTCTATAGGTTTAATTTTTAAAAATGTTATCAAACGAAACTTAGAGATTTAGTTGACAACCATTGGTATTTTTGAGAAGACAAAAAAAAAAAGTCTATTTTAAGTATTGTATTTTGGTATTAGATTCATTTTGTGAATTATAGTTCACTCTACTAGCTATCATTGGTAGGGTTTGGCAAAAATTGTTTAAAAAGACATAGGGGTTGCACTTAGTAGGGTACAACTTTTTCCTCACCAAGGAACCATAAAAGTGTCATCTTTTTTATAATCAATGTTAAAAAGTTCAAATTCAAAAAGATGGGATTCTAAAATATGAATTATTTATTAGTTCACTAATTTAAAATAATTTTTTAAAACAAAAAAAAGGGTTTAAAGTGCTGATGTCACCATTAGTTTTGTTCAAAAGTGGAAGGAATTATTGTGCAGATCATAGCTAGAATGATAATCATTAAACTATTCAATATTGATTTTTTTTTTTCCGAGTCTATTTTTTTCAATTCAAAGTTTGGGCTATCCCACTCCTGCCTTTTATTCTTTTTAATCTATTCTGACTTATTAAATAAAAGTTTTAGGGTTATATTAATATATGTTATCTTTATTAATTATCAAACTTTAATTTTATACCTTTAAGTTTTGAGTTTATTGTCGGACTTCAATAGAATTCAATTAGTTAAGATATTATATCTTTGATCAAAAGGTTACCCATATGTTAGAAATAGAAAAAGAAAAACAATTTATAACCCTAAATTTTTAGTTCTATCAATTCAAACCCTCCAAACTAATAATTTTATCAATTTAAATTCTCAACATTCAAAAGTGAATCAATTTAGATCATCTTATTAGTAATTTATAACTATTTTCACTTTTATTCCACTTAAAACCAACCCAAAATCATCTAAGTAGAAATACTTTTCTTCCAAAATCCATTCAAAGTAGAAAAGAAATGTATAATTTTAGTTTTTTTCAAATAAGTAAAGGGAAATTAAAAAACAAACTCATGAAAGAAAATTGCTAACTTTTATTTGATTCTAGCATTTTTCTTTAATGTTTCATTAATATCTACATTTAAAGAAGGGGTTGTGTAAAATTAGAATCTTAAAAGAGGGTATTGTAAAATTGATTCACTTATGAGAACCGATGATTTTAATATATTAATACAAGCTTCCAAAGTTGGTATAAATTGAATTTCAAAAAAAGAAAAGGAAAAAAGAAAAAGAAAAAGAAAAGCTGACTTAAAATCTAAATTGGAAAATCTGCTAAATTCTAATAGAAAAAAATAATCTAAAGTCCATCCCAAACAACAAACTCATCCAAACTCAAATTCTCTCTCATATTTCTCCATAGTGAGAGTGTCAATGGTATTAACTATATGCAATCATATTAAACTACATTTAGTCTAATACTAATTATTATTCTTTTTAAATATTGATTGGGAGGAAAAAAACATAGAAATGGAACAAGGGAAGGCATGTTTCCACCTAAATTTGTACCCCACCAACTCCAAAACTACACATCTACACAATTTTGACTAATTCACATTAACAATGACTTTTTAGCTCAAAACCATGCAATAAAAAAACATTGACAAATTTCTTTGGTTTTTATTTTTATTTTTTTATTTTATTTTTTTTTGGAAGAATGAAGAGAATTATTGTTCATTGAAGTCCAAAAAAGATGCAAATAGTGAAATGGAAATTTGAAGTGTTCACAAAAACTAATGATTCATTAGACTTTTGTTTCATATGAATTTAAATGCATTATTTTCTCTGGTTTGATTTTTTTCAGCTTTGGAATATGTGGAAAAATATAGGCTTGAACCTTAAGACTTTATCTAATTTAATCTTTATTATTCATTTCTCATTAATCATTTTACAAGATATGAACTCGTTTTGGGAGTTGACAACTATATAACTTGTTATATACGTAGTTATAAACACTTATTCATTCAACTCAACTTAAACTAATAATTCTATCACACTTATTCATTCAATTCAACTTAAACTAATAAATCTATCAATGGTGAAAAATAAGAGGATAATATAGCACACAGTCACGAATGTTCAAAACAATGTTGTAACACTTTGCAGAAAAACATAGATAAAGGTAGAAACAAAAACACATGCAAAACAGAAAAAACCTAATTCAGTGAAATACCGCCTAAGTTGAAAGGACAGTATGCCCAAGAAAGATAAATGCACTAATGCAAAGTAAAACAATTACAACATTGTATTTATCTGAAAAGACAAAGGTATAATAGTGTGAGACACGAAAAGCTTGACTTCTTGAATTAACACTTAGACTCTCCCTAAATGGGAGACTCTCTCTCAAAACACCATAGGTTTTCCCTAAGTATGGTTACAATAGTAGATGAACACTTAGGCTCCCCCTAAGTGTGAGATTCTTCCTCACCAATAGGTTTATATTTCTTTCTTCCAATGAAGCTCACTCCACTCTATGAACTTAGGATCTCCCTAAGTTAGAAAATCCTCTCTTCTTTTTACACAGACTTGATCACTACTATCTATCTGAGAACTATCAAGATCTCACAGGCTTTTCCACGATAGTCACACACTTGCAACTCACGTTGAAATCACAAGACAACGACGATAATGTTCTCCTATAAAAAACTCGCCTACCCTAGCAAACACAATAACAACCTTTAAATATGCACAATCGAATGCAAAATGAAACCTTAACAAATTATTTGAAGCCCAATAGATGGGAAAACAAAATCAAAGAGAATAAACTAACATAATCTTCTCGATAAGGAAACTATCGATATGCAGAAGCTGCATCTTGACATGAGCACTTGGC
Source organism: Benincasa hispida (assembly GCF_027475165.1). NCBI lineage: Eukaryota > Viridiplantae > Streptophyta > Magnoliopsida > Cucurbitales > Cucurbitaceae > Benincasa > Benincasa hispida. The sequence goes on along the minus strand of NC_143483.1, from coordinate 38,485,616 downwards.
TGTCAGAAACCACACATGTTAAGACATTATGAAAATAACAAGATATTGACGAGTTTTTTTGGTAAGTAGTCAAGAAACACACACGTCTAGATAGAGTTTTTGCAGATAGTGGAAAAAGAAAATGTCGCTAGTGTTCAGTTTGTCATCGACTCAAGTCATTCATTCATACGTCCATTTCCAACATGGGTAGTCTCTGATTGTAGGGCATTTCAGTCGTGTAGGTCTCCAATTTGGAGGATTTGTGTCAATGGTGGTTTTGGAGGTTGATTCCGAACGCTTTGGTCTTAAATTAGAGGTCGATTTTGGCGTGTGGTTTCTCAGTATCAGTGGGTGTATTTTGCTGGCAGTAAACTCAGGTTTGACGAAGATTGCTTAGGCAATTGGTCTCGGTCAAGAGGCCAAGAAATCGTGGTTACATTCTTCTTAAATGGTTAAATTACAAATTCTTGATTCTTGCATATTTCTATAATTGTAAACTTTTGATTGCTTTTAATAAAATTATTCCAAGCTGATTCTCAAAGTAGATGTAGACTAAAATAGTCAAACTATTATATATCGTTGTGTTCTTTATTTACCGAGTTCGATTTATTTTGTTGGTTGTTTGCATACTATTTGGGCATATTTAGAGTTTGGTTTATTTTATAGTAACTTGACAGTAGAAAATAGTAGAGGGTTTTAGGCATACATTCGACCAATAGCTTGGGTTGTTTATATAGGATAGTAAAGCATAATTAATGTTCAAGATCATAATTGTCACTCTTAAATATTCTAACAGTTGAGTTAATACTCGCTAGACAGTTACACCATTCTTGCAATGAACACTTAAGTGCACCATCCACTCAGATTTTCAATGTTTCTTTTATGGCATGTCCGTTATGAATATGGTTGGTTTCGGACTCAATCACTTTGAGGTCTCCACCTAGACTCTCCCGATGGGTCCTTTTTGAGATATCCTAGGCTTTTTCATGGGTCCTCTTAGCTCTCTTGGGATCTCTCATTGGTCCTTTGAGATCTCTTAGATTTTCTTATGGGTTCTTTCAGCTTCACTAGGCTCTCTCATAGGTCATTTGAGCTTTCCTAGGCTCTTTCCATGGGTCCTTTGTGAAGGAACTCTTATCAAAGAGTACCTATGAGCAGAAGCAAGATCGTTCCAAATTCATTGTGACAAAAATACCTCATTCACAATCAGACATACAAGTTATGCATTTAACAACAAATTACAGCATGCTTTGAACAAAACTTAAATGCAAAGGAACGAGAGACATACCAGTTGAAGAACTCTTTTTCTCTTTAAATCTCGATCTCGTCAAGCCAGCAACTCTCATTGTCGTTAAGATCGTCAAGTCTATCGTCCACCAAATCTCACTGTCGTCTACCATCGAACGAACTTCTTAGAAAAAAAACAGAAAGGAGGACACTACCATTTGGTAACCTTGGTATTCTCGGAATGATAATCTAGGAACTGTGGGCTTTGTTAGATTTGGTAGAGGGGAGGAGGAAACGACGATAGTTTACCATGACCAAGTAAGTGGAAAAGGTATGGAGTCTATCGTATAGACGGGTGTTTGATCGTTTAGCAAAAGGTACACGATCGTGTAGTAAAAATGGTTGATCGTTTAGACGATCATTTAGTAAAATCGCTCAAGCGCGCGATCGTTTAGAAAAGACTATGCGATCATTTAGGTAATCCGCGCGTGTACACGATCGTTTAGGACAACTTAAACTATCGTGTAGGCTCTCATTTATTAGACGATGGGCAGTGTACTAAATCGTGAAGCGATTATCCAATCACTCTGCAGAATGAAAACCATTTTCATTTTATCCTTCAGTTACTAAAACTGAATGCAACCTCCCACTATCTCATTCGGTTATGGAGAAAAAAATCGCCAACAATTATCTTATAATTGTTTAATTAGAAATAAATATAATCATACTATATTTATAACCTATAGTTTAATATCACATCATATGCAACATATAAACCATAGTTCTTTTCTCCTCCACTAGATATAAATCATATTTATATCCTTTTTCCTCCAGTTAATGTATCTCATACATCATGTCAACTATATCATATATAATTGACCAGTTTAATCATATCATATATAATCAACCTCCATCTTGTCAATTTGAACACTTCAACTGACCCAAAAACTAATTCTCAACTTGAATCCATTGAGCTACTAAGGGGACCTTATGGACCTGTGGCTCGAAGCTCCAACGGTACGTGAATAGCTTACTAAACTCTTTAACCATGAGATCCACCATCCATTAACTGTCAGACATTCTACTAAAGACCAACAACTACACTCTTCTCACTACAGATATATTTCTGTGTCCATCGGATATAACCAATCAGTAGTATGATAACCCTTCACAGATGCTCGTAAGTACAGTTGGGACAATTTACCGTTTTTCCCCTGTAGTTACATCCTTAAGTACCACTTATCTTTCTATTGAATAATATAACATAGTCCTACTATGTGTAGACACCTCTCGGGCCATGAGAAGGTGTATGGCACCACATCGTTCAAGCCTCGGAATCAATTCTTAAGGGAGCAATCTATCTACTTACCCCTGCTTTGAGGAATGAGGGAATTCCATCTTGTGTAGTTGAGTTCCCAGCTCCCAAATCAGACGAATTCCCAAAGTGGTAGGTTTGAGTCAGTAATCTGGTCACTCGCACCCATGTAAATCAAAGGACTGCCCTCAAAGGCAGGAGTTCCCAACTCACTCAAGATTAAGGTCATGTTACATATGGTCATCCTAGTGAAGTGAAGTCTCTATCAAGAATGGTGTTATATAACGAGACTATAACACTTCGTGGTCCGATCTTATACAAAATCCTTTGTATAGGACGCCCCCGCTCGCATGTCTCTATATAAATGATCAGGGTCAGACCATCTGTAGCAAGTCACAACACTTGTAACTTTTCTACAAAGTGGGCCACATTTATAGCATCACCAAGGTAAGGTTTTCCTCCTATATCCATATACTATAAACCATTTTAGTTATCACTTAAGACGTGATCCACCTATATGTCTCTACATACATGCTTAAGTTTTAACAACAACCAGGGATCTTCGTTTATTGGTTTGTGGTAAAGCAATTAAAACATCCAATGTTTCATAAACAACAGTAAAGAAAATATCATATTTTATTACATCACAAGCGTTTGTTCAATACAGTGTTTACAAACTACAGGACCCAACGAGAGTTTAGGGCATCAACCCCAACACTTTGAGCTTCACTAGACTCTCCTATAAGTTCTCTCAGCTCTCTTAGTCTGTCTCATTGGTTCTCTAAGCTCTCATTAACTCTCCCGTGAATCCTTTGAGCTATCCTAGGCTCTTCTCATGGTTCCTCTAAGCTCCACTAGGCTTTCCCATGAATCCTCTGAACTCTACTAGGCCCTCATATGAGTCATTTGAACTTCACTAGACTCTCCTATAGGTTCTTTGAGGTCCACTAAACTCTCGGTTCTCTAACTTCTCTTAGGCTTCCATGGCTTCACTAGGCTCATCCCATGGGGTTCTCTCAGCTCCACTAAGTTCATTCCATGGGTCCTCCAAACTATTTTAGATTATCTTTTGGGTCCTTTGAGTTCTTTTAGGCTCTCTCACAAGTCCTTTGAGCTCTCCTAGGCTCTTCTATGAGGTCATCTAAGTTCCACTATGCTCTCTCAATGGGTCATCTAAGTTCACTATAAGCTCTCATGAGTTCCTCTAAGCAACTAAACCTATGAGTTCCTCTAAACAACTAAATCTACCTATAACTATATCTTTTAGGTTGCTCTCTAAAAAATTAATAGTTTTCCTTCAATTTTATCAAATAAAAATGACTAACACTTTATATTTCTGCCAAGTTCATACATTAGAACAAAATGTTTTTAAAACGTTAATTAATCAAACATATATATTAACTAAAATTTTAAGAAGCGAAGTAGATCTTCATTACAAATAAAAAAGGCACTCTATGAACCAGAACACTCTCCGAAAGCTTTTGTATTACTCACACTATTTAATTCCACTCTCAAACTAGAGAATACAAAAAGGAATTTTCTAGCCCATTCAATTTTAACGTGTTTCTAATTGGAACTATTTATAAAACCAAAGTCACAAGCTCCTTTCATAATGTTTGAAGTCAATCACTTCCTTAAATCTTTTCGATGTAGAACAATCACTCTTCTAATATTTTACCAAAATCCAACCTATCAATTTTAAAGATCAACCATTTGAATCTCTCTTTCTTCTACATTGTTTGAACAATTATGAGATTTTTTTTTATTGGACCTAATGGATACAAGCAAATTTCATCATTAATCTTCTCATTTATTTTTCTTTTTTTATGAGCAAAGAAGAAATGTGGCTTTTAAAAAGAGGATCCACGTTAGGTGTAAATTTTGATTGAAAAAGTTGTGTGTGTGTTTAGATTGGATTAAGTTGAGGTCTTTAAAAAACGCGTAAGCCCTAAGTCAAACTCACCAACGCGTGCGCTTTCAAAAAGCTATTTATCATCATCATTTTTATTATTATTTCTTTTTCCTCCCTCTCTCTTGTGACTATGATTTTTTTTCTTTTTCATATAATTTTAGTAGATTTGAAAAAGGATGTTGATTTTTTATTATTATCTTAGAAAAAAAAACATTTGAGGTCAAGAAGTAATTATTTAGACCACTCATTCTAATATAGGAGATGATATAATTTTTTTGATTTAAAATTATGTAAAATACATCTTTGGTCCGTCGACTATCTATTTGGTTCTTATGTTTTAAAATGTTATATTTTTAGTATAAATTTTAAATTTAATTTCAATTTCAAAATATAATTTTATCCCTGAGATTTGAGTTTTGTTTCAATTTGGTCTCTAGATTTCAAGATTACTTTTAAATACTCATTTTCAATATTTAGTGTTAAAGTCTATTGATTATTGTAAATGAATTAAAAGAATTATAATTACAGTACAAGAAAAATGGACTCTCTCGACGCCTAAAACGACCGGAGGGAGATAAATCGAATGGAGAGAGGATCTCTTCCAACTACGTAAGGGTGGCGTCGAGAGCGCTCGATAACTCTCGACGCATAAGTGAGGCGTCGGAAGTTGGTAAGAACTCTTGACGCCCAAAAAAGAGGCGTCGAGAGATGGGAATAGAAGACCATTCTCCACGAAGGATCTCCCGACACCTCCTATGACCATTAAGAGATATAAAAGAACTCTCGACGAATAGAACAATTTGTCTGAAGTTGGGTGTGAGAGTTTGTCAACACAGACCAAACTCCCAACAAGTTGCCCATGCCCCTCGGGAGATTAGCCAAACTCCCGATAAGTGCATTAATTCGTCAAGAGTTGTGTGGGAACTCTTGACGGGCATCATTGTCCGGTGGGAGTTCTATTATAAAACCCCCAAATCGAGTCGATTTTAGATTTTTCTTTCTTCTTCTTCTTCAAATCCTAGCAAATCAGATGTGTGAAAACCCCAAATCAAGGTTGCGGGAAGTATGTACTAATGATTAGGAAGTTTATGGTTCGAATTTCATTTCATTGAACTAAAAAGAAGAGTTATTAAATTGGAAAAAAATCTATAAATGGATTATTTAAAAGACAAAGAGTAAAATATTTATCCTCACTATTTTTAGTAATTTGGAGGTATATTAGTTTACTATCAACTCAACTTGATAGAAAAATATCAACTTATTTATAGAAATAGAAATAAAAAAAATATTGATAGACACTGATAAATTTCTATCAATTTCTATCCTTGATAGATACTAATAGACTTCTATCAGCCTCTATCAATCTCTATTAAAGAAGATTAAAATTTTGTTATTTTGGATAAATAGTTCTCTTTATCTTTCTATTTTTTAAAACCCCTTTAAAATATAAGGAAGCAATTTTAAAAGGGTAATTGTTTTAAATGATAAAACTATTGAAAATATTTTCAAGTAACAAAAGGTAAGTGTCTATCGGTAATAGACCGTGATAGACTTTTATCAATGAGTGACAGACTAAAATTCTATCACGGATAAATAATGATATTTTATTATATTTATAAATAAATTTACTCATTTTTTATTTAAAAAGGACCCATTTTAAAAGGTAGGAAAGTTGACTAATACATTTCTTAATTATTGAACTATTATAAAAAAGAATCCAAATCAATAAATCATAACAAATCAGACCAACAAAATGCTAAAACATGGCCACATAAAGGTCTAAATCTAGCCATAAAACACTCAAAATTAAACCAGAATTAAAATCAAGAAACATACAAGGAAAAAACACAAATCCAACTAAAAGTAGATAAGGCATATCATTATTATTTTTTGTAAAAAATAAAATAAAAATAAAAATCACCCAATATCATTTTAAAGGTTTATGACTCGATTTTCACCCAATTGTTAAACTAAAAAAAACTTATTGAGGTATTAATCTTACCCTTTATTCAAATTAAGGTTTTAATTTTAGGATATTAAAATTTATCGCAATCATATTTGGCTAGGTAAAAAAATCTTTTTTTAATGTATAATATAATTTTTATTAAATTAAAACTTTAGTGTCCAAACTAAATTTTTAAAAGTTTGTAAAAGGTCTCTGAACTCTTAATTTCGTGTTTAATAGGCTCTTGAATTTTAAAAATATCCGATTGATCCTTAAAATTTAAAATATCTAACAGATTCTCTAAACTTTTCAATTTTGTGTCTAATAGAAATCAATGACACATATTCACAAATTTTGAAAATTAGTTATTGATCTATCAATATTAGTTATAATCTTGAATTTTATGTTTAATAAAATTCTAAACTTTCTATTGTTTTTATCTAATAGATTCGAGAATTTAAAAGTATTAAATATTTAAAATCTACGTACCATACTCAAAATTTAAAATTTACACATCAATTAAAATTTTAACAATCTATTAGACATTTTTTAAAAATTCATGGACATTATTGGACATAAAACTAAAAGTTAAAGATTTATTATATACGGTTAAAATTCAAAGACCAAATAAACATGAATCTAAAAGTTGATGATTGACAAAGGATATAAATTTCTAATTTACATAATTTTTTCGCATCACTTTGACTTTTGTCTGAATTTACACATTTATTATAAAAGTCAAATTTTTATTTTTCATAATTTTTCTTTTTAAATAAAGAATCACTCTTTTTAGATTTTAAAGAAGGATGAAAAAGTAAAAAATTTGTGAATTTGAGGAGCACAACGTGAACACGGATACTAATAAAATATAATATTAAAATAAATATAATATAATATAATAATAAAATAAATTAATATTAAAATAAATTAAACATAATCTATAAATAAAAAAAATAAATTACCAAAATATAAAATAAGAAATTTCTATAAATTCTCCAAGTTCTCCAATTTTCATGGACTTTGCCTAATGTGTGTCTTCCAAAACCCACCAAATGCCACTATTTATTGATAATTTGGCAAGTAGGAGGTGGATTATATGGACACTAATAATGTGTAATGTTGAGACACATGGACAACACTTTTTGAAATGAGAGAATGACAGATGGTCAATGAAAACTAAGCATGAATATCTAATGGGCATATATTATCATAATATTTATAATACTCCCTCTTAGGTGCCCATTATATATATGAAATGTGCCTCGTTAAAGCCTTACTAGGAAAAAAACCCAATGAAACAAAAATCATAGTGAAGAGAAAAAAAATACACATTTCATATAATTTATACCCCTAAAAAGTATATTTACTCCCCCTTATGGAAACATCACTTGAAATCTCTAAGTCACTGCATTTCAATGTTGTGAATCAGTTTTTCAAAGATTGCGGTAGGTAATACATTTGTAAATAAGTCTTCCAGGTTATCTTTCGAACAAATCTTTTGTACAGTGATGTCACCATTTTCTTCAAGGTCTCATGAGTATAGAAAAGCTTCAGTGAAATATGTGTTGTTCTATCTCCTTTAATATATCCTCCTCTGATTTGGAATATGCATGCTGTGTTGTTTTCATATATTATTGTTGGAAGATTTTTATTAGAATACAAATCACATGTTTCACAAAATGTGCTGAGTCACTGATCTTAGTCATACACATTTTCGACTAGTCTCGTAAATTGCAATAATTGCAATAATATCCTCTGTTATGGTCCGTTTCACTAACCGCCACGATACAAGTAGTTCCTCCATATGTGAATAGATAGCCTGTTTGAGATCTAGCTTTGTGTGGATCAGATAAATATCCAAAATATGCATAACTAACTAGATCAAAATTTTTTGGGTTAATGCCCTAAATCTCGTAGGGTCCTATAGTTTGTAAACATTGTATGAACAAACTCATTATGTGATTAATAAAATATATGATATTTTATTCACTTTGTATATAAAAATATATAATGTTTTAGTTGCATTAACCATAAACCAATACACTAATATCCAAAGTTATCTTTGTAACTTAAACATATATGTGGAGACATATAGGCGGATCATGTTTAAGTGATAACCTAAATGGTATGTAGTATATAGATAAGGTCGGGTACTTTATCCTGATGACACTACGAGTATGCCCTACTTTGTAGGTGTTATAATTGTTGTAAAGTGCTACAAATGATCTAATCTTGATCATTCATGTACTAGACATACAAGCAGGAATATTCTATATAAAGGAGTTTGTATAAGACCGAACCACAAAATGTTTAGCCTCACTATATAACACCATTCATAATAGAGACTTACATTTCACCAGGATGACCATAGGTAACATGACCTGAATCTTGAGTGAGTTGTGAACTCTTGTCTATGAAGGTGGTCCTTTGATTTGTAGGGGTGAGAGTGACCAGATCGCCGACTCAACAAGCCTACCATTTTGTGGATTCGTATGATTAAGGAGCTAGGAATACTGCTACACAAGATGAAATTCACTCCTTCCTCGATGCAGGGGTAAGCAGATAAATTGCTCCCTTAAGGGCTAATTCCGAGTCTTAAACAATGTGGCACCACACTCTCTCCTGACCCAAGAGCGGTTTAGTCATAGTAGTGAAGGAACACTTAACAAGAGAACCCGTGAGAGGAAGTAAGATCGTTCCAAACCCCATTGTGAAAGAATATACACATTTACAATCAAACAGCACCAGTTATGCATAAACTTGAAATTGCAACATGTTTCATCAAAATAACAGTAAAGATCGAGTGAACATACCCTTGAAGAACTTTTCTTCTCGTATCTCTCGATCAAACAGCACGAACGCTCAACCGCACAACAATATCCTCGAACAGCAACGAGTAACACTCGACCCTCGATCCTCGAACTTGCAAGGAAACACTACCACGAGGCTACTTTGGTATTCTCGGTGTGAGAATCCAGGAGTTGTAAGCTCTGTATGGATTTAGTAGAGGGCATGAGGAATTGAACGATTATGTAGATGATCGAGTAAGTGGGAGAAGATAGGAGTTTATTATGTAGACTTGGATACTCGATCGTTTAGTGGTGAGCGACTATCGTATAGAAAACTCGATGTACGATCGTTTACTCTCTCAAGCTATCGTATAGCTTTTCTTTAATGTGCATTCGATTATCGTTCAATCATGAAAAAATGAAATCGATTTTCATTTTATTCATCAGTTATCATAACTGATCACTTCGGACTAAGTTGGTTATTAGGAGAAAAAATCGAAACAAATTATCCCATAATTGTTTTAACTATAAATAAATAATATATCCATAACCTATAGTTTTAATATCACATCTCATGTAATATATAAACCATAATTTTTTTTTCTCCTTTATGGCATTTAACATTAATTCTTCCAATTACTGTATCTAATACATCAAATCAATCATATCACATATAATTGAAGCAGTTTATTTATATCATATATAATCAAATTCCCTATTGTTAATTTGAATGCTTCAAACTAACCCAAAAACTGATTCTCAACATGAATCCATTGAGCTATCAATGAGACCTTATGGACCTATCACTTGAAGCTCTAACGATATGTGAATAACTGACTAAACTCTTTATCACGATATCCACTATCCGTTAACTGTCAAACACTCCACTAAAAACCGACAGTTGCACTCTTCGCGCTGCAGATGTATTTCTGTGTCCATTGGATATAACCAATCAACATATGATGACCCTTCACAAATCACTCGTAAGTACAGTCGGGCCAATTTACCATTTTGACCCTATAATTACATCTAACTCTTTAAGTACCACTGATTCCTCTAATGAACAATACATCATAGTCCTATTATGAGTAAACCCTTCTCGGGCCATGAGAAGGTGTGGTGCCACATTGTTCAAGCCCTGGAATTAACCCTTAGGGAAGTAATTTATCTTCTTACCCCTGCTTTAGGGAAGAAGTGAATTCCGTCTTGTGTAGCTGAGTTCCCAGCTCCCAAATCAGACAAATTTCCAAAGTGGTAAGTTTAAGTCGACGATCCTCGCACTTATGCAAATCAAAGGACCGCCCTCGTAGGCAGGAGTTCCCAACTCACTCAGGATTAAGGTCATGTTACCTATGGTCATCCTAGTGAAATGAAAGTCTCTTTCATGAACGGCGTTATATAACAAGACTAAACATCATGTGGTCCGGTCTTATACAAACTTCTTTGTATAGAGCATCCTCACTTGCATGTCTAATACATTAATGGTAAGGATCAGACCATTTGTAGCACTTTACAAAACTTGTAACATATACAAAGCGGGCCACACTCGTAGCGTCACCAGGATAAGATTTTCCTCCGTTATCCATATACTACAGACCATTTAGGTTATTACTTAAAGACGATTCATTGTATGTCTGCACATACATACTTAAGTTACAACGACAACCAGGGATCTTAGTTTATTAGTTTGTGGTAAGCACAACTAAAATATCTCATATTTTATAAACAGTAGTGAATAAAATATCTTATATTAATACATCACAAAAATTTGTTCATGCAAGTGTTTACAAATTATATGACCCTACGAGATTTAGGGTATCAACCCCACTAAGTAGGACTGTGATTTATTGTTTATTAGAGGGATCAATGGTACTTAAGAAGTTAGATGTAACTACAGGGGAAAAACGGTAATTTGGCCTAGCTATTCTTACGGGCAATTTACGAAGGGTTATTGTATTGTTGATTAGTTATATCCAATGGACATAGAAATATATTTGTAGTGCGAAGAGTACAACTGTTGGTCTTTAGTAGAGTGCTCGACAATTAATGAATGGTGAATAGAATAATGTAATTAAAATGTTTAATTAATTATTCATGTATCATTAGAGTTTCAAACTACAGGTCCATGAGATCCCCTTGGTAGCTCAAAAGGATTTAGTTGAGAATCGTTTTTTGGATTAATTTGAATTGTTAAAATTAATATAGGGATTTAATAATATATGATATAATTAAATTGTTTCAATTATATGTGATATAATTGTCATAATGTATTTGATACATTATAGCTTAATGGGAGGAAATAAATATTTGAATGAGATTTAAATATATTTTCTATGAATGTGATTCATTGTTGTTAAATTTAATATAAATAAGATTTATATCATGCCATATAATAGAGAAAAGAATCTATAGTTTATATTGTATGTGATACAATATTAAAACTATAGGTTATATGTTATATTTGATATAACAGGTAATTTAGTATAAATATAATATGATAAGTTAGTTATCATATTTATTTATATTATATTATATTATTATTTGAATAATAAAGAATGGAGTTACTACTCCCTTCTCTATCTTTTCTCTCCACCCACTTGTTATGTTTTTTATGGTAAGAGGAATAAAAAAATATAGTTTTTCTTTCTCTTCTACAGTACGATATGCAATTTGGCTGAACGATTGAGAGAAAGTTACAGAAAAGTTCTGTGAATTTCTTGTGTGATAACTCTTCATCTTCTTCCTCCACACATTAACCTTTCCCTCTAAACCAAAATAATCAGAGTCCACCACTTCTAGGTTCTCACCCCGAGAATACTAAGGTAGCGTTGTGGTTGTGTCCGAGTTTTGGTTCGAGAAATTCTTGAAAAAGGTCTTCAAGTTGTACGTGACTGTTCGAGGGAGTTTCACGAAGAAAGGTTCCTCAAATGTGAGGTTTTTTACAACCCTTTTTCTTGAATAGCATGTTGTAGTTTAATTTAAATGCATATATGTTTGTATGTTTATTGTAAATTTTGCATTTGATAATTAATGGAATTTGGTCAATCCGCTTCCACTCAAGGTTCTCCTCACTCGAAGAGTTCCTTCAATTGGTATCAAAGCTAGGTTGTTGGTTTCTGATTCCAAATTCCATTCTTGTATTGAATCGTTTACAGTAATGGTGGGTTTTATAATCTACATTCCATTTATATGATAAATGTTTGTGGATAATATTGTTGATGGATGTTTCAGGATAGAACTCTCAATTTAAAGGCTTTCTTTAAATTTACAAAGTTGGTTTGTAAAGGGCCCTTGCGTTTTTTGGCATGATATTGCAATCAAGATTGTATTAGTTAGTTTTGAGTCGCTTGTGGTATTCTGGAAGCTTCAAACAAGGGTTGCAGATCGGAGTTTTGATGGATAAGATAAAAAAGAGGTTCCAGATCGTGTAGCTAGAGCTAATCGATTGGGTAGCTTTTTTCTATGCGATCGTATAGATTTTGCTACATGATTGTGTAACATTTGTTAAACGATCGCATAGCTAATACTACGGAATCGTGTAGAGTTTGCTACACGATTGTGTTGCGTTGGCTACATGATCGCATAGGCACTCGCTTGCTGAACGATCATGCAGTATTGGATACTCAATGCTTCCTTGTGTGTTACACGATCGCGTAAACTATCGTGCTCATCGCATATTCATTAGCTATGCGATCGCATAGTGTTGTATACTCAACACATGGTGCGTTTGCTACACGATCAACTGCAAGGTGTTCTTTAAGGAGAGGTTCGGGTCAAACGATTCAAGACCCATTTCACTTATTCCGAATCGGTTGACTCAATTCTTGTAATAGTTAGCTTTTTTTTTCTTTTTAGAGAGGTTCTATCCTGATCCATCAATTTTTAGTATAAATATACATATGATGTATGTTTTTATTATATGTCATAATGTATGTCATATAGCTTTAAAACCCACTATAGGTTATGCATTTATTTTCATGCATCATTTTATATTATAAGTGTTATAACATCTAGTATGCATGATTTAATTACATAAAGCATGCTCATGCATCATATAATATAAGAGTTATATATGTATGCATGCATTATAGCATATCTATGTATCATTTATATTATAAGTGTTATAATATAAGGTTGAATGGTTGTATAGAATGTATGTTATAGCATGGTTCATTACTTAGTTATATAAAAGTTATATATTAGTAATGAATGAACATTGCATGAAGCAGGACATTACCTTAGGTTAATTTATAATTGTTATAATTAACTTATGTATGTCTATCACATAATAGTTGGTTTTAATTATTTCATTTATTTATAATTGTTATAATTAAATGTAATTAGAATTAAAATCAATAGTAAGGAGTTGCATACAAAACTTAGGCAATAATTATTTTTTAAAATTGTTTTAAAATACGATTGAGATAGACCTAAGATCACATTTCTAATGAGATTAGAAATCTAAATTGAATCTTTTAAATCGATTTAATAGGATTAAACTGATTCCTAATAAAAGATTAAATATGTAACAAATATATCTATAAGGGACCTTTTGTCTAAGGCGGGTTCTGGCTAGGCTGGGGTACTTAAGTCGATGGAAACGACATACCCCTACCTGGGAACCTACCTGGAAAGGTGAATTAGATAGATTTATTACATGCATGCAAGTTTGATGAAAGTTTATTAAAGAGTTTAATGAGACCTAAATCAAAATTGTTTAATCATCAAACACAATAGTTGTTTTTTAGCAAAATAAACAAACACTTAGATAAAATCATTAGCCGAATTTTCCTAAGTTAATTAACCCTAGGTAGAACACTCAGTGGGAGGAAAATGGGGTATATGATACTTCAATTTTACCTCTGCACGTTTCTCCCTAAAAGTTCACACCATGAAATCTACTCTCGACCTCGAGGCACCATGCGTGTCCCCCTACAGGTGGCATTTAGGTAGGTCAATAACAAGGTGAATGGAGAGAGTGTTTATAGTAAGTGGGAGTGGGACTTTGTGACAACACATCCCTTAGTCTCTCTCATTAGGTTGGATAAAGTTTCATGCATCGCTTCGAGGCATCGTGGGTGTCCCCCTAAAGGATGGTTGTATTACATGACGTTGTATTTGATCTCCAGAAATGGATAGGGTTACTTTGGTCACTTATTCCAATCGGATTTTCCTGAAAGTTGGCTCATTAGAGCGGGACTCTAAAACCTAAAATGAAGGGTTACACTTACACATAATTGTTAAGGATGTTAACAAATTCTGGACCGAACAATGGTCACTATTAATTACGGTTACAAGGAGTTGTTTCTGTTTAATGGTTGAGAATGTCTCATTTCAGTGAAGGGGCACTTAATCACCCTACAATGACTTTTGTCTTGCCTCACTGAAGCATCATTGCAAAATAGATGTACTTAGGGTACATTAAAATATTTTTCTAAAAACTTGATTGGTTTTCTAAAAGTCGCTTATTGCAAGTAGACTAAAAATAAGTTTGTTCTTTTCAGAAATTTAAAATGGCTACTGCTACTCTTAGTTTACTAGCCATCGATAAATTAATGGGCTAGAACTACGCTAGCTGGAAAAACACGATCAATACTTTTATCCTGATGGAGAAGTGTCCTCTCATTCCACCTCTTAATGCTCCTCGAAACATTCAGGAAGCATACGAACGCTGGATAAGGGAAAACGAGAAGGCCCAAGCATATATCTTGGTAAGCCTTAAGCATGAGCCCATGCTCACAACCCGTGAGATCATGAAGTCCCTTAGGGGAATGTTTGAACAACTGTCTGCACAGCTCAGGCACGATGGTCTTAAATACATCTTCAATGCCCGTATTCAAGAGGGAGCATCTGTCGAGAATACGTTCTCAACATGATGATCCACTTCAACGTGGCAGAGATGAACGGGTCAAACATCGATGAGGCCAGCCAGGTTAGCATAATATTGGAATCTTTACCTGAAAGTTTCCTGCACTTCCGTAGTAATGTTATTTTGAACAAGATTGACTACAATCTGACTACCCTGCTCGACGAGCTGCAGACTATCAAATCCTTGTTCAAAATCAATGAGAAGAAAGGTGAAGCAAATGCTACTTTATCTTCTAAAAAGGTCCACAAAGGTATGACCTCTGGAACTAAGTCTGTACCTTCTTTCTCTGGCACCAAAAAGTGGAAGACGAAGAAGGGTGGAAAGGGGAAGGTTGTTGCTAACCCAAGAGTTGCTACCTATCGCTTAGTAAATTGAGAGACTATAGATAGCTCACATTTACTACACGGTCGCTTACACATGCATGCCATCTTCTAAACGATCGCCTACCTTGTACTAAACGGTTGTCTAGTGCTAAGCTTTTACTAAACAATCGTATAAACGATTGTTGCCCTTTTCCTACACAATCCATAACCCACAGGTCCCAAGATCGTAACCTGGCTTTGATACTATCTGAAAGAACTCTTATTCAAGAGAACCTATGAGCAGAAGTAGATCTTTCCAAAGACATTGTGACATAATTACCACATTTACATACAAACAAACAGATATGCATCATACTATAAAATTACCGGCATACTTTAAGAATAAACAACAAATAGAACAAGAAAACTTACTAGTTGAAGACTCTCTTCAGCAGAAATCTTGCTCTCTCCAAGGAACAGGTGCTCTCGCTTTCGCTGGAACGTCAAGCTATCGTTTAGTAAAACTTCGATTGTCTACCACGAACGACCTCCACACGAACAGATGAAGATGGGGACGACCCCCACTTGGAACCCTTAGTATTCTTGATGTGAGAATCGAAAGAGTGGGCTCTGTTCAGAATTGATAGAGGGGAGGAGGACAAGAGATCGTATACAACAATCAAGAAAGTGGGAGAAAACTAAATCCATCGTATAGAAAAAGTGCTTTATCATTTAGATGAAGTACACAATCGTGTAGGAAAAGGGCAGCAATCGTCATACGATCATTTAATAAAAGTTCAGTACTAGACAATCGTTTACTATAAGGTAAGCGATCATTTAGAAGATGGTGCGCGCGTGTAAGCAAAGTGTAGTAAATGTGAGCTATCGTATAGTCTCTCAATTTACTAAGCGGTAGGCAACAAACACTTTTGTGAGCAATTAATAGTGTGTCATGTGCAAAATGAAAACAATTTTCATTTTATTCTTCAGTTATGAAAACCGATTGGAACTTCCCATTAACGCACATTTAAGGAGAAAACGGCGGCCAATTATCCTATAATTGTTCAATTAAAAAATAAAAAATATAATCATATTATATTCATTAACCTATAGTTTAATATCATATATCAATCATAGTGTTTTCTCCTCCACTAGATATAAATCATATTTATATCCATTTTCCTCCAATTAATGTATCTCATACATAAAGTCTATCATATCATATATAATTAACAAGTTCAATCATATCATATATAATCAAACTCCCTCTTGTCAATTTGAACATTTCAAACTAACTCAAAAACTGATTCTCAACATGAATCCGTTGAGCTACCAAGAGAACCTTATGAACCTATGGCTCGAAGCTCTAACGGTACGTGAATAACTGACTAAACTCTTTAGCCACGAGATCCACCATCCATTAACTTCCAGGCATTCCACTAAAGACTGACAGCTGAACTCTTCTTACCACAGATATATTTATGTGTCTATCGAATATAATCAATCAACAGTACAATAACTCTTCACAGATGCTCGTAAGTACAACTAGGCCAATTTACCGTTTTTCCCCTGCAATTACATCTAACTCCTTAAATACCACATATCCCTCTAATGAACAATACAACATACTCCTACTATGTATGGATACCTCTCAGGCCATGAAAAGGTGTGTTGCCACATCGTTCAAGCCCTAGGATCAGTCCTTAAGGGAGCAATCTATCTACTTACCTCTGCTTCGAGGAAGGAGTGAATTCCATCTTGTGTAGCTAAGTTCCCAACTCCCAAATCAGACGAATCCCTGGTAGGTTTGAGTCAGTGACCTGGCAACTCGCACCCATGCAAATCAAAGAACCGTCCTCAATGGTAGAAGTTCCCAACTTACTCAGGATTGAGGTCATGTTACCTATGGTCATCCTAGTGAAATGAAGTCTCTATCATGAACGACGTTAAATAACGAGACGTTAACATTTCGTGGTCAGGTCTTATACAAACTCTTTGTATAGGACACCCCCGCTCGCATATCCCCACACGAATGATCAGGATCAGACCATCTGTAGCAAGTTACAACACTTGTAACCATTCCACAAAGCGGGTCGCATACGTAGTGTTACCAGGATAACGTTTCCCTCCTACATCCATATACTATAGACCATTTCGGTTATCATTTAAGATGTGATCCACTTGTATGTCACCACATACATGCTTAAGTTACATAATGACAACTAGGTATTTTAGTTTAGTTGTTTGTGGTAAAGAAAATAAAACATCCAATGTGCAAAATCGAGTAGTGGAGAAAATATCATATATTATACATCACAAGTGTTCGTACAAAAGTGTGTTAACAAACTACAGGACATGAGACTTTAGAGCATCATCCCCAATAACTACTGAATCTTCAGCAATAGTTGTTGAAAAGCCTAGTACCTCAACAAGAGTTGTTGAAGTAGGTTCATCTAGTATGTCAAA
This sequence comes from Benincasa hispida, assembly GCF_027475165.1. Taxonomy (NCBI): domain Eukaryota; kingdom Viridiplantae; phylum Streptophyta; class Magnoliopsida; order Cucurbitales; family Cucurbitaceae; genus Benincasa; species Benincasa hispida. Next base: position 38,467,812 of record NC_143483.1, on the reverse strand, counting down.
TCCACCTCAAGTGTTGAAGGAACCTCGACGTAGTCGGAGGGTTGCGAACCGACCTATTCGCTATATAGGTTTAACTGAAGTCCTAGCTATGGTAGCTGATGGCGAAGTTGAGGATCCATTGTTTTATAAGAAGGCAATAGAGAATGTTGATAGAGATGAATGGATCAAAGCCATAAATCTCAAAATGGAGTCTTGTACTTCAATTCAGTATGGGATCTTGTAGATCAACTTGATGGGGTAAAACCTATAGGTTGTAAATGAATCTACAAGAGGAAATGGGGTGTAGATGGGAAGGTGCAAACCTTCAAGGCTAGACTAGTGGCAAAGGGTTATACCCGGGTAAATGGAATCGACTATGAGGAGACTTTCTCGTTGTTGCCATGCTAAAGTCTATACGGATCCTCCTATCCATTGCCTCATATTATGACTATGAGATTTGGCAAATGGATGTCAATACTGCTTTTCTGTATGGCAATCTTGAGGATACCATTTATATGATGCAGTTCGAGGGATTCATAACCCAAGGTTAAGAGTAAAAGGTTTAAACTTAATCAGTCCATTTATGGACTGAAACAAGCATCTCAATCTTAGAACATAAGGTTTGATACTGCAATCAAATTTTATGGCTTTGATCAAAACGTTGATGAGTCTTATGTCTATAAGAAGACCATCAACAGTTCAGTAGTTTTTTTAGTGTTGTAAGTAGATGATAACCTACTCATTGGGAATGATGTAGGTTTACTGACTAAAGTTAAGAACTGATTAGTAACTCAATTCCAAATGAAAGATTTGGGAGAGGCTCAGTTTGTTCTGGGTATTCAGATCTTTCAAGATCATAAAAACAAAATGCTAGCATTGTCTCATGCGTCGTATATTGACAAGATACTTGTCAAATATTCGATGCAGAACTCCAACAATGGCTTATTTCCTTTCAGGCACGGAGTTACATTGTATAATAAACAGTGTCCTAAGACACCTCAAGAGGTTGAAAAGATGAGACGGATCCCCTATGCATCTGTTGTAGGCAGTTTGATGTATGTGATGTTATATACTAGACCTGGCATCTGCTATGCAGTGGGCAAAGTCAGTAGATATCAATCTAATCCAAGATTAGATCACTAGGTAGCCGTTAAGAACATCCTCAAGTATCTACAGAGAACGAGGAACTACATGCTTATGTATGGTTCTAAGGATTTGATCCTTACGGGATACACGGACTCTGATTTTCAAACTGATAGAGATTCTTGAAAATACACATTAGGATCAGTGTTCACTCTTAACGAAGGGGTAGTATTATGGCAAAGCACCAAGCAGGGGTGCAGGCACAAGACCTTTGAATGCAAACAAAGAATAGCGAGACTGCATATCAAAAGGTTTGGAACCCAAGCTGACCTTATTATTATTCAAATGGGAAGTTTTGATAAAGGGTAGTTGGTATAGGGGGGGCTCAAGTGACCTCGGGCAACACATCGTAATTTACGATTAAGCACTAGATCAGCTCATAACAACATACCAAAAAGAAGAATGTGATGAGTTCATATTCTCCAGATTCGATTATAAAGCAGATAGTGATGATGGAAAAAAAAGAAGCAAAAGGCCCTTACTACACTAAGCGCTACGAGAGCCCCCTACACGGAAGGAGACTCTATTTTGTCAAAGATGCTCGAATTGAATCTATCAAAATGCAAACAAAAAACCCAATCAAAACGTGAGATGCTTTGGAAAGATTATAGTGAAACAAATGGAAATCTACAATTATCTGAGGAACTAGATTTCAAACACATAGTAGAAAATGTCTTTATTATAGACGAGTCTTTGCAGACAAATCCAACATTCGAAATACGACAATCAAAGCATCAAGACTTCCGCTGACTCCACCATGAAGGCTGAGTATGTAACGGCTTGTGAAGCTGCTAAGGAAGCCGTTTGGCTCAAAAAATTCTTGACTGATCTGGAAGTTGTTCCAGACATGTCAAAGCCCATCACACTTTATTGTGATAATAGTAATGTTGTGGCTAATTCCCGAGAGCGGTGTGATGAAAATTATTAGAGAAGCCATGGTAAAAACTCAAAGGGAAGTTGATCAATGGATTGTATATTTTGAAGGGGTCAACCATTCTTGGAACAGCAGCAGTTGATCATCAAAAGGACCAAGGAAAAGCCAAGTTATAACATGATAGACTTGGTCATGTCAGTGAAAAAGGACTGATGGAATTAAACAAACAAGGGTTTCTTGGATTAAATTCCACAAGTTCCTTTGGCTTGTGCAAACACTGCATCTATGGAAAAACCACTCGAGTATTCTTTAGAAAGGGAAAATATAGCACCACAGACATCTTGAAGTATGTACATGCTGATCTATGAGGGCCAGAGAAGACTCCCTCACTTAGTGGAGCTAAATACTTCTTTTCAATTGTAGATGATTATTTGAGGAGAGTTTGGGTCTACCCACTGAAATCTAAGGAGGAGATCTTTCAAAAATTCCAACAATGGAAAGTACTCATAGAAAACAAGGTAAATAAGAAGCTGAAATGCATTCGTACTGATTATGGACTTGAATTTGTGAATCAATAATTCAAGGACATGTGTAGAAAAGAGGGGATTGAAAGGTATTACACTGTAAGAGGCACACCACAGCAAAATGGAGTAACTGAACGCATGAACAGAACACTATTAGAACGTGTCAGATGCCTAAGGTATGCATCTGTTGATTTAGTATACTATACATTAAATGCTGAAATGCTTGAAGTGGATAATGATCCTTTAACTTACAATGAAGCAATAAACTCACCTGATTGTGAAAAATGGATGTATGCTATGAAAGAAGAAATGGAATCCTTACATAAAAATATACCTGGACCTTAGTTGATAAACCAAATGATCATAAATTAGTTAGTTGTAAGTGGATCTTTAGATAAAACCAAATGTTGATGAAAAAGAGCCACCTAGATTTAAGGCTAGGTTGGTAGCAAAAGGATTTACTCAAACTTAAGCCATAAACTATGGGAAAAAAATTTTCATCGGTTGTTAGGCATACATCTATCAGAATATTATTGTCTTTAATGGTTACTTTTGACTTTGAATTAGAGAAACTCAATGTTAAAACAACCTTTTTACATGGAGATATTAAAAAAACTATATATATGTCACAATTAACTGGATTTGTTGATAAGGGGACTAAGAAAAAGGTATGTCTCCTTAGCAAATCTTTATATGGTTTGAAGCAGACTCCAAGGTTATGGTATTTGAAATTTGATTCGTTTATGGTTTCTTGTGGATTCTCTAGAAGCAGACTTGATCACTGTGTATATTTTAATCATGCTGAAGATAGATCACCAATTTTCTTGTTACTTTATGTAGATGACATGTTGATTGCTTGTAAGGATAAACTAGAGATAGAGAAACTAAAATACTAGTTGAAGGAAAAGTTTGAAATGAAAGAACTTGGACCGACTAGAAGAATTCTACACATTGACATTAGAAGAGATAGAAATCAACGAAAGATTGCATTATCCCAAGAATTGTACTTTACTAAAATACTTTCTAAGTTTAACATGTCTGATTGTAAAGGAGTTACTACTCCTTTAGCCAAGCATTTTAAACTTTGTATTGAACAAACACCAAAAACTGAATAAGAGAAACTTTACATGACTGATGTACCTTGTGCTAGTGTAGTTGGTAGTTTAAGGTATTTGATGGTTTATACCAGGCTTGATTTAGCACATTCAATGAGTGTTATAAGCAGATATATGAAAAATCCAAGTAAAGAACATTGGAATGTTGTCAAATAGATAATGAGGTATGTAAAGTCAACTCTATTAGTAGGTTTGTTGTCTACACAAGATAGTATAAATCAAAGTCTCTTGGATTGGTTATGTGGATGTTGACTATGCAGCAGATTATGATAAGAGGAAATCACTTTATGGGTATGTTTTCACCTATTTTGGAAATTTAATTAGCTGGAAAACAATGTTACAATCAGTAATAGCCTTATCTACTATAGAAACAGAGTATATTGTAGCCAGATGCTTTCAAGGAAGCAATATGGTTGAAAGAAATCACAAATGAACTGATGCATAATGAGAGTGTGGTCAAATTTTTTTGTGATAGCTAAAGTGCTGTGTATCTGTCTAAAAATCAAACTTTTCATAATAGAATGAAACACATAGATGTTCGATACCACTTTCTTAGAGATATTTTGATGAGTGGTAAGTTTACATTAAAGAAAATAAGCACAAATGATAATGCAACAAATGCATTTACTAGGGTATTACCATTGAGAGTTTAAGAGTTGTCTAAAAACTCTCAAAATATATCCTGTATAAAGAAAGTTTTGTGAAGGGTCATTTTTATTGGTATTTTAGAGAAAATATAGAGAAAGCTTTTAGCCATCATCCATGGAGAGTGGAAGGTTGGTTCACTTTCTTTGAAGTACACACTTTGTTTAGGTAATTGGATTTTTTTTTCTTCTCAATGATCCCTATTTTGTATCATGTATTGTAAGCTGCTAAAAAGAAACCTAAACAAAAGTGACTATAGTGGATGTAGATCATGATCAAACCATTATAAATCTCTTGAGTTCCTTTCTTCCTCTCATCACAAATCTCTCCACTACTTTTGTGTTCTCGGTGATATTCTGGTATATTTGTTATCTTTGAAGTAATTATACTCAACAGACTCCCTTCTCAAGATATAGTAGAATGATTTAATAAGATCTAGAGAACCATTCAAGATCGACAGTAACAAAAGCTTCACAATTACATGGATTGGCACACTTGTATTTATGGTACAAACAAAAGACAATGACTCCACTATTCTTCAAAGCGTTAATCCTAAAAAGAGTATAGCCATTAGATATGTATAGTAGAAAAAAAGGAGAACCAAATCCAAATCACAATCCATATAGCTCATAAAAGGAATAAATCCGTGAGAATAAACAACCAGTTTTTTCCATATAAGGAAAATATATTCTAAAAGATCAATATTCGAAGGAACATCTTAAATAACAATTCAAGAGACAAACTGACAAACATCTCAAGAAATAACTGCCACAACATTCTTAAGAAAAATTGTCAAGACTAAATCTCTAACCAAGATAAATAACATTATGAACTCAACTAATGCTATAATATATTATTGTTACACAGTACGTAAAGTCTACCCATACTTTAAAATAATGATCCATTATAAGATACAACTAATTTTTTTTTTTTTTTTTTTTTTTTTTTTTGAGAAAAGAAAAATGAGAGTGGTAATTGGGAAGCAATATGGGGTTTGGGAATCCCCAAAAAAGTGTGATTATCATTAGTAAGCCTCATATTATTGTCCTTTAGTGAAATGCTCTTAAATCAATATTTAAATGAAGGAATGTAAGCATGATTGAGTTTATATTATCAAAAAATTTATTAAAAAATTGAGAAAATGCTTGCCATTGGAGCATGTTTCTTTAATTTGCTTTGGTTTCTTTTTGGGAAAGCTTTTTAAATGTGGGTGCCAATGCCCCAATTGATCATATATAAATTGGAGTGTGGTTTGGGATAATGAGCCTTGAAAGATTACATAATCAACTATGGGAAATTAAATATATGTAACTAATTAAACTAAAGTAAGCTTCATGGAAATAATTAATCAATATATAATTAAATAAAAGTAGTTTCAATTGAGTGAGCATATTGAAAATGCCAACATAGAGGCATATATATATATATATATATATATATATATATTCTTTACTCAAATTTGGATACAATGTAAGATAAGGAGAATATAGTTTCCACTTAGTGACTTTATCACTAGCTCTACCTTTTTATCTTAAAAAAATTACTTATTATTTTTTACGTTCAAATATTTTTGTATGAAATTCTTAATAATGAATAAATTAAATTTTAGATAATTATTTTAAATGATAAAATTAATATCATTTACTATTCTTGATAGACCATCGTGACATTTTACTGTGTTTATAAATAAACAGATTCTTTTTTTATATTTAAAAATAATTCCAGTAATTTCCTCTAATTTTTAAAATAACAAATTTCTCTTTCACAAAAAAAAAAGGTAGATTTTTTTCCAACTCCACCTCAACCCTAGTGTCATATCCATAGTTAGATATAAAGAAGATTCTAACTGATTATTTTTATAAGAACAACATCTCTATTTTCTTTTCTTTTTCTCTTTTTTTTTCCCTTTTTTTTAACAAAGATCCATAAATCTAACTAAGAGATAAAAACATTGCTATTTTTAAACACGTAAAAAGTTAAACCAAATATATTAACTAACCACCTCACGGGATTTAACAAATGAAACGTTCTCAAAATAAAATATTTGCAAACTATTTGATTTTTTAAAAACAAAATAAGTCTATAAATATCTATTTTACAAAATTTTTAATTTCTTCTTTACTTTTTATCAATGTTTTCAAAAATTAAGTCAATTTTTATTTATGTTTTTAGAATTTAGCTAAGAGCTCAACTCTTTTACTTAAGAAATATGTAGAACGATTAAAGAAATTTAGAAAAAATGGGTTAATTTTCGAAAACTAAAAACCAAATGATTACCTAATAAAACCAAAACGATCCCAATCGCATTTTCCCTAAAGAATTCTAACAAAGCATGCTCGGAATTTTCTCATGTAGATTAAAAACCTTTCAGACTTTCACCTTCATCTAAAAAAATAAAAAAGAAAAAGAAAAAGAAATCGTTTTGGTACTTAAGTTTTAGGTCAAGTTTTCATTTCGACCATATACTTCAAAATGTTACACTTTTATTCCTCAAGTTCTGTATTTGATTTCAATTTATTTCATAGATTTCAAAATTTGATCATTGGATTTCAAATTTTACACTTTTAACCATGATTTTTTCCACTAAATACTCACTTCAATCTTTGACGTTAATGCTCGTCAGTTAATTTAAAATAAATAGGAAATGAAATATAAAAATAAATTAATTTTATAAAGATAATAAATAGTTAAACTTAATTAATTATAATTCTTTTAAATTTTAAATTTAATAAACGTACATTTAACACTAAAGATGAAAGTGAATATTTAGTAAAAAAAAAATCAAAGAAAAAAAGTATAAATCTTTAAACCTAAAGACTAAATTGAAATAAAACTCCAATCCCAATAGTACAATTATAACATTTTGAAACTTAAAAACTAAACTGAAATCAACCTCAAAACTTAATAACTAAGGTTCCATTTAGTAATCATTTGTCTTTTTGTTTTCGTTTTTGAAAATTAAGCTTATTTCATCCACATTTCTTATAATGATATGCATCTTTCTAAAGTACAATGGTTAGATTCTTAACCAAATTCCAAAAATAAAAAATAAAAAATAAAAACTTTTTGAAAGCTACTTTTTTTTAGTTTTCAAAATTGAGCTTGGTTTTTAAAATCATTGGTGAAATGTAGATAACAAAGGAAGAATTTTGAAAGTAGATATAGTGTTTATAAACTTAATTTTCGAAAACAAAAATAAAAAACAAAATAATTATCAAATAAAACCTAAAAATATAACATTTTAAAACATACCAGAAGAAAAATATTTGTGGATATGACATTATTACAATGATAAAAAGAGACTCATTGTCGTAATAGTGCATTTGATTTGATTTGATTTAAATTAAAGTTTTAAAAAAAAATGAAAAGAAGGAAGAGACGTAAGTGGTACGTAGTTGAGGGAAATTGAAAATGAAAAGTTGAAAATGAATGAAGAAGACCGACCGACCTAACCTCCTAATAAAATAATAATAATAATAATAAAAATAAATCAAATTCATAAATTCGAAAGCTTGTAGGCCATTTTCCTTTTCCCTTCCTTTAATTTATTGCTCACTTTGCTTCTCACCTATTTTGTTTCCATGCATTTATTCCTCTTTCCTTTTTACTTCTTTCTCCATCTCTTTATATATATCATTAATGTATTTGACCCTTCATTTTTCTAAACAAATTAATCATTTAACTTCATGTGTTAATTTGTTGGGTCAATCTTAATCCACCATAAATTTTCAATTTTGTAAACCTTTTCCTAGATGAGAGATCATATACGTCGATAATTAATGTTGTATCCACATAACTATTTTCAGATGAAAAATCTTGAGTACATCTTCGATTGCACCCATCTTTGTGTAACTCACTCAAATGTCCAAACATAAACTTTTTTATTAAAAAATATATATTTTATAGTTTTTTCTTTATGATTGAAGGGGTGCATGGTGGAACTTCCCAAGCTAAACAGCTTCTTTAGCAGCCTCACAAACGACTACATACTTTGCATCCATGATAGAGTCACCAATGTATCCTTGCTTGATACTCTGTCATACTATAACTCTTCTATTAAGAGTGAAAACTGATTCTGATGTGGATTTCCTAGAATCTCTATCAGTCTAAAATTCAAAGTTAGTGTATCATGTAATGATCAAATCCTTAGTGTCATACACAAGCATATAGTCCCTCGTTCTCCTAAGATACTTGAGAATGGTCTTAACTGCAGCCAGTGATTTAATCCTAGATTGGATTGATATCTATCGACAATTCCAACTGCATAGAATATGTCCAACCTAGTACATGACACGATATACATTAGGCTGTTTATATACAATAGGTGGTTGTTAACATAGGGAGCTGGTCACCCTAAAGAAGATATTGGGTGACGAAGGTAATAAACTGCTTCTTTTATAGCCGGTTGTTACAGTAGGTTAAAGCCTCAAGAAACAAATAATTCAATACTAACAACAACTTATAATTCAACTACAACTAATCAACAAGTCCTAATACATCAAGTAATATATTTGAATAAGATTCAAATATTAAATAAATATGAATTGGATTCATATAAAAACTATAAGTTAAAATTAATATGAATAATGTTTATATTAAAACAATAGATTATGAGAGAGAGATTAAATATTTCGCGGTCTAGTCTCAAATTCTTTCTATAGGATATTTCCACTCGCATGTCTTCACATAAACGATTTGGATCACATCGTTTATAAATTATAAAGTGGGTCATATCCGTAGTGTCACCTATCTATGTACCACAAACCATTTATGTTATTACTTGAACATGATCCACCTGTATGTTAACTGCATAATGTTCAAGTTACATAAAATAATCTTGGATGTTTGTTTATTGGATTGAGTTATAGAATTTGAATGTTGAATAAAATAACTCCATATTTCATTAAATAAATAAGTTGTTTATTCATTATAAACCACAAGATTTAGGGCATAAACCCCAACAATCTTTCACTTGTCTTAAAGCTTGTCTTAAAGCTAGTGGAGTGTACAATACAACAATACAATAAAATAGGATATAAAATATGCCCAGTAACATCAATATCACTTGTTACAAGATTTCCCAAAATAGTGAATTTGTGTCCTCAATATTGATCTTAACAATGAAAATCGAGCGCATTTTTGCCATGTTGTCTTCATTACTGAGGTACCTAAGCCTTCAACAGGAGTACATGCTAAGTACAGTTGAGCTACTCACTTTGGTGGAACGTTGCTTTAGGATCATGAACAATGTCATTAGCCTTTATATGAAGTGGTTTGGAAGATTTTCCATCCATAACATTACAACTTTAAATTTATTGTATTTGAGAAGAGACACATGAAATTGTATCAAATAAAATGTAGACATTTTCTCATTATGCATTAACAGATGTATAATCTACATTTTCTAACTACACTTCCGAATTGACCTTCATGTCTTTTAATAGAACAATTCTCTTAAAATTTTCCATTTCAGTTCTTCCCCTGTTGTTTTTATTTCCCAACTTCTGTTGTAGACATTGGAATTCAAAACTATATTACTCTTAAACCCAATGTGGATGATTCTGGTTCTACCAAAGCTATCTCACCCTTCTTGTCACTGGCTTCCACCCCTGCATTGCCACCAACAGTAACATCTGGCCTACTTCTACTGCCCTCAGTGACGTTCCTTCTTTCGTTCATCTTGC